>NC_087456.1:24935384-25552307 GCF_036321535.1 Camelus dromedarius
AAACCGCAGTCTGTCTGCTGTCTCCACACAATGCTGTACCTCCTGAGCAAGATGAAAGGTACGTGCCGGGGCCGCTGTGGTCTGGCCTCCTCAGGTCTCAGGCTCCGGCTCCTGGAAACAAAGTTCAGTGTCGAAATTCCACAAAGAGGGGAGGGAGGGTACTTAGCAAAAGTAGACTAGAGGGTATGTAACAGTTCACTAGAGAGATCCTTTTATGTATTCATAGATAGCTCTGAGTGCATTCAAAGTGTGCTTTATGAAAATTAAATTTATATTTTTGGAGGGGAGGAGGGTATAGCTCAAGTGGTAGAGCACATGCTTAGCATGCATGAGGTCCTGGATTCAATCCCCAGTACCTCCCCTAAAAATAAACTTAATTACCACCTCCTTAATTACCACCTTTGTTTAATTATAAACAAATAATTAAAATAATACAGTAATAAATAAATAAATATTTTTAGATTTTTGTATTTTTGCATCATCATCAAAAATGATAGGAACACTACGTGTTTCTCAACTTAGGTGAATCAAATCATCTCTAGTGGAGGCAATATTTTTCTTACTCTTTTGGCATGATAAGAATAATAATCTGTTATGTTAAAGTATTCAATAGTAGTTTTCAGCAACAATGAACATATTCCAAACAGAGATTTATAGTTGATTCAGAAGCAAGATGACTAATAGCATAAATAAATGGAATATAAGTGTTCTAAATAAAATAAATTGTAGATTTATTTTCCGAGTCATTTAGAAATAGAGAAATGCATCAATAGGGAATCTAGTTTTAATCTAGTTTTAACATTATGTTTAACGTCAAAGGTTGGACCGAAAAAAAAAAAATCGCCAAGCTCAGAGTTTCTTGTTCAACCTTCCCCTTTTGCCTGCAGTGGCCATCGAAGAGACCTGGGACTCCCAGTCCGTGTCCCCATGGTGGCAGCAGATGCGCACGGCCTGTATCCAGTCTGAGAACAACGGGGCTGCTCTGTTGTCCGCGCACGTGGGGCACTCTGTGGCCGCACAGATATCCAACAACTTGACCGAGAAGAAGGTGAGGGGGCAGCTCTCCATTACCTTCTGGACCGCGTTGTCTTCTTTGTTGTGCAACATCTAGGATTTGAAATGTGTGTCCAGCAGGTTCATACCTGTCTCTTTTGGGATGAGGGGTGCTGTCCTTAATTTGTTTATTCAGATGACATGCATCCTTGAACTTGGTCTCCGCGTGGCGTAAGGGGAAAGCACTAAAGTTGGACAGCAGAGGTCTGCCCTCTGCCGACAGCTGGTGATTCGTGGAGAGACCCTTTAAAAGGCGGGTCCTGGTTCAGTTTCCTCACCCAGAAGGATCAGGGTTAGACGGCATTATTTCGCAGGTTTCTTCCTGCTCGGAAGTTCTACAGTTGCGTTTATACCCCCATTTTAGAAACAAAGGTGGTTTTGCAGGTAGTTTGAATGACTCAAATGAAAGTTTCCTTTTGCTTTTGCTTTGTAATTTTTTTTCATCACTTGTTGAAGACTAAAATTTATTTTAAAAAAAGAAAAAGACTAACACCCCTTATATCTCATGGTAGATCAAATAATTTTTTTCTAGGGCAATGTTGCATGAAATTGGATGAAACACCTAAATAGGTCTGTGGAGATTCACTCAACACTGTCAGTCTCAGTGGTTTGTGGGCTAAATTTAATATGACTGGCTTACAATGTTTATAATAACGAACAGAGAAATTTAAGACATCCTTTTTCCACTGGCAAGTACTTTCTGAAGAACTGTCAGTATCCTGAAGAAAAGGTGGTGGCCCTGGCTGGGGTGGCCCTGGAAACTTTGCAGTGTCCGACGATGCAACTGGGGGCCTCACTGCAGGTCTCTTCGCGCACGTCCGAGCTCCGTCATCCTTGCCCCCCAGTCTCCTGTCTGCCCCGACCCTCGTGTTCCAGCCAAGCTGAAGTGTTTGTGCAGCAGCATCTCTGAGTTGCTTTGTGACGTACCCCGCCTGTCTGCCAGCTTTCAGGTTGAAAGCTCGCTCATGCTCATGTTGATCCAGAACCTTGGCCAGAGACTCACCTGTGCACCTTCTGTCAGTTTTCCCAGACAGTTCCGGGTGCTGATTCGGAGGCCCTCACTGATTCCTGGGAGGCCCTTTCTCTTGACACCGAGTACTGGAAGCTCCTGCTCAAACAGCTGGAGGATTGTCTCGTGCTTCAGACTCTGCTGCACAGCAGAGCGAACGCCCGGGCCGCCAAAGTCTCGTCGCTGCAGGCCGAGCCGCTCCCGAAGCTCTCTGTTAAGAAGCTCTTAGAAGGAGGAAAAGGTAGCCTGCAGTTTATCTGAGCATCCATAGCCATTTATCTGCCTGTTTGTGGTAGGGGCTTTTGTTTGCTTTGTCTTTTATAGAAATGACTGAAGGAATAAGGAAAGAGAAATACACTCAGATTTTAAAAATAAATAATTCATACTTGTTCCCCATAAATAACCACATACTTCTCAGCTGATCGTCCCCAAGACTGAGCCTGTCAGTTCCCTGCTCAGGAAGCACCAGCTGCTTCACCCGCCTTCCAAACTAAACCGCGGTTCCCAGGGGGGGTCCAAGGGCCTCTCCCTTCTCCTCCTTGCTGTCTGTGTGAGGCCGGGTCTTCCTCACACACTTCACCCAAAACTCCGCGTCCCGGTGGCTGGGCCGCCGAGGCTGACCGGGGAAGCGCGTCCTGGCTGGACGCGGAGGAGGCTGCACGCGTGCGGGGCCGCTCTTCCCGCTGAGTGTCTTGTTTTGCTTCGGCAGATACCTTCTCAGAAAATACTAACGTGATGGGTTTATTATTTTTATTTTAAAATGAATTAGGACAAATATTTGTAACATTTCCTCAATTTCAGTTTCTAATACCATAATTATCGATAAATACAACCTAAACTCTAAGCTAAAGCTCTCTGGGGCTCTCAGTAACCTTACTGGTTTAAGGAGACCCAGACTGAGGCTGCTGGGACCAAGTGTAAACTCTTAAGCTTTCTCCCTGAGAACTTTCAACTTTGAATCCAACTCAGCTTTCCATTCCTTGCTTGCTTTTTGCTGGATTTTAGTGCAAATGAGACATCTGGGATTCCCTGTTTCTGGGTCTGAGCGGCCGAGAGCTGCTCCCATTCATGGATTCTAGAATCCTAGTCATCTTCCAAGGCCCACCTCGAATGCTGCCTCCTCCAAGAACCCTCTCATGATCCACTGACTGCAAGTTTTCCCTTCTTCCTCCTCATTTCCACAGAACTTTGTACCTCTTTTCCACTGCGTGACTTTCTGCTGCCCTGGAGTCACTGGGTTCCTGTGCTTACGTCTTGCAGGACCAGAGCATCTTACACTTTGAATTTGCCTCAGCGTGCTCCCTCTTCTTCCCAGCAGCTCTGTCACGCATTTGATACTGGAATGACTGTGTTTCTGGGTTTGTAATACCCAGGGATTTCTAGGTTTTTTTTTAGTTGACTCGTTTTCTCTTTATAAGACTTGAGAGTATTTTTAAATTGTAAACACCCTGCAGCCCATGCCGCCACCTGGTGAAAAGGTAGGAACACCACTTCAGCATTAATCTGGGCAACAGAGTCAGGGGCTTGATCCTGAAATGGAAGTTACCAAGTGATTTAGAAACCCAGCATAAGAAATCAGATCACCCAGCACACTGCTCTCATTTATTTCCACTGATAATTATGACTTTACTGAGATGCATTCTTTTCTGTGGAAAGGTTTATGTTTGAATCAAAATAGGAGAAAAGACTGAGAGAAAAATTTTTATTAAATGACGTTAAGATTGCGTTTGTTTAGGTAGTAGATGGCACTCTTCATCATGAATGTTTTTTACAGTTTGTAATTTTTTGGACTGTATTGATGACTGAAACATGATGTAGCATCATGCTGTTAATTAACTATGGTTAAATTTTGCCCCAAAATATTCCATATAGGCAAGTTGGTGGACTATTAATAGTAGTATTTTGCCCTAAGAAGCCAAGACAAGTAATCATGCTAATTGGTCTGTTTCCACTTATACTTGAATGAGTGTGTTTTAAAGATGTACTCATGCCTTCATCTACATCTGGTAGAGTGCATTCTGAGTTTGTGGGCATAGAATGTGTGTGGTATTATATAGACATATCTGCATATGCATTATTACTGACCTGATACTTTATGAGAGTGTGAAGATGCCCTTGGGTATCCAGCATCCCACTTGTCCTCACACGGTGCGTGGTAGGTGGTGACACTGCTGTCATGGCTTCGAGGGTCACTTTTAGGCTTAAAGCAGTATGACACTTAGATCCCGTCGTACGGAAATTCACATCCCGTGCTGTGCGGGCGCCTTTTGGCAAACGCTGCCAATGTTCATTTTCCTTCTTGTCTCCAAACTGTAGGTGGCATTGCAGACAGTGTAGCCAAGTGGATATTTAAACAGGACTTCAGCCCTGAAGTACTTAAACTGGCTGCTAATAAAGAAAGAGACGCAGAAAACCCAGATGAACCCAAAGACGGTAGTCCCAGAGGTTTATTTGAGGTGGCAGAGGTGGAGATGGACTTGGGAGCCATACCAGGTAACAGAGACCCCAGGAAGGCAACAGCCAGCCGAGTGACGATGGGGCCGAGCTTCCCTTCGGGGAAAATAATTTCTCACTCTCCCCTGACTTTCAGACCTGTTGCAGTTGGCCTACAAGCAGTTTCCTTGTAGCCTCGAGCTCGATGTGCTGCACGCGCATTGCTGCTGGGAGTACGTGGTTCAGTGGAATAAAGACCCAGAGGTAAGGCTCTGTGTTTGGTGCTCACGCTGCGCTTCTGCGGGGTTTGTCGTTAGTCATGGACACGCTCTGCTTTCTCCCCTGTGCAATGTCGCCACGCTCGGAGCCGCACAGGCCTTTTCCCCAGTTCTGGCTCCTCCTCCCCAGGATAAACCCACGGCGTGTAGGCGTCATCCCCACTTGGAGAGGAGAGAATGGGAGTCAAGGGCATTGCCCAAGGTACCGGCCACACTGCTAGTCAGTAGTAGGGCTGGGGTTCAAGCCTTGGTTTCTCTGTATCTAAAGCCAGTGTGTTTTGCCCTACTCCTTCTTAAGTTGTGATGCGTGTATTTTTTATTTCCTTTGGAATTTCTGCATGAGATAGCACCTACCCTGTAGAAAATTCTCTATTGTAGTCATCATAGTAAAAGCCAGAGTAAAGTTCCCGATGTCTGCTTGGGCATCGTTTTCTGCGCCTGGCGGCCACCCTCCCCCACAAACATTCACAGTCTAGAAGCAGCACAGGGAAGAGGCCCCGAACCCGGAGGCAGGAGACCTGCTCTCGATGACTGCTGACAGGTGTCTGTGTTTGGCCACTCACTCTCAGAACCTGTTTTTTCCTGCTTCTACCCTTTTTTAATGATGGTGCCAGTCCTTCCGCATCAACACCAGGATAAAATGAGACGTGAAACCATGTGACATCTGTTTCTTTTTGCTGGTACAGTTCTTCGTGTAGGCCTCCTACTCAGTGGTCTAGAAATTAACCTTCTCAAATCCGAATTCTTTCCTGTATCGTCCTTATATCAGGCTGTGCTCTTGAAGAAAAATCTCACTGGTGAATTAATTCACACTAGTATATGAATGGTAAAGATATTTCCCTTCCTCCAAAAAAAAGTTGTCTTTAATAGGTAATCAGTTACATATTAAAGGGAGGCATTTAAAAAGTAAATGTTTTAAATAAAGCCATGTTCTTTGATCAATTAAACTTTGACCAAAAAAAGATTTTAGGGCCGGGGACCCTCTCGATGACCCTTGAATCACCCTCTTCAGCTGACCACCCTAAAGCCCGAGTGGTGGTCGGATTTAGGCTCCCCACTTAAATGGGATGTTTTTCCTCCTTGAGGAAAGAATGTTGGGACTAGAACAAAGACACCATAATTTCTAAAATCTGAATAAATGAGATTCAGGATTCAGAGTCCAGATGCAAGTCTAACAAAGTGATATTTACCCCCCCCCCCCAAAAAAAAAAGCTTCGTTTTATAGCCTTCTTTTCTAAACCAGAGGCAGTCTGCATAGTAGACATGGATGGAGCAGAGTTCTAGCCCCATCGCTACCGGCTGTGTGACCTCTCGGAACATTTCTGAACCCTTTTGTTCTCCGTTTTTTCTCCTTCAGTAAAGGAGGAACAAACAGTGATGTCTCCAACGGCTGTAGCAACATACAGGGAAAACGCACACAGAGTGCCTGACGTCATGATGAGCGTTGACACTATCTGTCATTAGAATTGTTTACTTTTAAAATAAGTGACCATTTTCCTTATTTGTTTTCTTCCTGTTAAAATATTTGTCTCCTTGCTGCATCCAGCAGCCCCTCCCCAATTTCTACCATTTTACATTCACAGCCTTATTAAGCTGAAAACAACTGCAACTCTCTTTGGGGAATTTCTGACACACGTTAGCAAAGGTGATGTGCTTAATCTTTGTACAGGCCACACATTTATTTAGCAAATATCTGGATAATTCCATCCGTTTTACATACTATTTTTTGAGTTTTAATATGTAAACTACCTTGATTAGAAAGAGTTGAATTTCCACCTTCCTCTCTGATAGTTCCTATTTCCCTTCACTGCTTTAATATTTTCTCCTTGGCACTTGTCACTAACATTCTGTATAATTTACTTACCATATTTATTATCCAGCTCCCTCACTAGAACGTAACCTCAGTGATGGCAAGGGTTTGGGTCTGTTTTCTTCATTAGAGTGACTCTGGTGCCTCACACAGCCTGGTGCATAGTAGTTGCTCAATAAATATTTATTGAAGGATGAACGAATGAATGAATGATACTTACAGAGAACCAAACCTATTGTTTTCACATCTGTGTGAAATTCAAGTCTTCATTGGAGAGAAAGAACACTGCTCTGATGTACAAACCACAGTAAATTTTGAATCTGGATGCCCTAGGAATTAATCATTATATAGATAATGTAAATTTAAGAGAGATCATTGACATTACCTTATGAAAAATTAATTCCTACCTAATAATTCCATGTTTTTATAACATTCTTTGGTAGCTTTATATAGAAATTTATGTAAGAAGTCTCCGTTTGTATTTGAAACACCTGTTAAATGATTCTCTTCTCTTTTTTTCTCTCCTTTTTGCTCCCTCGATGTAAGGAAGCACGTTTTTTTGTTCAGTCAATAGAACACTTGAAGCACATTCTTAATGCACATATTCAGAATGGTAAGTAAACGGACGTTAAAAACAAAACTGTTTCATTCAGAAGAGCCAGGTCTCCTTAAATTCACAGCCTGTTAAATTTTTATTTGATGGTGCTGCCACTACACATTAGTGTGTATCACTAAGTGCAAAGTACTGGCTGTTGTTAACTGCTTGGAAAAATGCCGTCCAGAAAGGAGAAGGGGGCTGGCGGTAATTACCACCTTGTCTTCCCTCCCATCAGTTTCCCAAGCTGACAACTGTTCCTCAGTCTAAATACTGAGAATATTATGCACGAGTTACTGACTCCCTCTTTAGTTCACAGATGGATAAGGAAAGAGGGACAGGCTGCCTAGGACCGGAATTCCTGATGAAAAAGTTAGGGAGGCAAAGCCCACTAACACTACACCCTAGAAACTACCTTGTGCTTCTTTTAATAAACATGAATATTCTCCACTGACTGTTCCGCCGTACCATGGGGACTGCTGACGTCTCCTTGAAAAAAATGTTACAAATTGTAGAGAAATTATAAACAGGTTGTTGGTTCCATTTACTAGATGGAGGAGTGTCCCTGTAAGAATTAGTCGGGGAGGTCAGTACGAGGCTAGTCAGATGCTGGGACAGTAAGTTAGTAAGATACCAAGTGGTGAGAGTAGGTTTGGGGCCAGGTCAGGGGAGGTATCACCTTTATGTCTATGTGATAAATTCTAGAGAAGCTACTTCTTTGCTCTCCTGTAACACCTCCTTGCAAGTGGAAGTCAAATTGCAGAAACTCTACAATGTTTCATTTTACATTAAGAGAACTTGAAGTTTATTTTATGTATTCATCTCTTAGGTCTTACTTTCTTCCGGGGGTGGGGCGGGGTGGGGAAAGATTTAAAGTGTCTTGTTTGGAAAAATACGGTCTCTAGAGTATTCTCCTTACTGATAAAATTAAGTTACCTACCGACATCAGGCTAGTATTTCTTCAAGTTGGATACTTTACCCAGTTTGTACATTGAGTAAGCGTCCTGGCTTCCTCACAGACTCTGCAGGACCTCACTCCGAGGTGCAGAAGCAGCTGAGTGGGTCATAGTAACAGCATGTGAAATGTCATGTTTACACTGCCTGATTGACAGCTGCTGTTGGAGAAATTCTAATCAATGCCACAGTTCATTGTATGTGGATGTATAAAGCCCAGATTTTTTTTGTCTGGCTGTTTACAAATATTTTTTGCATTTTGTTTTGCTTTTTCATACTTCTTTATATATCACTCTGGTGGTGATATTTCAGAAAAATCCACTGGGGTTGTTTCCAGTGTTCGGCAGTCGTGCACAAAGCAGAACACTGAGGTGGACACTGCCAGCCACGCTCCAAGTGGTTTTACCCATTTATTATCCTGCCAGCAGTGTCAGAGCATTCCTTTGTTCCACACCCTTGTCCACACTTGGTGTTGTCGTGAACAACAAAAATTAGCCTTTCTGTTGGTTGTGTAATGATATCTGTGTGTCATTTTTAAACATTTACATTTCTCTCATAACCGGTGATATGATCTTTTTTTATGCTTATGGGCCATTTGGATATAGTCTCATGCAGCCCAGATCTGATTTTTAGTAAAGACAGATTTTTAAATAATCTTATAAATGTTAAAAATATATAAGAAATAATGTCTAAATAAATAGCCCAGATAGTTTCAGAAGCTTAGGGAAGACAGAGATTGGTCACGTATGATGAAAGAGAGAACATGTGCGCACCCAGCTCCCTGCTTTGCTCTGCTCGCTCTGCAGGCATCGCGCTGATGATGTGGAACACGTTCTTGGTGAAAAGGTTTTCTGCTGCTACATACTTGATGGATAAGGTAAGGTAACTTTAGATTTCCTGTACTGATTTCTTGTTTATTTGGTTTTCTTAATAATTGGCTGATATAAGAAAGGTTATTTACACAGGGCCTTGTTAGACTCTTTTTTGACTTGATACTACATTTCACTCATGCTCAGTAATTCCCAGTGCTGGCATCGTGAGGACTTCATCTTTGAAAGAGAGTGATATCCTGTGAAAGCCCCTTCCACCAAGTGATTAGGACCAGTGGTTGATTGAAGCAAGGATTTGCACTTTAATTAAAACATATAATGCACAATTATTCACCCATCTTTGGATGTAGGGCCAAGATATTTTCTCTAAATGGGGTCGAATGCAATTTTACTTTGGTTTTCCTAAATAAACCTCACCCATAGTGCATTGCCTATGGTTTCTAGATCCTGTTTCTTTAAAGCTGTGATGCAATCTGAGTGTAAAATCTTCAGATTTTTATAACTTATCCCCTAATCTTTCTAATTGTTTCTGTTATATTTACTCCAGTAGTCCTAGGAGTTAGCTGCTATCCTCCATAAATTTTCTAAAGCATTCAACATAGTATTCATATAAAGAACTTGCTTTTTTTTCTCATTCATATTTCATCAGTTGTTTAATTAAATTACATAATTACAGTGTGTACAAACAGCATAAGTAGATTTGGAAACACACATAACAGGGGAGTATATAACTCAGCTGATGGGAGCAGAAGCTGCCGGCCTCTCAGAGAGAAGCCTCTGGGCTTCGAGCCAAGCGGCAGGGCCCTAGTCAGTGTGTGCTGTGGGCCAGTTGAGGGTGTGGGTCACTCTGGCAGCAGTCAAGTGGATGTCAGGAGAATGACCACCATAAGGACAACATGTTCTTTTGAAATGAACAGTGACAGACATTCCTCAACCCTGGACAGAATACAGCTCAGACCTACTTTAGGCCATAGCTTCTCTAGAAAATGCTTTGACATCATTGGTAACAGGTTTTTCTAGTTAAATCTAACTATTCTTTCCTGGGATATTAGTCAGCCATGAAAAAGAATGAAATAATGCCATTTGCAGCAACATGGATGGACCTAGAGGTGATCATACTAAGTGAAATAAGTCAGAGAAAGACAAATATCATATGATATCACATATGTGGAATCTAAAAAAAGGACATAAATGAATTTATTTACAAAACAAAGAGTCACAGACATAGAGAACAAATTTATGGTTACCAAAGGGGAAAGGGTTGGGGGTAAATTAGGAGTTTGGGATTAGCAGATACACACTACTAAATATAAAATAGATAAACAACAAGTTCCCACCATAAAGCACAGGGAACTGCATTCAATAGCTTGTAATAACCTATAATGAAAAAGGATGTGAAGAGGAATATATTTATGTGTAACTAAATCCCTGTGCTGTACACTAGAAACTAACACAACGTTGTACATTAACTATTCTTCAATTTTTTTAAAAAAACTGTAAAAAAAAAAAAAGACGATTCTGGCAACAGGATGAAGTATGTTGAAAATGGGGAGGGCTGAGCCTGGTGTTTGAAGGCCATCGCAGTAATCTCAGTGACAGGTGGCGAGGCAAAGAGATCTTTGTCCTGCAGTCCCTTCTTCCACTGTCGCTGTTTCCTGTGAGTTGTCTTATCAGTAATGTTCCTGAGGGGCAGAACTTTATCTCCCATTTACTACCCTGTGGAAAGTATACAGTAGGATCTTACTGATTACTTACTAAATGAGGACATCAGCTGATTTTCTGAGCCAGGAATGTAACTTCTGTCTGCTTCAGAGTGTTCTTCTTTCTGACCATTTAAAATTACTGTGTATCTTTATCACCAAGCAGAAGTCTTAGCTACTCTTAATTCATAGCCTTGAGTTTGGCTGTAGGTTTTAAGGCAACATAGTTATTTGAGGTTACAAAGCGGGAACCAGATTTTTGGAGTCTGTCTTATTTAATAGTTCAAAAATAAGTATTTTTGAAAAGGATTATTTGTGAGCCCAGTGCAATGTTTTTCATAATATATTTTCAAGTTCCACCACAGAATTAATTGCTTTGTGTTATGAGTAGAACCAGCATTTAATTGATGAAATTAATACTATATTTTTAGTTGCATTTATATTTTTTAACATTTGGTAACTTTTTACTTTCTGTACCATAGTAATGCCTTTTGATTTAAATTATTAAATAAATACAGCATTTTGTGTCCTTTTATCTTAGGTTGGAAAATCACCAAAGGATAGGTTATGCCGAAGGGTAAGTGACTCTCCCTTAACTAGATGTACAGTTGTTAATCTTGCACTTTCTGTGGTCCCTTATTAACTGTGGGGGTGAACTTTGCCTTTTACCATTTTGATGACATATCAGGAGATAAAAATGGAAAGAGAATACTGTATTAGTAAGGAAACTGGTTATGGACTATGACCAGTTTTAATTTACCTTTCCAGATGGTCAGATAGTATGTTTAAGCTAAGTTTGACAGGATGTCTTCAGCTTTGGACTGTGGACAGGAGGATAACATGTGGCCACTGCTGTGTATTTTTGCTGTATTTTTCAAATTAGTAATTTATAATGGAAACTCCAACGTCAAGTTGAAGTAGGTTGATACGAGTAGTGGATTTGATCTTCCTTTACATAAAAACTGTTGTACAAATGGTCTCAAATAATGTTCCAGTCCATGGATTCCGGGCAGTGATGAACAGTGCTGGCTTTTGCTCAAAGCTTTGAAATATTCTTATTACGAATATCTCAAGAAATACCGGGACACAGGCATCCAGCCATCATTGTAGTCCCTTGGTCCTGAAAACTCTCCGTTCCGTTGTTGAAGCATCCATCTGTGTGCTCTTTAGAGTGGCTCTGTGAATACAGTTCGTGTACATGTGCACACACACACACACACACACACTCTCTCTCTCTCTCTCTGAATTACTTAAGGATGGATTACTTAGGGATGTGAAGAATTCATTGGTTGTCGGTTTAAAAAAGATGGCATGTGAGTGGAGAGGCCCCATCAGGGAGTCAACGGGAAGGAGCCGTTGCCCACAGTATCAGTCTGTCATTTAGGTCACGGGCTTGGGGGTCCTAGGTTTGTTTAGAGGGTTCAGTTCAGCCCCTAAAATATGCTCTGAAACCAGACCAGGCTGTTTTCTTAGAACTTTTCAGGTCAACTTCTCACGTGTGAATCCTACCGAGTACAGTGGTTATTTGGTGAGCAAATGCCTCAGCAGGCTGGGCAGTGAGTGGGAGAGCCGCCCCCGCCATCTATCATTGACTGATGACACCAGCTCTTTGCGATACAGAAAGACACTCATTTTTTTTTAAAAGTTGATGGTTCAGCCATCTTTTTTAAAGCCTAATTTTAAAATTAGTTGAATCCAAAGACAGGAGTTAAAATGTGCCAGTGCCTTCACTTTAAATTCCTGCCTGTCTATTCAAATGTAGAAAGTCAGTTGAATAGGTGTGTTGTATTGTTTTTCATTTTTCTGATAAAACTAGCAGTTTTGCAGCTGAAGTTAATTATGTTCCTTTTTAAAAACAGGATGTGGGGATGAGTGATACAGCAATGACATCTTTCCTTGGCTCCTGCTGGGATCTTCTTCAGACTTTATTGGAGGTAAAAGAGATGTTTTCAGTCTGAACTGTCTCTAAGATATCAAATATTTTGAAAACCATTGGACTCAAGAGAGGACTATGAAAAGAGGTTATTTTGATTAATTCAATTCTAAGTTTTGACTGAAGCCTAACAAAAGTGGTGTTTCTTATTAGAATTTGATTTTATGTTTTCTTAATTGTAATTTGGGGGGCGGGGAGAAATACGGATTTGTACTTGGCTGCTAGTAATAAGCTCATTAAGATATTTACAAGCTATTACTTCTCCAGTTCTGAACCCAGTTCTCCATTCTCAAAACACTCAGGCAGATGTCAGCAGGGATGAAATGCAAGTGCCCGTCTTGGACACAGAGGATGCCTGGCTGGCTGTCGAAGGACCAGTCTCGATAGTGGAGCTGGCCCTTGAGCAGAAGCACATCCACTACCCGCTGGTGGAGCACCATTCCGTCCTGTGCGCCGTCTTGTACGCGGTTATGAGGTTCTCTCTGAAGGCCGTGAAGCCGCTCTCCCTTTTTGATAGTAAGGTAATCCTCAGAGGATTTTGGAGCCTCTTGGAGCTGAGGGTTTGCAGGACTGTCTCCCTGAGGAGGAGTTGTCTGGTCCTTTGTGACTTGTGGAGGATTGTTCGTTGTGGGGGGTCTCTGCTCCCTCCTCCCCCTCAGGCTTGCTGCTGTCCTGAGTTACCTTAAATCTGCTGCCGAAGCTCTGCCCTCCCAGCTGTCTGCCCTTCTCATTCTTCTTGGAAAGACTTGATTCCTCCCTCTTGTGTATCCCCAGGCCTGACCTATCCTGAGTTTGAGGCGTGTATTTCTACTGAATGTCTCTCTCTGAATGTGCTGTGGGACTTCAGATACCTGGTACCTAAAACATCTCTATACCCTCACCCCTGCCCTACCCTTGACCTAAACTTGCCGCTCCCCTCCGAGTTCCCCAGCTGGGTCCGTTGGTGAGTGTTGTCACCGTCTGTACGCTGGCATGAACTAGAAACCTCCAAGACTCCTGGCCCAGTTCCCATCTTCAGTCCCACCTTTGCTGTAAACTCATTCTTAGAAATTCTTCCTTAAACCCTACCGGTCCATTCCTCTCCATCGCTGGAACCTGAGCCCAGGCCTCCTCATCTTCCCTAGGCCGTCACAGCAGCCTCTTCTCTCCACCCGGCCTGGCTGCCGGAGCTTTCCTCCCCTTGGACTTAATCGTAGTCGTCCCAAGCCAATACGTAAAACACAGCCTAACCTGTGTTCCCCACCCTGGCGTCTGTCAGTAAATGATCATCACTCTCGCCTGTGAGACTTGCACACCTGAGGCACTGCTGGACACCTGCTGGCTTCCCTTGGGTTCCTGGGCCTGGGAGAGAGGCAGGTGCTCCCTGCAGGAAGACCCTCCCTGAAGGGGAGAGCCGGGCACCGCCGAGAGCACTCGGCTCCTCCCAAATGCACCATCCATCTGGGGGAGCAGGAGACTTGGAATCTATTATTTCCTGCCGCGTGGAAACATGGAGCCCGAGGAAGGTGGCTTCCCCACCAGAACTAACCTTCCCTGCCTTCCCGACCACTCCCTACCCTGTGCTCTGGCCACTGTGAACTCCCCTCACTCCTCAGAGAAGTTGGACATTTTTATCGTTTCTTGTCTTGTTTGCATTGTTCCATTTTCACAGGCCGCTATTTTGTATGGCCAGATCCTGTTCATTATTTCCTTATCTCTTCAGCATCACTTTCCCTTCAAAGTTTTGTCCACCTTCCCTGAACTCACCACCTCTGCCGTCTTCCCGTGTCTGTGTCGTGCTGGGCATGTAACAGGGGCCTAGTGAATGTTTAGTGCATTTATCATTACGGAGATGTTACAGGAACGTTACATGACAGAGGTCTGCGGAGGGGATGGCAGTGAGCTGAGTTTGGGAAACCGCTGCAAGTCAGGAGCTGGTGAGGATGTGGACGGGGGAGAAGTAATAAAAATCATGACGGAGCTGGAGGAATCAGCAGCCTGGTGACAGCCTGGGTGGAGCGCTGCCGGGGAGGGGACTGGGATTAAATTCAGTTCCAAGTTTGGGAGAGTGGGCAGGCCGTTTACAGGGAAGCCCGTTTAGAATGATTTTGGATGTGGTAAGTTTGAGAGTAAATATAAGCAGAAATAGTATGTTTTAAAAAATTTATTCCTCGTAAGTACTTAAAAAGGTTTTTTCTTTTTTTTGAAGAACAACCAAAATAAAGCTCAGAACTCTCCTCAAAAAGGGACTCAAAACCAGAACATGTCCAGATTTGACAAGCACGGTGGTGATGTCAGTCTCGACCCGCATCACCCTGGGTGACCCGAGACAGCTGTGTGACTCATGCAAACAGAGAGGCCATGTGCTATGCTGGTGACACAGTCCCACCTCTGCCATCTACTAGCCAGAATGATTTCCTTTCTCCTGGCTGTTTTCTCACTCAGAAAGTGATGATTCTCAGGCCTCCCTCATGGTCATTGTGAGGGTTAAGTGACGCGGTCAACAGGAAGTGCTAGGCCGTGTCTGAAGTGTAGTAAATAGTAAGTGTGCACACACACCCCCAGCGCGTGGGCCCTCGTGTACAGCAGGCCCCGGCATCTGAGACCGCCGGGTGGGAAGCACGGTGACAGACTGGGTGAGCGCGTGGGAAACTTTCAGACAGTGATGAACAAATGCAGTGGCTGTCCTAGGAAGTCTGGTGCTTCTCATCCCTGAAGGATGTCGCTTGACCCTACTTGGCATTCACACCAGAGGACCTGCAACCATTGATGACTAGGTCTAGAAAGTATTAGGCGATATGTGGCATGACTTGTTTGCAGCTGAAAAAACAGCAACCCAGGATGGTGGGGTCACTTGTCCAAGGGAACCTGGTGGGAAGGGGTGGGCCAGGGACTAGAGCCAGTGGGGCCAGTGCTCTTTGCTCTGTATTGCACCTCCTCTCAAGGAACTTCTGAAGTCCTATTTTCTGATAGTCTGTCTTGGCTCTTCAGACACACATCTGTCCTCTTAAACAGGTGTTCGTTTTTTTTTAACAGTTCAACAAGTATTTTTAAAGGATTCAGAGTACACACTATGTACTTGTTATCTCTTATTGCATAACAAATTATCCCCAAAGTTAGTGGCTGAACACAGCAAATGCTGTATCATTTTTGTGAGTCAGGAATCTGTATTCCCTTTCAAAGTGGTTCTGGCTCAAGGTCTCTTGTGAGTCTGCAGTCAGGGTGTCAGCCAGTCTCCCGGGGCTCAACCCAGGTGGGGTTGGGGGACCCACTTCAGGCTTACATGACTCTTGACGGGATTCAGTTCCTTGCCACACACGTGACTCAATAGGGCGGCTCACAGCCTGGCAGCTGGCTTCCCGGAAGGCAAGTAAGGGTGAATGTGAACTTTCAGGGCAGGAGCCACAGCCCCTTAGTAACCTGATCTTGAAAGTGACATGCTGTCATCCCTGCCCCTTTCTGTTTACCAGCAGTGAGTCACCGGCCCACGCTCGGGGAACAGGACTACACAAAGCAGGGACGCCAGGAGGAGGCGACTGGGGACCACCCTAAAGGCTGCCTACCACGTGCTAGATAATATTTATACAAATTAAGTGAATAAAATTCAGAAGTGTTATTATTCAGTAACAAAAAAATCAAATCATTATTCTTGATTAAATGACTTCATTTTTTAAATCTTTTTTTCCTCCCCTTAATAACAATCCATACTCATCAGTTTTCTTGGTCTCTTCTTTTTCTTTAGGGGAAAAACGCATTTTTTAAAGACCTAACTTCAATTCAGTTATTACCTAGTGGGGAAATGGATCCAAATTTTATTTCTGTACGACAACAGGTAAATTCCAGTTCCTGAGATGGCCACTTGGGAGGTTTTCTTTCTTTTTTATTTTTAATTTAATTTAATGGAAACAGTTTTCATGGAAAAGTCACTCTAACTGACAGAAAAGCCAATAAATACTTGAACTTAGTATTTTTAAATGAAGCATACTAACAGGAGGTTGCCGCATTTGTTTCCCCATTTCCAGTTCTTACTGAAAGTTGTCAGCGCAGCTGTCCAGGCCCGACATGCACTCGCAAAGGACAGAGACTCCTCGGAAGAGGCTCCAGCCACTCCTTTTGAGAAGGAGCAGGACTGGCCAGTTCTGGCCGTGAATCTGGCCCATCACCTGCAAGTCAGTGAGGACGTCGTCAGAAGGCACTATGTGGTGGAACTCTACAACTATGGAGCTGACCACCTGGGAGAAGAGGTGATCATCGCCCTGTGCATGTTACTTGGGCTCGAGTTCTAAAAATTGATAATTGGAGTAAAGAGTCAGTAAAGTGTCCAGTAAAGCTTTTCGCTTTTCCTTTTGTTAGAACTTCTAGGTATAAAAGTAGAACAAGAGAAGTAAACTAATCAGACTCCTGTGTCTGGTCAGTATTCAGTGTAACCCGTGCAGTATGCCGGCCAGAGCAGCCAGGGTTCCTTCCCCAGACCTGACAGTCTCCTGGCAGGAGCAGAGCAGCACACAGAATTGTGCACTGAGCAATAAATGCTGGGAAGAAAATGAACAAGGTCGTGTGAAGAAACAACAGCTGCTACAACAGGGCAGTCAGAGGTGACATCTGAACTGAGCCCTCAAGGATAAGCAGCTGCAGCCACTGAGAAACCTGGGGGCACATCACTAGGGACAGAAGTAACAGGAAGTAAGGAGGCCCTGGGAGGGACCAGCCTGGCCAGGCCGGGACGGGTCATAGGCGGTCTCACAGCCCATGTTTACCTGAAGGGCACCCAGAGCCATTAGAGGGTTTAAGCAGTCACGTGATTTAATGTAATTCCCTGTCATTGCCCAAAGCTTGAAAATGACTCCTGTCGTTAAACTGAACTGAAAAAATTAGGCGATGGGAAAAGAAAAACCAGGTGATGAGCTGATTTTTAAAAAGTGCAGTTCTGGCTATATTCCACTCCTTTGTTTAATACTGATGAGAAATCTGGGTTTTAAATGCTGTTTGAGTTGGACTTTATTTTGGTGGTATATACGGCCACAGCTCAAATGTGCACCAGACTCTTCACCGTTCCTGCAGTAAACTAACCTGTTAGCTCTTACACTGTTGGTTCCCGCCCGTCCCCGCAGGCCATCCTCCAGGTTCAGGACAAGGAGGTCCTCGCCTCCCAGCTGCTGGTGCTGATAGGGCAGCGGCTGGCGCAGGCCGTGCTCCGCGCGCAGACCAGGGAGGGCCTGGAGCTGCTGGCCAGGCTCCCGCCCACGCTCTGCACTTGGCTGAAAGCAATGGTACGTGCGGCCGCCGGCCCGGTGGACACAGGGCGGGGCCGCAGGGGGGTTCCTTCTGTGCATGTTTCATAACGGGGGGAAAGTTCTAGGTTTCATTGACTTAGTTCTGAAGAAGAGCATTTTTATTGGGAAATTACTATCCTGGTAACCGCTAAGTTTAAGTAACAATTATTTAGTTGTGTCTAACCAATGCCTTATTTTTGTGTCCCATTTGCAGAACCCCCAGGATCTTCAAAACACAGAAGTGCCCATTGCGACAACAGCTAAACTAGTAAATAAAGTCATCGAGCTTTTACCAGAGAAGCACGGGCAGTACAGCTTGGCCTTGCACCTCACGGAAGCTGTGGAAGCCATCTCTCTCCCACCTTCATGACACTCGTCTCCTGCACACAGCCTAAAATCGTGTGACTATGATACGAATTAGTGCATGGTTATTTTACATAGTAAGATCTGGAGTTTTATGGAGGGAGTATGTCTTTTTTTTTCTTCTTTTGTAAAATAAATAAAAATACATAATACTTTTAAAAAGTGCAGTTCTGGCTAAATCCCATTCCTTTGTTTAATACTGATGATAAAATACAAAAGAGTCCATTATACTATTAATTCCCATGGCAGACATTTTCCTGTTTATTTCTAATTCAAGCACTTAAGTAGCTTTATTGTTCAACTTTGCTGTTTAAAAATTGGTTGTAATTTACAGATTATGTTATTATAAGATTCTATATACTTTGTACTCAAAATGTAATTAAATTTAAATGTGCTCATGGATAGTCCCCATTAGTAAAATCAGAGAAACATCCCACTCTCTTTTAATAAATGTTGGGAAAACACCTTTGTTATCATGCTTAATCCCACGCTGGACTGGCCCTGGAGTTCTGGATGCTGACAGGTTTCTTCCCCAGAGGTTATGCTGTCCCTCCGAGGAGGACGACCTTGCTCGTGGAGGAATACTGGGTTGGAGATCATCACATTCACCAGAAGGGACACTAAACAGAACCACTAACCTGTTGTACTTGCCAAAACCGAGAGTCTGAGATCCAAGCAACACAGCAAAATTAATTATAATGCAAGTTAAGCTTTGCTTTTTGCCAAAATTCAAAGTTGTATCCACATCAGGTAACTATAAAAAATGTATTATCTTGTAAAACTTATGTTTAAAAAAAAAAAAGGGCAAAGATGCTAAAAAATTAAGTTCAACTCTGTTTTTCTTACAAGTGTTTAGAGATGTCTGCTTCTGGGATTTGGTAATGTTATCTGTTCTGAGGAACAGTACAGAAAATGCTTGGTGATATTACAGCTTTAGCAAACCTACCTCACAGCTGGGTTGAGAGGATAAAATACGACTAATTTTGTACCCTAGTGTGCCTAGAGCAGTCTGAGTGCCGAATAATTATTTGTTGATTAAAACCAGATTAACCAAAACTCTAAAAAGTGCTTTGAGCTCTATAAATCCCTAGTATTTATTGTGGTAGATCTTCGGAACGTAGCCATACAGTGCGAGCGCTAACATCTGTCCTGGGTCACAGCTGTCATTCATAGCAACTCATGTGACGCAGGAGTTTGTTTCTTCACTTTCTTGTAAGAAGCCAACTCTAGCAACCGTATGAATGTGAGGAGTTATATCAGGAATATAAAGAAAAAGTCTGCTGTTTGAGGATATCCCAATGTAAATTCTTTCTAAAAGAGATCACATCTGAGTAAGAACTGTCTAAAACTTAGTAATTACTGTTTAATTTAAAACCCTGAAAGATAAATTTTTAAGACGTCCTGCGTATCTGGGGTGAGGGCCTGTGCGTCTGACCGAGGCGCACACCGTGTGCAGTAGGAATGCTGAAAAGGGCCTTGGGCTGGTCCAGCCTTCCTGCCTCTGCTTGGATCTCCGCTGCCCCATTCAGACACATTTATGATTTCTTGTAAACGTATCTAGTTTCATATAGTCACTTGTTATAGGGATTCTAAAAGATTAGTTCTTTCTATGACTTTTTAAATACTCTGAAAGTAGTTATGAGTTTTGGAGGCTGGTCAAGGAAACTTGGAATTATAGGCATTTGTAGAGATTAAATCCTCACATTGACTCCATTATCACTTTGGGGGTAGGGGTTATTAAATAAGCATTTTAAGTAATAAAACTGGCTGAACTTACTCTAGTAGGACATATAATCAAATCTGGAGATTGTTGAGAATATTAATAAGCTGAAATGTGTTTCCTAGAACCATAAAATCATTGAGTCTCTAGTTAGATTTGTAATCCTAGAATTTACCATTCGAAGAATTTTAAAATTGAATTCTGAGTTACGTGGTTAAGAAAAGCAGTTAAATATTTTACTGTTTCATTAAGGGCTTTTAAAACAAATCTGATAGAGGGAAGGAAAATAAATTCTTGCATCCATGAAGGGCTACAAATAAAAGAATTAGACTTTATATCGAACAGATGGTGTCTGAAACAGAGGAGGCTGCGCTGACTGCAGTTACGGGTGGGAGGCCGATAACCAGGGAGCAGTGTGTTCACAGATGCACTCTCACCGCCCATACACCTTTCTTCATTAACATTAAATAGGCATTTTGTACTTTGTTAAATTTTGTTGTATAATGCAAAGGAAAACAAAGGGTTCAAATTGTTATAACCTCAACACTACAGGTTGTGTTTAGACGTAGAAGTACAAAAGACAGGATAAATGCAGATGAAGGGGAATATTGCACCAAGCTCTAAATGCTTCCTAAGAAAAATGAGATACGGAGAAGAGTTTCACCTTTGTTATAAAAATTCATCTAAGGTCAGATAAACACTGTTAGATTTAAACTGCTTTCTTTAAAAAAATGATTACAATTTAAAATCACAGAAAACCCAGATTTAGTAACACCAAGTGTACATGGAATAAGTTCACTTAGCAGTTGCTGTGGTTCATTTATAACAAATATTTTTCAAGTACTCAATAGCAACAGTGAAAGCCGTCTCTCACCCTGACAGGAATGGATTTGTTATATTTCCGCTGCATAGAATTAGCCATCCCTAGGAAGATTTTAATCCAACACTTAATTGTTTATAAAAAGGCCTATTATCTATCTACTGTAATGTATTGTAAGTAGTCAAGTTCTGTATATACTGCTATTTTCTGTGTCTGTTCATTGTTGTGAACTTATGTATATTAGTGAAATAAATTTTCAGCTTTCATGTTGTTTCCTTAACATTTATAAATACAAGTATTAAGATTTTTCCCCGACTTTAACAAGTTTGGTGATGTTTTTCTTTCTGATGCAACCAAAAAACCTAGCTGTTCTGAAAAGGCGGATGTTTGCTGTTAAGACAATGTAATTACTCTTTTCATGCCTTAAGGGGAACACACCTCTGCCATTTCTCCTCTTCAAAACCACATTTTGTAACTTGATAGTCCCAACTTCCACAATGTCAGTCAGTAATTTTCGAGGTGCCTTTATTTTCAGACATTCTAGAACGTAAATACTGAGTCAGGAAGGTTTATGAAATATGAAGCACTTTGTGCTCAGCCCCCTTTGTAGGCAAGCACCGCAATGTCCGTGTTCTGAGTAAACCCACGGTGGATCCACCTGCATCTGTACATTCTCCACATGTATATACACAGTATGTTTCATCTAGTTACAGAAGAAGCTTGTCATTCTGACTCTCACCCTCACCCTCTACCGTTTACTCTTCCACTCATTACCGGAATCCTGGACGTCTGCCCAGTGTTGTCAACAGCCCACCTGAACCACCAGTCAGGCCCACCGCGGGTTCCCGCTCAGCCGTCAGCACACAGCGAGGAACTACTTTCCTCCCACGACCTCCGCGCACCGGGGACAGAGTGTCTCCGATGACTCAGCCGTGTACTTCCAACAACGAGGGCATTTCTCCTTGGTAGTTGGCATGACAAGTACTTTATACGAAGACTCTTCACGAATATCACCACCTGTGAAAGAAGAACACAGGAAGAGAATTTCTGACAGGCCACTGAACTTGTGCGACTTTCTGAATTGGTTTGCAGGTGCTCCTTGTTCAAAGCTTCCTCCTTCCTGCCTTGGAAAACACCGCTTCGTGTGCACACCTGTACATAGACAGCCAAGACCACAGAATCACACAGCCTGACGACTGAAGGGAGCCGGGGAATCTGAGGTCCTGAGAGCCGGGCTGGTTTCTCCCCAGAGCACGGAGTTCTGTATCTCCTCAGGCAGAGCAGACCTTCCCGCTGTTACGCCGGGTACAGCTCTGATCAATTACATTGCCTCTCCAGCTACATACACACTTGATAAGAAATTTTAAAAAGAGCCAAATTAGAGTGAAAACTGCAGTGTCCCCATTAAAACTTCTCGATTTGGACAAAAGGGAACAAACATTTCTCCATGATTCACAGACCTCAGACTGATCATATATATAGTAAGGAAAGTAAATTATTTTCTAGTCATTCCACAAAGTACTTAACTTTGTGAAAAGCAAATCAAGGCAGAATCTTTACTACATGGTCAATGCTGCCAGGCCTCAAATTTAAACTGATGCCTATAAACTAGCCTCCCATCTCCTGCTGGTACCTAAAAGCTATTATGAGAAACAGAGACAGCATCACTTTTCCCAAAATACCTGTGTTTTATTCTTTGTTAATGTTACTCTGCCTCCATTTCCATAAATGACAGTGAATTAAGTTGACAAAAACCCTCTAATCAAATAAATATCTACAAAATGCCTGTTTATAAGATACCACTGTGGGAATGAGTTCAACAAAACGTCTTCCCTGACTCCTTATTAAGAACGGCTACATAATATTTTAATTTGGGGTCTGTATAACAAGAAACTTCAGAATCATTGCTGGGGAAGGGTGGCAGGGCTGGGTAGTGCTAAGTATCAAAGGACAGGGACACAAAAGCCAAACGAAAAACAAGGCGGACTGACTTCCCATACAATGACAACTACTTATTCCCTCTTCTCCCCCTCGCCCTGTGGTCCCAAGATCACCAGGTGGGACGCTTCTGAGAGCTCGTTTAGAAACTTGGCCACTGTTGACATCGTTTCCATAGAAAATGTGGTCCACGTGTGTATCTGCCTTTAGGATACATGCAGTCCACTGGAAAGCTGCAGATGACCTGTAATTATTATTCACTTCTCCAGACACCACTGTTACTCTCACCTCCTTACCTTCTAAATTGATGAGAAATGTCCCTTTAAGCTCAACTGCACCTGCAGTTATTGCTCGTGGTTCCTGAGAGAGCAAAGTTGTCTGGGACGCCATCATTAATTCATTCAGCTGGGAGGTGCTGGACGTCTCCTCAGCTTGCAGCATCTGGAGATCAGCATTTGAAAGTTACTATCTCCATTAAATTTTTACCATAAACCAAGGTTATAAAAACAGATGCTGCAAATTCTTGTGTTTGGTGGGGAACCCTTTGGGACCATCACCTCTTGAGCTAATACTATTAATTACATCAACTCTTACCAGTATGAAAGGTTGTAACTAAAAACTTAATAGTATTTATTAAGAATATGCTCTATGCCAGGAACTTCACACTTTGCTAGATGCTGTATGTCCATCCAGTATTTCAAATCATCACAAAACATCTACAGTGCTTATTATCCCCATTTTACAAGTGAGGAAAGCTGCTCAGAGGTTAACTTGCCAGAGGTTCTCAACCAGTACGTGGTGGAGCTGCAACTCGAGCCCAGGCCCGTCAGCCTCGAAGCCCACACTTTCTCCTGTGTCATTACATGCTTCCTACATGAGGAGAGGGGTCAAGATACTGTCTAAACAAGGATCTGCTTCTGGCAATGCAGACCGACGGTGCAATCCGAATAATGCACAGAACTGTCTCAAACACACTGAATTGGGACACTTGATAAGCACTATACATTTTTGCTGTAATTCTGATCTTTAAAATCAATATGTGAGCTAACACAAAATTCTTTAAAAAAAAAAACTTCTGAGAAAACAGGAGATTGAAAGATTAATTTGACTTTAAAAAATTCATACAATTAGTAATTAATAGATCCAGGACTCCATTCGACAGCCTAGTTAGTGTAATTCCTAAAGAAAATATGTTCACAGGTTTGAAAATCCCCAAGTATTTTTTCCAATATAAATGATCCAAACAAGCTGTATTTTTCTCAGCTTATTACTCAGAACTAATGAAGTCAAAGGAAACACACCACGTTGAGTAAAAGCCCAGTATGAGGCTGTGCAGCCCGAGCCAGGTCACCGCCCCAGGGTCCTCAGCTTCCTGGCTCGAAAAATGGAGTCACGAGCTTCCCAACTTGTGGATTTTAAAATGTGAACATCTTACTGAAATCCTATTATGTGATCAACGATCTTATGCCTACTAGCTATTTCAAGGCTCAAGTCTTAACCAACTTAATTATATTATTAAAAATTTAAATTGAACTTACCAACCAAATGAGATGGTCATTTTTTTTAGAAAACTATATGATGCCAGTAAAACTTTAAAAAAATATACTCACTGCCAATTTTCTTCTTGAGTCTTAAAACTAGAGAAAAATCCTGAGTCAATTGTCAAGTTATAAGCCCATCTGGCCAGTCAAGCCCTAAGAATCCCAAGAAGAAAGTTCTGCTGGCCCTTTTGGAAATAAAAAATAGGATGAATGCTTTGAGATCACATGATAACTTGCAAAAGCAAATGAATTTTCTTCAGATCTCATGAGAAAAAGATGAAAATCTTTTTTTGGATTTGTTCTGAATCTGGTCCAGATGGACAAAATTCTCAGAAAACCAGACCCTTAACACAAAACTCCCAATTTCTGTGTCTTTTGAAACTACTGCCACCGAGTTACATGTCGCCTACTGTCTAAGCAGCCCTGAGGGCTTGCCTGTCAAGCAGAACTTCACTATACCTTCCGTCCCAACCTATAAAGGAGTAGTAAGTAGCAACAGAGGACACGTTTGCAAAAGAGAAGAAAAAGCACGGAGAATGAGGAAACAAAGAATCAGTGATAACACCAGGATTAGAAGACAGAAATCCTAATTTATAGTTTAAAAACATATATTATTTACAGCAAGATTTTTAAAAACCAAATTTCAGCTGAAGCTGAATGGCACTAACACCATTTCAAGAGACACAGACTGCTGCTGACCTCTATGATCTCAAAAAGCAGTCCAGGCTCGATCACAATGATAACCTCGTGCTCGGCTGCATTTTTGCCAGGGATGCTTCCCAGAAATGAATCTCTCATCGCACACGCACTCTCTATCGCCTCTTCCAACCCGGGCTTCTTCCAGATAGAGCTGGTTTTAATCCACCCAGTACGAAAAACACTCTTGGGTTCTTAAAAAAAAAAAAAAAGGCAAACTAATTTACACATATTCTAAACTATATATAAAGCTCTAACCATCAAATATTTACTATTCATGGGAAATAAGAATTGTTATTTACGGTAATTAGCATGGAGCCACCCTAAATGCCCTAAGTGCTTACCAAACATTTCTACCAACATGTGAAAACGTAAACAAAGGATAAGATAGACAGTAAGGTCTCAAAGGACTCCTGGAGGAAAAGAACATAGAAAGAAATATCCCAATATTACAGCAGTCGTCTCCGGGTTATAAGTAAGATCGTGAGTGACTTTTCATCCTCATTCTAAAATTCTTTGTTTCTAATTTTCTGTAAGCTTAATAATATCAGAAAAAAAACTATTACAAAAATATTCACTAAAAGGCACTATACTTTATTTTAGTAAAACCTAAAATACATTTCTGACATTTATAAAAGTATTTAACAAAAAGTGATTTCTCAATATTGTCGAGCTGCTAATACATTTCAGAAAACTCTTTAAGGTGACTCAGAGGCCATTCTGAAATTCATCCTACTCATCCACTAAATGAACAGGTCATAAAGCATTCACTGCAGATGAACAAGAGCCTCTTACAATGAAGCTGATAAAATTAGAAGTTGCACTCACAGCCAGGGCCTTTCTCATTAGAGAACAAATCAAGAATTTCTTACCTTTAACATAAGGTACGTGCTGGAACACCTCCTCAGCCAAGTGAGGAAGAATGGGAGCAAAGGAACGAACCACCACGTCCAGAATTTCGGCCAAGGCAGTCTGACAGGAGCGTCGTCGCGGGTCGTTGGCACGTTCACAGTACAGCCTGGACAAGAACAGCCTGCTCAGCAGGTGACACTTTGTCTACCACGTGCCAGGACGGGACCTGCCTCAGGCTGAGCTGGTCCTTACAGGGCCTAACCTATCGTCTCACTAAAGAAGAGTACATTCCGTCATACGACTTTCCGGTAACATCCTCTGCTCCACTTGCCCCTTTCCAGGTGCGCCCACCTCCTCAAAACACTCTCACAGCCACGCCACGTCCAATCCCGCTTTTCAGAGATAACAGCTAGACAACTACGCCCGAGGAAAACCAGTAAGTCAGCTGATGCTGCTTAAAATGTGCCTCCCCACCCTCCCACCCATCAGTGTGTTAAGGGAAGGACTGGGAGGTACAGTCCCAGTGGAAGCACCTTGAGGTGCTGAGAGGCCACGGCTGACACCTCCCCTTGGCTGAGTTACCAGGTAAAGCTCACACCATCACCTGCTCACTGGATCCAAGAATGAAGACTTAGCACCAAGGCTTCCTCTAAAAGGGTATCACTGATGTTACACCATGTTATTACGTTAACAACGGCCTGAATATTTCTCTCTCTCCTCCGACAAGATCAGCAAACTCCTGAGAACAAGCACTATGCTCATCACATCATATTCACAGCCGTTACTTATTGGGCACCTCCTTTGTCAAACACAGCATTAAGCACAATACACATATTAAATTCTTTCATAGCCACATTATGAGGCAGGTATTATCATCACCATTCTACAAATAAAGAAACTGAGATCATAGGATAAGTTGCCCCAAATCATTAAGTTAGTGGGCGGCAGGACAAAACTCCCTCATCAGACTCGACTCAAGAACCCAACTTCTTAACAAGGGCCCAGTGCGGCCCATCTTGCTCACCTCTGCCTTTCAACATCTGCCAAGCAAAGCAGACACTCAAGAAATGTTTGTTGAGTATTTTAACATTCAGTCATACATACCTGTCTTTGATTATGCTGAAATAAAAGTTAGAGAGTTCTCTGGTATAAAATGCTTGCAAAAGCCGAACAACTTTTCCAAAATCATATTGCTTGTATGAATCGTTAATCTAGGGAACAAAGTCAAAGTAAGTTTGGAAGCTGGGATAAGCAAAGAAAAATACAAGTCATCATGAGCAAAATACATTCCTTCTCAAAATCTGTTTCAAAGGCAGGCAAATACAAAATAGGCAAAACACAAGAGCACTTAAGGATCTTCAAAACCTCATTTCTGGATCTCCAAGTCTACTATCCTCAGAAAACACTGAGCATTCTACTCTGAAAACTACAAAAGAACACTCATCAAAGGAAGAGAGCAGCTTTTAGATGATGAAATCACAGTTCTAAAACAGCAAAGAATGTAAATTACAAGTGTTCCCTCACTTATCCCTGAAAAGTAAAACTGGGCAAAAATCTTCATGTATGACTCTGACTTAAGGGTACGTGGGAGCAATTCCAATTTTTGAGAAAACAAATTATTCGTGTTTATAGATGAGAAAGTATCTTAAAAAAAAGACATAGGAATAGTCATTTCAGTTATTTCTGTACTCTGAGGTGTCTATTCCTTTATATCTGTAGATCTATAAAGTACAACTCTACGCCTTCCTACAGGAGAAACACTTGGAGCCGCTCTGGAGAGAAAAATGTGGTCTGAGGGGAAGCGCAGGACTACTGTTTCCACCAGGTACTCCTCTAGCCTTCTGAGAAACTAGGAAAGAAACTGTAGATTCACACCGAGTGAACCTAGGACAATCTCTCAGTGCTTTAGCTACTATTTCTAACATGGTTTGTTCCACTCGCATGCAACCCAAATTTCAACACACGACAGTGTTACTTCCAAAAGCTTCTTAGTGTACACTTACCTTGTTTGCTAAATCCTGCAGTAAGTGTAGCATGTACTGGTCTAAGACATACATATTGTTAACAGGGATGGAGTCTGTTTCTGGGTTGAAACCAGCCACATTTCCCAAAAGAAAGCGGAGTGTATTCCTAAGCTATTAATATTGAGAAAGAAATAAGGAGTCAAAAAATACATGAGCCCTTCAATGATGACTGAAAAATTTCTCTACATTTAAGTTTTACCCAACTCATGCTATTTTCTTAATGGAATATTTTATTTTTATATCATTGCTAAATAAGAAATGAAAAATAAATTCTCATTTCAAAAGCCCAGTTATAGAAACAACCAGTGTGCTTTATACATAATACATAAAAACTGAAATTTCATAATATTTCACTGTATTTCTTTATAACCTTAGGGCACATCACTGTTTGGTGCCCCATTTGTTCATCTGTACAGGCAGGAATTTTGTTTTCACCTGTGAAGCAGGTGAAAATAAAAATAAATGGAATAAATATGGTCTTTGAGCTCCTAAAAAGTATATAAAGTTGGTATAATTTCATATTATATTAAAATAAAATATAAAAAGACAGTATGTAAAATTATTAGCATTACTATTAATATTTTAAAACAGATAAATTAGCACAGGATATTTTTTAAAATCTCACAACATGTGGAGAACTCATTTTCATTCAGCTGTGCAGTGCCAAACAAAATGTGCCTCATTTTTTTTAAACAATGATTCAGCAAACTTTTCATTCAGGAATGGTAAATAATAGAAGGTGTAATGACTCTGACCTTGTTAATGTCATCTCTGGCAGCATTAAGTACAGAGGGACTAATTGGCACTTCAGTGAAGACATTGGACTCAGCTACCCACCAGCGAAGGACATCAGCACCATAGGGAGGCTCTTTGCTTTGGTCCTTTCATCACGGGAAGAAACAAATGAATGTATCAATGGCTTTCAATTACAATTTGGTGAACAAATGCTTTAGGTCAGACTCCTGTTCAGAAATGTATGAGCATAATGTAGGCATAGAATATGCCTGTACTAGTGAAAAAAAAAATGTGACAATGAATATATGCATGTTCATGTATAACTGAAAAATTGTGCTCTACACTGGAATTTGACACAACATTGTAAAATGATTATAACTCAATAAAAAAATGTTTAAAAAAATCGATTGATCTTAAAAAATAAATCAATAGACAGACAGATAGATAGATAGAAGGTCTGGGGGAAGGTACAGCTCAGTGGTAGTGCGTGCCTAGCATGCACAAGGTCCTAGATTTAATCCCCAGTCCTCCATTAAAAGATAAATAAATTAAAGAAACTAATTGTCTCCCCCCTCAAAATTAAAAATATATATATACCTGTACTGTAATCAAATAAGGGCTAACAATCTCAGAGATCAGGTTGCATCTAAAAAATAACAAAACTGGATAGCAGAGTATGGCCTGCAGGCTTGTTTGATGCCCAGATGCTAACACCTGACACCTTCCTGCCGTAAACATCCAGGACAGCAGGTGGACGTCAGAGCCGGCCCGGATGCCCTCTCTGTGATGGGAGAGTGGGCGGGAGGAGGGAAATGGCTGCTTTTCCCTCTCATATTCCCAAGCAACTCAGACAGAGAAACGATTACTGGACACTAGGAGGGCAGTAAAAAGCCAAGGGAGTAAAACAGCAGATGGTGATTTCTTTTCTGAAAGCAACCCCAAAACAAACCAGATTACCAGCAATCCCAGATTTAATGTTCATTAGTGACTTAAAGTGTATCATTTCTAAGAATATAATAATACAATATATATATTTGGATGTTGCAATCTCATTTTTTTCTTACACTATTTCTGTTTAACTGTAAAACTACAGTGTATAAAGTTTAAAAAGCTCAGACAATTAAAAAAGGGATAGCATGCTTTAGAACCTAACTGGAGATTCAGACCTGAAATAAGTGAAAAGGGCTGCAATCTCAGCCCTTCCCTTTTTCAAAAAAAAAAAAAAAAAAAAAAAATCACATATTACATAAGAGTCTAGATTTAAAACATGGTAAGCATTTGCTATTTGTATAAAAGATAGTTTTATGAGTTTGTTTATATTTTATACATTGAAGTAACTATATTAAGGGTTTTGGCTGCCAACTTAAGAGCCTTAAAACAAAAAGAAAATGAATTTTTAGGTAACCACCTACTTGTCCTCCATTGATGACAACATCAGGGTCAACGACATTCCCAAGAGACTTGGACATCTTTTCTCCCTTTTCTCCGACGGTAAATCCATGAACAACCACCGTTCTAAGAAGACAAACCAGCTATTATAGCAACAAACACATTATAATGGTCATTTTGAAGAAGACTTATAGCCTAAAAAGAGTGTCTTAGTTTGACATAAATACAGTTTTTTCTGGACAGATAATTCAAAGTCTTAACTCTCAGCTGTTTATTTATCATGATTGTTATGTAGTTACAGAAAAGTTTTTATATTTACATTCACTAAACAATTATTTCCTGAGCATCCATCTGTTATGTACTGATTTTGATCATTAACACTAACCAGGAAAAAGTATGTCTTTAAAAAATACATTATCATCACAAAATTATTTTCAAAAAGACAACCTGAGAGAAATATATCTACTGTTCGATTGGCTTTTAAAAGCATGTTATACATGTAAATTGTCCTGAGATGGGTTTTCATTGTAAGACAGCAAAACTCTTAAAGCTACTGAAGAATCTTTCTAATTAGAACCTCTATCCACATATTTGAATAAAGAAAAGCTGTTTATCTGTAACTAAGTGACAATCCCTAATTTGATAAAATTGACTAAAGAAATGTTTTGATTCATTAGCCACTTGTGGCTATTACAAAGATAAGGATATGTGACTGGGGCTGCCTTCAGTCCAGCTAGAATATCCTCTCTACCTCCATTCGGGTCACGTCCACCACGGCCCTCAAGCTTCAGCTCTCTGTAGGTCTCCCCACTACTCTAGACATGCTGGCTTTACGTCTCCTAGGAGTTATGATCTGCAGCAGAGTGACAAGGATTCTCTGTATTGCTGTCTCCTTTTTGTCTCTCTTTTTTTTAAAACTTCAAAATTACTTCCCTCATGAGACTGAATACTGTAAGCTAATTAAGGGTATGTTTTATCATATATATTACTCAGCACAGTGCTTCTCACATCGGCAAGTACTCAGGGAGAATACTCAGTGTGCTGATTTGTTTAGCTCAGATGTAATACTTACTTAAAAGGTGATTTATTCCTTGCTGCCACACTTGTTAATAAGGAAGACTGGAACCAACCCCCAAGCTGGTCTTTTCCTTCCAAGTACAAATCTGCTCTTTGGTCAGTACCTCAAAAACAAGCAGTAAAAAACAGAAATTTAAGTTATTAAAACCGGAAAATGGAAATGAATGTTTACCAAAGTGTTAAAATATTAAAAGTTATCATGTTACTTATTTCTTGAGTCAGTTACATCCAATGGCTAGAGTGCATTCACTTGAGTTGTTACCCTCACTGTCAATTTATTAATCAAGATAAAGAAAATAAACCTTGGAGTATGATCTCCCAAACCACAGATAGCTAAAATATTATCTAAATTAGGGACTGATTCATAAAAATTATCAGTATCAATATTTCCAAGTAAACCTTTTATGAAAATAAACTATTTTTATTAATTCAACATTTGCTGAACATAATAACTTTATATGTTAATTCATTTAATTTTCATAGTAACTCTATAAGGTAGGTAGTATTATTATCCCTATTTTACAGATGAGGAAAGTGAGACACTGAGAGGTTTTATAATTTTATAAATCAAGGTTATGCAGATAGTAAGCAGTAGATATGGATTCCAAACCTAGATAATCTGGCCATGGAGTATATGTGCATAATCAAGATATTAATCAAGTTAGAAAATAATGTCTTATAAAGGGTAAGTTATTAACTTCTAATTTGATAATGATGCAGCCAGAAGATGGGAAAACTATAACAAAGCCCTATGAGTCAGGGGTTGAGGTATGAGGTTGGTGGGTGAGGGGAGGAATGAACAGACAGAGCAGATAATGGTGGATACATGTCATTATACATTTGTCCAAACCCACAGAATACACAACACCAAGAGCAAACCCCGAGATAAACTACGCACTTTGGATGGTTATGACGTGTCAGTGTAGGTTCACCAGTTGTAACAAATGTACTCTGGTGGGGGGTCTTGACATCAGGGAAGGGGCACGTGTGCAGGAGCAGAGGGTATATATATATGGTAAATCTCTGTATCTTCCTTTTAATTTTGATGTGAACCTAAAACTGTTTTTAAAAAAAAATAAGTCTTCAAAAAAAAAAGATATGGCAAAAGGATAACAATGCTGTACAGGTAATTTAGTCTCAAATTTGTTAGGACATATGAGATGTATGCAAGCTTGAGAGCTACTTTTGCATGCAACAGGTAACAATGGTTAATTTAAGAGTTAATAATCTGAAATAAAGGGCCATTTGGCAAACATTATAAGTAACAGTAATTTCAGTCAAGAATCATCAAGGGTGCTTAACTATTAGGAGAAAATCTGGTGACAAAACCGACTATGATTGGATGTAGCGATAGCTAATGAGATGATTAATAATAGAATACAAGTGGAAATCCTTTCCTGAAACAAGCAGATAATGAAATAGTAGGAAGTATTCCCAATCCCTTTTATCTCTTTGGACAACACATACTTCTAACCTAGTGAAATGATCCACAATCATGGAATCAAATTAAAGTTCTGTTATCCTGGAAAAAAATCACTGCTTCCACGTCTGACTAATGCACCTGAAAAACAAGGAGTTTAAATAATCTCTGAAATCTTTGCCAGCTCTAAATTTTTAAATTTTAAGACAGCCAGTTACTGCCTAAGGACCGACAGTATGCAGAATAAAAGCAATGTGAAGACTGCACAGGGGTTAGATCCGGACTGCCTGGGTCCAAATCCTGGCTGTGGCACTCGCTACTTACGGGGCCTTGGCTCAATCTTTCCATGTTTCTGTTTATTCCTCACTAAAAAGAGGGTAACACCAAACTATCCTTACCTTATCAGGTTGTTCCAGAGATTAGAGAAGTAACACAAATGCTTGGGACACAGTAAACATTCAGCAAACATTAATTGTTATTAAGATTCACCATAAAGGGCACCTGATAATTCCCGATGGAGAACTGAGAAAGATTCTTCCCGGTATCTTTTTTCAAACAGTTTTATATGAAAGCATACTTGCAAAAATATGATTGGGCAGTAAACGAAACTATTTTTAAAATGCATGGTCTCTAATCCTGCCCTGAAAAATATATGTTGTAACCTCCTAATAAAATCAGCCCACTAATAAGAGCCCAACAAAACAACTAACACCTATTAAGGGTAACGTGCCAGGGTCCTGCTCATCTTCATATATGCTGAATTGCTGGAACTGCGTAAGAAGCAAAATACAATCCTGGAAAAGGAAGGGTAACCCTAGAAAATTTCTGCAAGCAAGAGCCTTTTAAGGTGGTGTGTGAAACCAGAAGAAAAAGATGGAGGTGGGGAAGTTTTGAGGTAGCAAAGCTCTGAATAAGAAATGAAAAAATAAAGTTTACAGGAATTTTCAAAATGAAGATGAGAAGTTTAGTCCTGGATAGTAAGACATACGAAGCACAGTCAAACTCAAGTGCTATAGAATTACTGTAATTAATACTGTATAATCACTTAACCTCAGATAATCAATTACTGGGACTATTTTCTGTTCCAGTAAGTTACTTAGAGTAACGCTTAGCTTTTTCACAAAAAGCACATTCTCACTTTAAGTTGTAAAACAGTGAGAAGTTCAAGAAAATAAAACCACATATATTCCCGGTACCTAGAGATAATCACTTTATTTCAGCACATTTCCTTCCAGTATTGTGTCCACGCTTATCAATATTTACATGAGTTTGTTAGCAAATCAGGGAATTTTGTCTGCATCCTGCATTCCTGCATTCTGCATTCTTAAACATTTAACATGTCCTTAAATAATACCTTCCCATGCCCACTTAATACATCGTGTTCAAAAACACGACCTACGTCTGTCACTCTTATCATACAAATGTAAGCCATGTCACTTTAGCCATTTTTCTACAGATGGACATTGTGTTGTTAGTCAAATCATTTACTATTTGAAATGAACATCCTCACACATAATTCTTCATCCAGACTAATTACATCCACAGGATAGACTCCTGTAAGTGGAATCACTCAAAAGATAGAAAACTTCAAAGCTTTTGATACATAAGGCTAACATCCTTTCTGGTAAGTCTGTGCCAAATTACACTTACACCAGCCACATATAAGATGGAGAAATGGTGCCAATTTTTTTCTGCCTATTTTTTTAAATCTTTTATCCTTTTCTTCCCTACTGAATAGAACTTTTAGTAAAAGAAAAATTTAGAAGTCTCTTATGAAGGCAGTAGTATATTTGGAGTCTTAAAATTTCAGGAAAAGTAGTGATTAACCATGTGGTAAAAAGTTAGTATTTCCATTACAGTAACTTCCACTTTTAGGAAAATTGTAAAGATTCATATTTAGAAGGAAAAATAAACTGTTCAGTATCTCTAGGATTGTGACTTAGGTACGGCAGCAATTTAAAGAAAAAATCAACTATTAAAAAATTCTATCAAAGAGGAATCAGCAAAAAAAAAATGAGCAATCTACAATTTCATTACTAAATTTGTATAATTTTGCTGAATTGATGAATTTTGAGCAAGATTATTGTATAGAACTAATAAGGCAGGTTGTAGAAACAACAACAAACTTATTTGGCAAAACTGCTTCTTAATGTATGTAACATTTAAAAATAATTCAACCAAATATAATTACTAAAATATGCTACAAATAATTAAATCTTGAAACTAGGCTCTTTTTCAAGTATCGTATATGTCCTTAAAAGGGTGACTTTTTAAAAACGTTATTTGTAAATCTAAGTTTCTGTTTCAAAAAAATATTTTTTCTCTGTTTACTTCAAGTTATTTCTCTATTTAAAAAAAAAATCAGAAATCACACAGAATGAGCATTTTAAAACACTAATTTCTTTAGTAGATGAATGGATACACTGTGGTATATCCAGAGAATGAAATACTATTCAGCACTAAAAAGAAATGAGCAGGGAAGGCATAGCTCAGTGGTAGAGCACATGCTTAGCAGTCACAAGGTCCTGGGTTCAATCCCCAGTACCTCCACTACCACCATCACCACCACCAACAAAAGAGCTATCGAGCCATAAAAAGTCCTGAAGGAGTCTTGAATGCATATTATTTAATTTAAAAAAGCCAATCTAAAAAGGTTACATACTGTATGACTAACTATACGACATTCTGGAAAGGGCAAAACTATGGAGACAGTAAAAAGATCAGTGGTTGCCAGGGGTTAGTATGGAAGGAAGGATGAAAAGATGGAACAGAAGATTTTTAGGGCAATAAAACTATTGTGTGCAATACTATAATGGTGGATACATGCCATTATACATTTGTCAAAACCCACAGAAAGCACATCACCAAGACTGCACTCTACTGTAAACTATGGACCCTGGGTGATGATGGTGTCAATGTCAGGCGTCAGCTGTAACAAACGGACCACTCTGGCACAGGATGCTGACTGTGGGGAAGCCTGTGGGGAAGGAGACAACAGGTATGGATTCTCTGTACTTTCCTCTCAATTTTGCTATGAACTTAAAACTGCTCTAAAAAAAATTAAGCTATTAAAAATTTTTTAAACATTAATTACTTTTAAATCACTGCAATAATTAATGTCTTTGATAAATGTTTAAAGAATATTTTAGAAATATGGATATGACTTACTACCTATATATAAAATCCACTTAAAAATGCCATTCCTTTTCAGAAAGTGTTCAAGCTTCAATTTCCTCTATTCTTTTGGCATTGAACCCACTCATAAAGAAACACACAAGGAACTCACCAGGTGCCTGACCTGATGTCAAAATTCGTAAGCCAAATCTCTCTCACTGCCATAAGTCTGTCAGCAGTAAGTAAAACTAGTTATGTATGATATGTAATCACAAAATTCATAGTGTTAATTAAACATTAACAGATACGGATGGAGATTGAGAGCTAAAGTTAAGCTCAGAATCAAGCTGGTTTTCGTATCAGATTTGATACAAGCCATCTGAGAATGAAAAGTACAGTAAGACTCTCCAGGAAAGGAGGTGATGCCCCCCCCCCTTTTTTTTTTTAAAGAAAATCACCTTTGCTCTATGGCTTTTTGAACTATGAATTCATCTAGTATCTAGACTCCTTCCCACCTCATTCTTTCCACCTACCTTCTGAAACTTTTTATCCCCAAAGACTAAAAGGGAGGAAAATAGGATGAAATATAAACCATTAATCTAATTCTTACTGATCAATCTCATAAAAGTTTTGTTATTTGATTGATTTATATACTTTTTTTTTGAGGAAAAGGAATATGAGATCTGAGTGAAAAAGTAGAAACTACAGTCTAATACTGGGTTTGTATATTATTTGTGAAGGTAGTTTATTTATGTTCTGGCAGCCTCCTGTGCATGCAACATACACGCTTAAGTGACAAAGTAATTTCCTTTCTTTGAATTAATTACCTAAATATGATGTGGAAGGAAAAAAATAATTTTCTGATTAGGTGCATTTTTTACCACCAATTTCATTTGCTAAAGTATTTCTGTCACTGTCAAACACTTGGTAAAGAAGACCACAAACTAGAAATACTATGACTAAACTCCATCAGCACCACTGACAGCAGCATAGATAGGTTTTAGTGACAATTTTCACGCAATTTAACAGTCAATGGTTCGAGGTGTAACTTGCACTGGATGCACTTAGTAATGTAAAATCACTTCAGAAATTAAGAAGCAACAATGCCAGTACCACCAATTCTCACCAAAGCCAAAGCAATCAATGAACTTTGAAATATACTATATAAACACTATTTCCCATATGGCATACTCTTTTTTTGAAATTCAGGATGCTTCCCCAAATGTGGTAGGAGGTAACCCTTCTTCCTTTGTATAACACGACTTAACCTACCTACCTTATGTAGCGTTTTTTGCCTACATTTTCAATATAACTTAGGAAAACAAAAGTACCTAAACTTGCAATATTTTCTCTTAAGTACAGTAGGAAAAACTTGAGAAATAATTCTGAAAATTACTACATAAAAATGATAAACATTGTACTAATACGTGAACTTGTACTTGATCATTATGAATTACTACGTACATTTAGCTAGAATACAGAGTAAGTGTGAATTACTTATGTGTATTTTGCTTTCCAAATTCCCTAAGCTGAAAGAAAGACCCAGACGGAGGAACACACTAGCTGCTAGGAAAGATGCTGCCATCCTCTCAGCCACGAGCCCCAGCACCACAAGCACAGCCCAAGGAAAACATGCGGACCATCCCTCTCAGTCCCGTCAGCAATGGCCGGCTGAGCGTGCAGGCTATTTTCCCACATTGCTTCGCTCCAGATAGCAAACAGGATCTCTTGAGCAAAACCCAGCACTTAGTAGTGAGGTGAGGAACCACCTGATGCCTCATTGCTTCCCTGCCCCCCGATCCTTGTCTTTAACCTCACAGTGACGACAAGCTGTGTAATTTCATTTTACCTCTAATTTTTCACCTAGTTCCCTTAAAGGTATTTTCTCTCATCTAAACATAGCCCCTTATGTGTCCCTTCTACTACTACCTTTAATTTCTGCCCCATCTCTCCTTCCTCTTTATCCACTGAGTCAAAAGTTTACCCCAACTATGAGTAAGTAGAAATTAGCCAGTTGTCTGCACAGAGAGGGGGAGAGCTGTGAAAAGGGAAGGGAGGACAGAAGAATGAGAACTGAAAATCAGGGTACCTGAGTCCTAGTCTGACACTCATTAAGCTTGTGACTATCACTTAATTTGACTCTAAGTTCAATCTCATTTCCTCTTCTCAAAAATGAAGGGGTCAGAAAATTTCAGTGATTTCCAAACTTTCTGAGTGACTTGGGGCTGCCAAGTGGGCCAAGGAGAATGAGCTGACTGAAAGGAGGAAGAAAATTCCCATTTTTATTTAGCTTATGTATTATGGTTCTACAAAAAATTTCATTTGGAAAAAAACAAAAAACAGTTTAGAAATGGATTAAATGACTTTCAAGGGCTCTTTAGATCTAAAATTCTATTATAGCAGATCTACTTCCAAAATAAAGTTAAAAAAAAAGTGCTCTTGAGTATAGATTTCTTCTGATTTAACATATATATATTTTCAAAACTGCTTGATCGGTATTTAATCTATTATTTTAAATTACCTGGAAGAACATAAGACCATGAAGTTCCACTATCAAACCAGATGTCCAAAATATCCTGACCTGGCACGTATTCCAAAGCATCAGGACCACCAACCTAATAAGACAATGTAAAAGCATTTTGATTACGTGAAGATCACATTATTTACAATACCTAAAAAAGTCTTGAGAAAATGAAATATTTACAACCATTAAATTCACATTTTAAAGTGAAATTTAAGATGCTTTAAGATATTTTACAATTAAGTACAACTGTGTCATTTGTGTGTAAAAGTGACTGTGGCCACTTAATTGCACACTTACTAACATAAATATAAACTATTTTTATCTTATCTTCCAATTTGGATTTTTTGACGTGTGATGCCATCGGGTAACTAATTCATGTCCTACGAACTCCTGATGCACTCATGTTAGGCCCTGTTTCCAGTCACAGTTACATCTGCTGAGCCAAACGAATCAGCTAAGATCAATCTTGGTCCTCAATGAGGTAACAAATAACCCCTCACTCTACCGCTATACTAAATACCAGGTTTCTTCAGCTAAACAGAAATGTCTATTCTCTAACTGCATTGGCTCCTAATTTATAGTGAATAAACTCGTGAACTTTACATAATCCAACTACCTTTTAATTCCCAGGAATCTCTCGTGTTGTCATTAAATCATGCGATGTATAATTTAACAAAGGTTGTTAAATACAAGTGGAAATTTACCTGAGATAAGACTTCATCTGGAAGAAGTTGCGCAGGAGGAAGAGTCCACCAGATATCACTGCCGTGCTGTTCCACCAGTTTAGTAATATGCTCAATGGTTTGGCTATTTTAGAGGAGACAAGGCACAACTGTTGAATTAATTATTTGATTAATACTGAACATTTTAAAGAAATAGTGGTATTTTTCCCTATAGGCAGAGTATTTTTTTCCTATCTTTTCCCCTAAACTTTAGTGGTATTATCTTCAGTTACTTGCTTGCTTAGCTCCTGCTGTCATCTTAAATTCAATATAAATAAAATCAAATTGATCATATGTAGCCCTTAAAGGAAAAAAAAGGACTTATACCTCTATTTCAGTTACTGATTTCCCCCTTTCTATCAATTTTCTATGCAAGTACCTATATCCAAAACCTCCTAATTATTGACTTCCTCCAAATTCTGCTCAAATTAAGCCAATACATTCCATTCATTCTACCTTTGACATATTACTCAAATTTGTTCTTTGTTCTGATAACTATTAGTCCAACCTGACCACCTCAATGCTGGATTGATGCAATGGTCTGACTTTTCCCCTGCTCTCATTCCTTCACATGACACCTGTAATTTAATTGATATGACACACCTTTGACAGGGTTGCATTCCTAAAACTGCTTCTATCACACCAATCCCCTCTCAAAAATTTCCAGTGACCCCCTCAATGCTCACAGAACTCAGTCCAAACACATCTGCTTAATAGGCAACGCCTTATCAGAGCATTTTGGTAACAGATATCCAGGCTTGTATCTTGACTCTGCTACTATTTATACACATGACCAGACACAAGTACTAAAATTTCTCTAAGTCTTGGTTGTCCCTTCTGTTAAGGAGAACAATATAATTTATCTGCTCAAAAATATTTACTGAGAACCTCCCGTGTCTTGGACACCTTTCTAGGCACTGGAGATACCACAGTTAACAAGGCGGGTAAGATTCCCACCTTAGTGGAACTTACATTTTAGTGATCCTAGATACTTCCCTCAGAATGACTGCAAACTAGATGAGAATCATCCAGGAAAACTTAACACATGCTTAACACACAACAGAAAGCCAACAAACGCATAGCAAATGAATCCTGAAACTGATCATGTCTTTGGGAAGACAAAGATAAAATTTTTCATACTAGTTTCTCACAGGAGTAACATACTTCTAATTTATTATCACAGCTTTATTGACATTACAACTTCCCCTAGCTGCTTTCCACTGAGTCACACAATACCCTGGTCAAGAACATGGATCCTAGAGCCAGACAGCTTTCGCTTAATTCCTGCGTCTGTCACTTACTAGCTAGGCGACCCCTGGGCAAAGTACTCAACATTTCCGCATCTTAGTTTGCAAAATGCAAACGGTAACAGCATCGTTAAGAGTTATTATGGGTATTAATCAAGCTTGTATATAAAATGCCTAGAACGATGTCTGGCACATATTAATAGGTATTATGTTAAGTGTTAGCTACTATTAAAACTGATTCTTTGAAGTAAATTTAAACAGTTAAATTCTGTTAACTGATTACCAAAACACATATCCATATCAATATTTAAAGATTAAAATACATATACTAAAGCCAACTTTCAGATTATCCTCCTTTCTACCCCACTTTATTAATGCCAGGAGCTAAGGGTGTAGGTCCATGAGAGCTGATGGGAAGGGAAAGAGTACATAGGAAAAGCTTTAAGTCCTTAATCTGGGTCTGCTTCTTACTAATCATGACTCTGTAGGGCAAATCATTTACCCTCTCAGGGTCTGATAATCCACACGTAAAATGAAGTGTTTATGAAAAACCGGGAAGCAAAAATCAAATGAGTATTATAAATTAAATATGCTCTACAAATTGAAGTGTGAAATGACTAAGTCGGTTATACTACAAAGGGATAGACTGAAAAAGTATAATGTAACCACTGTCTATTTTGAAGAAATTATAAACAATAAGAATGTTTAAATGGGCACAAATCCATATTTCTAATACAGTCACACATTTCAGATGGACTTTAACAGTAAAGATAAACTTTTGCGATGAGACCATAAAAACTTTGTGCAATAACTACCTAGCTATATGACAAGATTTAGTTACATATTACTACTTTATATAGTTCACACAGAACATTTTATCAGTTAAGAAAATATGAATACGCTATAATAGAAAATCTGAATAAACCTAATGCTATTACTTTAAAAGAACAACAAAAAAAGGGACAAAGCAAAGTACACTTACACACAGACATCATACCAATTATGAAATTTTCATTAAGAAAAATTCTGAATATGAACATCATTTTGCCTTTCTGTTTTTACATGTTATCCTTAAATTGTAATTTTAGGTAAATGGTAAAATAAAACAGTGAAGCAATTTTAAATGTGTTGGAAATAAACATAAAAAATAGTACAAAGATAAGAGAAAATGGTTTAAATTCCGTAACAATTTAGAAAATAAGGTAGAGATATTAGATTAATATTATTAATGAAAATAAAAACATTTATATATATATCACACATTATACTTTTAAAAGCACTTTATAAGCTCTTTCTAACTGGATTCATAGAAAAACATTTAGTAGCTAAACTGACAGATAAACTGTTCTCGACGTTCCTTAAACCATGAGCCTGAGCAAGAAACACAATTAAAAGTCAGGCCTTGAAACTATGTCTTTTAAATCGTGGCTCAGTTTTGTTCTCACTTCTCCATTCAGCCTTTCTAACTCATTTATGAAGACAAACACTGTACCTGTGAACTCACACCCCTCCCTCTCTGGGGTTTGCTAAGCAAAGGCAAACAGACTCTTACTACCCATGCATAAAGAAAGCGTGAACCAGAGATGAAGCCAGGGCAGCAGGGAGTCTCAGATTAGCGTGCTGACAGAGCAAGCATCAAGTCCAAAGACCAGAGTCTACCTGCAACTTACTAGATACTGACAGAAATACATCACATTATTTTTCTGTGCTTCAGTTTCTATGAACACTGGGAAAAGCCAGGGGAAAGGCAGCTATGTGAAAAATTGTATTCTTAAAAAAGTCCTAATATTCTAGTCAGTAACCTCACACCTGGAGATGATACTTACTTACTCATTTCAGAACGTCTAATTCAACGCTAATGAAACTAAGTTCTTTTTTTATACCCCTAAATAGCAGATAATTCAGTGGAGTTTTAGAATTAGACTTAATACTCAAGTATCTTAAAGTGTCTATAATTAAAAATACCAAATAGTAAAAGAAGATTCCAATTTTGCAGCTGGCATGTTATTATTAACTGTGAAATCCCAGCAAGTTTCGTCAACCACCTCCAGTCTAACCAAAACTGAAGTTTTAATTAATACATTTTCTTTTAAGGATATTGCTAATATTCACTTATACAATATAGTACTTCAATACAAGAATAAATTTAATCTTGTATTATGTAAATCTTATTTGCAAATATACTTTTAACTCACAAAAATCTCTTATTTCAGTGAGGAGGAAAGTTTGGTTTTGTTTTTCAGTTTACCTAATAATACTTATTAAAAATGACATAACCACGCCATGTCATCTACACCAATGAAAACAATCCTGCAGTAGTTTTTTAAAACTCTAATTTCAAAAAAGCTGTTATAAATAACACTACACACTACTCACACTACTAAGGAAACAATTCAATACTTTGGGGTCCCTCCTAACATATACAGATGAGACTGGCACATATTAATAGGTATTATGTTAAGTGTTAGCTATTAGTAAAACTAATTCTTTGAAGTCATGTTTTTTTCTCCAGTGTATTCAAAAGAAATATGAAACATTTTAAAGAAGGGAGAGAAGCTCTGCTTCATTAATAGAGCAAGTCCCACTAACATTTAGAGCAAGACTTGCCTCCTTACTTCTTATCGTGAAATATAAAAACCTAATACACTGAATGTCCTTTACTGGGCATTACCTTCTGTGATTTAGCTCCACTTTGAGTTCTTAGACTACTACATTACTTGAATTTTTAAAAACAGGAAAATAAAGACAACTCGAGTTACAGCATAAAAACTGAACACAATTTATGACAAATAAGAATGCAGATTCCAGAGACAAAAACATTCTCACAGTCCAAACAAATCAAAATCTAAGTGCACAGAACTGGTATCACAAAGTGAAAACTTTCTCCTGACTTGTACTCTGGTTGTCTGAATGATCCTAAAAAAACTGTGGCAGTTTTAAAAACAACATTTGCAATAAAAATAAACAAATGCATACAACCTATAAACTTGAGGTAACCATAGTGGATTAGAAAATAAAGAGAAATGTAATGTTCAAAAAAATTTGAAAAGATAATTTGGATTAAAAAAAATACAAGTAAATGTGGCATAAGTGCTCAAAAAAAAAAAAACACTATTATAGCCCTACGGCAAAAATTTAGAAACATCAAATGCTGGGAGGGGCTACATTTACTAGATCTTCACACAGAGGGTACCAGGCAACCATTAAGAGCTAAGCTACCATTTTTAATGGCTACCTATTCATCTTTCCAAAAATTGACTTATTTTATTCTCCATATCATAATTTTTTATAAATGATTGTATTAGACATCCTTACATATATATCTTTGTACAAGAGACATTAAGTCTTCTTGTTTCCTTAGGATAAATACTTCAAAGTGTAATTTTTTACAACGAAATTGAGATTGTGCTTTAAATTTTTAAAAAATAATCTTATAGGCCTTTCTTAGTGATACTAAATATTCTCCTAGAAAAAATATTAGTAGTCAGAATCTGTCTTCTGAAATTTAAGAGTTCTTTCTTTTTTAATAATATCCTCTACTAACACAAACAGGCAGTTAACTTACAACCTAAAGATCAGTATAATGACTGCTGATAAAAGTGGGTGAAACCACTTATCGCTGCCTAATCGCTATGCTTCCACCTTAACGTTGTATTTCATAAAGCAGTAAGTCCATCATAAAACTCTGTACTTCACACAGGGCCTTATCTAAACACATGCATTATGTGCCCCTGCTTAGGTTTCAATCCGTGAAAACCCACTAGGAAGTACGAGCCACTATTAACACCAACCAATCATTCTGAACTTTGACATCAACTGGGCCGAAGCGTATTTAGCGTGTTATTGGAAATTAAACAGCACTGAGATTACCAGGTAATGAAGAAACTGTTGCTGTCATTTCAGTTTCCCGTGTTTTGTCTTTATAAAAGCAAACATGTTAAGGACTACAATATACCTTTCCTCTAGAAGTTACTGGAATAAGAATGAGGTAAGAGGCTAAATGTTTCATATTTATTTACTAAGTCTAATTCTAGAACACAATGAAATATTGGGAGGAAAAATCTATTTTTAATTTAATCCCATACTTAAGTTTCAAAGATGACAAGAAACAATTTTGGAGAAATTTTTATTTAATGAACATTATCAAACTTTTTCACCAAAAAGTCATTCTTTATTAACATGAGCAAAAATTTGAGGTAGCAAAAGCTAACATACAAACTTGAAATTCTTTGCCTGTTTCCAGGGAATTTCTCATAATTTCTAGAAATCAGGGGCTAAGTTTCTAAATGTATGTTAACTATTGCATTAATACTAAGTTGATTAAATCATTTGAAATGGAAGAAATTTAACTGTCTCTTCCTTCCTAGGTAGCAAATGTTTCTAACTTTTATTATTTCTATGCTAAAGCATTTCTCTTTATTAATTAGGAATAGATTTCCACTAAACTATAATGGAATTATATTAGATTCAGAAAAATGATCAATGATATTAAAGTCAGAAATGGAATTATTTCCTGAAAAAAATACAAATGAGTATAAAGAGCAAATGAAAACATTAATTCAAATCAAAATTAAACATCAGAACCTCAAATCTATCGGTCTCTCAACCTATTTAGAACATGAATAAATCAAGATTTTCTTCTGTGAAACAAGTACACTTAAGAGATAATTTATAGACTTTCACCAAGAAAAGCAGAAGGAAACTTCTAACATGCCCAATGGAGTTACCAAGTGTAACAGCAAATCCATGTGGACTGTGTACCAATTTCCAGTGGAGATGCTGTTACTTTTGATGGCTACCAACCCACAACAATGTAAAGGCATATCCAAGAAAGACAAAAAAATCATGGTCCCTTGATTCTCATTTGATTAAGGATGGGAAAAAAATTACCTTTCATGCAGTCTTTAAAAACTGACAAATAATTAAAATTAACATCCACTTCCTTAAATCAACTGATAGGTCACATTAAGGACCCAACGATGGAAGAGGATTAGAGTCATTACTGAGAAATGGTGTACAGGAGAATGACCTATGAATTGACAGACAATATGGCTAAGTTTGTCTGTCATTTCTGTAGGCCAATATTCTGTATATCTCTGCTACTTCGAAATCAGAAAGCAGCTAATACTGTGCAAGTAACACAATGGTAGAAGCGCAGAAGAGAAGCTGTAACACACCATGTCAATGTATCAGCTGTAAATAAAGCATAAATAATACCTAATGAAAATTATTTGCCTATGTTTTTCTGAAATGCTCACATTTACTTCACCTAGGTCACTGACAAATCCACCTACGTACCACTTTATTATACTGAATCATGGTCAAATAACCCAGTTTGCTTTGCTTACTAACATACACCCGTGGTCCACTTCACTCACCTCAAGGAACCGCCCTAAAACTCCTGCTGTCTAAACACAGAGAAGAATGAGGAATGGCGGCAGCAGTTTATAAACATTTCCTTAAAAGAAAACTCTCCAGTGTGGAATTTTAAACAATATCTGTGTAAATTTATCTCAACTTTAATTCTTAATAGGGGTAGTAAGATATTAGTTTTTACATGATCAAGCTCTAAATTGTAAGAACAACATAAGCAACAATATTTAGGCCAAAGAGTCTTAGGTCAGCTCCAAATTGTAATAATATTGAAAGAGCCTTACAATGACTTCCTGGTCTCTAATCTCTAGTTCCTTTCCCTAAAACATACTGATTCCTCATACCTGCTTGAAAGCTTAAACTCCCTAGCTTGATATTCAAGACTTACTATGATTTGCCCCAATCCCTCTTTCTTGGGTGTTTCTCTTTCTATCTCCTCACATACCCTGTGGTCACATCACGGCTCCTACACACATGCTATGTTGTCCCCATTCTGGGTCCTCAGCTCCTGATCCCAGCACTTGCAAAATACTTTCCCACATTTCCTATCCAATCCTCAAATCCTTGATACTCAATGCCGTATCTTCTGTGAATGATGCCAACGAGCTGTTTTATGATTCAATATGATCCAATATTTGTCCGAAGGAGAGCCTACAGTTCTCCCCTCTGAGCCATGCTGCCATAAGGTGTCAGACTACCCATGAAGTCATGATACAACGAATACTTCAAATTGAAAAAGAACCGTCACACCAAGGGTACTAAGAACTACCTAACATGTGGCTCTAGGTAACAAAAAAAAAAAACCACAACACTGTAATCAACAATTTTTTAAAATCCTAAAATATATGTATTCATAAAGTACCACCTAAAGAAATACTGATAATGCAGACAATGAAAAAGTAGACCCTTTTTACAAAAATTATGATAAATCCCAAGGTGGGACATTCAACTCTGTCATCTCCTGAATTCCCCATTACATGTTAGCCTCCATGCCCTTAAAACCCTCACAGGGTCCTCAACTGATGAAATGTGAGAATATTTACCAAAATGTGCTCAAATTTTTTGCTCATATTATAGCATAACTTACTAATAATTCCACTAACCGAATTAAAACAAAATTACTTAAAAACAAATGAAAACCCAGGATGTATTCCCAAAAGAAATTATTAATATTCCCCTTTCCACTGTTAATAACAGCAACAATACTGAAAGCATCTCTATCTTATTAGAAGATAAACTAGCTAGATTATTATCTCATTAAGGGCAGGGACCATGTGAGTCTTGCTTACTGCCTCAAAAAAGGGTCTAGTGTATGAGTAGGAAAAAATCTTATTTTTACTTTATAAGCTTTTCTACTATGAATTGTTTACTAAGTTCAAGTACTATCTTTCCAAATTAAAAAAAAAAAAATTAGAGGAAAAAGAAGAAATACCTAGGAATGGAATCATCACTAGAATGAATTACATGCATTCAACTATATTATAGTTTTTGAAATTTTAAATGAACTACACATTACATAGCACTATTTCTACTGAGAAGGAGAGTAGACTCAGAATAAGGTACAGACATGGATTCCTAAAGAAAAATTGCATACTGGGCTCCACCACTGAACACTGTTCATCTTGGCACTGCTGACACCTTACTCTAGGACAGTGCTAGGCACATGGTCAGGAAGAATAAATTCTCACAGAAAAAATATCAAAGGCTTTGCTTCTAAGTATCAACACTGAAAAAATCTACTTTGTTAAAAACTTCAACCATATGAAAGGATCTTTTAGAAATTTATATTTTACTCCCCCACAAAAGATCATTATTTTAGAGTATTTCATTTAACATATATCAGGAGTTCTCAATTGTCTACTATTTTTCCACTTCTGAAGAAAATACAACTCACTTTAAAATGTCAAAAAATTTTAGAAAGAGTTCTACCTGTTGATCAAGATTTCATCTTTTGTCTTATGATGAAACACAGGAATCGGGACACCCCAAACTCTTTGCCTTGATATGCACCAATACGGCCGCCTGTCCATCATTTCAACCATGGCATTCAGTGCTGACCCAGGAATAAATTTCACCTTTTTTAACAATTCCTGCAATTGATTCACAAATCAAGTCCAGTGAGAGAAAGGAGAACAAATTTTCTAGAAGTGTCACTATTTATCCTAACACAGTTCTTGATTTTGGATGTTTATAGTCATTCACATGTCCCCGTCCCCCAAAAAAACAAACTAATCTAAAAAACTACAGATTTCAGAGCAAATGAGGCAAAGTCAAAATGGGGCCACAAAGGATCTAATAAATAATATTAAGAGCAGACTTCGCCTTTGGAGGATGTGACAAGAAATTTTATACTAATTTCTAAGCACCCTAGATTAAAGCTGGAAATAAGAGGTTTAGTAGAAGTACTGTACTTTATTAAACTACAGTTAAGTTGATTTAAACTTGATTTCAATGCATTTTAAAAAATGCTTAAGAAATAAGCTACTATCTTAGGTAGACAAGGATTGCAACATAACCTAATTTTACATAGTATGCTTTACAACATAGAAAACACCTTCTCAAAATAAATTACTATTTACAATCTCTCCTTCCTTCCATCCCCTTAAAAAAGTTGTAAACTACTAGCATTTGATTTCATTTGTCAATTACCAAGAGAAGAATCACATAGCAAAAATATTTGAAAATAATATCCATAAAAATGAAAACATGGTAACTTCATTTTAAAAAGTCTCTTTATCCATTAAGAAAAGCATTTTTATATTTTCAGAGGCGGTTTAAACACTTTCTTACCTGAACTACCATAAATCCCCTCCCCTCAAGCCCTTTGTAGCACCACCTACTGGCAGAACGGCACCATCTGCAATCCATTTTTATTAAAAATCCAAGAAATGTGGATACTGACTGGTATTCAATTTTGCTAAAGAACAACTATTACTGTTATAAGGTGGTAATAATGGCATTAAAATTAAATTTTAATGGCTTTATCTGTCATATATACATGTTTTAATATTTATGGAAAACATAATGCCTAAAACTTGCTATAACATAATTCAGTGGGTAGAAAGTATAGATAATGGGTACAGGGGTAGATAAAAATAAAATGGACAGAAAGTTCATTATTGTTGATTGGGTGATGGAAACACTGCAGTACATTACTCTACTCTCTTATTTCTGCAAGAAGCAACTGAAATTTTTCCATAAAGAAGTTAAAAAAAAAAAAAAAACTTGGCTTCAGTATATTAAATCAGACTTAGATGTTCTGCAACCAAAAACTCCGTGCAGAGCTGAAAGATACAAATTATAACACTTACAGGTAAGAAAAACAGGCTTCATAAAAATGTAAAAAACAAAATAAAAAAGCAGTCCAGAGCACAGCCGTCCACTCTACATGAAGGTAGAAAATGTAAATTGCTTGCCTACCTTTGGCAAGGGCCCCAAACTGCCAGGGCAACCGATGAACCAACTAACAATAGTAATGTATATACACAAGCTGTAAAGCGAAGTATCTAAACCCAGCCTGGTGAACAAATGTGTATTTGAGCTCTTTCATTTAATATAATCAAGTCGTTTGTGGCTTTACACACACACATACACATACACAGATACATGTATGTGTTGAATGAAAGCTCAAATATATATTAATGTTTAAAATGCCAATTCAGAAGGTATTTGTTAACTCAAAGCAGTATCTTTTCAAATGAATTGCAATTTCAATCTTAAGGAAGCAAAGGGTTTTAAAAGAGTTTTGTTGAATGGCTATTATGTGCCACACACTGTTCTGGGAACTTTTATTCACTTATCTCATGAGGTAGGCATTATTATCACCTTTGTACAGATGAGAATACTGAGGTTCTGAGAGGTTAAACAACTTGCTAAACTCAAGTACTCATTCTATGCTACTTTTCACTAGACTGGGCAGGAAATCTGACACTTAACCTCTTTAAGCCTGATTTTCCACAAGTGTATAATGAAGGGATGGAAACTCAAGATCCTTCTAGATGGAAAATTCTACAGTTTTATGAAAACAAGTCATAATAACATCAATCCCTTCTACTCTCAGAGCCCTACCTCGACCTCACATGCAAACCTTTTATACTGAGGGAATGGTAAGCCCAACCCTTACGGTCGGATGTCTTTTATACCTTGGCTGCAGTCTTAATATCCGTGATATTTACAAACCACTGCTTGCTGGCACGAATAACTACTGGTTTCTTAGTCCTCCAGTCATACGGATAGCTGTGTACCAATTTCTTCTCTTTCAACAAATTCTTTGCAGCCTGAAGCATCTTTATAACTTAAAAAAAAAAAAAACAGTAACAATTTACATTAGATATAAATAAAAAGTACTATGAAGGAAAAGCAACAAGTTCATACTGTACAGCAAAGGGAACTGTATTCAATGTCTCATAGTAACCCACGGTGAAAAAGAGTATGAAAATGCATGTATGCATGTTCCTATGTGACTGGAGTATTGTGCTGTACACCAGAAACTGACACAATGTTGTAAACTGACTATACTTCAATTAAAAAAAAGAAGAAAATACTCTGTTTCTCATGATAAGGAGAAAATGAATAATTTAAGAAATTTTTTGGATTTAAAAGACAAAGGAAAACTTCTGTTTCAAAAAAAAAAGTGCTATGAAAATCCTAATAACATTAAACTCCCAGGGAATACTAAATCTGGGCCAACAGGTAGCAGTAAGAGTTGTCATCTGATGGGCAGCAAAAGCATAATCTATGAATCTCCAGGCAAAAAAAAAAAAAAAAAAAAGCAGCAACTATAAAACCTTAATCATTCTCCAGACATGCTCTTCTTTTCAAAGGAAAGATGACCGAACACATCTAGAATTCTACATCTCAAATTCAGAGTCACTATCTTTCATACTATGAAATTCGAAATGGTCTCCAGGTAATCCAGGAGAAACCAGGGGATACTGGGTTGAATGTTGTCCCCAAAAAAGATGTTCAAGTCCTAACCCCTAGTACCTGAGTGTGACTTTATTTGGAAATAGGGTCTTTTCAGGTGCAATTTGCAATTAAGATAAGGTCATACTGGATCAGAGTGGGCCCTAATTCCAATGCCTGGGGTCTTTATTAGAAGAGAGGACACACAGAGAAACACAAGAGCAAAGAAGGACATATGACACTGGAGGCAGACTGGAGAAATACAGCTATAGGCCAAGGAAAGCCAAGAATTACCAAGAGCCAGCAAAAGCTAGGAAGAGGCAAGGAAAGATTTTTCCATAGAGCTTTCAGAGGGAGCATGATCTGGCCAACACTTTGATTTCAGGCTTCTAGACTCTAGAACTGTGAGAGGGTAAGTTTCTGTTGTTTTAATAAAGCCACTACCTTTATGGTAACTTGTGAGTGTAGCCCCAGAAAAGCAGTACACCAGATCTAACTAGCCTTAGTCTTAGTGTGGGCAAAGAAAGGTTTTCATAGTACCTGGTCCTTGGATTCATGATTACAGGAAGGCAAAAAGACACCTCAACACTGGAGGACCCCCAAGACTGTTAATACATAAACTATCCTATATGGGTCAGTGATTTACAAGGGTTATAAATGGAGAGAGAGTGTCTGATTCTCAGTAAACATGCTGTCCCAGAGTTGATTTCATCCTTCCACACAATTCATACTGCTGATTACCACCTCTACAGTTCTAAAATAATTTCACTCCCTGTTGACTGCCCTGATTTGTTTAAACAAATAGAGCAACTTAAAAGCAAAAGATGAAAAAGTGCCAAACTCCGTTTTAAACCATGCAGCAAAATAAAATATAATTTTAGCTTTTTGTTTCTGTTGAAAGTATAAGATGGGAAAAGAGTCAGCAAAGGTTACTGCTGGCTGCTTTTCAGAAAACATATTATTTTAGTATCAGCATATGCAGTACTCACCCACATCTGTTCCCTCTTCAAGAACAGCCTTGTTTTGAAGTTCAGGACCTGCAGCATCTGTGAAAACTCCATCTTCATTCACCAAACAATCCTACAAAGAGTCATTTTGAATGGTTAAAATAAACTATCAAGACATTCTGTCTTATGACAATATTTGACAAAACAATATACTATATCAAACATCTCATTAAAGAGTAGTCTTTCACTACACTGAAAACTTGGGTACGTTTTATCCAGTCAGAATTTGTAAATTTACACATTTAAATCACCAAAGGTAAAATGTTTTATTAAAGCATATACCTAAAGTTTAATAACAAAAAGTAACAAAATATACTAAAAACATTTTTAACTTGGTGTCTGTTAATTTATAGATCTATGGCAATGTACATACATTGTAATGACTTTGAGACTTGCTTCTAATTAAATGGAAAAACTTACTAAGTAATTGACATGTGTAAAATAAATTTAGAGAGGATTGTTAGGTAAAAAAACATGATTCTTTTCAGCTATTTAGTAAAATCCAGTTGCCATTTTCAGGGACTGAAAGTAGTTTGTCTGTGTGACTTAACACTTAACAAAAATGCTCCCATTTACTATGTATTTCAAGTCTGTGCTGATTTTGTGCTAATTCTAGGAAACTGTTCTCAATTACTATGAGGTAATGAGGCCTTGGAGTATTGCACATAAACATATCACAATTATGACAACAAAAATTAGTTTATTATCAAAATGTAAAGATGTTAGGAATTATCACTTTAATTCAACAAAAGCAAAAGAAAAAAAGACAGAATGAAATAATGCCATTTGCAGCAACATGAATGGAACTAGAGATTATCATACTAAGTGAAGTAAGACAGAGAAAGACAAATACCATATGATATCACTTATGATACAAATGAACTTATTTACAAAATAGAAACAGACTCACAGACATAGAAAACAAATTTATGGTTACCAAGGGAAAAAGAGGGTAGGAGAGAGATAAATTCAGACTCTGGGATTAATGGATACAAACTACTATATATAAAATAGATAAACAATAAGGTCCTACTGTATAGCACAGGGAACTATATTCAATATCCTGTAATAAACCATAATAGAAAAGAATATGAAAAAGAGATACATATATATAATATATATATATATAACTGAATCACTTTGCTGTACACCAGAAACTAACACAACATTATAAATCAACTATACTTCAATAAAAAGTTAAAAAAAAAAAAAAGGAAAAAAGAGGAGTAGTACCGTGGACAAGTTGTGTTGAGAAGCCACACTGTAATCTTCCATACCATGAGCTGGAGCTGTGTGAACCAACCCTGTTCCTTTTGTCATGGTCACATGATTGGCAGGTAAAAGAGGAGACTCTCTCTCAGAAATTAAAGGATGAGTACAAGTACCACTTTCCAAGTCTACACCTGTGGGAAAAGAAAATCACAATTAAGAATCATTTTATATGGCAATTCTTCTAACTTTTTAAGAATAACAATAGACATCAGGTGAGAAGTGCAGAATCTGGGATGAGACAGGGCTCAAGCCCTGGCTTCCCCTTTTACTTATTCTGTGACCTTCAGAGATTTATAAAATGTGAGTAATTATGGTTCCTACCCCAGAGGATGGCTGTAAGGATAATCTGAGTTTTTAGAATAGAAAGTAATACACATATTAAGTATTTTAGGCAGTTATCACAGTACTTGCCACACTGTAAATGCTTTAAAATATTAGTAATTATTATAACAAATAGATAACCAAATGAACACAAGAAAATTTCTCTAATTTATGTAGAGTTATGAACCTTTTAGAACAGAGGGCAAAAACAATTCTCAATCAATAGACCAATGACTAGTGGGTTTTAATACTATCTCTGTGGGAACTCACTCTTGTTGATTTTCATACTGTTTCCCTAAAAAGGTAAGAGATGGTAAGTAACACCTGACAGTTACCGGGCAACCATCATGTACTGGGCTCAACATAAACTCTTACTTCATCTCCATAATACTCCAAAACAGCTAATATTACCCCCAATTTACAAGACAGAAAATAGGAAAATGTCAGCAATTTGCCTGAGGTCACAAATAAATGACTGAATCCAACATCAAAGGCCAGTCTGAATCTCATGTTCTATATAACTCTAGTTCCCTTTAATAATACATCACATCCATCATCTATGAATTTTTCTACACCATTATTGTTTCCCACCTTTACTGCCTCTTGAGTTCCATAAACTAATTTTTCTTTTTTTTTTTGGTTTTAAAATAACAAGTCTTCAAACTTTAAAATGATTACCTGGTTCTACCCATTCACTTACTGAATGTATTGAGTAAGTCTGTTTATCCTAGCTATTTTTTAATAATTAAAGAAAGGTCAGTGGCCCCCCTTACTGCGCAGAATCTTCCTCACAAATCATTCTTCATCTTTCCAAACTAAATAATGTTAACTTAAAAAAAAAATCTGTCCTCACAGAGAAATTACTCCACTTCCATGATCCTTCTTTCTAGCCATATAGTAGTAAGAACTATGTAACCTACTCAGACCACCTCAACAATACAAATCTTGTAACTCTAACATTTCATAGATGGCCCTGTTGGTGATTTCATTTTGGTTAAAACAGCGCAATGAGAAAGAGGTCTGAGAGAAACCAACACTTCCTTATAACTGAAGATGAAATTCCTTTTTCTGGGAAAAAAGAACCACAAGTTCTCCCTGCTGTCTGACTTGGCTGACTTGGTATTTTTATTAGTAGGAAATACCTGAATCACTAGGAAAATCTTAAATACTTCAGGATGAATTATTTTCCATGTAAATCAGAATGCTGTTAAAGAAGACAACTGTCAACACTGACTTTCAGAGAAATCTACCCTTTAGTTTGCACTTTGATTCTTTTCCCTAAGTTTGATTCTTAAGTAACACCAGTCCCCACAACCCTATGCTTGTTATGCATTTTTTGTATGAAAACCAAAGGTTTGGGGCAAAGTAAATGGCATCTGTTAACTTTCCTTTATACACATACTTAGTGTATGGACTACTTAATACTCTGCCTTATCTCCCAATAAAGATATCCAAATGATTAATAAGAAGCAATTTACATTTTTCTGGGAAAAAAAAGTCTACTCCACACAAAATATTCTATTCAGTTGTTCGACATTCTTACTTCTCTAATAAGTAGTAAGCTAGTCGTCACCAGTTTATCTTGCCAGGAATGAGAAGTATGTAAACTCCTCTGAAATATGGTGGCTCAAAATGGCAACCCAATAATTCTCTGCAAAGTAATAACTTGAAGTAATTATGCAATCTAGACAAATGATCTTTAAATATAACCTTAATACCTTCAAAGACCTTTTGGGAATGCCAAATTTTATAACAACATCTGATACATCAATGAAGTCTACAGTATCTTCTGCCCTTAAAAGAGGTAGACTGTAGTTAGTAACACTGTATTGCATATTTGAAAGCTGCCAAGAGAGTAGATCTTAAAAGTTCTTATCACAAGAAAAAAACTCTGTAACTATGCCTAATGATGGATGTTAACTAGACTTATTGTGGTGATCATTTTGCAATATATACAAATATCAAATCATTATGTTGTATGCCTGAAACTAATAAAATGCTCTATGTCAATTATATACTAATTTTTAAAAGTAAAAAAAAAAAAGGTTAGAAAATTAAAGAATATACTGGATCCTCTAACTTACCTATTGCACCAAGGAACAAATGGTATCAAATATTAAACATTCTGTAGCTTCTTTTATGCCTTTGACATTAAAAACCTTTTTATTTTTGTTAAGATTGTTTAAACCTCTAATTGGCTTATATCTTTTTATATTTTTGTTTTATTGAATTATAGTTGCTATACAACATTATATGTTACAGGTGTACAACATAGTGATTCATGATTTTAAAGGGTGTATTCCATTTATATTAATTATAAAATACTGGCCATATTCCCTGTAGCTTATTTTATACCTAACAGTTTGTGCCTCTTACTACCTTACCCCTGTAACTGCCCCTCCCCACACTGACAACCACTAGTTTGTTCTGTGAGTCTGCTTCTTTTTTGTTATATGCACTAATTTGTTGTATTTCTCACATTCCACATATAAGTGATATATAATTATTCATCTTTCTCTATTTCACTTAGCATAATGCCCTCCAAGTCCATTCTTATTGCTGCAAATGGCAAACTTCTATTCTTTTTTTACAGCTGAGTAGTATTGCGTTTTATATATACACCACATCTTCTTTAGCCATTAATCTGTTGATGGACAGGTAGGTTGTTTCCATACGTTGACAAGTAAAAAATGCTGCTATAAACATTGGGGTGCATATATATTTTCAAATTAGTGTTTTTGCTTTTTTTGCAGATATATATACCCTGGTGTGAAATTTCTGGGTCATGTGGTAGTTCTATTTTTAGTTTTTTGAGAAACCTCCATACTGTTTTCAACAGTGCTGTACCAATTTACATTCCCACCAACAGTGTACGAGGGTTCCCTTTTCTCCGTATCCTCACCAATATTTGTTATTTGTGTTCTTTTTGAGGACAGCCTAACATATAGTTGAACTGATGCATTTAGAAGCCTTCCTTACTTAGCTAGGCAATGTTTCCATTTTTGAGTATCTCTATTCTTGTGACTTTTTTTCTGTAAGATATTCAAATATATAACATCCCTAAGGATCAAACGTAATTTTAAACTTCCCTAGATTTCCATAGTTTATTTCAAAAGCAGCCACTACTTCAGAAGTCCCAGGTTTAGCTTACTAAAGATTCTTTTGATAGAAGCACTGTCTTTGGAATAATTTTCAGAATTTATTCAATTTCCTTAGTAAAATCATACACCAAAAAAAAGTTCTTTCTTTCCTTGTTCCTTTGATCAAATCAGATAAAAATAATTTTCAGTAATTTAATTTTGAATAAAAACTTTAAGGGAAATTTATATATTCTACAATGTTCAAAGGACATCTGTCCTATTTTACGCTGGACATTTGCCAAAAATATTTTTTATTTATTGTGCCTTTGTCAACATTCATATTTTCTATACTCCTATCATGGTTAACATACATTATCCTTCAGATGAATCAATGTAAAATATATTCTAGAAAGGTAGATGCCATAATCTGTTTTGATCCATAATGTTCAACAAGGTACTGAACTCAAATCAACCCAATATTTTGATGAACCAATGGCCAGAATATCTATAAATCTTCACCTGAAAATGTTGAAATAACCTCAAATGTTGTTTCCAAAACAGAAGCAACAGATGTTACTTTATCTGCAGCTAGAATGTAGAAGTCTCCAGATTTGGAACATTTCACAACAGCATACCTAAAATAAAATTTTAAGAGTAAATTACTAAAAATGAAAAAAGAAATGCCACAGACAACATTTTAAATGTTTTACATCTTTTTTGAAAAACTAACTTCAAGATCAAAACAGTACTATTTTCAAAAGGACTTCATTCCTTATACTCTGTTTTCCAAAAAAGCTGAAGGTCTTAAATAGAATCCTCTAAAACTTAATAAAATCTCTATGAACATAAAAAGTAAGTTATAATTCACTACTTTCTAAGAGGATACTGAGGATAAAATAAATTCAAAATAATGCTAATGATGGAATCAATCCTATTTGTGGATAAAACAAAAAATGCAGTAATATACCTACTTTGATTCTGGCATGTAACAAACAGCCTGATTGGCTGGAATAGTCCAAGGCTGGGTGGTCCAGACTAAAAAACTAACAGGAGATGAACCATCTGTGAAAATAAAATTTTAAATATTCTAACAAATCAAACGTCACAATTCCATAACTTTAATATATTCAAGCAAAGGATAAATCTTACCTAAAAGAGATGCCAACTTAGGAGAGGGTTTCAAGAGGGGGAATTTTACATATACTGAGCGACTGACATGCTCTGGATTGTATTCAAGTTCTGCTTCAGCCAATGCAGTCCTAAGGTTTAAAAATATTAAACATAAATATTTGGAAGCCTCACAAAATTCTATCCTTTACCAAAAACACATAAATACCTTGATGAGGGAGACCAAAACACAGGTTTATAAGATCGATAAATTAAGCCCTATAAAAGACAAAGATATTACATGAAAGCTGGAATTTTGTAACACATAATTTAACATACTCAAAGGGAAAAAAAACCACCTTACTTTATCATACATTTGGTAGAAAAGTCTCAACTGTCTGGCCTCATATCTTCCATCAAATGTATAGTAGCAGTTATTCCAATCTGCCATTATTCCCCACCGAATAAATGCCGACTTCTGTTTCTCAACTGCTGCTTTAGCAAATGATCTCGCTAAAAAAATAAACAAAACACTTTTCAGAACCAATTAATTCAAACTCTTATTAATCTGTCTAAATGCAAGTATTGTACACAATTTAGACTACAAAATTTATTTAATAGAAAAATTATCCTGAAATTTGAAAGTGTTCAGATGATACTTACAACAAATTCTAAAATTAACTAAAATTTCAAAAGTTAAAGTTTTGTTACTGACTCCTCTATTTTCCAGACTTTGTACAATGACTCTATGTTTAGAAAAAATAAACTGGAAAAGATATTCTTCGTATTTCTAAATTTAAAGAAGGGTCAGAGTTTAATTCTTACTTCATTGTATATAAACACAAAAAAATTAGTACAACCAGTCTAAGCTAATAATAATACGATGTTTCATAAGGAAGTGAAAAATCTTCACAATAATATCCAATTATAAAATAGTTTAACAAATAAAGATAGAAGAGTCCTCCCTGACCCATTCTATTGAAGGAAAGACTCAAATAAGAAATTTAAAAACATTTTTAATTTAAAATTTAATTTTGGTTTACCAACTAAAATAGGTCAACAAGCCCCAGCCAAGAAAATCAGTAAAAAGATTGACCAAAATAATAATTTCACAAAATGTGAAGACTAAAGACCTGAAAAATGTACTTGAAAACACTCACAAACCTCTCCTTTGTTTCTGAACATAAGTTCTCACAAAAGTCAATTCAACAAAATCTGGATTTTCTGTGACACAAAGTGGTCTCCAACAGATCTCATAGTAAGTGGAAAAAACAACAGCAAAAGCGAAAGACAACAGGTCTCTTCTGTAAAGCCCTGACTTTTTCAAGGAACCATTTTAAAGCAGAAACAGAGATCATTTACCTTTCTCTCTAATTTCCATAGCTGAAAGATTCTGAGTTTTTCCATCACGTTCTGTTAACACTTTTATTTCAATGGGTAACCCATGACAATCCCAGCCTGGCACAAAATGTACTTTGGAACCTTTCATCATATGGTATCGATTGGCTATATCTTTCAAAATCTGAAAGATAAAATGATAATCATCGTTCATACATAAAACATTGTGGCTTACAATTTATATTCTCTCAGTATCATTTAAAACACTAAGCAAGCCCAATTTTAAAAGGATTTATACAGAATAACCGATTAAATCTATTAACTCAAGTTCTACATAAACACAGGAGCAATAAATACTTGATCTTTAAAATGCCATTAACTGTTCCAAAAGGAAATCAAATGATAAAAGATTTCAAAATGAAAAACATTATGCCCAAATTTACTAATTTATTTGTAAAGGTGGACTATGAAAAAAGCAGCCCATACTACCTTTTAAAGATCTGAACCTTCTAAAAATCAGAGTACAAATAAATTAATTACAAATCTGCCTTCTTATGAAAAAGCTATTAATGTGAATAACCCAATATTACTTACATTTAGCTAAGAAATACAGAATCAACGCAGAATTTATAATACACTCAGAGTATGAAATACCATGGTTAACTCTGTCATTCCTAAAACTCTAACTAAAACAGTGGTCAGTCCTCTTCATTTAGTATAGTTCTATAACTGTTTACCTTTCTTGTTCAGTTTAGATACTAGGGGGCAGCAGAGTCTTTTAAAAAATATATTACCATTAAAAAATAGGGGATAAAAGGCAAAGGACAGATTTGGCTCCAAGCTCAATTTCTTCTTCCCACAAGTAAACAGTGCAGTGGTCCAGAAAAGTATTCCTTCCTTTCCAGGTCTATCAAAAGTAGAAAAGGTAATACACACTCCTCCCCTCTCTTCTTCCACTTAACTCTCTCATACTTCTCACCAGAAGGGCAGGAGGGCCTTGTGATCTGGGTGGCAGTTACACAACACAAACATTCATCTACACATATACTTAAGATTTGTACACTTTTTGTTAGGTATATCACTTAAATCAATCAGTATAAATAACATCCCCCCCCTCCCCCAATTTATCCCTATTTGTGCTTGTGTTAGTAAGGACTTCATCACAGACAACAAGACTGTTCTGCAGAGGGTCCCGGGACCTCTCTCTGCTAAGGAAAGCAACAGTCAGCACAGATGCCATGGACAACCTGCATGTCTTCTCAAAGCCATATTATAACAAAAAGTGTCAAAAATCAAAGACAAGGTGAGAATCTTAAAAGAAGCAAGAGAAAAAAAAGCCTGTCACTTAATGCCTACAATGGAACCTCTGTAAGGCTACAAGTAGATTTCTCAGCAGAAACCTTGCAGACCAGAAAAGAGTGGGATGATATAGTCAAAGTGCTGCAAATAAAAAACTACCAACCAACAATCCTTAACTGGAAAAGTTGTCCTTCATAAGTGAAAAAAGATAAATACCTTCATAGGCAAGCTAAAGCTGAGGGAGTTGAGCATCACTAGACCTACATGACAAGAAATCCTAAAAGAAGTTCCCCACGCTGAAATGAAAGGATGATAACTAGTGCCTGGAAAACACACTAAGTTTTAAAACATACTGGTAAATGTAAGTATACAGGCATAATGCTCCTATACTGTAATACGGTAATGTGTTAATAACATCTGTCTATTATAAAGGTTTAATGGCAGAAGTATTCAAGGTAACTATAATTAAAATAACTTGTTAATGGATATACAATATAAAAAGATGTAAAACATAATTACAAAAACATAAATGTGTATGGGGAATAAAAGGGTAGAGTTTTTGTATGCAATCAAATATAAGCTGTTAGCTCACATAGACTGCTCTACCTATAAGGTGTTTCATGTTAAGCCTCATGGTAAACACAAAGCAAAAACCTACAGTAAATGCATGAAAGATAAAGAAAGGGGAATCAAAGTACACCTCTAAGGAAAAGTCATCAATTCACAAAGGAAGATATAAAGCACTGAAAAAAACGAATGAAAAATTGTGGTAAGTTCTCTCAATGGAACACTACCACACAATTAAAAAGGAATCAATTACTGACATCTATAACAGCATATATGAATAACATAAATACTACACAAGTGAAAGAAGCCAGACACAGAAGAATATATATATGCTGATTCAACGTACCTGAAGTTTTAGAATAGGCAAAAAAATTAAAGCAATAGAAACCACACAGTGTTGGGGGCAGGAGCTCCTCACTCTATGAGGACAACATTACCCTGATACCAAAACCGCACAAGGACACTACAAAAAAAGAAAATTACAGGCTAATATCACTGATGAACATAGATTCACAAGTCCTGCAACGAAAACAACCCTGGAAGGCAGACCACTTTACTATTACCTCTGCACCACCATGAAGCAAACTGCAATCATTCTTACTCTTCAAGGTAGAAAGCAGAGAAGTCAAGTGAGTTCTCTCAGATAGAACCCACATTTCTCACTCAACTCATTTACTATTTAAAATGAACCTAGCAGCCACTCCTCAAAAACAGTATTAATTCTTCTAATCCACGAGGACAGGCTATTAATCAGCTGACGTTTCTTTACTGATTCAAATTTCTCACCAGTATTAGGTTAATTAAGTCATTTTATTTTAGTACAATCCTTGAGGTTTTAAATTCATTGGGCACCCATCCTCCCGCCAGAATCCCAAGAGGTTTTTCTGTTTGTTTGTTTGTTTTTGCCAAGAAAATCTGAAGTCCTTCTAATGGCCTATAAGACCTGGCCCTTGCTACCTCTCTGGCCCCACCAAACACAGGTCCCCTCATTTACTTCAAACCAGTCACACTGGCTCCCTTACTTTCCTCAATCACACCAGGAAAACACAACTCAAGGTCTTTGCACTTGGCTATACTGACCCCGAATATCCCCACAGCTTACTCCTTTGCTTCCTTGAGGACCTTACACAAATGTCACCTTTTCAGTGAGGAAGGCACCCTAGGCCAAATTAATAAAACTGCAGTTTGCCCAGCTGACCCTCCCTGTTACTCTTTCCTGTTTTTATTTTCTTCCAAAGCACTTATCAGTACTGTCTTAGTCAGTTTGGGCTGAGACCAATTCCAAAGTGTATGTGTATATGTATGTGTGTGTCGGGAGGGGCGGGGTGCACACATAAAACCAACTGCATGCGTATACAAGCAATTCTTGGACACCAGCAGAGTGTCTGAGAGTTAGCATAAACAGGGTGGCTTAAATAACAGAAATTTATTTCTCACAGTTCCAGCGACTGTGGAGTCCAAGATCAAGGGGCTGGCAGAATCATTTTCTGGGAAGGACCACTTTCTGGTTCAAGACCACCATCTTCTCACTGTATCCTCACATGGCATAAGGGGACAAGGGAGCTCTCAGGGATCTCTTTAATAAGGGCACTAATCCCACTGATGAAGGCTCTGCCCACATGACCTAGTCACCTCTCAAAGGCCCCATCTCCAAATACTGCCACATTAGGGATCAGGTTTCAACATCTGATATACAGGGAGATGGGAGTGGGGGAATGACACATGGACAAATATTGAGTCTCTATAGCAACTATCTAACACATCAAATATTTTACTTATTTATATTACTATGCCTTCCCTGTTAGAACACAAGCTCCATGAAGACAGGACTCATCTTGTTCAGTTGTATTCCCAGAGTCTAGACAATGCCGGCACATAGTAAATGCTCAATAATTATCTACTGAATAAAATGACACTAATGTATAATAACAATAAGCTCAAAGCAAATACCAGTTGTTATTTTTCACACAATACTGAAACTGTTTATTGCTACCTTCTATTAAGACATTTTGGTTTCTATCCCAATGCAAATGTACGTAACTGTCATAAAATCACAATACAATCTTTTGCAAAGTGTATTCAAATAAAGATTTTCCCTCAAGTTTTATAACCTAAATTATAATTACCTTATTTAAAGCATGTCCAACATGAGGGTCACCATTTGCATAAGGAGGTCCATCATGAAGACAAAATTCTGTCTTTACTTTCCTTTCTCTTTGCCATGAATAAAGTTCTGAAAATCCACATTTCTGTTTAAAAAGAACAATGATGTCTGAACATCACATAAATACACACTCCTAAATTTTACCATAAGTAACAGCCAGCACTTGCTTATTTCCTATCCCATTTCAATGTATTCAACTCTAAAACACAAATGGCGAGGTTTCTAGAAGTGCGCATCTGAGTACTCATCCCTTAAAACTTTTCTATAGTTTCCCCGTAGGCTTCAGTTTAAACTCTAACCTCTTTATAAAGGTATGCAGGACCTAACAAAGGTTTAACAGCACTAAATTCCTGGGCAGTCTCTCAGCACTCCCTACCCTCCACTCTTGGGTCCAGCCATGCTGAGGGACCTGTAAGACCACCCTCCTCACCGAATTCTTGTTATCCTTTGGCTTCAACACTGCTACTCTTTCAGTTTGGAATGCCACCCACTGCAATCCCACTCCCCATCCTCTACCTGCTGTGTGACCTTGACCCTTGTGGGCACGTCCTTTCGTTTGAAAAAACGTTTATAATATCCAACTTATGAAGCTGATGTAAAGATTATATGAGAAAATATGTGAAATTGTCCCTGTTCCAGAAATACAGAAGGCACTGGATAAAGCACTTTAAAAAATTAGATGGCCAAAACAGGTTTGTGAGTTTGAAACTCTGAAAGTTGTCGTAAGAATACTTAATCTAAGCATATTTACTTAACCAATATATCCAGAATATTAGGGATTTTAAAGACTCTACAATTACACAAACTAACAAGTGAATCTCTGCCCTTAGAAAACTGAGTCTAATACGGGAGACGGACGCACAGTTTCAAAGTAAGCACCGCTACTTAATCCTTCAAACAAGCCATAATTCCAACTAGGAACCTACTGATACCACAAAGGTGAGCTTCAACTTTCCCTCATGATCGAATTTTTATTTATATGCGTTTACTTTTTAACTTACTTTTAAAAAGTAATACTAATTTACTTTTTAAAAGTCACTGGATGAGCGTCCAAATTCGACTTGTCTGTCTAAGCAGAAACTGGGACTTCTATTCCATCCGCACTCTCTGAGCTTCGCTAGTTTCCTCCTTAACATTCCCCCCTGGAACCTACTACCTCCGAGGGACTTGCCTACAGGTAGGTTCCTTCACTTATCTTTTCAGCCAATACAACCTGTGGGAATTGGATGGTTTCCACTAACCTGGTCACGACACCCCGGGCCCAAAGGGGCTGGAGCCAGCGGCCGGGTCCCGCCCCGCTCGGGGTGTGGGTGGCCCGGGCGTGGCTCCGGGGAGGGCCCGAGGTCCCTCCGCCCCGGGCCGGGTCGGGCCTCCCTCCCGAGGCCCGGCTCCCGACCAGCGCTGCGCACAGGCCGGCCCGTACCTGCTGGATCTCCAGCTCCGTGTCGGGCTGCTGGCGGCCCAGCAGCTTCATGGGGAAGCTGGTCTGCGGCAGCAATACCGTGTCCCGGTAACTGCCACTACTCGAGTTCTGCAGCTGGTTACTGGCCCCGGTGACCGACCGCACCAAAAGCTGCCTCGTCGTCCCTCGCCAGCCCGGGCGACAAGGAAGGCGGGGCGGCGCCCACAAACTACGGGCCGCGGCCAGAGCCGCTGCCCCCGGCCCACGAGGGCGCAGCTCCCAACGCATGGCGGGCCCAACCCAGCTCCAGGTGAGCGCAGGGCCTGGGTTCCCGCCTCGGGTCCGGGGAACCGGGAGCCCAGAGAACCTGCGCAAGCCTAGCGGGAGTGCGCACGCGCGCGCAGCAGGGAAGGGGCGGGGAGCGCGGCGCCACATCCGGGTCTTGGCGCCAACCTCTGAAGGGCGGGGCTGACTCTGAGGGGTGGGGAGAGGCGTGGCCGGCTCGATGAGCTCCTATTTAAATTAAAGGGCTTTCAAAAAATATTTTATTTAACTCAATATAACCAAGGCATTATCACGTCAAAATGCAGTATAAAATCATATATGATATGTTAATATGAAGTTATAACTATGATATTTCACCTTCTTTCTCTTCATTCTAAGTCTTTGAAATTTGCTATGTCATTTACCCGGGCAGCATGTCTCCATTTGGACTAGCAACTTACCAAGCTACAGGATATGTTTGCTATTAACTCTGCCATCTTATTTTATGTTGTTATAGTCTAATCACAGTGCCCTCCTTTTTAATATTGAAAGAAAAATCATTGCCGATTCGCTCTGCTGTTCTCACGGCAGGTCTGCATCCCCCACCCCCAACTCACACACATAAATACAGGCAGACACAAGAAGCGTGCTCCTTAAATATATGGTGAAAGCCTAAATGAATAAACAGGCAATTTTTGTTTCTGCTTGTTTGTTTTTCTGTGCCTTAAAAAGCACCAACCAAACAAAAATCATTAATAGAATACATCCTTCCTGGAAGAGAGAAAATCTCCCAGGAATTATCAGCAAGCAAATGAAAGGGTCACAGACCCTTTTAGGAATCTGATAAATGCTTTTAAAAAGGAAAAGTAAGCGCTAGTAAGACGCTTCTGCCCTCTGTTGTGGAGGCAGGGGGCGGAGGTGGGGGCATCGTGGACCGCATAAAATAAAGCCAGTCCACCAACCCCTAGGGGTTCGAGGTTAAGCAGCCGCCGGGCGGCGCAAGTTGGCATCATCAACCCAGGGCACATTTTAAGAGTGAACTGTGCGCATAGGACTGGAAGACACCGGAAACCAGAATGAGTCTTTAAAGGCAGACACACCTTTTGCTTTGACTGCAAGCGGCTGGATCCTAAGGAGAGCTTGGAGAAAACACGGAGAAGCGGAGCTCTCCCGCGGGTCGGAGTCTGACCGGAGAGAACAGCAGCGGTTCTGCGCCTGCGCCGAGATTCCCGCATGCTCAGTGCTGAGGTAGGTTCGTCCCGCATCCACTGATGACCTAGAGAGAGAGTGGGCGCTGTACCGGACGCCGCGAGGGATCTGTTGCTTGATAACGCTCTTTGGGCTACCCCGAAGTGTCCTTCGTCTGATTTTGTCCCAATTTTGTCACCGTAAGTCTCTCCTCTGCGGGTCAGCGCAAGGGCCTTAGGCAGGTCTGAGTAGTTTATTGGTCCCCCAACTCCACTCCCTTGCACAGATACGAAGAGATTCAAGGGATTTACGTTAAAAAAAAATTTACATGCATCAAATTGCCTCTCCAGATATTGCAGTTTCGGACCTATACTCTTGAGCATTTATTTTTCTCTGTTGTTTTCCTGCCTCGGGGTCTTTTTATGGCTATATATTGTAGAGATAACAAGGCAAACCTAAACAGTGGGTTCGTTTGTGCACCTGAATCTAGACTGTTTTACACCTAAATGTAAATCTGATTAAAATAGCGGATATTCTTCCCACTTTCTTTCTTGGTGGTAGACTTACTTAATTTATTTAGTTTCTCTGAAAATGTAATTGCTAGTTCAAAAGATGTGTACATTTTACTTTTAATAAGAGTTTCAAAAAGGGAGGTTTCACCACTTTACATTCTACTGTTAATGCTCAGGCGGCTCTTTCTTCACATTATAGCCAACACCGGGCAAACTTTCTTGTCTATGCCAGTCTTACAAATGAACGATCATTTCTCATTGTTTTAGTTTGCCTTTTTTTCATAACTAGTGAAGTTGAGCATTTCCTGATTTAATGGCCATTTTATTTTTCTAGGAATTGCCTGTTGGTGTCACTTACTCATTTTTCTGTTGGCTTATTCATCTTTTACATATTGATATATATAATATGTTTACATAACAAAAATTAGCTCATTTGCATAGTGTGAAACACTTTTTTTTTCTCATTTCGTCATTCCTCTGCTTTGTTTATGGTACTTTGGCTAGACATTTTCATTTTTATGCAATCAGGTTTATCAATCTGTTCTGTGAGTTCTTGGTTTTTGTCATGCTGAAAAGTCCTTTTCCAAATTTATAAAACATCTCACCCATTTTATTCCCATACGTTTATGGTTTCATTCTTAATTTTAAAAATCTTGCATTGATCTGGAATATACATTGATACAAAGAATGCAAAAAGGTTCTGACAGTTTTTTTTTTAATTAGCAATTGTCCCATTTTTTTTTTTTTGCATAATTAACTTTCCTCTGTGATTTGAAATACCACATTTAGTGAGTTTGGATCTGTCTCTGGAATTTATTTGATTCCATTAATCTGTCTCTTAAATTCTGTCTGGGACTAAACTGTCTTAATTACTATTGCTTTATATCATATTTTGATAACTGGTAAGGAGGGTATCTCTATTCATTGCTCTTTTTAACAGAATTTTTAAGCAGAATTTGCTCTTTTATAGTCAGGTTCCAAAAGATAATCTTAGTATTTTGATCGGGAAATCATTTATTTTAAGATCCTAATCATCATATACTCACCACCTTTATATTGAATTCAAGATACCTCTCCCAGGCTATAAGAAGAAATGGATTATTTGATTCTTGTTGTTTTTATCCTTCTGAACAAGCCCTGTTGGCAGCTGTAAACATTTCTTAAATGACGGAGTGTTAGACTGATTGCCTTAAACGTCATATAACCTTTTTTCATACTCTAAGCCTCAAGTCTAGAATGTTATGAAAAAGAACCTGTTTGGTGATTCAGGGTCACACTGGTTATCACATTACATTCTAAGAGTCAAAAGAGCGTTGCATACAACTGTAAGTATTTTTGGCCTTTAACGCTGTTCAAATGTCCCTGCAGGGTAGCTAGTAATGAGGTCAATCATCATAATAATGATTAGCCAGTATTATTTATTGCTTACCTTGTGCCAGGGACTGATTTAATAATTACACTGTTTTTGAGAAAGCTTTCAGAAAGGTAGTGTTTTAGAACCAAAAAAGTGTAAAACTGCTGGAGGAGGAACTATAGTGGATGCAATCTGAACTGCTGTGAGGAAGTTAAGGACTTGCAGGTCACTTTTTGGCCTTTCTTTGTAGTCACCTGTACCCTCAACAGGTAATTCCTATTTGGGGTTCTTGGAGGGGACGCAATTAAAAAGGCTAATAGGACCCTTTTTAAATTTTTTTTAACAGATTTTGCGTTTTAATCATATAATCAACCCTATTTTCTTTACACAGAGAGCCAAAATTGTGTTCATTTGTTTAAAAAATATGTAAGAAAAATATTAGGGCTAGGGGAGAGCCTAATATGTCATTACTAATTCAGTTTGGACCAGAGAAGCACTTCAGAGAAAATGGTAGAAATATTTTCTCATTTGCTAACTTAAATTCACAGGATCTCTTTATAAATCACTGTGCTTTACATCAGACCTGATGTTTGACACTCTTATAAAAACTGGTAATCGCTTTAAAGGTGCTTTATAAATACGATGTAAATTTTATGGGGAGTATAGTAGGGAGACAAAGCCTGAAAGTTTTCTTTAGAAGGAAATAACCATGGACTTGGCAAACCGAAGAGGAAGTGGTTTAGTTATATATGAAGCCTGACAAGGCTAGGATGATTGCTCAACTGGCTCAAAGGTAAATGATACCTGTGAAAAGTTAGAACACCATACAGTAAGGGAAAATGATCTGCCTTTCACAAACGGCATCTCATAGGACATGGGAACTGCATGAGCATATCACTGTATATTAAAATATCCTCAGTGGTTAAGACATCTGGGTGGTACAGATTAGCTGCCTGAAGACTGCCTCTTCCAGTGCAAAATAAATCAGACACATGGCTGGTCATGGATGTAAGGGAGATAGGTCGACAGAGTGTTTGATAAATTATTTCTCCTGTTTTCTATTTGAAGTGTTCCTGAATTAGTAATCATCATAAAGGATTTTTCCACGTGTCACACCCAGTATGTCAAGAAAATGAATCTAGCCTGGTTATGCTGTAATAAGATAAACAGAATTCAAAGATATAGAAACTCATTTTATTTTTATCTATTCCAGGTAGCTATCAGCCACAGTATGATATTCATTTACTTTACATCAGTTTGAATTCTGTCTTCGTTCTGAAGGGTTTCAAATATTTCACTCAGTTACGTTCAATTATGTATTATCCCTGTGAACAGAATGTGGTTGATAGAAAAAAAGATGTAAAGAGGTTAAAAGGCACATCAAATCAAATATGCAACCATAAATTGGTGGTAGAATGATAACTCCTGCTGAATTGAGGTCGATAATGTCCTTTCTGTGTCTGTGTTGTATTCCCTTATTGCACTGAAAAAATGTCGACTTACTTTGATTTGAAATGGGAGAGTTTTTGTCACAGATTGGTTCCCTGTAAGCACTCTGAGACCAAGTACAAGGATGATGTACAAGAGGTTTTTTAGGGAGCGTTCCTGAGATCACTCATGAGAAATGTGAAGAAAGTAGGAACGAGCAGGGGCCTAGGAGGAGTCGGACGGGGATACAGTCCCAACTAAGGCTCAGCCCGCGCCATGGGCATTTGGAAGCTAGATGGCCCATCAGAATCGGGGTGGCAGCCCAGTTGGAGTGGGGGGTGGCCTTTACACCCCACTGTTGACCAGTTTCAGGTGAAATGACTCTTCTCAGCAGATAAATTCCCAAAGAAAAGGGACAGTTGAAGACCGTCTGCTCGCAGCCCTCTCTACAGCTGGGGAAGTAAGTCCTTCCACCCCAGAGAGAATCTAGGTGGTGTGTCCTGGCATCAGAACAGTCAGTAACGTTGTAGGGTTTGAATTTGTATTTTCAAAGAAGAATTTACCTGATTCTAAAAACTGATTTTTCCATACTTTTCACTGGGCCAGAAGCTACTTGACACTCATTACTTTTCCGAACGGCTGGTCTTCACTCCAATGATCATGTTGCTTGTTCTCTTTCTTTGGCTACTGATGAGGATAGTAGTAAATAACCGGCAGGTTGAATTTTATTTAATCTCTGAAGGACTGTTCACTGATTTTCAGAGACTAAATGTAATCGCATGTAATCCCTCCCCTTTTTAATTACTTCCCCCATATGCTCACATCCCTAGTGCTACTCACATCTCTCCTGGCACTTACCAGTTTTATGTTATAGACATTAGGTTAGAGTATTTTACCTGCCACCCACCAAAATATTAGCTCATTAAAATGAACAAATATTATGTCTTATATTTTTAACCGCTGAAGCACCTTCCCCAGTCTTTGCACTTGACCCAAGTCATACCTAAAACTTTTCCACATGCTCATAGGCTTGCGCCAGGTTTCCCCATGCCTCAAAGTGTCCCACCTGCAGAGAGAAGGAACTCTGCAGAATTTTGGGGGAAAGCTAATGCTGAGGTGGAGTCTTTTTCCAAGTCTCTTTTAGTAAGTATTTATTAAAGAATCTACACAGTTAATTGAAGCAGTCGGAAGTAAGCACTCTCTCTCTATATATATATGTTGAGTTAAATACAGGTAAATGAAACCAGTAGTTGGCTTTGAAAGTAACAAAACGTCTCTCTCGGTTTCCCTTTAGGGCATATCATGGCTTCCAGTCCCACTGTGTTGATGCGGTTGGTGGCCTCGGCATATTCTATTGCTCAAAAGGCAGGAATGATAGTCAGGCATGTTATTGCTGAAGGAGACCTGGGTATTGTGGAGAAGGTACTGAAAGTCTCATCTCGTTTCATACCAACTATTTTTTGTTACTTGAATTTTAGCTAAAAGGATGTAATAATCTGGACAGACTTTAACAGTGGACATAATCAGTGGCTTCCTTATGGAGAGTGCAAGACCTTTAGTTCAAGTGGGCTCCACTTCTGGTTTGAGAAGGACTCCAGGCTGCCTACATCCAAAGCCTTTATTTATGTAACTGGGCCCTCTGACCGCTGTCCAGCTCCAGAGCACTGGAACCAAGCTTCATCGCCTCAAGTAATATATTACATGTAAAGCCATGCAATCCTTAGTGAACCCGACATGTTTGTAAAATCTGGCATTTAAATAACTATCCATTACATTCAAAGCTTTACATTTTTTTTTTCTTCATGGAAAAAAACCCAAAGCAAAGTTTTTCTTTTCAGTATGGTCATTAAAAATGTAGATAAATTAACAGAAAGATAGTTTGTAGTGATAATTGATTCTTAAATGAAATCCCACCATGCATATAGTCTAGTTTAAAATATCATTTCTTCCACAAGATTTGATTATGACTTTACATTATGAATTTTATATGCAAGTTTCCATGTATTAACTTTTTGTTATAATCTTTAAGGAAGATTGTATTGTAATTTTGCCCAAGTGAGAAAATTTTAGGATATGATAAACGTCTTAATGATTTGAAATAGAAACATAATTAAGGCACTCTTTTATGGTAAGTCAGGTATCTAAGGCTATTAGCATAAAAAATATTACTCACATATATGAGTAAAAAGCAACTTAGAAATAAGTTCCTGTGAATTAAAAATTAAGAATAAAAATCACACAAACAAGTGAAATAAATCTCATTTCCCTTTTTGATAGATTTATGGGCTTAATAGTATGGGAAATAGATAGAGGGTATCCTGATTTCAGAAAAGAGATTATAATAGTCTCATTTTCCGCTTTCAAAAAAATGTTCACGGTATTCATAGTATATGACATCTCCCATCCCCCATCCTGAGCCACTGTTAGGTGCACTCATAACTGGGTGAACAATGTTACCCCCAAATTTTATTTGTGACTCACTTTTCAACCTGGAAAGGATTGTTGGTGACATCACAGGATTCTGTTGTGTATATGTTTAACAAATACAATTGTATTAAGTACAACTTTTAAAAATTGATTGAATGCATCTTTTCAAAAGTGTTGTGGAAGAAGAGGCTATAGAAAGGATGCTTAACAAGTTTGTCAATAAAATGAGGCTGGGCTAGTTAATGTGTAAGAATAAGTTTTCAAAACACTTGTAAACTCTGAGAAAAGTGGGCCAAATTCAACAAGGTATTACAACAGGAATAATTATAAAGTCCTCTATTTATGTTCAAGTAGTAAGGGGTAAATCTGACTCAAATGTGTTTGAAAAAGAGGTTTTAGTTGACCACGTCCATGCTCAATGATAAACCAACAATGTAAAACAGCTACTTCAGAAGGCTACTAGTCTTACTATCTTTTTTTTTTAATCATTTTATCTATTATGAAACATAGGAAGTAGAGAAAAACAGCAAAAAGTACAAAATCACCCATCATGCCACCACTGCTTATATTTTGGGTCATATCTTTCCATATTTTTTTTGTTAGCCTCACTTATTTTGTTTAAATTGATTTTATGTTGTGATTCTATTAGATGGACCACTTTGTAGCCGATATCTAAGGAGTAATAGAAATACAGTGTTCAAGTCAGAAAAAAAGTTAATAATCTCACTGTCGTCTCTGCTGGCCAGCACTTCTGGTACTTTATATCCACTTGTTGACACTTCACTTAAAAAGAGACGGGGCAAGATCAGATTTGTCACAAAAAGTATCCAGAATGGTGAGCTCTGGCACCACGTCAGTAGAAAGGGCAGGAAATAACCTTATTCCAGAGAAAAGTTGGGAGAGCTTTCCTCAGAGTTGAATGGCTCCCAATGTGTCTTTTTTTTTTTTTCTCTAGGCAGTGGTCTCTAAACTTGATTTATATATAAGTAATCTTCATATTCAACAATTCTTTTAAGTAGTTTCATTCCATAGATATTTATAGAGCACCTACTCCGTGCCAGACACAATTCTTTAGGAAATAAAGATCTCTGCCTTTGCGGCACTACATTCTAGCAGAATTGTTCTTTGCATTGAGTTAACCAGCAAACTTCAGTGTGGCGTAAAGGGGTTGATTTTCGTAATCATTCCTTATCTCATTACAAAGTGTTACAAACGTTCTGCTATTAAAGATAAAATAATCTGTAAATCCACCTAAACAGGCATGTATAAATTGCACCACGTCCTAATTCTCTGAAAGCAAGGTAACAAAGGAAGTGGTGACTGTCTTTCACAAGCATGACCAGGTGACCTATGGATTGAGTTGAGTGCCATAGGTATTAAATATTACTGCTGTTCATTTTCATATTTTTATAGTTTTAGAAATAAGAATTTTGAAATAAGAAATAATGAATCGTTTTGAGGATCTGTTGAATTACTGTTAGTGAGTGGAACTTATGGAAGGGCAAAAAAGCAATACTTTTAAAATAACTAAAGATACAGATTTTAGCTCTAACTGCCTTGAAAATTTATGAATTTCCTGTCTCTCAACTTGTTTAAGCAAAAGATTAATCCAGAGATGTTATAAAAGGAATTTGTGAACTGGGAGAGAAAATGTTCTAAGTAATTTAAAAGCTCCTTCCCAAACTATAACCACTATAAATCCCATGAGAAAAAACAAGCCAAGAAACTCTGACTCATTTGGTGTTAAGCTCTATGAACCATAAAACAGACAGTGTAATTTAAATGATACAGGTACTTACATATGAGGCATCAGAGAACAACTTATTTCATATTAGTTCTGCTAAAATTTGCATTCTGTGTTGCAGACCTGTGCGACAGACCTGCAGACCAAGGCAGACCGATTGGTTCAAATGAGCATATGCTCTTCATTGGCACGGAAATTTCCCAAACTAACAATCATAGGGGAAGAGGTAAGACTTGTCAGGATTTCATATTTTTTTAAATCTCTGTTTACCATACAGATTTGTAATTGCCACTATAGTGACTTCAAGCATTATATCTAATGTTTTAACAAGAAAATAACTATTGTGTTCCTTGGAATTTTTAGGAAATGTCTGATTTTAGAATATTTTGGTCCATTTCTAGGCCACATGTCTCAATTCTTAACTACAAATGATATGGTTACTGTTATGACATTCAGCATACAAAGTATAAGATGGGCAATGTTCTAAAACTTTGGAATAAAATGGGTTTTATTGTTTCTGGTTTTGTTTTTGTTTTAATTAAGGCTTATCTGCATGCTTGTTCAAAGACTAACACAGTGAAGGTGAAGAAATTGACAGACATCGCATGAAACTGAGTGTAGATGTATCTGATGTCAGAGCCACTAGTTTAAATAAGTTTGTAGTACTTAAAAATTCTTTTCTTTTTAATCCCTGTTCAGGATGATGAAGTGGGGACCCTTTGTAATCAACTTTGAGGAGCAATATCTAGTTGTTTTTATAGTTTTATTCGGTTTGCTTGAAAAGCTCTGAACATAAATGGTGAACAGTAAGGACCAGTGGAACCCGTGATGCTGCGTTTCCTCCTGTGACTGAGGCAGGGGGTATTCTGTACACACGAAGTGGCTTCAGTAATCATCAGTGTCCTCTGCTTTAGGACCTGCCTTCTGAAGAAGTGGATCAAGAGCTGATTGAAGATGGCCAGTGGGAGGAAATACTGAAACAGCCATGCCCGTCCCAGTACTGTGCTATCAAAGAGGAAGATGTATGAACCGTTTGATGACTTAACCCCCTGTTCATCTTCATTTTTTGCCATAGTAAAGGAAATAAAATTTGCCATAATGATAGAAAGTTGGTAGTTATAAAATAGGGGCAACCAGGAACTTGAAATCTTTCAGAACCAACATAGACATATCCAGCAACCATATGGGATGCCTGACCTGTTAACTTGAGGTTCAGTTTCTCACCCTATTGATTTCCTCTCCACTCTAAAACTATTATTAATAATGCTTTTGGGGAGAAAATCTAATTTGTTATTTAGTAGATTTGGTGGTAAAACATTTCACTGGTAATTGGAACTGGAAGGAGATGAACTAGATTGCTACTTTGTATTTTTGGAAGGCCATAAAAATTACCTCCATTGCTTTCCATAATTGCTTAAATCTATGGCTTCATGTAACTAACATACTTCTTTAACTTTTGAATTTTAATTTATTTAACACAAATTCATTGAGCACTTACTGTGAGTAAGGCATTTTGCTCTGTGATACGGAGCATACAAAGAAAAGACGTGGTGTCTTCCATCAGCAGTATGCCCCTACAAATTCATGTCAAGTGTTGTAATTCTAGTGGTTAATGGCCATGTATCCTGAATCATGTTAGGAGTCCTAATATAAAGGAATTTCTTTTTAATCCTACTGCCAATTTTATAAAGCATTCATTTTTCTCTGGCATATATAGACCATGTCCTTAATATATAATATATAATCAGACTGTCATTTTTTTAAATCAGCATTTATATGTAAAAATAAGTAGCAACTACACAATGTTCAAAACGTTATTGGTGCCATTTTAAAGTCTTCCTTGTATCACCGTATTGAGCTCAGGATGTTCATGGCACTGTTTTTAGTGTTCAGGTGACAATAAACTTTTATCAGTTAAGCATTTCATATTTAAATTCCTTAAAATCAAACTTTTCTCTAATTTACATAGACTTATTCCATGATTACAAAACAGTAAGTTTTTCTTTTTTTTAACTATCACAAAAATGACATTGGTTTAAGCCATCCATAATATAACTTCAAAAATGAAAAACAATTTTATTAATCTACTTAGTAATTAATTTACTTAAATCAATTTTTAAATTAATCTACTTAAATCAATTTTTAAAGTTTTAAATGCCTAATTTGGATATTTTCTCTTTTTTTAGCTTGTGGTCTGGGTTGATCCTCTGGATGGTACCAAGGAATACACTGAAGGTTGGTATCTCTTCTGTGTTTGACAGCAGTAGAACTGGTATATGTTTAGTTGTAAACATTTAATCTCCCTCAAATACCACCCCCCACCCATACTACACCACTCCCAGAGTTCTAATGTCTCCCAGGTGAGAATAGCTAACGTTAAACCAGTGTAACCAAAGGGACTATGCTGAACCTCCAGCTCTATTGGGGTGGAAAAACAATGAAAAGTGTGGCTGTACCACCTTGCTCTGCCACCTCCACCATCCCAGGTCCACCCCTCTCACTCCCCTCATCTGTGAGCTGCTAACTCAATTCACAGCCTTACCTTTAAAGATGGGTTTTAAAACACAGTAAAAGATTTCTCCTTTCTGAAATTATCTAAGATGAGAAAAATTAGAAAGCAGCAAATTAAATTAAAATTGGCAACATTGAGTAAGAAGGGCCAGGCTCTGAGCCAGAGTTTTAGGTTTTAGGAACATAGCATAAGCTTGGGTTTTTATTTTTGAAATAAAGATCTATATAGGTTTTCTTATATTGGTTCTCAGCTTCATGGCTTAAAAAGGAAAATTTCTCGTAATTACTAGAGAAAACTCTCTCTGTCCTTGGATGAGACATATCTACAATGAGTGAATCACGCAGTAAGTGTGTGTGTGCTGAAAATGTCTCTAAAATCCATTGAGAAGTAGGGGAACTCTCAGTGTGTGTAAGCACACCTACGCAGCTTGTTTAGATCTCGACCCCCACCTCCAGAGATTTTGATTCACTAGCTCAGGGAAGGAGCTTGAAAATCTGTATTGTAAAAATTGAGCCAATTAATTCTAATGCTGCTTGATAGTCCTTCAAACCCACTTTGAGAGACCTTAATTTAGAGGCTTGAAATGCAAGTCTAGAGAGTGACCTAGCAGGCAGGAGTGAGTTGGGCAGTGGTGGCGTGGGGCACAGAGGAATCTAATGATAGTGGCTGCAGAAGTATGGCTGGTTTATTTGATTGGTTTCCAGATTGTACTAACGAGACCACGGAGTATCAATTCAGTTAAGTGGCCACAGTCCCTACTTCTGTCTCTGGCCCGCTCTCCCTTAGAATCTGTGTATTTTGCCAAAAGTGGGATTGATCACGATGAGTCATTGCAAATTCCTTACCTTTACTACAAAAATAACTCGCGGCAACTGATGTGCTGATGGTGTGTTATCATATGAGAAAGTTATATGATGGATACTCATTCCTTCTGTAAAGGTCTTCTTGACAACGTGACAGTTCTTATCGGAATTGCTTATGAAGGAAAAGCCATCGCCGGAGTTATTAACCAGCCATATTACAACTACCAGGTATTACTATAAATGATACCAAATATTTTGTTACATAAATAATTATGGTGGTATGGGATTCCTAATGTTATCTCATCCAGTGGTTTCTAGCTTGGATGCATATCCAGTCAACCTGGGGGAGTTTTTTCAAAGTATGGATTCCCAGGTCATACCCCAGACGTATCGAATCAGAACCTCTGGGGGTGTTAATGTCAGGAATGCATATGATGTGTGTGTGTGTACACAGACACACTGTATGTACTACAGGCTTTTTTTAGTATGTGCCTTATGATCCAAGTCATAAGCAGAAGTTTGGAAACTACTGATATGCTTGATCATTGAGACACCTGACTTACAGGTGGTTCTCAAAGCACATTGACGAAATGAACCATTTCAACTGGGAAAAGATGCTAGCCATGCTGTTTTCCAGGTAACAACACATAGGGCCTAAGGTACAGTCAGCACTGATAACAGAAGTAAATAGGCTCTTGCACTCTTTTCTCTTATTTTTGTCTCTCTCATCTGCTTTGACTTTCCATTATACTCCCAAGAAATTGTCTGCCATAGAAGCAAGAGACTAATGTGATTCCAAAGCAGGAATATGCCATTAGATCACATTAAATGTTAAAGGAAATCGTTGAGATAAAGTACTTATGGTATTTATATTAGTGCGACCTAGATAGAACTTTGGAGGAACAAAGTAAGCAGAGTGGGGACTGCTACTTCTCAATTTCCAATTTGACTTTAGAGCAGGATTAATCTTTACTTCTAAGGTAAATTTTTTTTTCTGCCAACTGTATGATTATAACTTTTTATTTATAATCATATGCTTCTTAAGATTATTTAGCAAAAATAGTTATGCATTATATTGGGAAAGCCTCTCATATTGAATGGCTTAGGACTCCGTTAATTCTTTTAACATGACTAATTTGTATGCAGTATCATATGCAGACACAGGTTTGCAGCTATCATGTAAACTTTAAAGTAAGCTAATACTATTACTTAAAAGAGGGGCATTTAATTCATAGATAATATTGTACTGCATGGCACCTTTCATCAAAAAAAGATCTGAGTGCTTTGAAGTTGTTAACAGTTTCTGTCACTTCTTTTTAAGATTAGAAAAACTGTATTCATTTTCCACAGAACAATGAAAAGCAGAAGTTAAGGGAACCCAGGAATGAAGCAAAGGTGAGAAAAATAGGTAGGCTTTTGGCCCCACTAGTACGTAGAGAAGAGGCAGGCAACGTGTGGTGCCCCAGGTAGTCACTGTCCAGCCCATGTACCAGCTCATTTTCCTCAGTTCTGCTTCCCTCCTTTGTTACCTGTCTCTTCACCACATTTCCTTCCCGACACTCTCTTCTCCTCTCTTGCTTATGCCTAAAATTTTGTTGCAACAAGTAGACAAGTTGTTGAGCTTTGTGGGTAGTATTCAAGACTGAGTATTCAATTTAAAATCATTATCATCTTAATGGCTAAAATTTATCAAGAGCTTACTGGGTACTGCCAGACAGAAGAGATTCACATGCGTTATCTCATTCTAATGCTCACCATAATCCTTTAAGGAAACCTTTATCCCTGTTTTAAAGAAAAGGAAACTGAGACAAAAAGCTTTCCCTAGTTGGTCAATGGCAGGTCTGGGATTCAGACCCCGGTCCAAGCTTGTGGCCATTACTCTGTATTGCTCTCTTGAGCCGGATATAAAAGACTTTGAACAATCCAGAATTTATTCTTGCTCCTAACAGGTACTGAAGCTGGTAGGCACTCGAAGGAAGGAGCGCAGCACAGTGTGAAGCCCAGTCTGTCTGTGTATCGGAGCTGGCCTCTTATCCATTGTGAATCTTAGTTAACTCACCACTAAGGGGAAAATGTTAGCCTTTATTACCCCTAGACAGTTGTTGTGGAGACTCTGAAAGAGAGAGACAGTGAGAGAGGCTGAGAGGTCAGGACTACAAAGGAAGGCCAGCTGGCTGCCTCGTGGGATTGCATTTACCGCACCACGGCGGCCAGATTCCATGGGCCCGTCCTCTTTGCCTACATATTCATTTACAGAGTTTTCAGGGACCAGAATGCTCATGTCCACTATTTAGTATGCATTCTTTTCTTTTTCAGAATAACTGGAGAGCTGAATTAATAGATTTTTTTAATGGAGGCATTGGGGGTTGAACCCAGGGCCTTGTGCACGCTAAGCACTGCCACTGAGCTATAGCCACCCCGCAACAGATTTCTTGAGAGCATGGAATTAGTCTCAGCAATTAAGCAGAAGCACAATGAGCATATAGAGCCCATCGTTACTTTTCAGATTCCAGTCTCTCCAGTGGTGTAGACTCAGGAGGAAACGGGGGAAGCACACGAATGGATATTGAGCACCAAGTGCTTGCTCTTTGGTTCCTTTGTTGCCCCATTTGCAGGGTGTGCTCTCAGCACACAGCCTTCAGCTGTCAGCCTCTTCGGGGAGTGCCTCACCTGTAAAGAACCACCTTGCCAGTGACACGCCCCTTCCCAAGGGAGTCCACTTCCAGTGACCAGTTATTGGAGGGGTATAAAGGCCTGGCATTTCAACCCAGTTTGGGATGTGTTCTCCTCAATTGGGCACAGCCCTGAAAAGCCATTCTGGCTCCAGAACTCCCCACAGGGTCGGCTGAAGCTGTTGTGTCTGCATCACCGCTCAGTGTCGCCCTCTGTCCACTCACGCTGCCTTCCCTCCCTTCCACATATGTTAATCCCATGGGTGCTCCTTAATAAACATTCTCCCTATCTCAGAGTCCCCTTCCCAGGGAATCCAACCCTGCAACATAAGCATGCTTCACTGTCATAGTGCCCAGAGTACTGCAATAGGGCAAAAAAGATGATGTGTTCGAAAGCATTTTGACAAGTAAACTGAGATGGTACAGTTTAGTGATGAAAATATTGGCTTTGAACACAGTTGAGCCTGACTTTGATTCTTACCTTTTTAGAGTCCTTTTCAGGTTTCTTAATGATTCCAAATCTCATTTTTCTCATCTGCAAAATAAGGATGACAATACCTACTTCATGGGATTGTTCTGGGGACTAAATGAGATAACACATGTAAGACACTTAGTGTGGTACCCGGTACATGTTTCATATTCAGTAAAATATACATCTGTCTGTTTACTGTATTAATATAATGGTATTTCAGTGACTTTGTGTTAATCGTTTGGTGCATCAGGTTTACTTGCCATGAAATACAGGTTATGTTTCTCTAGATGAAGTATAAGTTAAAACAATATGGTGGAAAATTCTGTGGGCTCTGCAAAGGAAAATACAGATTCTGGGATTGCATTGTCATTGCCATTTTACTGCCACAATACTCAGTAAAGTCTTTAACCCTGACCCCATTTTCCATGGCCACTCTTCAGTATTAGCTTGTTCAGTCGCTTTGTCTCAATAGAGCAAAACAGATTATCACCATGACCTGTTCCCATAGTAACATGATCCTTACTGTTCCCTGGACATTGAAAAAGTAGTGATCAATCCATGGTATCTCATTTCCTGGCAACTTACGTACCTTTTGTGAACAGCTGTTTTCAAATACAATAACGAGATTGTCAGATAAATCTGAGAGGAACAGGAATCAGTATATGATATTTGCCTTTCCTGAGGACTCCAGGGAATAACCAAAAATTCCCTTCAATATCTTTGAAACCCGATCATTAACCAAAAGAACAATGAGAATAATCAGTTGATTCTCTCAGGAAGAGTTCTCTGTCGATGATATTGTTGTTGTACTTTATAACATTATCATGTTTTCATTTAAAAAAAAATCATGCTGCTAATATAACTAAATGTTCTATCTGTGGCGAACATTTTTCTCCAAGTGATGACAAGCTTTGCTGCTGTTTCCCCCGCTGACATAGGCAGGCCCGGATGCCGTGCTAGGGAGAACAATCTGGGGAGTGTTAGGTTTAGGTGCCTTCGGGTTTCAGCTGAAAGAAGTGCCTGCTGGGAAACACATCATCACCACCACCCGGTCCCATAACAGCAAGCTGGTCACTGACTGCATTACCGCCATGAACCCAGACGACGTGCTGAGAGTGGGAGGAGCGGGAAATAAGGTACGAAGACCGTCCGTCATTCACTCCCAAATGCAGCTGAGTCACGGAAGGCCATCCTGAGCTTGTGAAAAAATGTGAACTAAGAGTTTAGGAGAAGGGCTTCAGGGTGGTAATTTGCTGTTAAAGACATATTTCAGCAACACTTGAATTTATTTTTAATGTTGCGGTTCAAATCTTTTTTATCTAAGAGAGGGTACTCATAATATAAGTCATTAAGATAAGACCCTGTGCCTCTTGCCAGCCCTTATTTTCTCTTACATCCTAGACCTTTCTCCTACCAACTCTAAGGATGGGCCTCCCTGCTCCTTCCTGGGTACTCCCCCCCATTCATTCATCTAGGCTCCCAACCACCTGAGAAACTTATGAAATGGAACATAGTTTGATCTCCATCCCTAGCCCTGATCTCTTCTCATCTGATTGTCCCTGAATAGCATCATGATGACCTCCTTCAGGTATCTCCGATTCAGCCCAGTTTGAGCCCATCCTCTTTCTACCTGCCCCCAGACGTGTTCCTCTCCCAACCCCTATCTGCCTGATGGCACTGCCATTTTCCCAACTGTTGCAGCCAGGCACCTGAAAGCCACCCTAGATTCCTTCCTTTCTCCCACCCTATCAATTGGGTCCTACCTCTGGATCCTCTTAATTCTTCCCTAATGTCTCTTCTTGTCCATTTCAACTGCCAGTGCCCTAGTTGAAGCCTGTCATCATCCCTCACCTAGGCTTTACAGTAGCTTCCAAATTGGTCTCCCCATTCAAAGTCACATCTTCACAATGCCACTAGAGCAACTGAAAATGCAAAGCTTACCATATGTCACTCCCCTGCCCCCAATCCCTGGATGATTCTGCTTCATAAGAATTTAAAATCCAAGCCTATGAGAATGAGATGTAAATTCCTCTATATCCTGAACCCTGAACACCCCCAGGCACATGCATCTCACACTTGTGTGCCTGGCACAGGGGAGGCAAATAATAAATATTTTTTCAACTGAATGGAATTCGTTTCTCCTCACCTACTGTTTCGAGGCAATAATCAACTATTTCTAGATTTTCTAAAAGCATTTACTTATAAGAGGATGAAAAATGAAAGTTTAAAAATAATGCTATTTGAAAAAACATTTCAAAGTAAAAATATATTCCTGGTATTCACTGAAATATGATTCCTCTTTGGCCCTACTTTTGTAACTACAAAACCCAATTACCTCTTTTATTCCCAAGGGGCACCCTTCCCAGTAGGAACAAAGTTCCCTCCTGTACAGCCCCCACCTTATGTCCTATGAAAAGAGCTTGTTGGGCAGTTGTTAATTTTCTTACATCAAGGACCTCTTTGAGAATCTAATGAAAACTACAGCCTCTCTCCCCTCAAAAAATATACCTGGCACAGTTCTTGGCACATAGTAAGACTTGACACACATTTGCTAAGTGAAAGAAAAAGCTTTTACTCGAAAGTCCACAGCAGGGTTTAATCATTTCAAGGTGTTCTTGAATACAGTGGTCCTAGAAAGAATAACTAGTTGCATTGTGTTCACTGAGGTTTTTCTCATCCTCCCAGGCTCTTCCTCTCAGGTTTTAAAGTCTGAATTTTGCAGTACTCATTATTTTACAGTATAACCGAAAAACAAGCCAAGTGACGCACTGAAAGGCTGATAGCAAGTTACTGTTGGAGACATACAGTTTCTACCAGTGACCTCAGTTTTGTATGAGTATTACAGGAGTTACTAGGATGACTATTTAAAAACTGATATTTTGGTAGCAGAAACAGCAACAGATATGATTCCAAAACAAAGACTTATGAAACTAGCTTGTCAGACTGGTCAGCATCGCACATCTGTCAGGACTTATTACAATGTATACATTATTGTGCTAGTTGATATTTCTGTACCCTTTATGTAACAATGCTCAGATTTCTAATAAAATTTAAAAACTTTAGTTTTTCTGCAACAACTATATATTGCTTTTATAGTAAGAAAGAAAAACAACATTAAAAAAGAAAACTTTAACTTGGAAGCTGCTCAGATATCCTTGTGGCTTCTTTGACCACTTTTCCTCCCTCAGGTCACTATATTATCATGCATGTATCCTATATATTTCTTCATAATACTCATGTTATTGAAACCTGCCAAGGACTTTAACCTAAGTTGAGTCTGACAGAGGAATTGAAATAGACTTTATAGCAACAAGCAGTTTCTCTTATTTGTACCTCAGTCATCTCATGGTCCAGGGGTAACACTGACCTTTAACCTTACAGATTATTCAGCTGATTGAAGGCAAAGCCTCTGCTTACGTATTTGCGAGTCCTGGATGTAAGAAATGGGATACCTGTGCTCCAGAAGTCATTTTGCACGCTGTGGGAGGTCAGTCCATTTTATTTGGGGGAATTTATCGTTCTTACACAATTTTTCTATCATGCTAGGATATAATATTCCAGTAATACTACTTTACCTAGACTCTTAGGATATAAAAGACAGAAGGTTACAGATTATGTAGTCCAACCCCTGCATTTCTGGTTGAGGAAGTAGATTGTCAGTGAATTCATTTTTCTTTAGTTACAGTGTCTCTTTGGGACCTTGCTCTGCATACAGTTAATTAATGAAGCCCTTGTTAATTGATGGCTTTAATGATTTGGGGATTTCTTTCCTTGAAAAGTAAAATATTCATCATCATTATCATCACTCCACTGAGTTTCTTTTAAGCCACCATTGGTAACTATCTCAGTGCTAGTGCTAAAGATCATAGAGTTAGATTTTTTTAATCTGACTAAAAATATATTGCAAATATATACACAGCAAGATGATTTTTTTCAATTTAAAATAGACATCAGGTCACGTCTATTCTTAATCACCTGAGTTTTATTTTATCATTTCTTCTAGCAGAATTTTGTATTGATACTTCAGCCTGTTGCATGCCAGGGAAGTAAAATTCATCATAATCTTCTCATTAGAATGTTAGGTGAAAACTGTAATATAATAGTTATGTTTTGTGAACATAGTTCACTTAAATTCTTACCAAATAAAGTATTACCATTAAATGGTAGAATGAAGAAAACACTTTTGAAACCAGGAATAGTGGTAATGGAATATAGCCAATAGGAAGAGTAATCACCACAGGAAAAGAGAAATTAATTGATACTAAGAAATATAAATTGAAAATGCTAAATGAAATTGTTTTAATCAGGGAGGAAAATACAATGTTTTAGCCTTTTGTTAAGTTTCTCTGTAGCCTTAAATTGTGAGTGAATTAACACTTGACTTTCGTGGTCACGCATTATCTTCCTTATTTTATCCAGAATTATTTGGATATTATTGCATAGGGAAACAAGAGGAAACGACTAGAAACACAATGATCATTGACGTTATGTTGGTGTTTTTTCTGTAGGCAAGTTAACCGATATCCATGGAAATGCCCTTCAGTATAACAAGGAAGTGAAGCACATGAACTCCGCAGGAGTCCTGGCCACGCTGAGGAATTACGACTACTATGCAAGTCGAGTTCCCGAATCTGTTAAAAATGCACTTGTTCCTTAAAGGAAAATCTCACTGACTTAGCCAGGATTTTAAAACTAATTGGATGGAACTGGAGCGCCACCTTTACCTTATTCATGGTTGATCACCAATTTATATTTGGTTACTTAGGAGGAAAAAAAGAGAATTTTTAAATTTCTTGATTAATGAATCAACCATACCAATTCTGACATCAGGAAAATTTGTAAAGTCAGTATATGTCACATTTCTTTTCCTCCTTTGTTTGGAGAAATGAGAGGAAAGTTTAGTTCCAATTGGCTATCCTGGTCAAGTGCTTAATCAACATTCCTGTTTCGTAAACCAGATTTCTTTAGGGGGTGGAACCACAAGTTGTTACCTGAATCTCATTCTTGTTTTTCACAGTAATTTAAAAACTTTTCCTACTCCCATTATGAATACATTAAAATGTCATTATGCATGTCGATGAAACAGATTTGGGGGAAAAGTTTCTTAATAATAAATTATTTAATTGTAGCTCTCTCTGTTATTCATGAGCTTTTTTTATTTTTAAGTATTTGAAAATTAAATACTGTCTACTAGGGGCGTGACTTTATTCCTGTGGCATCATTATGCTGCTGAACTGTGGAAAGTTAGGCCATTGCTCTTATTCCTTTCACGGGGGGATTACAATACAGGCTATGAAAATTATCCTGACATTCTGCCTAGGTTTTTATTTATAAGGTGTATGTCCCATGCTTTTAAATAAATTTCTCTGTTATTGGACTAAACAAGTGGTTGAAATTAATCATTCCCAAACCTACTGTATGTCAGAATCCTATAGGAAGCTTTTCAAAAAATGTGACTTCACAGTCTCCATCCTCGCGATTTTGACTCTGTGTATTTTAAGACAGCTACTCCAGGGACTTGATAATGTTTAAGTGTAGCACTCACTGGGAGATAATGGAGTACTAGCTTACAGAGTAGCTGCCATCTGGCGGGAAGAGGTCTCTGTGGCTTTGACACCGTTGGCCCCTCCCTCTTGCAGCTCTCTTCTCATTGTCCTGATTTTCTTCTTCCCCCTACAGTCTTGTCCCCCTTCCCTTAAATGTCGGTTTTCACTAAGATTCCGTTCTAGGTCCCTCTAGATGATCTAATCCACACATATGGCTTCATTCAAGGGCCTTTTACCCATAAACTCCAAAATCTGTATCTAGCTTAGAACTCTCACACTCTAGATTTCTTTGATGCCTCATGGGTATCTCTGAATTATTATGTCTAAAAACTCTTCATTCTTGCCTACCCCTCCTTAAGTTATTTTATGAATCCCCAAGATGATCCTGATAATCAGCCATGATTGGAAATTGCTTTGTTCTAAGAACAGAGTTCTCCACAAACAGTGGACTCAACCTAATTAAAAAAAAATCTAACTGCAATGTGCGAATAACGTTGAAGATATTTACAAGCTCCTGTATAATAACATGAGTTATCCAAGTGACACATTTGGAAGTCTACATCCTCTCTCCACTCCCTACTTAGTTCACACACTCATACCCCTTTATTTCTTCCTTGAATCCCTGCAGTGTCTTCCTGACTCATCTTCCTTCCTGCACTGTTATTCCTCTCTAATCCATCTATCATTGTCTCCAAATGATTTTTTAAGAAAGTCAGATCTAGTAATGCCACTCACTTCCTCAAAATCTTTTGTGGCTTCCTATTGCCTGTAGGATAAAATGCAAGTTCCTTATAATGACTTATGAACCTCTTAATGTTATAGCTTCTTCCTTCTCCAGTATTACCTCTCATCACTGACTGCAGCCATGCTCAACCATCTGCAGTTCCCCCAGAATACCAGGGTTTCTTTCACTTTGGCCTCCATTCATTCCATCATTCATTTATTCAACAAATATCTTCTGAGCACCTGCTATATGTTAGGCATCGCTCTAACTACCGAACATTCAGCAGTGGACATACGTCTGTTCCTTGTGAATCAATTCAGATAATACACAAATAAATGAAATTAGGTTGTGGTAAGTGCTAGAAAGGAAATCAAGTAGGAAGATGGGGTAGGAAGCAGCTGGGGGAGGGAGGGAGGGCAGGTGGTGGATATCCTGTAGGTTAAGAGGGCATGTCTTCTGAGGAGGTGATGTCTGAGCTGAAAATTGGATGAAAGAGGTAAACCATGCCAAGAGCTGGGATTACTAGTGCAAATAATAAGCACGTTGTCTCTGAGAAGAGAGACGAAGAAGAAAAAAAAAAAAAAAACAGAACAGGAAGCCAGAGTGGGCTGAAGTAAAGTGAACAAAGAGTGTTACAAGGCGGGGGTGTGGAGGTAGGCAGAGGCCATGTACAACCTTAAAAAAATTTTTTTAAATTATTTAAGGGTTGAGGGGAAATGAGAGTGACTAATAAAAGATATGCTGTTTCTTACTGGGGTGATGAAATGTTCTAAAATTGTGTAATAATTGGATAATTCTGAATATCCTAAAAATCACTGAATTGTCCACTTTAAATGGGTGAATTGTATGGTGTGAATATCTTGATGAAGCTGTGAAAAAAAATTAAATAGCCACATGTGGCTAGTGTCTCCCATACTGTACAGCACAGCTGTTTATTCTCCTGCTGGTCTATCAACATTTTAACCGCCACTCACATCTCTAGCAAGACATTCCAACTAAAAGGTGAAAATGAGTCAAAAGGTACAACCTTTAATAAAGTTACAAGTTATAAACTTTTATAGAGTTATAAAATGAAGACGTCATGGGGAAGTCACAGCATAGTGACTATAGTTAAGAACACTACTGCATATTTGAAGTTGCTAAGAGAATAGATTTTCAAAGTTCTCATACCAGAAAACCCTTGTTATTATGTACGGTGACAGGTGTAAGTACACTTAGGGTGATCATTTCATGATATATATAATACTGGAATCATTTTTTTTAAAGACAACTCAACTAAGCCTCAGTCTTATAATATGCAACTGCTACAGGATATTTACATCTAGACATCCTAGAAAAAGTCTCAAAAAATCAGTCTGGGACCAAATACTTTGCCAAACCTGTTTTCCCTCCTATCTTCCCATCTAAAGATGATGACATGACCACCCACCCAGCCACCCAGCTGAAGTCTAGCAATAAACCCAGGCGTACCTGCGCGCCTCTCACCCTCCCCTCCCCCTGTATCCCATCGGTCACTATCGATTCTGCCTCCCAAATATTTCTGAAACTTGTTCTCTGTTCTCCGTTCTCATGTCTACTGCCTTAGTTTAGGCCTTCATCTTTTACCTTTTCTCATGGATTTAACATCTTAGCTGATCTTTCTACCATCAGTTCTGCCCACTCCAATGCACCTGCACTGTTACTGTCAAAGTGATCACTGAAGGTGTTCAGAAACAGATTGTCTGGTTATTCACTTGTTGGATAAATGATTCCAGGATCCTCTGTGTCTGTAGTGCATTATATGGTAGAAGACACTCAGTATGACAATAATTTTGAAAAGAGATCAAAGGATTTTTCAGCAAATAAACAGCAATCTTCTCCCTATACATCATATAGGATTCAATCACTCACTAATAATCCACATCTGTGATGTGCAGGGAACTGTGTTGGATCCTTTATGAAACTTAATACCAAAGAAATTTTAAAAGTCACACTGACTAACAGGAAGAGAATAGCTTCAAAATATCAGAGGAATGTATTACAGTACTAGCACCGTGTAAACACATTTCTTACTATATAGAAGGAAGCTATGACCAAATCTGGAATAGGTATCCCCAAGTGAGACACGTGACGTATAGGCTGATGAAGTGGAAGTGCCCATAACCATGGAGAATTGTGACATTCACCTTGGGGTTCTTAATAGTCATAAGAGAAATGCTGAGCACGATGATACAAGTTTCCCCAGCTTAATGAATGGCATCGTATAGCACTTTACAGTTTCCTAATTTCCCCTCCAAGCGTTACCTCATTTAACTTTACTGAAGTGTTTCTGACACACTTAGAAAAAAATCGGCATCATCCTTTGGCCATTTATGACACTGTGACCAGGAAAAATAAAAGGTCCTTTCATTGTTTTATGTTTGAATGAAATTATGAGTATATAATCATAAATAAAGCAGATATGCAATAGAAGGGCCAACACAACTCCAGGAATGGAAGTAGCAGCATGAGGAGCTTTTTGCTAAGCTATTTTAAAAGGATAAATATAAAAACAGAAGAAGAATCTGACGAAAGATGATTGCAGACTACTCTGAATTCAAGCGAAACACTTTGTCTAATATTCTGGCTGAGATACACCATCAAGGGAGAATATGAGGCTGGACAAGTTATGGGACTATCTTTCCAAGGCTTTTTGCTTTTGTATATATGTTTAAAAGAGGTTCGTCTGTTAAAATGATGCCTGAAAGGCTACAGACAAGAAATGCAAGATTAGTACACCCACAAAAAAGCTAAAGACATCGAAAGAAGGTGATGGGTGTATTCAGATCTAAGATTTCAGTTATGAAAATCTGGGAGAAAATTATTCCAGGCAAAGCAAAATTGCGAACAGAAACAAGGTGTGAAACAAAAGTTATCGTCTGCAAGAAGCTTACAGTACAAAAGACAAAACAGGCAATTATGGTCTGAAACAGTAAGACTGAATACAGGATGTTAACAAGGCAACTATAATACAAGGTCTAAGTTGTGCTAGTATGTTCTCCTTTTTTGTTTGGTTTTGTTTGAGTAAGTCATTGTTTTACTGATAATTTATTTCATAAAATTTAAAAAATTAGACATGTAAGGGTCCCGGAAACCACCTAAATTCAAAGAATTGTAGATGTCCAAGGTATTGAGTTTGGCGAGCAGGTGTAATTTGATTTCGTTCTTTTAAAGCAGGTCACAAACAGAATGATATTTCAGATTTAGAAAATACAGCATTGAAATATCCCTTTAACTTATCGTTAAGTTGAACATTTTGTCCAAAGGGCATTTTAACGGGAAAATAGTAGGTTTGCATGTGTGTGGAGAGACAAAGATTGACAGGCATGCTATTGCAACTGTTAAATTCCTAGTGATGACTAGAATATTGGAAAGGAAAAGCAATCAAAGAGCATCCATTATTTCTAGCAATCAATTTACTGGAACAACTTTGTGAACTTTTCCCGAAAGTAGTGACGGGCTAATAGCGTCTGAGGGGAAGAGGTGCTGCCAAAGAAGACAACGCTGTTGGTTTCATTATGCTTGATTCAGAGCAGGGAAGGGTGATCACAGTGGAAATTTTCATAAATTGGTAATGACATTGGAGCGGTTTCCACACCAGTGGCCACTGCAGTCTCCGTGCCCTCCTCAGTCACCTCCGCGTTGAGCTTGGGCAGGATTTAGACGTGGATGAAACTTTCATAGACTGAGATACAGGGACGTCATTCTGGCTTACACACGAGTTAACTTGACTTTTGGGCTAACTAAAACAGCCTGTTTGTGGCCTATCAAACATACATTGTACATCTGCTTTAATTATTAAAGAAAAGGGCACACTGACCAGAAGTAAAGGATGTCCATGTTAAAAAGAAAGATCAAATGGCCCACCTTCCTGGGATGACGATGCTGGTCCTCCTTTGACAATGAGACTCCCTTCCCAGGTGCCAAGGCCCTCCTGTACGTGATGTATGTGTATGTGTGGTCTGTTTCCTTGTTTTTGAAACCTTGAAGAAATGTATCTCTGACTTGTTTAATGTTCTTCGTTCTGACAAGATACAACATTGTGCTGAATTCCCTGCTTCTCTGGAGCAGTTTCTGAGTAATCCTGGAGTTGGATTTCTGGGCTAGTTCTGTTTGGCTCCAATAAACCTCTTTTCTATTCTTATTATTGATTGTTTTATTGATTGTTTTCATCGACAACACCATGGCACCACAGCTCCTGGTCAGGCCTGAGAAGTCGGTCCCCTACTGACTGAAGGCGTCCACCATCCCCAGAGCTCCCAGCCCAGCCTGGAGGTCATGGCTCTCTTCCATTTTGAACTGAGGTAAGTGCAAATCCACGCCTCTCCTGTTCTTCCTGTATGAGCTTGCCCAGGCTATTAATTCTCACTGATGAGTTTGTATTTGAACTTCTGCAGGCCATTTACTTCATTTGGCAGCAGCAAAGTCACGTTCCTACCAGCACAATCAATTATGCTTCCATCAGCAACACCACGCTTCCTTTGTATGGCATTTCTAGCACCTTGGCCTGCATACCCTCCGGGAAGGTGAACTGAAAGGTCTTGCTTTGTTTCATCATCTGCACTGATTTGCTCACATCCTTATTCAGCCAAAATTCTCCCTCTTCAGGAGACTTTCTTTATCAAAGTCCTGATCCCACTGCCCTTTGATAGAGGACTCTGTGCACCTGAGACGGGATGGCAGCGCTGCTGAGACAGCCCTTGGGAAGCAGGTCGTTGAGTTTTTTCATTTGTTCGGCTTTTCACCCAGGAATTAATCTTTCTGCTTTCTTCTGCAACATTTACAAAATCAGCAGACTCCACACTGACTAGGTAAAATTTCTTAACGTTATCCAAGCATTCCTGAAGAAATTGATACAGCATTTCTCCGCAGGGTCTGTTAGCAATGTTCAGTTCATTGGCATCAGCGGGTTTCTTTAATTCAGTCCAAAGCTTTTGAAACTTCCTGACTTTTCAACATGATCTGTTGTAGCTCTTTGTTTGGTGTTCATTAAAGTAAAGCACCTTCTGAATTTCAAATGCAGTATTTTCTCAGGTCTCTACACAGAGGAGGCCTAATGCTGATGAGATACCAACAGGGGAAAAGAAAATGTTGTCCTCTTTTTTGAGTTCCGGAACTGATAAAACAGATCAAATACAAATCGGGTGTTTGGTTCACTGAGCCCTGTGCTAGTATTGTCAAACTAAAGACCTATCATGCTTTTCATTTTTTGATTCATATTTTCTTCACCTCAAACTTTTCTTTTACATGAATTTTTGAGCTGCAGAATGTGGCCTATAGATCTTTTTAAATAAAATATTCCCTTTAAACTTAAGAACAGGGTACATAAACTTTTTCCTAGTGCTTTCCACAGCTATTATGAAGAAAAAAAAGTTATCCACAATTACCATTTTCTTTCTTTAGCATCTGCTGAACATGGCACATATGACAGCTTTTATAATTACAGTTCTCTCTGCACAGTTTTCTGTAAGAGTCACAGCCAAGAGTAGAAAACTGTCTCAATGAAAGCACCACATACATGATACAAAGATCTGTATGCAGTCAAGACGCTGAAGTTTTTAAACTTTGTTACTACAAATGTTTAGTCTCTAAAGCTTGCCCCTCTGTTAGCTTCCTAGAGCTGCTACGACAAATTACCACAAACCGCATGGCTTAAAACAACAGAAATTCATTCTTTCACACTTCTGGAGGTCAGAAGTCAAAAATCAAGGTGTTAGCGGGGCTGGTTCCTTTGGAAGGCTCTGAGGGAGAATCCATTCCATGGCACGGCTCTCTCCTCACTTCCGGCAGTTTCCAGTGGTCCTTGGCATCCCTTGGCTTGTAGCTGCACCACTCCAGTGTCTGCCCGTCTTCACGTCTCCTTTCCCCCTGTGCATCAGACCTCCCTCTCTTTCTAGGAGGCTGCCATTTGGAGATCCTTAACTGTATTACACATGCGAAGACTTTATTTTCAAATAGTCACATTTACAGGCACTGGGGTCTAGGACTTGGGCGTATCTTTTCCAGGGGACACAATTCAATCTGCTCTAGTCCCCAATGAACCACACGTCCTGATATTCATGCCTTTGTTTAGTCCCCTCTCCTGTATCTGGGTGGGTCCTGTGACTCATTGGTCACCAATCTAGTGCCTTAGAAGTGATGCTGTGTGACTTCCAAAGACAGAACAGGAGAAGCCTTGCAGTTTCGTCTTGGTCTTTCGGAACCTCCACTGTTGGGGCAGCCAGCCACCATGTAAGAAGTCTTACTACCCTGCTTAAGTATCACATGGAGAAGACCTGAGAAAATGTGGACAAGCGGGGTCCAGCTGAGCCCAAGCTTCCAGACTTCCCACCTCAACACCTGATCTGAAGTCCTTTTGTAACTTCAACCACCCTAGCCTCTAGTTAAATGGGGCCAAATAACCTCACTTGACGTCACTTGGGGCTTCTATTCACTACTCAGTCAAGGACTGCCCAAATTTCTAACGCACAAAAACATGAGATAGAAGAAAATGGTGGTGTTGCTTTAAGCTACTAAATTTTATGGTGGTTTGTTAATAGCAAGAGGTGAACAGAAAAACTTACTTTGAACTTCTATTTTTTCTGTTGTAAATAAACTGCAGATTGAAACAGGGGGACCAGTAAGAGTTATATAAATTTAATTGCAAAGAACTGATTTCTAACTAAAGCATCAAGAATCTCATTAGATAAGGAACTAGACTAAATTATTCCTCCTCCAGTCCCTACAAATCCATATGGGCCCTTTACATTTAACTCATGTCTTTAAAGTCCTCACACATGTTACAAGGTGGGTTATTGAGCTAGCATTGTGTATTATAGATTGTTTTACATTCATTCATTCTTTCACTCATTCATTCACTTCAACATTTATTGAGAACCTTCTATAGAAGCCAAGCACAGTGCATAGCACTGGAGACCCAAAGATGAATAAGACATGGTTTTTGGCATTGGAGGGCTCAGACCTTAGTGACAACAGTGGGCTGGTTTGGATCAGAGATATGCATTTGATAGATTCTCCAAAGCAGGACCTAAACGTGGGTTTTTTTTGTTTGTTTTTTTTTGAGAAATAAATAAGTTGTCCCCTCCAGTGACAAAATTCAGATCTATGAACGGCTGGCTCCATCTAACTGCCTTCTAGAAGAGGCTTTCTTTGCCTACTGTATCTGAGGTTCCCCTTCTCTGATTCTACCCTTTTTAATTCCATCATATCCTTTTATTGTTTTCATAAAACTTATTATTTTATGAAATCAGCTTGTTTATTATCTGCCTCATCCTACTATAATGTAAACTCCATGAATTTAGAGACCTTGTTTTTGTTTAATACGTATTCTTAGCACGAAGAACACTGCCTGGCACATGGGATGTACTTTAAACATACTGCTGAATGAACAATGTACCAAAATTACTGTAGTATGTGTTGAAACCTTTATGGTACCCTCTCTATAAGGCACCTTGAGAATGTCTCTGTATTTAATTCTGGTGTCTGTATTAAAACAGTTGTGCTTTCCTCATCATATAGTAAGTAGTTTTTCTCTTGGCTTTGAGTCCAATTTTGTAGTTCATCCCCAAGAAGGTGAATAGGATTTCAGGCCATCTATTTTGTGTTCTAGCTTTTCTTTTGCTGTCGCTTTCCTTTTATATTCTTATTGTCTGCTTTCCTTAATTAAAATGATTTACCACATGTTTCTAAGTAAGGAATTGAAGGATTGAATCATTCTTAGAATGTAATGAGGCAATACAAGTACATAAGTACAATTTAAACTTGGTAAGATCCCAGTTGACTTTCTGTTTTCCATTTTGCAAATTTCCCATAGACCTGGTTTCCTGATATCCCTCAGACTAGCTGGTTGAAGAGCAAGCCCACTTTCCTGCATTTGCCCCAAAGTGGAATGAATAAAATCGATTCTAGTTTGTTAGTGAGTCACTAATAGGCAGAAATGTGTGAAGTTTTGTTCTTAAGCACTTTCCAGCACTATGGCAGTGCCTTCCATAAGGACACCTCTTTAGCTCCTAGTCCAGAGCTCTTGCTCAGCAAAAACTAAACAGTAAAAAGAAACATTCAATATTTAATTTATTCTTTGTTCTAAGAATTAACACATAGTTGCAAGAACACCTACATTTTGTACAACAGAAGATGCAAATTTATTTTCATTGTTTCACAATTCTTAATTATATTTTTCAAAGTAAACTTCATATCATTCCCCCCACTCTCCTGGCAATCAGTAGCTTTGTGGCCTTTTCCTGGTACCAAGTATGATAGAGTAGGAAGTACTCTGTGCCAGGCACTATGTGGAATCCAATGACATCTAAGATACGGTTTCAGCAAAAAAGAATCTGGAGAGTTAGCAGAGCGTTCAGAAGAGAAATCAATTTCAATAAAGAGAGGCAGAAAAGCGCAGTGTGATAGGCACTATTATTGGACCTGTTTAACGGATGAGCAGACTGAGGCTCAAAAGGGTTAGGCCACCTGTCAACAGCCATGAGGCTGGGAAATGAAATGGTGGAGTCAGGACTGGAACCCAGAGAGTCTGCCCTTCCCTCAGAGCCGTGTGATAAGAGCACAGCCTCTGGAGCCAGACTGCCTGCAAGTGAATCTCAGTTCTAGTGCTTCCTAGGCAAGTAAAAACTGTTTTCATCTGGAAAACGGGGTAATACCATATCAATATACACTTCATAGGGTTGTTGGAAGGAAAAAATGAACTCGCTTATATAAAGCGCTCAGAACAGTGCTACACAATGGTTTGCAATCATTATTGTTAAGAAAGAGGAACAGCCCCACAGCCAGCTGGCCTGGCACTCACAGCTGGGCCTTGGCATTCTCCTGTTGAACATAAACAGTTTCACAGAACATCGTCAGACAAGGCCCTGCTGTGACTGTGATGAATCAAGACAAGACCACGCCATAACACCGTCTGAACACAGACAAAATGTGAACATTGTCCAAGCCACAAAAATAGTCAAACATGCCCGTCCTGGCTAATATGAGTGCCTGCTGCTGCTTTACCAATCACAGCTTGAGCCTTGCTTTGTTCCTCCCTCCTACTAGGTAGGATTTATTAAGATAGCCAACCACACCATTGCTCCCTGTTCCTGGCAGCATCCATCCAAACCAAAACCCCTTTCTTGAACTGCTCCCCAAATTACCTACCACAAGCCCAAATCCTGTAATAAATCCTTCCTTATTAGTGAGATGCCCCACAGTGTGTGCTTCCTCAGTGAAATGAGCAATAAACCCAGCTTGTTCAACTCCAAATAAGGGGAGGGGGGCACAGCTTGTTGTGCATAGAATTACCTGGAAACTTGGTAAAATGAGATTATGAAACCCATCCCTAGAGATTCTTATAGGAAGGTAGGGGTAAGGGGACAGGTCCTATTCCGCTGCGGGTGCCCTGCCTACGCTGGAGATGCAGCCGTCTTTGGTGAGGGGCTGGGACAGGCACGGGTCACGCCTCTATAGCTGCATTAAGCACTCAAGTCTCATATTTAATTTAAGCGGCACTCCCTAGTGAAAACAGAGAAGCCTTTGGGAGGTTGAGACGGTGGAGGGGGTGATGAGGTCGAGATGTGTTTTGTGATCTATCTCTGGCCCCTTGTGCGTAACAACAGCCCTTGGAATATGCTTACAGAGCACTCGCGAGCACACACGCACCGCAAGGCTTAGAGAGCAGGAATCCGATGACCCTCTAAAAGCACGCTTGCGCAGCCTAGGCGAACAGAGCCAAGACTGGGGTAACGGCTTTCAGCAATGCCTTTGATAAACAAATTCTTTTATTTCCACCACCATTATCAAGTACGAAGATAATTCTTGAAAATACATTTTTTTAAAAGCAACGAGTAAACATAGAAAAACCTCCCTCACCCCCAGTGTCACCTTGGCCGTCGACCTGTATGCTTCCAGCACTTTTTCTGCGTTTACATACCAACAGAAGACCACCCCGTTTGCTTGTTTTGTTTTGGGATTCCGGTGAACGCCCGGCACGCTGCGGACGGCTCCTTGCTTTACGATGTGTCGTAAAATGTCGTCCACTATACCGTCTCCCCTGTGCGGCGTAGAACGCCACATCCGCCACGTTGGCCCCCGAGGGCCAAGATGCCCAGGGGCGGGGTCGAGGCCCCCCATGCTGGCGGCGGGACGGAGGAGGCGCGCAGCGATGACGCACTGCGCTGTGCGCCAAGACGGCGGCCGCGGCGCGGGGGAGGGGTGAAGGCTGCGGCAGCGTCAGGCTCGCGCACACGTTGCAGCTTCTCGCTTCCGGCGAGTGTGGGGTGTTTGGGGCGGCCAGGCGTGTGCAGTGACAGGTAGATCGTCACACTGGTGAAGATGGGGACGCTGTGTCTGACGGTGAATTCGGGAGACCCTCCGCTGGGTAAGGGGCCGGAGCCGTGGACCTGTGTGGGTTGCATCAGCCCGGGAGGGTGCAGGGCGGGGAAGGTCGCCGCGCCCCGGCTTGGCGCAGTGGCGGTCGCGGTCCGGGAGGTTAGGCCTGCCCCATCCCGCGGAGTGTCCACGGGGTAGCCCCGCGCCCCTCGCCCTCTGTCCCTGGCAGGTGCGTCTGGGGCGTGGAGGTGGGCACGGTGTGAGCCAGGGCAGGGTGACACGAGGCTCGGCTTCGGACTTTATCTCCGAGGATGACTCCCAGCTTACTCCCATCTCCGTTTTTGAAATGGTTTCCCCTGGAGCCCGAGAGCTGGTCGTAGACATAACGTTTTAAAACTTAAAGTCCCCATACTTAGCTCACTCTTTTAGCGTTTTCCCCCTAACTCCACTTATCTTTACCTTCCTCTTCTCAGAAAAGATCTTCAATCCACTTGACTCAACTTTTCTTTACGTTTCATTGGGTTCAAAGGGAGTAAGGCAGACGGTCGTAGAAGCATTTAAAATACTCAACTGAGGTTGCATTTATTTTTAATTAAAGGTGGCAGGGTAATTGCTGGAACACTCGAGTGCACTGCGGACTGATGGGGTTGTTTTACTACACATCCTATGGATGTAGTAAACGTCAGAGAAAAAAGATCGGACTTGTCATCGGATACATCTTAAAGTCCGTTTGCTTTCTCAACGTAGCTAAGGTTATTTTTTTTAAATTGCTTTGGTAAATTGCACAAAATAATTTAAGCAGTTTGTTGAGCTCGTATTTGTTAATGCAGTTCTTAATGTAGACTCACAGGTGCTTTTAATGTGTGAGAAGCCCAGCCCTTTAGATACAGTCAGCCACATACGGCTGATGAAATTACTCATTATATTCTCATTATAGGGTATTTTGAATCTCTTGGAACAAAAAACACAATTTAATAGTCCCTTTAAATATTTTCAAAACTGATAATGTTTTAGCACATTGATTTTAATAATTATGGGCTAACCTCACACAAATCGATGAACTCTAAAAGAAATGGGTTTGATTCTGCAGTTGGAAAGCACTCGATTATTTGACCTCATGGTTAAGAGAAAAGACATTTGGCTCCTGGAGACTTGGGTCCATTCTGGCTGCCACTTAACTAGTTGTGGAACCTTGGCAAGTTCCTTGTTTGACATCTTCCATGGTTTCCTTGTTTAAGAAACAAGGAATAATATCTTCCACATATGGTTGTTTCCAGAATTCAGTGAGACTGTAAATCAGGCTCCTGACACGTTGTAGTTACTCAGTAGCTATAGTTTTTACTAATGTTAGTTAGAAAATCACCCTAAAGATGATAGACCTGTTTCATTAGTGAATTATAAAACTGAGAGCCACACCTGTCAGTATTTTGGAAGAGGGTCTTAAAGAAATTTGTTGTCATTATGAACTATAGACCAGTTATAGAATGTATATTTCTATTTGCTTCACTCCTTCCTCTTTTTGTGTTTTACTTAATTGTTCCCGATTACTTAATTCAAATACATTTTTGAATAATCAATAAAGTTAGATGAAACATTTAGAAAACCAGATTGCATTGCTAGAATTTTCCTATTTTATATGCGTTCACCATATTTTGTTTTAAATGTTAAAATAATTTCACACTTTAAAAAGGTACAAAAATAAAATAACATTTCTATTCCTCCAGTACCACTGGAGAGCATACTGCAGATCATGATGCTGCAACACCCTAGAATGTTCCAATGTCCATCTCTCTCAAGTAGGAAAACTGTGTGACTTCACAGGACTATTAAAATCAGGAAATACACATTGATACAGTTCTTCCATCTCATGCACAGACCCCATTCATATTTCTACACTGATTATTCCAATAGTACCTCCATTCTGCAAGGATCAAGATCTAGGATTGAACCTTGCACCTACTTGTCATGTCTCCCCAGTATCTTTCAATCTGGAATGATTTTTATGTCTTTCTTTGGCTTTCATAGGTTTAACCTCTCTGGAGATTACAGGCCACTTGCTTGAAGAAGGTCCCTTCATCAGGTTGTTTCATGGTTCCTCATGGCTAGATTCAGGCTACACATCTTTGGCAGAAAAAGCACAGAAATGATTCATTGTTCTTCAGTTGCAGCCTATTCATTGGTGTATGAATTTTTCCCATTACTGATGGTCTAACCTTGAGTACTTAAGATGGTATCTGACAGCTTTCCCCACTGCAGAGTTTTCCCTTTTGCAATTGATGGGCATTTTTGTGGGGTGGTGCTTTGGGACCGTGTAAACATTCCGCTCCCCAGCAAAGCTTCACCCACTGGTTTCAGCATCCGTTGATGCTTCCTGCCCAACTTGATTATTATTAAAATGTTGCCAAGTGGTGACCATCCAATTCTGTCATTCCTTCTACACGTATTACTTGGCATTTTTTTATGAGATCTTTTTCTCATTAAAAAAATTCATAGCAAAATATATTCAATAGGTTATACTCTATTATTTTTCATTTTCTGTTTTTAAAGTGTCATCTTTTTATTTTTAAAATTAGTTTTATTGATTAAAACTCTCATATAATAGAGTTCACCAATTTCAAGTTACAAATTGATTGACAAATAGGGACAGTATGTAACCACCACAGTAGTGAAATAAAATATTCTCCTCACTTCAGAAAGTCCCTTCATACCCTTTTGCAGTCAATTCCCTTTCCCTGTCTCTGGCGGCTGATAGCCTCTGAGCTGCTTTCTGTCACTATCATTATGCTTTTTCTAGAACTTCATACATTGAATCGTATCAGATGTATTCTTTTGTACCGAGGATAATTCTTTGAGATTCATCTATCTTGTTGCCTGTAGTAGTAGTTCATTCTTTTTATTTACTGTATAGGATTCTATGGTATGGGTATACTAAAACTTGAGTATTACTTTAGTAGTCAAATTGCCCCTGTTTGCCAGTGGGAGCCCCTCCAAGCTGAGTTCAGTGTCCCTTTGGCATATCTCTTATCATTCTTTGAGTCCTTGCTTTCTAGCACAGTAAAATAATAAAAACAGGTTATCCTGTACCTTCCTTGCCACAGCCCTGTTTCCATTGGAGCATGGTATTTATAAACTAGGATCTGTGTGCTAGTTGTCCATCTTAGATAAATTAAGGGACAGAGAGTTAATGAATATTTAATAAACTGTGTGATGCGTTGAGAGGCAGATTACACTGTATTTTAGAGTTTGAGTTCTGTTGTACTGACTCCCTTAGACCTGCATTTAAATCCTGACTGCCACATATTTAGTCAAGGACTTTGGGCTAGTTATTTAACCCCCTCCAAGCCTCGGTTTCTATAAAACAGAAATAAAGGTGCCTACCTTTTAAGGTTACTACAAAGATTAAAAATGATGATAAAGGTAAGACGTCTGGCAGTGCCTACCACATAGTAATCACTCTGACCCTATTAATAATAGCTTTTATACAAGCAAGGCACTATTCTGATTTCTTCTTTTCTCCTGAGGGAGGAAAAGATTAATTTCATTGCTCCTAACTGGAAGCCCAACGTATTCAAAACAACAGACTATGCCGAGGAATGGTTTCTGGTTTGTTACTTCTCCAAGACCAGGAGGCTATACTTTGTGTCTACAGACTATTGGGAAAAAAGTACTCTTTACAGGACTTAATATTGGTTTGTTGACTCATCCTTAATGCTTTATGATTCAAGTTTTAAATGCTACATTGTTTATAAGGAGAGATGAATCTTTCCATTTCATTATTTTTAGGAGCTTTATTGGCAGTAGAACATGTGAAAGACAGTGTCAGCATTTCTGTTGAAGAAGGGAAAGAGAATATTCTTCGTGTATCTGAGTAAGTGCTTTTATATCTTTGTTTTCAGTACTGAACTGCATTTTTTAAATATTCAGAATTAAATGTTGTATGCTTGTTTTACTTGCTTATTGGTAGATTGTCTCCAGAAAGAAGTGTACTTTTCTTCCTCATTCTAAAAGAACTATATCCAGAGACTTGAATTTGTCAACAAGCTATCTGCCCACACATATTTTATAATCTGTCTAAAAAAAAGCTAGAAATGTAGAGAAGGATTTGTGTATGTGGGGTTTTAATTCCATTATAGTTCATTCTGGTGGAAAATTGAAAGTCTTTAAAATCAGTAGTAATAGAAAATAAATTTGGTAAATCCACAGCATGGAATAGTAGGCATTTATGAAAAAGAGGCTTATGAAGAATTTCTAATGATGGATATGCTCATAATCTAATGTTAATAAAAAAGCAAGATGTAAATGTAAAACTACGTATCTACATAGAAAAAATAAATACTTTTAATAATATATATTTCTGGGTTTTGGAATTGTGGATTTTTTTTCTTTGTTTTCAAAATTTTCTGTGATGAACATACACTGTATGTTCTTGATTAAAATGAGTTATTTGTGTCCCACGATATATGGAAGATTGAGCCCTTGAACTTGTCTCTTTCTTTTGGAACCCACTGAAAAGAATGAAAAAGAACTGGAAGGCACTTGTTTAATGAAGCTAAGGAATAAACACAACCTGGTTTCAGATTCTTCTAAGAATACTTTGCCAGATAGTAGAATCTGGACCAAATTGAAAGGGTTTCAAGGGTATTCTCAAGCAGGATGCAGATTCTGAAATGTGTGTAAACGGTCTATAATAAACTGATGGCCTTGGGAAGACACTCACTCACACAGACATAGCCGTCCACTCCCCATGTCCTCCTTCCTCCCATTGTAGTTGTGCTATGATTTTGATTAGATCACCATTCAGTGTTTACACTGAGTACCCTGTAAGTTGTATTCACTACAGAGCCTCACGTTAGGATTGCCTATCATGCAGCTTTTACTTTTCCGCGGAATAATTGTTGTTTGTTCTCCTTCTGAAACCTTTCTGATTGCTACCTTTTCTATGTGACTTCAGGAAGTCTGTAGGAATCTTCCTCTGAGATTCAGTATTCAGAAATTTCTCGATAATATGCTTTAGTCTGAGTCTTTTTTTCATCTGTTTTGCTGGGTGCTTGGTTGCTCTTTTTAAAGTGGAAACTTAGAAATTCTTCTCTTTTTGGAACTTCAGAATTTTCTTGTTTGATAACTTTCCATTTGCTGTTTTTTATGTGGATGCTGGGGTTAGGCCTCTTATTTTCTTCAAATATCACCTTATTTAGTTATGTTTCCTTCATTTTTCTTCACTTTCTGGAGAGTTCTTCAACTTTATCATCCCATTTTTTTAGATTAGGTTTTTATTTCTGCTGTTATATTTTTAGTATCTGAGAGTTCTGTTACTTATTTTCTGGTTATAGTATCCTGTTCTTATTTTATGATGGCAGTATGGTTTTTTCATTACTCGGAAGAAATTTATTTATTCACTTATTTTTAAAGTTTTTATTTCCTTGATGTGCCCAGGTTATGCCTGTGTGTTTATTTTGGTTGCTACCTTTCAAGTTTAAGGCTTTCTTCAAATATTTGGTAACTCCTGATGGATTTCCTAGATTTTGACGGGGAGATAAAAGCCGTTTACAAGTTCTGAACTCCAGGGTGGCCTTGTCACTGCTGAGCGTTACTCTGGGATGATCTGACTGAGCTGTCCGTTTTAAGGAGCTTCTGATGATAGTGTCCTTCATTCTTTTCCTCTTGAGTGGGTCAGATTATCTACCCAGAGTAGACTTTCAGTCTCCTGTTTGGAAGGTGAGGAAGGGCAGGTGCCAGAATATTTAGGGAGCTAAGGGTAAGAGGAAGGCTGAGGATCTCAGCATCCAGTGTACATAGTCTTTTATTCTCCCTGTTACCTGAATAGCCAGACTTCAGCTATGCCAGATTTCCCCCAGGTGAGAGACCCCTCTGTTTTGGTTTTTAGAGAATAAGGCTCTGTTTTTTTCAGGATTGGGTTAGAGGAGTGGCCAGCTGTGCAGAATAGGGTTGGAGATATCTGTGTTTCTGGCTGATTTTTAAATAGGCTTTCACCAGTCCTCCTTATTTGAGCCCCAGTTCACTCATTTTCAAGGATACCTGGCTCCATTGATTTGTAAGTCTTTCGAGGATTCAAAAAGTTTAAATTGGGTTGGTTTTCAGCTCTGTCCACTATCCATTTAAGAATCAGTTTTTTCAGACCTGTTAACTCCATCTGCTTTCCAGCCTTTGAAATTTTATTGCTATTGTCTCTTCTCCTAAGTCTCTTTTTGCTTATGGGTCTGTGTCTTTTTTAAATTAAAGTTTTACACAAGTTTTACCTGGAAGTTGATAAAACTTGCTTCATTATGACAGTATATCTTTGGCTTCATTGCCTTGATTTACTTTAAATCATTTGATTCTCAATATCCCAATTATATTTTCATATTTTTATCACTGAATAGATGTGTAGAAACTAAATTAGAAGAATAGAACATGGTATAGATAGTCTGCTCTGCAGTGAGCTATTGGATTTAGCTGAACTTTTCAAAACAAGTTGGAATTTGATAGAAACAGAGTAAAGAACAAATTAGATCTATTTTTTTCACTATAGTAGAAAATACATGATATATATTTATATCTTACTGCATTATAAAATTTTTATTTTTATATTTCTTCATAAGTCTCATGACTCTGACTGATTTGCTAGTGCCACAGTACTGTTTTATCTCATGCTTATATTCTAGAAATGTAGTATTCACGGACATAAATTCCATACTCCGCTACTTGGCTAGAATTGCAACTACAGCTGGGCTGTATGGTTCTAACCTGTTGGAACATACGGAGGTAAGGAATGAACAACGCATTGGGTGTATTTTGTTTTGTTTAGATTTAGGCTTCTGCTCTTTTGAGAATTTCTTCATTTCATTGTTGACTTACAGACTATTATTCTATTTAAGGATATTAACAGAATGTTAGTTATAGAACAAATTAAGGAATTTGCATCTGTTTTTATTTTCAGGAAAAGACTCTTAGCTCCTAAATTTGAACTTTTAAACCCATACCAGCTGTCCTACTGAGTCATTTCGTGCTGTCTTCCTCTGCCTAGATTCCTAGAATTTCATAGCTGGATAGGACCGTGTCCGTCATTTTATGCAGCTTCTTTACAGATGAGGCAGCAGGCCTAGAAAAGTTACAAGGTTTGTCTAGGGTCACACGCATAGTTTGGATCCCATTTTCCTTTCTAAGTATATACCTTATTTAATTATAGCAATAGTAGATTAACTTTCAATACAGCACTTTAGATGCTTTCCTCCCTCTTTGTATTCAGTTCTAACTTCCCTAAATCTTATAAAATTCAAAATACCTTGAATAGTTGCCAAGCATTTACTTTTAAATTCTGCAAGTGGATGAATCTGTTTAGCTCCATGCTGTCTGTGTGGTTTGATCAGGTTTGTTGTTCCTTCCTGCAGCCAGCACTCCTATCTTTATTTCTCTTTTTCTTCCCTCAAGTGCCTTTCCACACCACTGCAAAAAAAAAAAAAAAAGAAAGAAAGAAAAAAAGAAAGCATAGAAAAATAACAAAATGCGTTTAAGTGCCAGTTTAGATCCCAGGCAATCACAGTCAAGTCTACATAATGGTAAATTCTGTAATCGAGATAAGATAGGCATGGTTCTAACCCTGAGATCATTTGTTTGCTAGTTCGTTTAAATCTAAACCTTGGGATGCATTTCTTTTCACAGATTGATCACTGGTTGGAGTTCAGTGCTACAAAATTGTCTTCATGTAATTTGTTTACTTCTGCAATCAATGAGCTTAATCATTGTCTATCTCTGAGAACGTACTTAGTTGGAAACTCCCTGAGCTTAGCAGATTTGTGTGTTTGGGCCACCCTAAAAGGTATCAGTAATTTTTCTTGAAGAATGTTCTGTTTTAATTATTTGATATTTTGCTGAATAAGAAGTATGTGTATTTCTCCATAGATGAACATCTCTCTCTCTACCCAATAGCAGTCACTTAGGACTTTCTTACAAAGGAATGACCTCCTTGTTCCTGGAGGTTAACCCTGTCTTACTACCACAGCTCCTGTCTTGCCTTTGGAGCTGGCCTTGTTCCTCATCCTGTTTATGTCGGCCGCTCTCCTATCTCAGCCGTTACTTTACGGCAGTTCCTGTTGTCTCTGATTGCTCAGTAGTGTGTGAGAGGGGTGGGGTGGGGTCACCTGGAGTTGTTCCTCTGGGAAGTCACTTTTTCCATCTTCTATGACTAGTTTGGAACAGGTAAGAATATGGGATTGATGCATGATACAAAGAGGACTTGAATTCTGTTAGCTTATTTTCTTAAAAAAAAAAAAAAAACCTGAAACAAATGTACCAAATGTTTTATCATTCTTTAAACCTGGATTATGTGGGTTTTTTTTAATAGCCTCTATACTTTTTCTGTGACTTAACCTTTTCTCCAAATTAAGTTGTTATAACCAACACAAAATGAAGGCCTTTCCTAGTTAGAACTTTTCATCTATCGGTTTATGATATTTTTGCCTATTGTGATTTTTGACTTAATGTTCATGAAAGGAAGGCAGTATCTTACAGAGGTAGCTTTGTGATGTTAAAGAGTTAAATAAACTTTCCTTCAGCACCACTTTTGATATTACATCTGAAGAGAGGACTTACTTCTTGATTTTTATTTTGTTCTCTAGTTGATCTACTTAAAGCTTTTCCTTAATTGTGACGTGCAGGATTGGCCTCATAGTGGGTCTGTGGCAGTGGTGAGGGCAAGATTTGGTATTCACTTCAGTGAATTGATACGAAAAAATATTTTAATTAATTTTTGTGAATTCTGTAAAATATGTTAAAAGTATTAGAAATCACTTCCATGTACACCTAGATTTTAAAATGTCATGGAAGCAGAGCTTTAAGCCATCTCGTTTACTGAGATTAACCAAGACTGGAACTTTGCTTTTGAAATTTCAGATTTATTGAATAGTTTTAAAATTATGTTTGCTAATAGGAAATACTGCATGGCAGGACCAGTTGGAACAGAACAAAGCTCCAGTTCATGTAAAACGTTGGTTTGGCTTTCTTGAAGCCCAGCAGGCCTTCCAGTCAGTAGGTACCAAGTGGAATGTTTCAACAACCAAAGCTAAAGCGGTAAGGCTTTTAAAATTATTTTTAATGCTGATATCTTGTCTGTCTGAGATCCTAGGTCTAAAAAGAAGATGATTCTTGTTCACAGGTTTGTTTGTTTGTTTGTTTTCTTCACGAATAGTGATCTTTTTGGAAGGATCTGCCACTATTTAGTCTCGGTTTGTCTTTAGCTGCTTGCCTGTCCTAAGCCTTAATTTTTGTAATTATACTGCGGAAGGGTGATGACCACCCAGTGTGAGGCTACACTCTCGTTATTTTGTAGCTGTGCCGTCTTTTCTTCCTCTCAGGTCCTCTGTTCTCTGGTTTTGAACTGTTGTGACCTTCGAGTCCTGGGCTTCTGTAGAGCCTTTTCGTGGATTCTGTAGGAAGAAATGACGTGGAGTATAGTAGGAGAGGTCCTCTTCCCAGCTAGTCATTCTGCTTTGATCTGTTTTACGTATTAGGCTTGTGTAGTAAAGTTAGGATTTAAAGGTGTTCCACTTAGCCATATAGCTATTTTTGTTGTTGTTCTGCTTTTTAGGCACCTGAGAAAAAGCAAGACATTGGGAGATTTGTTGAGCTTCCCGGCGCTGAGATGGGAAAGGTTATCGTCAGATTTCCTCCAGAGGCTAGTGGGTAAGAAAATTACTTATAATTGGATTCATTTAGTGGAAAAGCTTTAAGATAGTTATCAAATACTTTTAATATTAATATGTTAAGAATATAGAAGAAAATAAGTAAGATTTTAATTGTGGGAGTTAAAATTCTAAACATCTTAATAGTCTTTTAAATTGTTGATGGTTAATTATCATGTATAAAATTTGTAGCTTGAGCTTATTATAGCAAGACAATATTTTAATTTTACCCCAGGCAGAATTTTGATTATAAGTAGGAAAGTATCTATTGATGGAAAGGCTTAAGTTTTTATTTAGATTTTGAGATTCAGGAGCTTTCATTTAATAAGGATTTGTATTTGTACCCTTAGCAGTCCTTTCAATTAGCAGTAGAGGTTTGTTAGACTTATTTTAAGTTACTTCTTTTCCCCAAATAAAGGAAGAGGAGTCCTGAAAAAGCTTGCTTTCTGTTTTCTTTTTTAATTGCAGTCCCATCAGTTACAATGTGTCAACTTCTGGTGCCCAGCACAACCTCCCAGTCATCCATATACATGTGTTTGTTTGCATGGCTTTTTTCATTAAAGGTTATTACAAGATATTCTGAAAACCTTTCAGTTCTTTCCATTATTAGCAGGTTTCAAAACGCTTTTCAGTCTGGCACCCATAGAAAGTAATAACGTGACTAGCTCACTAGGGGAAAGGACTGTTCTGGCTGGAGCCACCAGCAGGGGTCTGCGCAGACCTTGCCTAGCATTCCCCAGGGTGAGGGCAGTCCCCACTTTTGCACATGTGTCAGCCTCTTTGAGTCATGCTGGACAGACTTTGTCGTGGAGCCCTCCCAATGATTTTAACATAACAAAATGCTTCTTCTTAAGGCAGGTAGCCTCAGGAACTTAGCTATTAGGAAAGTATTGTCATATTTTATAAAGGAGATGATTGGGTTTTTCCAAGTTTTGTTTAATTTCAGATTTTGTATTCTTACCCATCTGTGATAAATGGAGTGTGTAGACAATAGGAAGTGGCAGATGAGGAAACAGCTTTATTTTAGCTGTTCTTAATGTAGTTCTTTACAGACTATTTCGTAAGTACCATTAACAACAAAACCAGTTTTAGAATTCCACATTTTCTCTCTGCTTTCCTAAGTTTGCTCATTTAGATGGGGAAATAAAGGATAGGTAGAAGGAAATGAAAGAAATAATGGTTCTGGAAAAATCACAGACTAAATCATTAAAGGACTGATTGATAGTTGACTGAGTAGAGTCAGTCATAAATAGTATTCATTTCACATTGTTTAATTCCCTCAGCCATTCTGAGTTCCTACCACCCAATATTCTGCTCTTGTGTTCTTGATGTGAGATGTCATGGTTGTCCCATTGGGTAGTGACTTTAATGGTTTCATAAAAGCCAGTTTTTTAGCCATGGCTGTTTATAGTGATGCCATTTGAACATGTGTCCCTTTTGAATCTTTTTATATTTTCTGTCACTGTCACTTCTTGAAATAGTGAGCTCCTCATATTTATTATTTACCGTATGAGATATGTTTATCTGTTCTGAATAATGTCAGTTTCAGAGACCGTGTTCTTGGCTGAATACAGTCTTGGGACTTGGAATATAAATCAGCGTTCAGGTTTTTAAAAACATTCGTAATTTTGATTATATCTCCTTATACTACAAAAGAAGTCTTTAATTATTTTTTTCACCTTCTTTTCTGTATTTCACAGAAGGTCAGAGGGCTTGACTTCTGCCTTTCATTCGTGTTCTTAGCTAATGCATATATAGCACCTGCCATGTGCAGACACTGCCACCCACTTTACATATAGTAACTTGTTTAATCCTAACAGCCCTGTGAGGAAGGCACTGTTACTATCTCCAGTTTTAGAAATGGTTTCAGAAACTGATTCATACAGTGGTATAGCAACTTGCCAAACCCAAACCTACGCTGTCTGGCTCTAGAGTCCATACAACTAAAAATTATATTCCTGTGTCTGGTATGTGTGGGAAAAGCCCAATTTAGCATCAGTACTAACTAACACAGTATGAATCTTATTTTCTTTAGCTGTCCTGATATAGGTGGTTTCTTGAGCCCATTATTTTTGTTATCTTGTGGATATTTTATAGTCCTTTTAGCTTTTTTGAGGTTTAGAACTGCATACACTATTTCAGATTCAGAGATAATATCTTCAAGTATAATATAATGGTTTGATTTATTTCATCACCCCTCTTAAAGTAACTCCTGTATGTGAAGCACATTAGCTGTCAATTTTTAGGTAGTCAGTGATTGTTAGTCTTCTCTTCTTAACAATGGATATAGCATGTTATTGGGTGTAACACTTCCAGTGAAAACTGCAGAGTATTTCTCTTTCATTTTCAGAACTCACAGTCCTTTAGTTTAAATGAACTTTTAATTTTAGAATAGTTTTAAATGTATGAGACTATTGCAGAAATAGAAAAAAAAAAAAATTCCCACGTACCTGCACCCAGTTTTCCCTAATGTTAACATCTTACATTACTGTGGTACCTTTGTGACAGTTAATGAACCAGTGTTGGTGTATAATGATTACCTAAACTCTATACTTTTTTGGATTTCATTAGTTTTTTTCCTAATGTCCTTTTTCTCTTTTAGGATCTCGTCTGGGATGCCACTTATGGTGCTTTATTTTATGCAGAAAGTTTTGAATAATCCTAAATGCATTGCGTAGTATTTGCCTGCATTCACCTGTGCATATAAACTCTTTAAAATTGAATCATTGGTCTAGAAAACTGTGTGAATATTTTAAAAAGTGGAATGATTTTAAAAATGATATAAAGACATACAAAAGGTTGTACTGTTCCCTCCCCTATTGATGTCAACTGAGAACAGAGGTTTGCGTGAAACTAGATGCCTCTCTGTAGAACAGTGTGACTGTGGCCACCGTTACCAGTGAAGTGTATCTTCGACAAAATACTGCTTTGTATCCACTTCATTGATAGAGGAGGATGTTGTGTAATATTTTTAACAGTGCCTCTAGTTTTATTCCATATAATTGTCAGCTGCCCATAGAACAGAATAGTATTTTATAGATTGTGATCTGCGGAATGTTGGCACTGGATGAGGCCTTCAGGATCATTTAGTTAAAATCTTTTTTATTTTGGATTCTGAGAAAACTGAAGCCTAGAGAAGTCAAGTGGCTTTCCTGTGGCTTCCTAATTCTCATATGCTCTTTTATTTAATTATCACAGTGACAGTAGCATTCTCAGGGTTGCTTCTGTCTGGTGTGCAGTAGGCGGGTGCCCAGTTCTTGTAGCATCTGCTCTTATTAAGGTAGGCTACCTGTAGCATTGCAGACAGTTTTGAAACTGGGTTCTAAATGACCTTTCATTCCTCAGTGAAAAAAGGAAAATGGAGATTTGCCTTAAGGTTGTAAATAACTTGTTCCTTTGTGAGATTTTACATATGAAATTGATTCTTACCATCATTTTATAAATGTTATAGTCTTCTTTTCCTTCCCCAGGGTCAGATTTTCTGTCACAGTACTTCTTGTTAGCAAATAAAATATGACTGGAATACCAACTAAAAGGATTTTTGTTTAGTTCTCATCTCCTCAAAAAGGTTAAGTTTAAGTATTTAGTTAAAAGCATGTTAATGAGTTTCTTTGTAAAATGTTTTTGTTTTAGTTACTTACACATTGGGCATGCAAAAGCTGCTCTTCTGAACCAGCACTACCAGGTTAACTTTAAAGGGAAACTGATCATGAGATTTGATGACACAAATCCTGAAAAAGAAAAGGAAGATTTTGAGAAGGTAATTAAAGGTGTAGTGATGACCCTTTGTCAGTAAAGTTAATAAAATTAGACGGTGACCTGATACCTTCATGGTATGAAAATAAACTTAAGTTTACTCTCATAGCTGCTTCTTTCCCTCACCTGTGTATTCTTTTCTGAGACCTAAGCCAAGAAATTTTGAGTTCCCATACCAAAAATCTTCAGTTTATTTTTTTTCCTCCTCAATTGTTGTAGAATTTACCTAAATGATGCATTTTCCTGTAAGTATCAATTTCTTAAATAATTGGTCACTAGAGGCAGGTTTCCTTTTTGTTATGTAATTTTATGAATGACGCAAACACTAAGTAGGTATTAGAAAATGTGAAGGTTTCCTAGCCTCTTATATCATCTATTTAGAAGCACTGCAATGTATTCAAAGAGAGGGCAAATAATTGTCAGCACGACCGATAGTAATCCGCTTTTCCAGAGTAATTGGAAAGCATCATGAGATCAGCTTTTTCAGCTGAAAATTTAGAGGCTAGTATAATGAATGTCTCTCTTTCACTCTCTCTTTATTTTTTTTTTCCTGATCTAATATGATACAACTTCCACAACCATTTTCAGGCTATATAAGACTGATGGTGTGTTATTACATTTGCCTAAATGCAGTATCAAGGATTGAAAATTCACCAGAAAATCCAAAAGATGAACTGATGGTCATTTTAAATTCTTATTGCAGGTTATCTTGGAAGATGTTGCCATGTTGCATATCAAACCAGATCAGTTTACTTACACCTCAGATCATTTTGAAACCATAATGAAGTATGCTGAGAAGCTCATTCAGGAAGGGAAGGCTTATGTGGATGATACTCCTGCTGAGCAGATGAAGGCGGAACGTGAGCAGAGGATAGAGTCCAAACACAGGGAAAACTGTAAGGCACAGTTAGTGGTTTATATTTTAATTGACATTTTTCTTGTGTTTAGTAGAAAATGGTTTCTGTGAAAGATGCTGGTTTGAAACATTTGGGGATGTGTTTCCTGTTAATTCATCTCTTAGAAATCTTTTCTCTGTCATCTTTACGTTGTTATTGCTTTGTTGGCATCACACCTGCCTGTGAAGTGTGCATGCCCTCAGCATCTCTCCTGTTACCTGCAGTCTTTTGATTGCATTCAAGCCATTGAATGATTCCTTCTGTGACATTTTGTAGTTCTCTCAATTTAAATACTTCACTTTTCTGTTAGAATGGTTGATGATAATGTTACCCATACCCAAATCTTCCTGTCAGCATGTGGGTAAATGTAAATAGAACACATAAGCTTGGTGCTACCCTGTGTCTGAAATATCACTTGAAAAAACACATAATCTTTCTTATTCGTTACTTGTCCCTGAGCTTCTGGATCTGGCTATTTTTATTCTGTAATTATGTTGCCAGAACTTCTAAGCTACTATATCTAAATTTTGAATGTCACATTTGGGAAGTATAGTAAATTCACATCGTTATGGAAGTCTGCTTTTTTGTTTTGTTTTATTTTTTTAAGTTTCTCTACATTTTCAAAGGTAGTTAACACTGGACTTTTAGACCTAACTTGATTCTTTGAGAGCAGGTAAAGTGTCCTTCATATCTTTAGTAGTTTCCACAGAGAATCATTTTTTAGCAGTTCTTTCCTACTCATATGGGGCAGGTACCTTCCTGACATAGGTAGGACCATAGTCAATGAGGATACAGAAGTTTTTTTCCTGGGATAAGCTTGTATCACTGTCTGTTTTCTATCATCTCTCATTTTTTCAGATTTAAGGGTATCCTACTTTCCACTGGAAAGACTGAAGGTGCTTTTGGGGAGCTCATGGGCTTAGGCTCTGAGCGTGAGCTGTGTTCTTTAGACGGGAATGGGCTGCAGCACTAACACCTGGGCTGGGCCAAAGAGGTCTGTCCCCTGGGCATGAGGTGGCAAAGGAACAGAATGCTTCTGCTTCAAACACACTTAAATTTGATCCAGGTGGTGGGGGTGAGAATGGGAGCTGGGGGAGAAGCTGGCCAGTTTTGCCATAGTGGGAAAATGTACCCTTCATCAATACTACATCAGTGAGAAGTGTTGACTTCTGAAATATTCGTATAGAGTACATTTCCTAAGTGTTTTGTGGGACAACTTCATTTTTTTAAAAAAATGCCATGTACTCTGGGTATCAGATATTGGAACTATTACAGTATTTTTAAACAAGTGAAGTGTATTTGTAATATAAAATCAGATCTTGAAAATTTGTATCAGATTATAAGGCTTAAAATAATTTGAATGCAGCCAGATTAGTAGTACATTAAGATAAACTATAGTATAACCATCATTTTGTAGCTATTGAGAAGAATCTACAAATGTGGGAAGAAATGAAAAAGGGAAGCCAGTTGGGTCAGTCCTGTTGTTTGCGAGCAAAAATTGACATGAGTAGTAACAATGGGTGCATGAGGGACCCCACGCTTTATCGCTGCAAAATTCAGCCACACCCAAAAACTGGAAATAAATACAAGTAAGTGCATCTCTTTCATTATGCTGGGCGGCTTACTGTGCTTTTGCTTTGATGCTCTTTGTAAACGCGGAGTAGGGAGTAGATGCAGACTAGTCAGGAGACCTGGACCTCTGTTTACCTGGGGGTTAGCTGGCTGTCGGTAAACTTAAAGCTTGTAGCTTCTTGGGATGTTACCTATCAGTTAAGGTTATACTAGATTATTTCTAAGATCATTTCTGTCTGTAAAAGTCCTTGAGTCTGCTGAAAGTTGCTTTTTATGTATAGATTAGGTGTACTGTGGTGTGTATCTTTAGATGAAAATACTTCTCTTCCTGTCGTAAACTTCAATTCTGCTAGACATAGTAGATTCATAAATGTGATAGAGTTGAAAATTTAAATATAAATAACATAAGAGAGTATCCTGTGTTTTTTCTAGTTTCAGATAGTTTTCCATGTGGGTTTTCATTCAGGTTAACAGGTTTTTTTCTTTAAATACCCCCCTACCATGCCATTAATTCATAAAGTAACCACAGAGTATATTTTCATATACTTTGAAGGAGCCTACTACACACAAGTGCTGAATTACAACTTCTGAAGAGACTGGTGGTTGCAAATTACTTAGGGAGCTAATGTGACTTTTCTGTAAGCTTGAGGTTGCAGACGTGTGTGTCTGTGTCTGTACGTAGAAAAACACTTCACGTGTGTGTGTGTGTATATATATCCTTCATTTTTCTCCTTTTTTCTTTTAATTTTATCTTTATTGAAGTGTAGTTGATTTACAATATTAATTTGAAGTGTATAGCAAAGTGATTCAGTTATACATATACACACACGTACATACACACATATATATGTATATATACACATAAGTATTTTCAGATTCTTTTCCATTATTTATGTCCTTCATTTTTAACAGGATAGTTGCACCCTGTTTTACTAAACAAGTATTTTGAATGTTTAGAAAAGTGAATTTGAGTACACATTTTCAGTATCAAATTGCAAAGCATAGTGCAGTAGGGTCTTAATGAAATTCTGTCTTAAAAATTAGAAGGCATAATGCAATAGTATTCTTTAAAAATTCATATGAAAACTGCATATGTGTTGTGTACATTATTTTAGACAAACTACTTAAGAGTAGTCCATTTTAAATGGAATTTTAATCTAATAATTTTGTTTCCTATTGTTTGTCAGAGATGGGAACACTCTGTTCTAGAATGCATTTATAATTACAGAAGTGTTCAACTTGGAGATTTACTTGATTGTAAAACTATTTAAGATATTGAAAAGCTAAATTCCCTCAAAATTATTGTTGCTTTCTACCATGATATACATTGGCCATTAGAGATAAGACTATAGAATTTGCTGTCCCAGTATCCATTTGTCTGTTAAATTGCAGATTTGCTTTTTTGTTTGAATATTGAATATGTAACTGATTCATTGTCTTCAAAATCTTTATAATGTTTTAATGTGCTTTGAGTATTATGAGTCAAAACACCTGTTGGTTCTTAAGAAATTCTTAACTTGTAAAGAACTATGTTTTAAATTAGTATTGCTGCTTATAATGCCTAATCTAAGATGAAAAGGGTACAATCCTTTGTTGATTTTCAAAATATTCCCTTTTTTTTCTAGTGTTTATCCTACATATGATTTTGCCTGCCCCATAGTGGACAGCATTGAAGGTGTTACACATGCCCTGAGAACAACAGAATACCATGACAGAGATGAGCAGTTTTACTGGATTATTGAAGCTTTAGGCATAAGAAAACCCTATATTTGGGAGTATAGTCGGCTAAATCTCAACAACACAGTGCTTTCCAAAAGAAAGCTCACATGGTTTGTCAACGAAGGACTAGTAGATGGATGGTATGTTTGCTGTTGTCTAGAACTGAGAGGAAGCGAGGACACGGTGTAGCACTAAGTTTTAAACTGCCTTGAGGGGTTGGGTCAGGATGAGTGGGAGGGGTTGGAGTGGGTGGGCCTGTAGGGTTTCTGGTCCTTGTCCTTATCTCATCCAGTTGCTCAGGTACTGCTCCCTTTTGTTTTACTGCTGCGAATATGGAATGCCATTGTTTGGGCACAAAGATGGAGTCCATATTTGGGACTAGAAAAAGTTTGAAAATCTCTGTAGCGCATTAATAACTTATAATAGGATTTCTATGAGGAAGATGAATATAACAATTAAAATGACCTTATAGCCATGTATTCATGTAAAGGAAACCTGTTGAGATACTTCACCATGCTTCTAAGTCTAAGAATATATTTTTTACCTGAATTAACAAGAATGCGCATATTAGTGTATATTACCATCACATAATAGTGATACCTACTAAGTATATTGAATGATATGTAATTTTAGACTTTTTACTGTGGAGCTGAGCTTGATAAAGGGCAGGTTTATCTTGGGCCCCATACAAAGGGTATTACTGCAAACTTACTGAATTTTGCAAATCTCTGCAGAATATTAATAACCAACATGTATATTTTACATGGCCCAAAAGGCTTATAAAGTATATATGTACATAAACGACAGGATAGCCATCACTTACCTGTGTCTCGTGGTCATATGTAGAATAGGGACCTCGAATGTTTATTAAATAGAAGCGGATAATGTTGTAACATGCAGTTTTCTGTATTTGAAGATGTCACCTTTGTGTCTTTTTTTCCAGTGTGCTTTTGCTATTTCCAGTATTGCATTTATTTTACTGAGTAACATTTTATTAATAAGCAGTTTTCCTCTTTGTGAACTCGGGCTCATTGGTACTGTGATGTACCTGATTATTATAACCAGCTCTTAGTCCACATATTTAACAAACCGAATACAATATTATTTAGTAAGGTACTTTGTTCTTTCTGTACACATTAAAGAACTCTCCTTGGTACTTAAGACTTTCCCTGTTTCCCAGGGATGACCCACGATTTCCTACAGTTCGTGGTGTCCTGAGGCGAGGGATGACAGTTGAAGGACTGAAACAGTTTATTGCTGCTCAGGTGAGTTGTACTGTTTATAATAGTGGAAAATTGAGAGTGTCTTAAAACTCCTATGCTAGGGTTAGACAGAGACAACTGTGGTATTTTTACCCAGTGAGATATATGACCGTTGACTCTTAACTGTTCAGGGTAACCAGATTAGTTTGTGCATACTTAAGTTCTAAATTCCAGTGGAAACGAACTTGCAAATATTGGTTGGGTTATTTTCTAACATGCTTCAATTAAAGAAAGTATTCTAGGCCATACTTCTTGCCCTTTAAGCCATTTTATTATTGTTTTTCTAGGGTTCCTCACGTTCAGTTGTGAACATGGAATGGGACAAAATTTGGGCATTTAACAAGAAGGTACGTGTTTTGACTCTCGGTCAACTCTCTTTTCTCATGCCTAGCTCCTACGTAGTAGAGTACGTGAAGAATTCATTAGTGTGCTCATGGTAGAGAAAATTTTGTGAAGAATACTGTAATTTAGCAGATTTTCAGGAAAATGGAATGTTTTACTTTTTTGAACATATATAAATTGCGTTAAGCCTGTTAACTATACCAAACAAGTAACAATGATTAAAACAAACAAACTTGGAGTTATGGGGAATGGTAACAGTTTTTTCCTTAAATCTTTTTTGAACCCTTTGCATTTCATTTTTCTGCTTTCAAGCTGCGAGCTCTCTGTAAGAAGGTATTACTTACTGCTTTTATTTGCCTTACTTAGCAATAGCTTTTAGCATATTACATGTTATAACCTGAGATGTTATACAGCTTTGAAGCACAATCACATTTCTGTAAGAGACTTGCTTAAACAAACCCATTGAAAATGCATTATTCCTAGTTTTTAAAAAAATGTCCTCTAGTTTTCTTAGTGGCAGAGGGAAGATTTGGCTAACTCCATTCTGATGTTCCCTTGTGTCCTGAGAGGACATAGGGTTTTAAAGTTACATGTTTCATTGAATTGTATTGAAGGCTTATTAAGTATAATTCCTGTGTCTTACTGAATCTGAATCTAGCTTTTAAAAAACGGTTTCTTAAATAAAAGTCAAATGAGGAATACTGCATATTGACCTTGTTAATTATTAATTGGAAGCAGACGCTTAGACACTATAATAAGGCAAATCGTTAAAGTGCCATGTTTTGAACTATGGTTTCTGTGATTGTGTTCTGTAAGTTCTTTTTTTTTCTTTGTATTGCTGCTTGATTGTGCTGATGCCTTGCCTCAAAAAATAGTCGCTTGTCTCGCATGTGTCTTGAATTTATTTTAGTCTTTTGTGTTTAGTTAATTTTTGGATACATAAGGAAAGTATTAATTGGTTCTCTCTGTTGCTGCTGTTACTAATAAATACAGGCAAAGTTAATGACATTGGTGTCACTTTTCACTAATATAGTTTTTAAAGGTTTTAAATTTTAATGACGTTATACACATACACTTAGTTTAAATATATGAATTATATTGCACTATAATCAAATAGTTCTATAGCTTCTAGTAAGATGAACAGAATATTTCCCCATCTTCTTTCCTTCTATTTTCTCTCCCTACATAAATCATTTTCAGCTCTTTTGAATAAGTCTTTTGGTGTTTATTGCCATGTCTCTAAATGAGATATGGGTGTTGCTACTTTTTTATTTATTTATTTATTTTTAGGCATCATCAGTTGACTTTCCACAATGGAAGATGAGGATTTAGGTCTCTTACTTTGTCTCATAACTTGTTGGCTTTCTTGTAGCTAATTGCTTTGTTTGGTTTGGTTTTGTTGCCCTCATTTGTTTAGTTTCATGGTTCTGTCTCAAAGTCTTCACAAGTTGTTTGAATTTCCTACCGAAATGTTCCCTTGCCTCAGATATTTAAGCTCGTCTTGGAAACATCTCTGCCGGGGCCTCTGGCGCTACTCAGATCTGATCCAGTTGAGTGGCCCGTTAACTTCGGAAGCCCAGCTGTCGTCCCAGGTCAATCTTCCTCGTCGTCCTGGGAATTCTCTTTGCTTTTGCTTCTGTGATGGAACATCTGGTTCCTGGATCTTTCTTCTCTTTTTATTACCTTTCTGCTTTGCTGTACTATATCCTCTGAGAAGGGGAACATGGAGGGGATGACGATTTTTGAGACCTTGTATGTTACCTTCCTCTTCGCTTTGAAATATCATGGTGATGTGCCTTAGGGTGGGTCTGTTCTCATCCATTTCTGTTGGAAGAACATGTGGCTTCCAGTCTGGAAACTTATGCCTTCAGTTCTGAGAAAATGTCTTGAATTCTTTGTTTCTTTGTTTTGTTTTGTTTTTTTTCTACTATGTTGTCTTTTTTCTTTCTGAAACTCTTCTTGAGCACATGTTGGGCCTCCTGGACTGTCTCTCTAATTTTATTTTCTCTGATTTCCATCTCATCTTCTGGCTCTACTGCCTGGGAGATCTCCTCAGCCCTGTCTTCTCAACTTCTGTTGAGTTTTTCATTTGTGCTGTCACATTTCCAAGATTTGTGCTTTGAATTTTCAAAATAACTTCCTGTTCCTATTTCACAGTTATAATATTATCGATAATGTTTTTTTCTTGTAACATCTCTTTCCTCCAGGTTGTTTATTTTGTTTTTTCTTTGATATTGAAGGCATTTCTCAGATGTCTGGTGAGCATTGGTTATCTGCTTGCATTTAACACAGGGGACTAAGAGTTATTGGAAGTCCCAAGAGGAAGATTGGCTCTGTCAGCTGAGCCTCACTGTAGGAGATCTGGCTGGGCCAGTTAGTTGAAAATCTCCATACCAGTTACTTTATATCTTATCTCTTGGGTTAGACAGTATTTTCAGAGGACTTTCTGTTAAACTGCCTGAAGTGTGAAGGCCTGACCGCCAGGGCTTTGGAGCCAGCCAGGGAAGACTGCTGGGGCTCTACATCTAGTATCATACGTTCTCTTAATCCCCTTGTCTCTGTGCAGTACCCTCACCTTCAGAAGAAGAGTCTCTGGACTCTGGAGAAATTTAAAACCACCGATCCAGAGATTTTTAGAATTGTACAATTTTAGAACTGAAAAAGAGTTTTAAACCTTTTAATTCAAGATTTCCCAAAGTTGTCTGATCCTAACCATCTGCTTGTTAAAAGTAGATTTCCAGACTTTTAGACCATTAGACAAGATTTCAGACCATTATAATCATAGTTCTTTAGGGTAAGTGGCCTGAAAAACTGTGGTAGCCGATGTTCTGAGGGATTATTGTAATTAGTCAAGCGTGAGAAACAGTCTCCTGCCCTCTTTGTCAATTGAGGAAACTGCGCTGCCGTGCACTGAAGAAAGTTTCTCAGGTTGGGTCATTTAGTTTTAGCTTCTTTAAAAGAAGAAATTGTATCTTACTGGCTTAAATACGGAACTGAGTAGTCACAAATCAAATCTATGCTCATTCTAACCCAGTAGAAGCCGAAAGAAGGAACCCTTTAAATAGTAAGAATTAATGAATTTAAAACTCCAAGGAAAGAAAGAATGAAATAGTAAATTTAGAGAGAGGCTGGTGCTGATTTAGTACTGGCATGAAATAGAACAGATAAATAGTAACAGTCAAGGGGGAGTTTCATGGCTTTTCAAACATTTATGAATGATCCTCTAAGCATGGTTTCTTCTCTGAGTTCATTCAAACTTTCTACAATATCAGAATCTGAAAAATACTCTCAAAGCAACCAAAACAAAACAAGAAAACCCAACCAAACAATAGCAACAAGAAAAAAAACCCAGTACAAAACAAAAACAAAGACAGCCGAGTTTAATTAGCCATTAGCACTATTTTTTGCATCCTTCTGATGGGAAGAAATGACTTTCATTACTTTTACCTGGTTATAAGACTCTATACTCGCTTCTGTCTACATTTTTCCTCCAAATACTTTATTTAGTGAACTGCTGTTGTCATTGGTCATCATGGATCATTTTAAATTGAACGGTGAAGCGAGAAAAATACATCATATCTGGAAGGGGATGCTACTGCTGTTTTGGAGGTAGAGAAGGTTAGATTGTAATGAATACTACCATTCCTCCAGTTAATCTGCAAGTATGGATTGATTACCTGCATGTGCCAGGCCCTTGCTAGGTCCTGGGAACACAGTGGTCCCTATATATTTATGTATGTGTGTGTATATAGAGAGAGAGATATATATATAGCATGCAGACCAGTAGAAACATCTTGTTAATACCTTTAATCTGTAGAATTGCCTTATTATAGTGACCTAATGCTATTTTGCTTTTGATGGTGATTTGTTGCCTAACACTGAATATAGAAAGTGATACTAAAACACATACAGCTCTGTTCCTTCAAAATGGTCTTCTCTGACAAGACAAAACTGAGTGTCACATTTACCCATAGGATTGTTATATAACCCCACAGGATAAGTTTTCCTTCTAATACCGAAGTTAAAAATTGTTTTCAGAATATTTTTAATATTATATTTTAACTATTGGTTTCTTTTCGCTTGTCAGTAGTTCTTGGAAAGGAACTCTAAATCCTTCACGTAGTCTTTGTTTATGATTGTTTTTCTTTTTTCTGCTTGACAGTTCAATGTTAGAGAAGCATTAGAAGGTAAACCAAAAAATTAGTAAATGCAGTAACAAAGAATGCCAGTTAGTATTCCTGTGCTATTACTAATTTTTTTCATAAAGTTTTAAAAAATGCATAAATGTTTTAACACAAGGATGCCTTTGTTGTAGGTTATTGACCCAGTGGCTCCACGATATGTTGCATTACTGAAGAAAGAAGTGATCCCGGTGAACGTCCCTGAGGCTCAGGAGGAGATGAAGGAAGTAGCCAAACACCCGAAGGTGACCTTCCAGTTTCACCAACGTTGCTCTCTCTCTGAATGAAGGAGCTGGATAGTCAAAGGGGGCATGGGCCTGGGTGGCTCTAGCATGGTTCAGGATCATTTTCTCTTCAACATTATTTGTTAGGATTAGATACTATTTTTTTTAATTCTTTATAAAATTTTTAAAGGTTACTTTCCATTTACAGTTATTACAAAATACTGGCTATACTCCCCATGTTGTACAGTACATCCTTGAGCCCGTGTTACACCCAGTAGTTTTACCTCCCACTCCCCCACCCCTCTATTGCCCCTCTTCCCCTCCCCACTGATACCCACTTACTTGTTCTCTGTTATCTGAGTCTGCTGCTTTTTTTATTCACTAATTTTTTTTTTGTATTTTTTAGATTCCACATATAAGTGATATCATACAGTATTTGTCTTATCTCTGACTTATTTCACTTAGCATAATGCCCTTCAAGTCCATTCATGTTGCTGCACGTGGCAAAATGTCATTCTTTTTTATGGCTGATAAGTATTCCATTGTATATATAAACCACATCTTCTTTATCCATTCATCTATTGATGGACACTTAGGTTATTTCCGTATCTTGCAGTTTGTAAATAATGCTGCTGTGAACATTGGGGTGCATGTATGTTTTCAAATTAGTGTTTTTGTTTTTTTCAGATATACACCCAAGAGTGGAATTTCTGGGTCATATAGTAGTTCTGTTTTTAGTTTTTTGAGAAACCTCTATGGTGTTTTCCACAGTGCTTGCTCCAATTTACATTCCTGCCAACAGTGTAGTCTTGAAGCAAAAATAGATCCTTTTATTCCAGCTTTGTGAGTTGTCTGTAAATATTTTTGTTATATAATGAAGATTATGTCCATAGACTAGCTCACTCATATACTAGTAGGCCAATAAATGAACTCATAACGTTTCTCATAACTATGTTACATTCATAGAGTGACTCACACATAAGATACTGTGCTTCATGAAGTTATAAGTGTTCTGCATTGTAGCCTTATATGATTGCTTTTCTATGTATGACGTTAGCTATGTTTTAATTTTAAACACTTTGTTTTCAATGAGATTTCGAGAGAGAGAGAGAGAGAGTGTGTGTGTGTGTGTGTGTGTGTGAGTGTGTGAGATTGATTTGCCTTTGCCTTTATCTTACATCTGATTGGTTCAAGCAATTGAATGGTGGTTTCTGATGTGTCCTGTCACCCACTGCAGTTAGCTTGCAGGTGAAGCATACTTAATGTTTTAAAGTGAATGGTGAGAATAAAACTTTTTAAGAGTACTTATTTGTTAAGATGACAGTTGTGGTCACATAGCTTCACAGTTAAAGAATAAGTAATTATGAAGACTAGGTAATCATTAAATAACTGTTTGATTAAGAAACACTTTAAATAATGATGTGATTACTCAGTTTGATCTCTGGAATTTTTGTTATCATTTTCCTCACAAAATGTTCCATTTTTAGCCTGTCAGTATTTTCTTTTGAGCGCAGCATAAGTTGTTGCAACATACTGATTTTTCTCAAATGCTGGGTGCATTCAGTGAATAATTATTAAACACATGCTATTTAACATTTATTTTAAAGGTTCTCCTTATACACTTTTTTCTTTAAATCTCTGCCAAACAAACATGTGAAATTTAACAAATATAACATTCTTTTTATTTCCCAGATCTCTTTTTTTTTCTTCCTATTAATACATACTGAAAAGGCAGGAAATTTATCTTTATATACATGTATACTACTATCTTCAAAATTTGTCTCTTAAAATATGAAAGGTCTACCATTTTCTGCAAAGGGGACATACCTTCCTATAATGTTCTGTAGCCACTGATGAGGAATGACTTTATTTTCTCCTTTGCTGCACAAGCAATGAGATTTTGAGGTTAGCAAAGTGGATTCTGGTCAGAGGGACACTATGAGACAAAATACTCCTACCTCTAACACTAAGGAATGGTTGTTTTAGGCCAGAAGCAGTGTCATGGGTAGACCACCTCATATAACTCCACTGGCATCGTCGGCCAGGTGGCTGACCCAGTGTCACAGAGCCAGGATTCAGACGAATAAAGATGACTTCTGTTTTTGTAAAGCAATAAAATGAGTGAATGTATAAATTTGCATCCTGGGTCCAAGAAGTTGTTTCAAGCAACCGTCTCCTCTTTTCTCCTCGATCAGAACCCCGACGTTGGCTTGAAGCCCGTGTGGTACAGCCCTAAAGTCCTCATTGAAGGTGCTGATGCAGAGACGTTGTCAGAGGGCGAGATGGTCACGTTTATCAATTGGGGCAACATCAACATCACTAAAATACACAAGTAAGAACTTTTTGTTTGTCATCAAATAAATATGGAAGAAAAGTCTTTTGTGTTTATTTGTTTGTTAAAAATTACCTAATTCAGAGCCGTAAATGCTGCTGACTGGTAAATCTGCCCAGGCATAGTTGCTGCAAATTCTGGAACATTAAATATTTTCCCATATATGTTTCAATTTATTAATAGGGTATCAGAATGTCTTTTGCTTGTGATGTTGAAAATGACTATGTTATATATAAAATATCGTTTTAATGCTTTATGTTCCCTTTTTATCATGTAATTCTCATTATACAATTGCCTGGTGAAAGGATCCTTTGGATAAAATTTGTATATATATATAAAACATTCTTTATCCTAAAATCTACTTTAAAATTAATTGTTTTGTGATAAGTATGAACCTTCCAGTTATTACAGTGTGCTGCACTTACCAGTTTGTTAAGATTACATAAATGGGACGTAGTATGCTAAGATTGATCTAGTAAACTCTGAAATCTCAATTGTCCAGTCAGTACATACAGTTTCAAGTGGTTGTTAAATGTTTTAAAATATGGTATTTTAGATTTTTAATGCTTACTGCAGGTGACTTTAAAATTCGCCAGCATGTTCGCGTTCTCCATCAGCTGTGTGTGGATGTGCTCTCCTGTGGGCTGTTACTGTCTTGATAGCAAGGATTACCCTTCGTTCATCCCTTAACCAGAATGTGTCGGGCACAGATTAGCCTCTCAAATAAATGTTTGACTTGAAATTTTTCCAAAGAAAATTCCTTCTCCGTTTATTACAGATACAGAACGAAGTAATGCACTTATGGCAATTATGGTTTATTTTCTTGAAACACTTCTCAATCTTATTTCTAGAAATGCAGATGGAAAAATTGTATCTCTCGATGCAAAACTGAACTTGGAGAACAAAGACTACAAGAAAACCACTAAGATCACGTGGCTTGCAGAGACCGCACGTGCTCTTCCTGTTCCAGCAATCTGTGTCACTTACGAGCACTTGATCACAAAGCCCGTGCTGGGAAAAGACGAGGACTTTAAGCAGTATGTCAACAAGGACAGTAAGGTAGCCTTCTAAAAGACACCATATTTCTTCTTTGTTGTATAAGCCTTTCTTTAGAACTTTTAAAATTAGTTTCAAGTATTTGTTTCCTCAGATAAAATGGAAAAGATTGCTAGATTTTTGTTATAAAATGATGTAAAGGAAATACTTTCATTTTACAAATGATAGAAACTGAGGCACAGCGAGGCTAAGTCACCTGCTTGAGGACAGGCAGGCAGGGGCCGAGCTGGGATTCAGACCCAGGCGTCCTGGCTCTGGGGCCCTCGTGCTTTAACAGGTGCTGTGCCAGCGTGCCTTTCAGCTGGGTCTCTGTGCTGCTTGCACTGTAGTTCATGCTTGCGGTGGGAAACTTTATATCTGCAGAGACACCAGTCAAGTTAGTTAAAAGTTCCCTGAAGCCTATCAGTTTATAAATGTTAAGTTTTAGAAATACATGAATACTTATTATTTTGATATTTCATTGCCTTATTGCCTTACTGTATGTGCTTAACTAGTGAAGTTTTTAATGTATCTATTTAAAATAGGAATATTACAGCTACTGGAAAAACTGCTTGTGAGGGGAGGGTATAGCTCAGTGGTAGAGCGTGTGCTTGGCACGCACGAGGTCCTGGGTTCAATCCCCAGTACCTTCATTAATAAATAAAAATAAATAAATAAACCTGGTTACCTCCCCCCAAAAAATGTTTTAAAAAATAAGTAAAAATTTAAGAAACATACCTCCCGTCCCCAAACCTCCCCTTCCAAAAAAACCAAACAAACAACAAAAAGTGCTTGCACTTGAGAGTTGTTTTTAGTGCTCTGATTTTTAAGAAAACGTATTTTGTGTCCTGTCATCTTCACAGCATGAAGAACTAATGCTGGGGGATCCCTGCCTTAAGGACCTGAAGAAAGGAGACATTATACAGCTCCAGAGAAGAGGCTTCTTCATATGTGATCAGCCTTATGAACCTGTTAGGTAAGTCATTGTGACTGAGCAGTTATGGATGGTGCTTGAAGCTCTTTTTTTTTTTTTTTTTTGCTTGAAGTTCTTACAAGAAATAATATTTAAAAAATTGAACTTTCACTAAAATGCTGTACCTACAATTCTCTATTCAGTTTGATTTGTTCTTCTGTATTTATTATTTTAGACTTTACTATAACAAGTGATAACTTTGCAACAGCATAATTTTAACACATTTTATTTCCAAAACTAAACCATCTTACTGTTCATCTTCATGTGGTCCAAGCAAAAAGGAAAAATTTCAGTGTTATCTTTGGGTAAAAATTATTACTGTTACCTTTTCTTTGTAGTGTATTTTAGTTAGATCTAATTTAGAATATAAATAGTACAGCAGGTACATTTAGAGGATGATAACAAGTTGTGTGTTCTTTTTAAACCGTAAAGTAACAGAATTACTAGAACTTTGTCTCTAAATTTATGTTCTTGTTTCTCTTGGTTTTCTTTTTTTGTCTGCTATTTTTTATTGCATCTCTTTAACTTTGTGATCAGACCTCACTCCTGAGCTCCAGGCTTGTGAATCTAACTAAGGCCTTTTAGAAATCTCTGAATAGATAGCTTTCAAGTACGTCAAACTTCAAAATTCAGGCCACTCGGTACCATCTCTGATTGGCTCTTCTCCTTTATCCTCCTTTCCAGGCAGTCAGCCTTGTGTGTACTGCCTCCCTAGTTCACAAAACTCTGTGCATCTACTGCTCTGCCTTCTTTCAGGTCCTACACATTTCTTCCTTGATTGCCAAAATAGTTTCTACGGTCGTCTCTTGCTCCCAGTTTGGCCCTTTTCTAATCCACTTTTCATATGGCCACCAGTCTAAAAATTTCAAAGAAAGAATTGTATCACATTTCCTCCCTGCTTAGTAATTCTTGTCAGCTTCAAAGTAAAATCTAAACTTCTTAGTTTGACGTATAAGAGTCTTCATGTCATGGCCCCTCCACCCACTTGAGCCATACCTTTTGTGGTTGACCTGTCCCTGATCCCTTCTGTTCAAGATACTGGACTGCTTGGGGCTTTCCAAAGGCATCAAGTGCTTTTGAACATCTTGCTTTTTCATGGAATGGCCCTACTTCTTTTTCTTCATCTGGTAACCTTTCAAATGTTACTTCTTCCAGAGCTTTCTTAAATTCCTCAAATCTGGATAGGTACCCAACCTATGTGTCCCCATTGCATCTAGGACTTTCTTCTTCAGAATATTTATCACATACTGTTGTATCTGTCTGTCTGTTTGGTCTCCACTGCTAGAATTCATTAAGGGCAGATACTGTTTTTTCTTTTTCATTTTAGTGTCATATTGCCTTTAGTCAAAAAAAATCATGCATGTAAACCGCATAACACAGTGCCTGGTACTTACTAAGGCCTCATTAAATACCAGTAGTGGTGGTGGTGGTACTAAATAGAGTAATGCACAGAAGAGGGTAGGTTCTCAGTTTATTCTGAAAGAATTACTGAACTTTCTGACAAATGGTGTCAGATCAGCAGCTACATGCAAGAGTGAAGTTGGACCCTTACCTCATACCATGTAAAAAAGATTAACCCAAATATGGATCAAAGATCTGAATGTAAAAGCTAAACTATAAAACTCTTAGAGGAAAACATAAGTTTAAATCTTTGTAACCATAGCAGTGCTTTCTTAAATATAACACCTAAAGCATAAACAACCAAAGAAAATATACATAAATTAAACGACATCAAAATTTTAAAATTTTGTGCTTCAGAGGACACCATCAGGGAAGTCAAAAGACAACCCACAGAATGGGAGAAAGATATTTTCACATATATCTGATAAAAGACTTGTATGCAAGATAAATAAAGAGTCCTTATAACTCAGTAATAAAAAGACATGTCCAGAGTAGACAGTTTCAAGAAACACAGTAGATTAGTGGTTGCCAGGGGCCAGAGGGTTTGGGGACTGGGAAGTGATAGGTAAAGGGTACAGAGTGTCTTTCTAGAGTCATATGGATGTTTCAGAATTAGGTAGCGGTAATGATTGCACTATTTTACGTAGCCATTGAATTGTGTACTTGCAGAGGGTGGAGTTTTTGGTATGTGAATTATATCTCAATTAGGCCATATTAAAAAATATTGAAGAAATATGTAAGATTCTGTTGTTACTGAATTCTTTCTCTTCTTATTTTTACTCTGCGGCTTTTACCACAAAATTGGAAAAAATCTTTTGCTTATGAGTAGTCTCAGGGGCACTGGATTTTGCTGTACCCTGTAGCATTGAAAAATTCTTATAAAATATATGTTTTACAGAAATTCTGCTTATAAGCAGATTAGGTCATTATGTAGATGCATTTCCTCTAAGTCAAGAGTGAGACCATTAACATCCACTATTGCCATTTCTGGTGGCAGAGTAGATGTACGTTTGTCTGGACTTAGCACATTCATATCTATAAAAGTTCATAAATTGAAAGTTTATAATCAGCACTGTCAGTTTTTATTTATGTATTTATTGTTTTTAAACTACTCTGATTAGCCTCTGATTTGCATAAGAGAATGTACTACTTATTTATAGTTTTGAAAAGCATTAACAGTGCCATTGAATTAATCTAGGAATTCAGTTTTAATTGCTGTTCGGATAATTTTGTTCAAATAAGCTTTTTTGTCCTTTCATTTTCTTTTTAGTCCGTATAGTTGTGTAGAAGCTCCGTGCATTTTGATATACATTCCTGATGGGCATACAAAGGAAATGCCAACATCTGGGTCAAAGGAGAAGACCAAAGTAGAAACAACAAAAAATCAGGTAAATATTGACTTTTATGAATATGTCTCTAATCAGTGATCTTTCTGTCCAAGGGTTTAGAATCTGTTTCTTTACAAAGGATTGTCTTCCTCACTGTTGAGACTGAAGAAGACTGTAGCTCTTTCTTTTGGGGTTTTTATCGTTGTTGATCTTTCTTGTAAGATTTCAAAATACCCTGAAAAACAAGATTTTTAAAATTTAATTTTGTTATGTGAAAGAGTAAGAAAGACTAGGCTAAAACAATGTTTTTTCCCCAGTAGAGCTGTATTAGATCCTTGCCCAGGGTAACAGCAGTTGTTATGATTGAGTTAGGACAGTGACCTGGTATTCTGGCTCCCTGTCTGTACTTTCCTGTCAAACTCCAGGGCCTCTTGGAGAAGAGCTCCCAGCAGTCCCTGAGGTTTGGGAAAGAGAAAAAGAACAGGAACTGCTATGTTGAGGATGATGGGAAACTTATACTGGCCTCTTTCTGTTCTTTTTTCATCTTGGGGGTAATGCTCAATCTCTGTCTTGAAGAATGAGTGAGGAATCTTCCTGGCAGTCCAGGTCTGGAGGACATTCCAGATGGAGACGCAGCTGTGTCCTCATCTTACAGAATGTGGATTTGATGTGTGGAGAGTGAGGGGATTTATTGTGTAGGCCAGAAGTCCTCAGATTTCCTCGGTTAATAGCACCCCTAGTTTTCCAGTGGTTTTTTTTCATGGCACCCCTAAGCTGATGAAATTTCCAACAGTTCTCTTTATGAAGTAGTTAAGTTCAAGCAACTCAGTATATATTTATATCCTAGTAACTTAGTAGCCTTATGGAAAAATAATACACATAAATTGCTGAAAAGAAACACATTACATTGTAAAATATTTTGTTCCTAAATGTTAAATATTTTAATTACAGTCTTGTTTTTATTTCATTCTTAAAATGACATGCATTGAAAGAAAAAAAATACTTTTCTTTCTTTCTTGAACCTTGGACTCGGATGCTACCATGCTTGTTTTCTGTTTCCCCAATGATTTTCCTGCGATACTTGATTTTTAGCACAACAATTGTGAAAAATCCAGCTTTGCAAAGATAAGACATTGAAGGGAATATAGCACACTCTGGTGTTGAAAGCAAACCACCTTGAGCTTATAGTGTATGTGATGTTTGACAGATACTGGGATTGTTGCTCAGTCTCCCTCAGATATTTAAAATATCCCATGGTGCCCCTAGGAATTTCCTGTGGCACCCTGGAGCCCCTGGATGCGTAGATTGGGATCCATAGGCATCGGCAGTTAGGTAGTTATTGAAGATTTGGTAGCAGAGAAGAAGACAGTTTGGACAGTGGATTGGATGTAGGATTGGACGGTGTGATATGGTCAGGAAGTCAGAGGATAAGAGCATGGACAAAATAAAATAGAACATGAACTGAGGAAGCAGAACGGTAAGACAGTAACCTCTGACTTTGTTTTGATTGACTAGGTAAATAAATGGTGAATGACCTGAGCAAGGGAAGACAGAAGCACATGGTTTATTAGGAGAGATGAGTTTGGAACTGTTTAGAATGGGAATGTCATGATGTGAGCTTTTAATTTACACAAGCTAAAATCTGTGATCTTAGCCGAAAGAAAATTAAAGGAAGAGAAATAAGAATTCAAGTAGGGCAGTATCCTTGTGCTGTTTGTATACCAGCAGTTCTCAAACTTTTTGGTCTCACTCTTAGAAATGATTGAGGATCCCCTTTGTGTCTGTGGATTATTTTTATCAGTATTTACCATAAAAATTAAAATTGAGAAGTTTTAAAAGAAGTTATTCATTTAAAAATAAAAACTGTATAAACCCAACTGTATGTTTATATAATGTTTTTTATGAAAAAATATCTATTTTCTAAAACAAAACTTTTGGTTAGAAGAGTGGTATGGTTTTGCATTTTGCAAAATATCCCATGGTGCCCCTAGAATTTCCTGTGGCACCCTGGAGCCCCTGGATGCGTAGTTTTTGCAAATCTCTTTAAATCTGACGTAGCCTCCAAAAAACTGCAGTGTATACTTACTTGTGAGAGAAAGAGAGCAAAAGAGACAAATTGCATCTTATTATTATTATGAAAATAGCTGTGACCTTGCAAACCTTCTTTGAAAAGTTCTCAGAAATCATCTGGGGTGAGACTTGGTGTGTGTCAGCTCAGGGCTCCGAAAGTGAGTGTCCAGCAGACGGGGGGCAGTGTCATTTAACCTTGGAAGTGTCACATAACATTACCTCTGACAAGTTGCATTGGTTGAAGCAGTCATAAGCTTGCCCAGATTCAAGTGGAGAGGACATAGAGGCCTCATGCTGGGAAGAGTGTCAAAAAGTTTGTGGAAAAGCTTTGAAACCTGCACAGATCATACCAGAAATTCAAGTACAGTTGACCGGCATTTGTACCCAGCATTGCAGTCAGCCATCATTTGCAGCTTTAAACCCTATGGATGCTGCTCTCTTCTTTGATATCTAGGTCTTTGAGGTATTTGCCTTCAGTAAACACCAGTATTATCAAAATTAAAGTCTGTTCCAGGGTGTACCCTGCTTCAACTTTTTTTTTTTTTTTTTTTTTGAGCACAAGAGGATACACCTTTGAGACATCTTCATTGGCGCTTGCATCTTCATTAGTGGCTTAATGTTAATGGAAAACAGTTTTTTTTTTAAGTATCACCTGCACTGAAGGAAGGCACTTATACAGACTTTAGCTCTTCTTTAAGATAGTCGTGTATTTCTAAAGCTTTCTCTTTAATTGTGAGTAAGCTTTTTCCTGTCTGCTTCTTCAACATAAAACATTAACACACTGGGAGAAATCACATACAAGGTGGCATGATTTTTCAGCATTATGTTGACATTGTTCCCCTGTATACCAGCCATGAATGAGTTAGTTCACGTTACCAAAAATAAATGTAGCAGAACAGACCGTGTATGTTTGATACAGTGGCTCCCCTTTTTGTATTCTTCCCATATAATATGATACTATGCACTTATATATGCATATCAGTGTTTATGATTGTGTGTGTGTGTGTGTGTGTGTATATATGTATATATATATACACCTCGCCAAAATAAATACTGCAAATTATGAGTGATTTAAGGAAATTGAGGGGACTGATTTTCTTTGTATGAGGTTTTTGACAACATGGTGACCTCAGAACCTCACCTCCATGTGAAATACCACTTTGACATAGTTTGAGATGCCTCTTAGCTATCTGGGTGAAGATGTCTAGAAGACCATTTGGAGTGCTGGGTGTGGGATCAGGACAGAGTTCTGGAGTGGAGATGAGACATTTTGGAGTTGAATACACATGGCTTAGTGAACATGGATGAGACTGTTCTGAGAAATCAACTAGAAGACCATAAAAAAGTCACAGGGAAGGTATGATGTGAGGAGGGTTTTAGAAGCTGGAAGGAGAAAAGCATTCTAGGTGAAAGAAAAGCATGACACTGAGAAGAAAAATAGTATAGTTATTCACTCCCCAGAGGTCATTTTAGTGAATGTATCTCTAGATTTGTTGCAGATACTTAATTATAACCATTTGCATATAAATATGTAATTTTACACTTGGAATTGTTCTACAGTAATGAGTTAAAATTGTTTCACAGTATTTCATGGAGCTCTTGCCTTGTATCTGATTATCTCTCATGTTTTAGAAAATTAGTAATAATATCTAACTTATTGATATTTACTTTTTTTCAGCCTTTGTAACTGAAAGCTTTACACAGATTTATTACCTTTTATTTTCCTATCAACTTAATGGGTTCAGTACAATTTTTACCCTTCTCTTATGGTTAAAAAGCGGAACTAGCTAAAGTAACAAATTCAAGATTGCACAGCTAGCATGTGGTGGACCGGTGATTCAGTCTCAGATCTGATGATGTGTCACAATTTCTTTAACAAGTCCCCTAATGGCGAAGATTTAGATTATTTCCAGTTTCTTACCTTGCTAAAATGCTCCAGTGAATATTTACGTACCTCTACCTTTGTTTACTTCTGTCTTTTTTTTTTTAGGATAAATTTTTAAGATTGATATTACTCATGTAAACTTTTTGAAGAGATTGAAATTTTTTAGTTTTGTTTTTAACTTAAAATATTATAAAACAATCAGTTTGATATAATTTTTGAAGGGAGACGTTTGACGTGAATTAATTTTACTTTCGGTTTTCTGCCTTTATAGACACCTTCTCCTCTTAAGACAAGATCACCTCCTTCTTTGAACAGTACTTGTGCTACATCTGAGGAGTCCTTGGTCCTTTACAACAGAGTAGCTGATCAAGGTGATGTGGTGCGTGAATTAAAAGCCAAGAAAGCAGCCAAGGAAGATATAGATGCAGCTGTGAAACAACTTTTGGCTTTGAAGGCGGAATATAAGGAGAAAACTGGCCAGGAGTATAAACCCGGAAATCCTCCTGCTCTGGTAGTACAGGATGTTTCTTCTAAATCATCATCAGGTATTCTGGACAGTAAATCTCTGTATGATGAAGTTGCCGCTCAAGGGGAGGTGGTTCGTAAACTGAAAGCCGAAAAAGCCCCTAAGGTTAGTATCCTTGAATGAGTTTAGACATATTGTAAGTAAGCCTTTGAAGTCAAATGGCTTAGTCTACTCTCAGCTTCTTGTAAGATGTATTGTCTATAGACTGTCTGCTTGAGTATTTTGACATATCAGTTAGCATTTACTGATGCGTGCTATGTGCCAGGCTCTGGAAATATTAATACGAAGCAGCTCACTTTCGAGTAGGGGAGGGGGCGGGAAGGGAACATACACAGGCCGTGATCCTGTGTGATGTGTATAAAGTGCTCTGAGAAGTGTCTGTGGTTACAGGGGGCCGGGAAAGAGGAAGCAGTTATTAAAGGATATTCAAAATAGTCCTGAAGTAGAAGCAGCCCTTTGAGGTGAATGACTTTCGGAGGAACGTACTCTTAAGTGTAGATCTGAGGTTCTTAAGCTTTATTGTATGTCAGAATCACTTGGAGAGCTTGCTAAAACACATATGCCGGGCTCCGCCTCTTGAGTGTCTGCTTCAGTAAGTCCAGAATATGCAAAGAATATGCATTTGTAAAAAGCTGTCCGGATGGTGCTGATGCTGCTGGCCTGGGCCTGGGCGTGGGAGACGGCACCAGCAGAGGCAGAGAGGTGTGAAGGCTCAAGGTTTATTCAGGGAATAATAGGATAATGGGTTGTCAAGAGGTTTTTGATCATCAACTGTTTCAGATTTTTTGTAGGGGAACCCTTTAAGTGATACCAAACTTTGAAGTATAAATTTCACTCTTGTTTTAATGATATCTTTAGGCAGTACATTTGCCAAGTGGGTGGTAGCCCTGAGTGTGGAAAAGGATCGTTTGCTCTAAATAAGAGACAAAAGGAATGGCATCTGTGATAGAGAAGAATCACATTTCATAAGCAAGATACGTGGTTCTACTCAAACAGTAGCAGAGTTCTAAAACGTGATCTGATGAGTGGTGCTGTAACTGGGCGAGCGCCCAGGGTTGTAGACCCTGGGCCATGGCAGCAGCACAGAGATACGATGAACCGCCGGGCTTGACTTTCTGGCTGGAGGGGATCTGTTGTCTCGTCAACATCCTGGGCTTTGGTTGGGGGTGATTGAGTAACTTGAGGCTGTACGTTGCTCGTCTCATTCACGTGGTGCTAGGCAGCTGACTGGAAACCCTGTCCCCTAAGATACTTTCACTCGTGGACATCTGACCGCTGCTGAGGAGAGAAAATGCTTCGGGGAGATCTTGGGTTTTGCTCCAGAAGTTACTTTTCTGTGTCTGCATTGTGAAGTGTGGGAAGTCCTTTCTTTTTCCCCTTTAATAAGCCTGTTGAAGTCCTGCAGAGCTATGATGATCTGAAACAGCTTTGCTCCAAGGAATGAAGGCTGCTCAGTGTATGAGTGTAGGATATAAATCCTTGGGGTGTCCTATCCTGTGGTGAGGTTAGGAGCGCTTTGTACTCTCTGTGTATGTCATGTACTGACTGTAGATCCCTTTCTAGATGTAATTGGAGGGGAAGGGCTTGGTCTTCAAACTCCTTTTTGCTGAGTGGAGAACATTGATTTTTGTGCTGATCTTGATCAGCTACCTGTGTTGGGGTAGCGTACTTATACTGAGAGTGGCAGCCAACTGTATCTCCCATCCCATTGGGTTAATGAATTACATCACACTTTCCTGAAATAGCACTGTGTCACGCTTATGAAAAGTCAGCCTATAGGTGAAAAAATCTAAATGTCTTTGGTAACTGGGCAGGTACTTTCACTAGGTGCTTTTGATAATGATAAGTGTGATACTGAAATGAGTCTGACTTCAGTTTAGTTTAACCTACATTTATTGAATGCCTACAGTGTGCCATATCTGTGCTTCAAAATATTGCTTGTGTGTGTGTATATATATATTTTTTTTCCTGTAAATGCTAACAGTTGCTATGTTTATATTTAATCCTCAAAACACCCACGTCCAATAATATTCTAATAATACTCCTTTTTTTATTTGTTGGTTTTAATAGCCAACGAGAAACTGCTTCCTGAAGTAAATATGAATATGAAAGTAACTTCCTGAAGTTTGCAAATCCCAGAATCCTATTTTGACCCATTCCCAAGTTATTTCCCATTAGAGGTGATGGGACGTGACTATTAGTAAGAGTTGGAAAAAATAAAGTTTGAAACAAGTACTTTTTAAAAGCTTTCTTCACTGATAGTTGAGATGCTCAGGCCATTTTGAAGGGTTCTATTCTTACTATTTTAAATTAGTTCTAGATTTTTCTTTTAATGAAAGTTTCCTCCTTTACCTGTGGAGAGATGTTTCCATCTAGTGGTTGCTGTAAAAATGACTGTTTGAATACTTTTCATTTTAACCATTGTAGCCAGGTGAGCTCTTACCTATTTTCGGTCATATTTTAAATCATACTTTTAGGGTCATTTTTACTTCCTCAAATTCCCATCTTAAACCTTTACTGAAGTCTTTTTGTAGGCAGTTTCCATTCTTATTCATCCTCAGTAGCAATTATTTATTGAAAACTTCTTTTCTCGTCTGAATTTTATGTTAGATGAATCTTTCTCCGTTAAGAACTTAACATCTATTAACAAGTGGTTTTTAAGGTTCTGCTATTGTGTAATGTTTACCGAGTAGTACCGTCCCATTTCTCTTTGTAAATGTCTTTTAGTCCAGAAAACCAGAATATCAAAAGAGATTAATTTTTCTCATCCTGTGAGACATATTCAAGTAAGAATCAAAGACTTCTTTTGAAAAAGCAGTTTCATGACATGTTAATAGGATTAAAATGGACATTTAAATTTAGATCATTGTCTCATACCTTCTATAATGCTGGGCACATAGAGCGCTCAAGATCAAAAACTCTGAAATAAACCCTAGGTTAAGATTCTAGCTCCACCGTTTATTGTGTAACTTTGAGTAAGGTACTTAATCCTTCTAATCTTTACTTCTTTCTTCTATAAAATGGATAAGGGTTGTTTCGAGAATTAAAGAAGACGATTTATGTAAAGCACTTAGCGTTAGTGTCTGGCACAGAATAAACAGGCTGTAAAATGATAGTGATTATGTTTTATATCAATAATTCTAATTCTCTCAAGAATCTTTAGGTACCTTGTAAATCATCAGTTAAGACTGCACAGTGAGTATAATGGTTTCACTCAGTTTTGAAAAATAACCAGAATAGATTACTTAGTCATCTAGAATGTTGCACTTCCCAATTGGACAGGATATAGATATATATAATTTTATACTATTTTTAGAATATTTCATTCAGTAATGAAGTAGTTTGCCCATATTAATTTTCTCCTTCATCACATTTCTGGAAAATTGTAATCTTGCCAAACAAGGGTTTTTTTCTTTGTGAAATGTGTGCCACCTGCCTTCATACTCTAGTCAATACCTGCTTATAGTGTAAAATGGAACTTCTTTCAGATAAGCCTCTTTTTGTAGAAATGGTTGCAGGGAAGTCCCTCAACTTTTTTCCCATTTTATTTCTTTTAGCTGATGGAAATTTCTTTTTTTCCCTTGATTGTTACGTATCTGATTAACTATGTCCTTTTTCTTAGGACAGGTAGATTTTGCTGTGAAAATGCTTTCAGTTCTAAAGACAGCATAAACAAGAGACAGGTCAGGAGTACAAATCAGACCACTTATTGGCTTCTCTTCGCAATTTCTCCTCTTACCTTTACTTCCTGAGATGCCTAGTGTGGCTGACTCTACATTAACAGGCAGCGAAATGTTATATCATAAAGTAGCTGGACCAGGAAATGTCATTTGCTGTTTTATAGATGGAAATTCTTTGAAGGTATACCAGTGCTTCCTGCATCCCTCTGACCCCAATTTTAGTATTCTTCCTGGCTTCTGTTGGGTTGTTCTTAACTCTCTGGGGCACAGTTAGAATGTAGCAGTAAAACTTGGATGGGATAATTGAGAGGCACTTTTTTCTGTTTTGTTTGATGCCTTGACTTTCCAGTGGTATAGTGTATAGTATATAGTATAATCTGTGGTTACATGGTGTCACCATTCAGGTAAGGCGTCCAACTTGGGCCCTTTGCCTGCATTGCTGTCTTCTCTGCTAAAGTCACAAGTGTCTCAGTTGGGCTGAGTGTTTCATTCTTTTTCATCAAAATTATATTGAAGTACCAGAAGCTCATATATTTAGGTGAATGTCTGATTAAAACCTTAATCCTCTTGTTTCATTGTAAATTTTTAAGAGTGATGTAACTATTCTTTAGTTGAGCCCTAACAATAGATTTTTCCAATGCTGCATTTAGTGTCTGTTTAATAGGCTGAAGAAAATAAGGATTTGTGTAGGCAGAGCCATTGAGTTGATCTTTGTTCTGATTTTGTAAATTCTGACTCCACTATGTAGACCCAGGGCTTGGAAACTGACAGTTTGCTTGGATGTTCTATAATTTATTTGACTGTTTACACATGTAGAGAGGTCACAGTACTATATGTGTATGTGTGTTTGTTTATTTTTATGACTTGTATATAGCTTTATGATATTTATATTTTTAACTTTTCTTTAGCTTTGATCTGCTATTTTAGGCTGATGGTTTAACTCCTTTCTGCTTGGGTTCCTCCATGATTATTTACAAGAATACTTTGGTGGTAATGAATGACTTTTAATAATTGTTGAAATTTTCACAAGTTTCAGAAAACATAAAATATTTATCCTTTTTTCTCTTTTCTCTCAGGCTAAAGTAAATGAAGCTGTAGAATGTTTACTGTCCTTGAAAGCTCAGTATAAAGAAAAAACTGGGAAGGAGTACATTCCGGGTCAGCCCCCCTCACCTCAAAGTTCAGATTCAAGCCCAACCAGAAGTGCTGAGCCTAGTGGTCCAGAAACACCAGAAGCCAAGCTACTTTTTGACAAAGTAGCTTTGCAAGGAGAAGTAGTTCGAAAACTTAAAGCCGAAAAAGCTTCTAAGGTTGGTGTGATATTATGTTCATATGTTTTTGTTTTTTACATTGCAGGCTATTTTCTTTGCCTGAAACATGTTCGCTCCCTCACATCTGGCTAACTTCTCATGTCTGTCGGTTCTCAACTCTTCATCTTGCCTTTTAGAGAAGCCTTCATTGATCCTTTCTCCTCCCAGCTGGAGCTGACTGGGCATTCTCATATGACACTCTTTCTCTGACATAACACTTGAACATACTACATTTTAATCGTTTGCTAAATTCTCTGTTTCTCTCTTGTGTGTAAGAGCCTTGAGAATGGGGACCTAGACCCGAGAGTGTTTGGCTCACTGCAGGCCCTTGATGCACACTCTTTGTTTGACTCACTCTCCTAAAGCTCTCTCAGGCTCACATCTGAGGTTTTATCTTGAGCTCTGGTGTAGTTTGTGCTAGTTGTATTGTCCTTGCAAGAGTAGGATTTTTTTAGTACAGATTCTCAGGCTAAAGTTAGTGAAGCTGTAGAATGCTTACTGTCCCTGAAAGATTCATAAGTGTAGAAAATGGTAAGTCGCTACAGGTTTTGAAGTTTAACCAGTAATATAGAAGTTTGATTGCTGTCATCTTTATAATTGCAAAATGTTCAACTTATGGATTTAATGGCTCTTAAACTGCAGTAGAGTACGTGTTGTATCTCAGTGCTTTCTAATAGAACCTTCTGAGATGGTGGGCGAGCCCTCTAGCAGTTCTCTCCAGTACCGTGGTCACTAACCACAGGTGCTGAAATGTGGATGTTGTGACTAAGGAACTGAACTTTTATTTACTTGAATTTGCATTTAAATAGCCACGTGTGGCTAGTGATTGTTGCTGAGCGGTGCAGTTACGGTACTGTTGTTTAGACACTGTGTTTCAGTGCTGTCCCTGTTTATCATGTTCTTTTGTTTACTTTCAGTAGTTAGTATATTTAGCATTCTCCACCCTTACCCTATAACCCTTCTGCCTTTAATAGTATTTTCCAATCTACTTATAAAGCTTTGGACATTGGTGCTTAGACAGTGGTTTCAATTAAATACCATCTTCTCTTCTTCCTCTTTTGTTAAACTAAAGGATCAAGTGGATACAGCTGTCCAAGAGCTCCTTCAGCTGAAGGCACAGTACAAGTCTCTGACGGGAGTAGATTATAAGCCTGTCTCTGCCATTGGGGCTGAGGAGAAAGATAAGAGAAAGAAAGAAAAAGAGAATAAATGTGAAAAGCAGAATAAGCCCCAGAAACAAAATGATAGCCTAAAGAAAGATTGGTCTAAAAGCCAAGGAAGTGGGCTGCCATCCAGTGGAGCAGGGGAAGGACAGGGGCCTAAGAAGCAGACCAGGTAATGAAACGTGGGGACTTCATTTGACGTAAAGCAAAGTTTTGGATGAATTCAACTATTAAATTATTAAAAACAAACAAACTAACAAATTTTGGTGAGTTTGACTATCCCATTAAGTTGGAGAATGCTAAAGGTATAATGTCAGCTTTTGTTCATTTTCTGTTTCTTTATTTAAATAGGTAACACATGCATTTGCTTGGTTCAGGAATCTGAGAATATAAAAAGTTCAGTGAAATCTCACTCCTGTGTTTCTTTCTCATCTTCCCCGTTCCTCCTACCACCATAATGAATTGGTAACCACTGTTACTAGTTTCTCTGTCCATTGAGAGAGTTTCATTTGCTTACACAAGTAAAAGCAAATAAAAAGACACACTTTTTTCTCTTTTTCTGCCCTTTTAACACAATTGTTAGCCTAACCGTACACGTTGTTTTGCACTTCAGCGGATTTTTCAAATGAAAATCTTTTGTGGGGGCCAAATGAGAACTTCATTCTCGGTAGGATTTTTAAATCAGCAGGTTAAATATAAAACAAAACTGGTTTAAAGACAACACAGTGGAATAGATGATGTTTCAATAACATGATTCCCCTGTTATCCCCATCCCAAAGTTAGAGTGAACTTTATACAAGGTTCACCCTAAGCTGAACGTAAGCTAAGCTGTGGTTAGCAGCTACTATTTAGAAACACTTTGGTATTAGATTCGTTTAGCTGAATTTCGAATTCTGCTGCATTTCCCACAGAATACATGCATAATGTCTCCTTAAATAAGATAATGCAACAGTTGTTTTTCCTGCCCGTTGACTGGGTGATCAGATTTATAGAATAGTAGAAAAGAAAATAGGACTTCTCACTCACCTTTTACCTTCTGACTGTTTGTGAAAGGGCCAGGTTTCATACAGGCATTTTGTGGAGTTGTGTCAAAGTGAAACAACAGAGAATTCAAATGTAAATACATTGAGATTTTAAGCCAATAAAGCCTTATTTGCAAACTGAAAAGATACATCTTTTATAAAACATAACTAATGGATAGATTTTTTTCTGTGTGGATCATAAGACCACAGTTTCCTGAATAGTTGTTGGTGTTTCAGTAGAAGGATCATTGTCTAGAATAGTTCTTGATATATAACTTCTTTTTTTCTTTTGAAGTATAGTTAGTTTTGAGTGTTGTGTCTAGAATAGTTCTTTATTGCAGATTTATTTTGGAAGCATCTGTCGCTGCAACTTTTATTTACTTCAATTAAAAGAAAAACTTACAGAACATGTAAGGATATAAACACATATACATACATACACATTTATATATTCACACATGTATATACACATAGCCGTTGTTTTTACTATTTTTTATGTGTTACTTTCAGTGAGACGCTGATCTAATTTTACCTGGATTGAGATTGGCAAAAGATCTCTTTTATTTTTTAGTAAGAGAATATGTGAATAGGTTCTAACTTTACTATAAACACATTACCTTATAAAGAACTTTGTAAAAGAAATGTCTGCATTAAAATCATAGCTTTTGTTAGGCTTAGCTTTCCTAGCTTTTTTGTGGACAGCATCACAACACCTTTTAAGAGATGGTTGAACTTTTTGTTTTCTAGTTTAAAAACATCTTGGGAATGAATATAGAAAAGATATAAATATAGAAATAACTCATACTGAAGAAAGACTAATCTATTTTGAAGTTTAGAGGTTTATTTCCGTTCAGCCTAAAAGCATTTGCTGAAGAAGAGATTTATATTTTATCTTTTATTTCTACAGGTTAGGTCTTGAGGCAAAAAAAGAAGAAAATCTTGCAGATTGGTATTCTCAAGTGAGTATGTGTTCAGTTGATTTTTATGTTTTAAATTCCTCAAAGGCTACTTTATATTTAGATTCTAAAATCCAGACACAAAGTAATAATGTATAATGCCTTTAATAATATATGGAACAGTCATGTAACATGTCACAGTTTTCAAAACATGTTCACATGAAGTAGTGAATTGAGAAATAGCCCTGTGAGATAGCCATTATTTGATTTTTTTTTTTTTTTTTTTTTTTTTTTGGTGAGGTAAAGAGATTAGTCCAAAGTCACAAAACAGTAACTAGCAGAAGCAAGATTAGAATTAAAGTCTTCTAAAGAATTTAGAGCCCTGGTGTTGCTCGGCATAGAACGATCCATTTTACCCTCACATTAAGAAGATGCACCAACAGTGGAAGCCTCTGGATTTGAAGCTTGGTTATCATATTCTTGGCACTTACGCTATCGTTTTGGTTCAACCTAGGCTTCATAGAGACTATGTTTTCCTTTTAAAAAGGTCATCACAAAGTCAGAAATGATTGAGTACTATGATGTAAGCGGCTGCTATATTCTTCGTCCCTGGGCATATTCCATTTGGGAATCCATCAAGGACTTTTTTGATGCTGAGATTAAGAAACTTGGCGTTGAAAACTGCTATTTCCCCATGTTTGTGTCTCAAGGCGCATTAGAGAAAGAGAAGACTCATATTGCCGACTTTGCCCCTGAGGTAAGTTAGCCTGCTTTATTTTTGCAGTTTTCTCTCATAAACTCAGAAGTGTATTTTCAGTTTGCACTTGAATAGTAATTTAAAAGGCAAATTACAACAGCTAACTTAGAGAAATGTAAAGCCATTAAAAAAAATTGTTTCTTTCGTCAGGGCAAGTTACGATTCTTTTTATTACATTAATTTAACTGGCTCTCACTTTTTAGTAAACATTTATAAGGACAACAAGTATCTACCTATTTTTCACAGTGAACAGCAGCAACCATTTTAACTTGTATTAAATGATACAGAAAAAATTGAAATAGAGATTTGCCTACATCTGTCCTGTTTCCCTAAAGTGTTGTTAAAAAATGTATGAGAAATGGTTTTATCTTCCTAGGTTGCTTGGGTGACAAGATCTGGCAAAACAGAGTTGGCAGAACCAATTGCTGTTCGTCCTACCAGTGAAACAGGTGAGGCTGGGCCTTGGCGCATGGGAGGAAGCTCGTGGAACATTAGAGACAGCTTCTAGAGTTGTCTCACCTTTTATTTTGTGATACTTATAATCCTTGTTGATGACATAAAGTTTAGTGAATGTTGATAAAGATGAATGCAGATTTAAGTGGTGTTGACTTTTATTCTCTGTACCGTATTGATTGTGGAGCTCTTTAATCGTTAGGATAAAGGTGGTTTTTTTTTTTAACTCTTGGCATCATTTTTAATTTCATGCTATAGTTTTTCAGAACTTTCCAAGGAGTTTTATTCTTGCAATAGTTTCTGTCTTGGACTTGATTATAAAATTGCAAACACTAATGTTCTATACCATATTTACTTACAAATTATTCATTTTGATGTTACATTTAGATTCCTGTAGGGTTTTTATAGGTTTCTAAGTGATTTCATTTTCATCGTGTATTATTCTTCCAATGGCATAGTTAGGAAAGTAGAAACAGCTATTGTTATCTCCATTTTGCAGGTAAGAAAATCTCTGAAGGGTTAGGTGATTTTCCTGAAATTACACATAGAAAGTAGGAGTATCTCTTGGAAATTTTAGGAGTACCTTGTTGGAAATACCATTCACAGGCACAACCACAACATTTTAATTCCTATTAATTATGTTGCCAGTTTAACCAGCCTTTGAGGAAGAGTAAAACCTTCAGTGACTAACCCTGCCTGTGTTTTCACTGTGTCTTTTCAGTAATGTATCCTGCATATGCGAAATGGGTGCAGTCCCACAGAGACCTGCCCATCAGGCTCAACCAGTGGTGCAACGTGGTGGTAGGTGCACGCCTCTTCTCATAGTCTTCCATTATTCTTCTTACTCATTTTAAAAAAAAAACACATTTTTTTCTGTATTTTTATATTCAGAGGTTTGAGAGTATGGAAGCAGTTTTGAAGTATTTTGGATCACAGTTAGATTTCTGATTACTTACCACGTAAAGTTGTTACTGAAAATTGAAAAGCCCTTGCTAACGATCAAATTGTGTTCCTGCCTCTTCCAGCGCTGGGAGTTCAAGCATCCTCAGCCTTTCCTGCGCACTCGTGAATTCCTTTGGCAGGAGGGACACAGTGCGTTTGCTACGTTTGAAGAAGCAGCAGAAGAGGTATAAAAATTGTCTTCCATATTAAGTATGTTCTAATTCTTTGTCCAGGCTGTGCTTTTTTTTTTTTTTTTTTCTCTCCCCAGCCATAAGTATTGCAGTGCTGTCTGTTTATATAATAGTCATTTAGGAAACAAGTAAGCTGAAGTTCAGTCTGATCTAAAAATGACATTGAAAGGTAATTTCCTGGTATAAATTATTTTGTTCCTTAAAATGTTATGTGTCACCTGTTAAAAAACAATTCAAATGTACACGGACTTAAGAAATTGCTTGTTGAAATTTTATTAGAAAATGAGCTGTTGTATCATGTGACTTATTCCTCAATAAAGTTGAAGAAAAAATTTTTTAAAGAAAAAAAAACTTCTAAATTTTCAGATGAAAATAGTTTTGGACTTCAGTGTAAAGAAGGAATTGTAATCCCATGGGTGAAATTAATTATTCCTCGTGAGATTTTCACCCTGCTTACTGTGTATCTTTCATGAGCACTTATTTCTCTTATATTCTAAATTTATGTACATTTAGAAAAATTATTCAGCTTCTTTGCACACTGCTTTGTTGACTGTCTTTCTTAAGGAATTCATACTGACTGACCTTTTTATAAAAAAAGATTTTTGTTGTTTTTAGTGTTTTTCCCGCCATAGTTTTAAGCAGTGCAGTTTAATAGATCGATAATAAATAAATATATACCATAAATTGGGACACTTTTACATTTAAAGTGTTGTTACAGGTTTTGCAGATCCTTGACTTATATGCTCAGGTATATGAAGAACTCCTGGCAATTCCTGTTGTGAAGGGAAGAAAGACTGAAAAGGAGAAGTTTGCGGGAGGAGACTACACAACGACCGTAGAAGCGTTTATATCTGCTAGTGGGAGAGCTATCCAGGTACCAGACCGCTGCGCGGGGCTCCTAGGGGACCGTACATGTAGCCCGTGGGCAGATCTGACAGGGTTCTTCTGTCATCAGACAAGTAGCCTCTTAAAAAACCAGCACTTCATGTGCTTTCTCGGCCATATTGTAATTTCAGGCCAATCTGTCTCATCCCTGTGAGTCTCTAAGGTCAGTTAAGTCAAGGTTTGTATCCTGAATTATTAAATATTAAAGCATGGATTTTTTTTAACCTTTGTAGTTAAAGTTACTCCTGTATAAGGGGCTGCTCACAACAGTACACTACTGTAATATTTTTGGACTAATTTTAGTCTCTGTTGTACCAGTTATGCTTAAAAAACTTACTTAATGTAAAAAAATCAGGGATGATAAATGGGTGTCGTGCCATTTTTAAGGCTTGCGATCTTATAGTAATCATATTCAGAAGCATAATAGGTCGTTAAAATTAAAGTGAGTGTTTCTCTGTTTTTAGGGAGCAACATCACATCACTTAGGGCAGAATTTTTCTAAAATGTTTGAAATCATTTTTGAAGATCCAAAGACACCAGGAGAGAAGCAATTTGCATATCAGAACTCCTGGGGCCTGACAACTCGAACTATTGGTGTTATGACCATGGTTCATGGGGACAACATGGGCTTAATATTACCACCCCGTGTAGCCTGTGTTCAGGTAAGGAAAATACTTCTGTTTATCATTTCTTTTATAAAATGTAAGTCATAACTAGTAAAGAAAATTTAGAAGTGGGATTTTCTAAATGTCATTCAGGTAGATTTTGCTGATACAGAATCAGTGTAGGAAACAGTCTAGACCTCAGTGTTGTGTAGCTATGTGTATTATTTGGGTTACTGTTTCTTACCTAGTTTTAATTTGAATTAAAAGTAAATTTTAATTAAGTTTTTGAAATCTAAAATACAAGTAAATTTTAATTAAAAGTTAATTTTTTTACCTACTTTATAAAACTTTTAGAAATTATTTTTTGAAATGATTTATAATAGGTTAAATGAAAAACACAAGTGCATTTATCATGAACCAACAATATGCAGGTAATTGCTAGATACCTATTAGATTAGAAATCACACAGATTGATTTGTGTTAAGACTTACAGTCACTGGTAGGTTTTGGATACCTGGATACCATGGTATATCTCGATACCACGTGGGTGATATGACTTCATTACTTCTGTATGCTGATTTTTTTTTAAATATAAATTTAAGTATAAATTTGTGATACTGTGCTGGATTCTAGGTGGTGGTTATTCCTTGTGGCATTACAAATGCACTTTCTGAGGAAGACAGAGATGCTCTTATTGCAAAATGCAATGATTATCGAAGGCGGTTACTCAGCGTTAATATTCGAGTTAAAGTTGATTTGCGAGATAACTACTCACCAGGTTGGAAGTTCAATCACTGGGAGCTCAAGGTAAGTTCTTCAGTTGCGTATTTTACTCCCACACTCCCAGTTTGGATTTAGATTTTGTTTCTGCAGGTATATACTTTTATAAAATATAAGGCTGTTTCATTACTTGTCTCTATTTTGATAGTTAAGTGTTCTTTTCATCTTCACTTAAACTAAGTGTTGAACACAGACACTGTTCAAAGCATAGTAATATTAGGATCTAAAGTTTATATATTTGCTAAATTCAAAATCATTTTGTGGAAGCTTATTTTTTTTTTTTAAATGATCTTGAAGACCTTGTTTATGGTTAATAAACCCCGTGGTTGTTACTAACACGTTTATGTCAGGAGTTCATAAAATAAATAAGTTATTTAAGCAGTAAGACTATCAGAATTATGGTGCATGGGCGTCACCTCGCTGTCATTGTAACAGCTAATCAGAGATTAATTTCATACTTGGTTTTTCATACCACATTGTTTCACAGCAGCTTGTTGATTTTTATTTTGTGTATTTAAAGCTGGTCTAAATTCTGGCTTAGTGTTTTTAATATAACTTATTTATTACACATAGTCAGTATAAGATCTATAGTCTTAATTCCTTTTCTCAGACTTTGGGATCTTTTTTTCTTATGATGAAAACAGTGAATCTTACTAGAACTAGCAGTTAGGAGTCGAATTTATAAAATCACATTATAGGAAATGGATGAGAAGATGTAGTGAGACTACAGCTTCAAGCTTTCAAACGTGGAAGCTCAGCAGCAGTGGCATATTCAGTATCAATGTATGTCAGGTTCCTAACGTTTTTACTTACTTAGAAGTAGCGGTTGTGCAATTCCAGTAATAGTTTGTCTAAACCCATTTGTACCTGCTTGAGGTACCAAAGAGAAACTTACTCCTTGCTACTAGGTGGGTGGAAAGGGGGGAAAGGCTGTTCATACTTTCTCCTATGTCCCTCCTCTTCCCCTTCCTCCTCCGAGGACTGACTTGACTTTGCTCTGTCACTCTTCTTTTCCTTACCCTGGTGAACCCGTACTCTGTGGGGGAGGCGCCTTAGTAAGAGTTGACTCTGCTACAGCTTCCTAATCTTCAGAACTTAGGAAAGAAAACAAAGCACCCAAGTTCTAAAACTAAAGGACACTTAAGAAAGAGAGTTCCCTAGCTAGTGAAAAGGACTGATCATACATTTAATGCCAAGAGTACCTGAGGGAAGAAAACATTTGGGAAGATCTAGATTCATGTTTATTCAATAGTGACTAACTTTGTGATCTCCTTTCCCAGTACAGGGTGCAGTCCTGTTGTATTGTGTCGCCAGGTCTTTTAAGTCTCCTTTTATCAAGAGTAGTTCCTCAGCCTTTCTTTGTAATTCATGACATTGACATTTTTGTAAATAAAGATCGGTAATTTTATAAAATATTCTTCAGTTTTGATGAATTTACTCATTAAGGTTTGCCTTCTCCAGTAACTTTCCTTTTCTCTTCCAGCTGAGGATAATCTCCCACTTCTGATGCTCTGCACTGATTTTTATTATTTGTATGCATGCCCTATTCACCCTGCAAAACATGATGCTTCCTGAGGACAGGATCTACTTCTTACTCATCTTTTAGATCTCATTGCACTTAACACTGTTTCCTACACATGCACACATTGGATGAATAAAGGAAGACAAAATAATGTAATAGTATATAGCATTTTATTCCAGAGTGTTCATTATTTTATAAAATAAGTCTTCTCCAGGGATAAATCATTTTTTTCTAGAGTAACACTTAAAATTTTTCTTTTGGCTTTGTTCACAAGGATTGAATATCCACAGGGTTCAAACTTGTATGTGGCCCGTGAGCTCCTTTGTAAAAACTACCTGTGGAGGAGGGTACTGGGGAGGGGTTCTCAACATGCAGCTGCAGGACCAGCATTCTCAGCATCACTTGAGAACTTGTTAGAAATATGTGTTCTCAGGCCCCATCCCTGTACCTCCTGCAATAAGACACTCAGTGGGTGGACCCCAGCAGTCTGTGCTTTGACAAACCCTTCACTATCTGGTGTTTAAGGCAGAGCCACAGAGCTAGGGCTTCCCAACCAAAGGACCCCACGTGCCGTGAATGAGTCAAGGATGTGCCGGGGGCCTTAGGGTGGCTCTGGCTCTGAGAGGCCTTCTGTGTTTCCCCCCGTGTGCCATCCCAGTGTGATCTTGTACGTGTGCTGTCATGTGAGGAAAGTTAGGAACACTCATCTACACAGCTACCCTCGTGTTTCCCCATTAAGCTCGCTCTTAGCTCAGAACCACTCAGAAGGTACTGTTTTTCCTTTGGTTGATGCCTTCTTACTGGGATAGGTTTCTGTAGTATCTCAGGAATATTACCTACTTTTTAAAATCATTGGCTTGTCTTTGTTCTTTGGATTTTCATGATTAGATAAAGCCATGGAATGTCTGTGTATTCAGCTGGAGACACGCATGGCTTTTTGTGTTTTTTAGGGAGTTCCCATCAGACTTGAAGTTGGGCCTCGTGATATGAAGAGCTGTCAGTTTGTAGCTGTCAGACGAGATACTGGAGAAAAGCTCACAGTTGCTGAAAATGAGGCTGAGACTAAACTGCGTGCCGTTTTGGAAGACATCCATGTGACCCTCTTTACACGGTCCGTTTCTCAGGCTTGTTTGTGTCTCTCATCTTCAGGTCCTGCTCAGCCCTTGAGATCGGTACCAAGGAATCCTTTCATTGCCCCAGTGGGAAGGAATCTTTCCCTCCAAACTCCCATGGTTCTTAGTTCTCCTTTCTCTTTGTGTTTTTTGACTTGTGTTATGATTGGTTTTTTGTGTGTGCTTTCTGCTCCTTACTAGGTTTTCAGTGGTGGATTGTCTGTCCTGTGGACTAATTTGGATTAATTTGAGATCCAGGTTTTATGATATATAATATTTGAGGGGCAAAGGCATTGATTCTCACCTATTGGATACACATTAGCAGCACCTGGGGAGCTTTAAAAAATACCAGTGCTTGGGACCCTCCCCAGAGATGTTAATTTGATGTAGAGTGGGCCTGGATCCTAGAGTATTAAAAGCTCCCCAGTCTTATAAAAGACTAATGCACTATGGAAATAAATTGAATAGTGTATACGTATGTGTTTTTCCTTTCCTAAATGTTTTCATGCCTTTGTGTTTGAGTCTCACAGTTTGATATGGTAGTTAGACGAGTATTTTTCCAGTTTTGTAGAAGGGAAAACTAAGACCAGAGAGGTTTAAAAATAACCCAGACTCTCATAGGTAGTAAGTGGTAAAGCCAGATTTAGAATGTTGGTCAGTGGAGATTTAATGGCAGCAAAGTGATTATTACCTGCGTGCACTTGGCAGATTCTTTAATGTTCACAATAATGCAGGAATGGACTGAGATGTAGTGAATGTCACTGCTAGTGACAAAGCTGAGATTCATATTGAGTTCTATTTTTTCATTAAGTTATGCTGTGTTTTAAAAACTTTTCACATTATTAATAAAAAAATATGTATTCTTTTCTAATTATTGCTTGATAGGGCTTCTGAAGACCTTAAGACTCATATGGTTGTGGCTAATACAATGGAAGACTTCCAGAAGGAGCTCGATTCTGGGAAGGTAAGAGACTTCTGAAAAGTTTTGACTATAAACATATTTCAGTAAATGGTATTTTAAGGCTAATTGAGTTTATGCATGATGTTAATCTTTTTTTAAAAGCCAGTCACACAAAAGGATCATATGTTATTCAGCATTACATACTCTCATTTTCCACTGGCTTTCCTGAAGCACTGCAACATTAAATCATTTTTGAATGACACTGTGAACGGATTATGTAAAAGCTGTTTCTCCCGCTCATTACGCTGGCTCACCAAAATTCATTCTCTGTGACGCCTAGTATTTTCATTATTGAAAAATTTCATTTTGTTTTCTCAGTTTGATGTAAGTTCCTAAAGTAAGCATTGTTCTAGTTTTAGAAATGTGATGTGCAGATTCCTAAAATAAGGCAGTCCCATTTCAAGTCTCTGCGCCTATATACTTACCCAGATCTTAAACAGCTGAACTTTCTTAATAATAAGTGAAAGTATCACTCATTTCTAAGCCTGTTTTTGAGAATGAGTGGGTACTTATGGCTCCTTAAACTACACAGGCTTGCCTAATGGCTCTTTAAGAATTTATCAACTTTGTGTTGTGTGTATGCAGGTGTTCACAGCTGAAACCTAATTTTCATAAAGGAGAGGTCTTGATTTACAAAATTATTAATTACTGGAATGAATCCCTTAGGAACATTAGTATCCTGGTGTACACATTTGATTATATAGCCAGTCCTGTGCCCTCAAGTTATAAATGAGAAAAACCATGGACCAAGGTCTAATAATAAATTACCCTAAGCCATACAGAAGCAGACCTGGGATTAGAATTTAGCTCTCGCTTCTGATTCAGCTTAATGCGCTTCCTTCTGGTTTTGTGTTTTTTTGTTTTTTGTTTTCTTAAATTCATGCTGAGAGTGTAAGACAACATTTTAGTTGGTTGTGGTCATAGTCTCCTAACATGTCTCTTTTTACATGAGGTGGAAAATGTTAATCTCTTTGGCTCTCACTTTACTAATCTGTAAAATGAGTGAAAAATAGTATCAAAATCCCCTTCAGATCCGTAATGCTTCAATATTTAGCCTTCAGTTATTCTTGGTTTCCATAATTTGTCGCTTGACTTCAAACTATTTCTGTTTCTTCTAGCATTCTGGCTAGAGAATGGATAGTCATCTGATGCCATGTGTATTTTTTCTCTCATTCCCTTTCATTGTGATTTATTTTTTATAATTTTTTGTGTCATTAAGTATTGAATTTTATAACTTCTTTTATTATAGACATATGGTAGTCACTTTGCAGTACAGTCTATTAAAAACATTGCATAAGAGTTAATAAATCAATAGGGTGCCTATCAGTTAATTCATTACTTTCAAAGAAATCTCAGTAGATACTAGTGGAATCATATCTTTCATTCTAATATTAGATAAGCTAAGCTGCTAGAGAGATTTCAACATGTATCCTAAAGCAGAATACAGCAGTTTAGTTGTGTGTTCAAAGATCACAGAGACCAAAGCAAGTTTTGTTATCTTGTGTTCAGTCATCAGTTTCATCCCCCATCTTACCTCATGTTGACTGACCATCAAGCAACCTTTGAGGCTATGGTAAATAAAATTGGATTTACTGGGAGGTGGGAGGGAGAAAGGGATCTTTGGAACTTCAGTGTAGGTGAGAGTTTGCTTTTCTACTCTTCCCTGTTGGTATAAATATATGAAAAAAGAAATTTTATATCTGATTTGCAGGACTTGATTTTAGTAAATTTTTCCAAGGGGATGATCTTAATTAAATGAAAAATAAATATTATTTACATGTAACATACTTTTGACTGTTGACATACATTACTAATCTATTGATCACTATAATTTTTGAGTATTAATATTTCTCATGATTAAAATTTTCTGCAGAGTTTAAGGTATTATTTATTGCAAAAGATTGTGTTTTGGGGGGTGGGGAGTTTAGTGGCAGAGCACCTGCTTGGTGTGCTTGAGGTCCTGGGTTCAATCCCCAGTGCCTCAGTTAAAGGGAAAAAAAGGTTGTGTCTTTTTAAAACATAGATGTAGAAACAATAAGAAATAAAAAGATAAAAACCTTTCTATGGCTGAATAAATAGTCTAAAAATGCATACTGTCCTTTTATATTAATGAATTACATGCATAAATAATAAGAAATTTCAGGTCTTATATAAACTTCACTTTGAGGCTGTAAAGAATTAAAACTTTTTTTTTAATATAATATTATCATTTACGAGTTCAGATACATTTAATAACAGCTTTAGTTGAATTTGTTCACATACTCATACCATTTAAAATTTTAAAAATCATTATCTTAGAAATCCCTTCTCAAGACTTAGTGATTTTTTTTCTTACAGAAAAAGACTACTTAACTGTAAAATGTGTTAAGTTATTAAAAATAGCTTTAAGTGTTATGAGTTAACAAAAGTAGAATTTCTAAGAAACCAAATTTAAATTCATTATTCAAAAACATTCTTTGGTAGTTGTCTTAATATTTTTATCATTGCATAATTAGAGACTGATTCATTCTGTCTTCTGTAATGTATTTTAAAAAATACTTTTATGGATGTACGGTTTTTTCATTCATTTTTGTTTGTATAAATGCTAATGATTTACCAAGTTTCAATACAGGGAAGTAACTGTTATTTCAGCTCTTGTATCTCTAGGTTCGTTTTTGCTTCAGTTTTCATCACACAATTTCTATACTTAAATTTCGTATTAACATATATCCAATAATTATTAGTTTTATATTGTTTGTAACATTTAATTAAATTATTTATATATTAAAATAATTCTGTAATTATCAATTTAACATATATTTTAAAACCTATATTAAAACATTTCAGAATACTTATTATTATCATCTCTTCCACCTTCCCTTCACCCCCACCCACCATGCCTAGAAGTTTATCACCTCTTTATTGTCTTAAGGCACATCACCAAAATAGCAGTTTATCAGATTTGGGAATTAGGCTGACACATTCTGCTAAATCAGCATAAGAGACATAGGTAACTAAACCCTTCCTCATCCTGCAGTGATGTTCTCCTGTTGAATGACTCAGTTTTTGGTAATTTCCTAATCTATTTACTTTCACTTTACTTCTTAGACAAGCTTTTTGAAACATGTTTAACCAAATTCCAATTGCATGGAAGGGTTTCCAGGAGGTACTGGCTTTGAGCGTGGAAGGTGTGGCTGGGACTGGCTGATCACAAGTTAATGAGGAAGCTGGGTAACCTTCTGGCTGCTTTTAAAGTAGCATTTCGAATGTGTGGGGCATTACCCACACGTTTGCCCTCTCTGCGCTCCACTAACGAACTTTTTACAGGACTAATGCGTAATTATTGCTGCAGACAAGCCTCATTTTGATGCAGACTTATGAAAAACTGAGGATTTACAACTGAGAGAAATCTTAATTCTTGTCTAGTCCAACATCCACATTTTTCAAAAGAAAACTCAGGGCTAGAGATTTTCAGATAGGCAGTGAATTTCAAATTTAGGATGAAATCCCAGGTCTCTTGATTCTGCCCATTATTCTATACGGTCTATGAAAGAAAATTTGGGAGGTTTAACCACAGTTTAAAACTCAGTTTACTACTTGTCATCTCCCCTCTATCCTCCTGATAACCACCTAGCCAGGTAGAGCAGGCAGTAGTCTGGATTTGCAGCGGGGGATTTGAGATTCACCCTTTGTTCCTTCTCTTAGCACTGTGTTGTAGCCAGCTTTTTTGGACATTTAAGTGTATTGCAAAGATATCTTTGTTGGGTTATATGATGTGTGGGTTTTGGACAGCGGAACAACATTCTTTCCTATCTCAGGCACCTCTGAGCAAAGTTCCTGGCAGGTGTGCAAAGGTATCATGGCTAGAAGAAGGCTGAGAGACCTATCCTTTTTGCCTGTAGGTTTAATAGAGAACTCAAATGTCCCTTTTATGGAATAGGAGGAGTTGTAAATACTGAAAATTTTTTTCTTACTAGATCGCTCAGATTCCATTCTGTGGGGAAATTGACTGTGAAGACTGGATCAAAAAGACCACCGCCAGGTAAGATAATTACACTTAACAGATGAAACCTGTGCAGTCGTGCAGTGGGAAAGAATAGGAATATACAGCTTACATGAATGGAATTCTTCTTTGTTTCTAATTTCAGGGATCAAGACCTTGAACCTGGTGCCCCATCGATGGGAGCGAAGAGCCTTTGCATCCCCTTCAAACCACTGTGTGAGCTGCAGCCTGGAGCCAAGTGCGTCTGCGGCAAGAACCCTGCCAAGTTCTACACCTTGTTTGGTCGTAGTTACTAAGGCATGAAACAAACACCATCTCCAACCCTACTCACTTTTTAAAATATTGGTAGTAGTATCTTCCCAGATATAGACAGTTTTATGATTTTTTAAAATAAAAGTTCAAAAAGGAGCTCACATAAGACAGACACCTATTCTTATGCCTAAATTAACAGTGGAAAAAAGTCTTTTCTGTAAAAATAACCCCCGTAATAAATATCATGAACTAATATTGTTTCATGTATTCATTTGTTTCTGAAATCCCTGAATTCTGTGCTACAGGAAAATTCCTATGAAGAGATGAAAATAACTGTTCTTGATCTCAGTATCCCTCACATTTCAGACCTTGAACCACCAATTTCCTGCTTCTTAAATGTTGGAGGACTTCTTTTCTTTAATTCCTACTAAATCTAAAATTGCCCTAAATCTTTCTTTTTAAAAAGCAAAACAAAATCACAAATGTACCAAAAAAAAAAAAAAAAAAAAAAGGTTTCTTTTGAGCTCCTCTCCCCCTCTGGTTCCTACTAGTTACCATGAGTTCTTCAAAAACCCAGGCATGATTTCTTTAAGAGCGGTCAGCCCTCCTCACTTCTTACTTTGCGCTTTTCCTCCCCCTACTTCTGCCCCCACCTCCCACAACGCTGTTCTCACAGAGGTCGCTGCCACCCCTTCTGACCAAAGCTAACATCTTAGTTTCCTGTCGTACTGTGTCCCTCTGTTGCAGGCCTGCTGCTGTGTGACATTTCTTTTTACTCATTTCACTCCTGCTACTTGCCCTCCTACCTCTCTGGCTCTTTTTCTCAGTTATGTGCCTTCCCCTGGCTTTTCTCCCTCAGCCTGCTTCTCAGACACGGTGTACCCATTGTCTGTACTTGGCCCTCTTCTAGGGTACCCAGGCGGCCTCATCTAGTCCCATGGTTCCAAATAGCGTTACTAGGAAGATGACTCCAACATTTTTATGTCTCAGTCTGAGCTCAAGACCTCCATCCTAGCTGCGTAGTGGGTTATCTTGAGTGTTCCATCAATATTTCAGATTGGCCTGTCTCCAAAAACCTCATTTCATTCTCCACTCCCAGACCTAAGTATTCGCTGCCTGAAAGACTAGCATCACCGAAATGTACCCGGTGACCTAAACCAGAACCCCACGAGTCCTTCTAGTCGGCAGCTCCAACACACCGGGAGCCGGATTCAGTGGCCTGCAAAAATGCTGCCCTCACCTCTGAGGCCTCTAGGTCTCCCCTGTCGCCTGCAGGTCTGGATCGCCTTCTTGCCTGTTACCTACTTGTTTACTGGCCTCCAGTTTCATCTCCAGGCCAGTCTCCACTTTTTCACAGGTGATTTTTTTTTCCTAATGTACAATTTAAATGTTTTTCTTCCCTTAAAACCCTTCTGTGGCTCACCATCACTAACAGGATAAAAGTTAAACCCTTCAGCCTATTCCTGTTCAGCCTACCTGTCCAGTCTCCTTCTCAACCAAAGCTGCAGAGTCCTTTGCAGCCTAACCATTTGGGGTTTCCTGTAGACAACGTGCTGTTTCCCACTTCTGTGCCTTGCGTGGAAGGCCTTCTACGCCTCATTTCTAGTCTCCTTGTTATCTCTCTCTTTCAGGGTCCTGCTCCCATCTGTTTTCCCACTTGGTAGTGATAAATACATCAATAAAGGGAAAAACTTCAAAAAGGACTTAAAATTTGAGCTGTGCTTTGAAGGCTGAATAGAATTTTAATAAATAGAAGAGGATGGACATTCCAGGAGGCAGAAGGCACAACATATGCAAAGCTGTGAAAGTACCCACTGTGTATGAGAGCACAGCAGAACTGTCCTTAGGTTGGTGGGAAACTGGCAAAAGGAAGCAGACTAAATGTAGCATGCTTTCAAGATTGACGTTTTGAGTATGTGTATTCATATTTCTAGCTTAATGAGATACGTATCTGAGCCACGTTTTTGTACCCAGGATCATTTCTTATTGATCTAGGGCAGTTCAGAATGCTTTATCTCCTTTCTCTACCCTTGGTAGCTGTGTGAAGTCTAATATCTCCATCATAGTCACTCTAACTCATAAAGTACTTAGAGCAACACCTAGCACCTAATAAGTAATAACTAACGTTGGTTATGACAGTGATGTACGGTCAACTGGCAGTCGCTCCTAGTATGTAGCTCCAGTTAACAGTTATGACCTTAGTGCCTGAGGTTTGGTTTTGTTTCCCTGCAAACAAATGCTTTAAAGGACAAGCTTTTGTTTAGCCAGTCCCTGTCAAAAGCCTGAAAAGTAGATCCAAGCTTCATAACTACATTTTGTTCTGTAGCCCCTGGCCATTTGGAGTGGGGGGGGTTATCTCTGACACATCTCCAGGCTATTGGAAGATTCAGATGAGCAAAACTAATCGCAGAAAAAGTTGACCTTTGCTGCTTTAGAGGAATTCACTGTTTAAAGGAACTCTACAGTGAGGAGTTGTGTTACGGAAGGAATCCTTCACCTCAAACCTACATGTGATAAATTGGCTTTTTTCAAAAATTGAGGTTCAGCTAAAATACCAAAACCTTTTCAAACATCTTAAGCATGGTGATGCTTTTCAAGGAAGTACGTAAACCTGACCCCAAACAGTATCTTTTAAGAAATGATCACTGTGTCTTACTTGCAGACGACAGCCAGCAGCTAGACACACAACTGACAGTCACAGAAGTGATCGTGTGCCTAGTGATGGTGGTTTTCGAAAAGAAAACAGGTCAAGGTGTATTTACTGCTGGCTCTGCTCACTAGGACTACCCGTGCATATCACCAGTTAGAAATTTCTAGTCTATTCCTGACAGTGGGTTTAAAATTGTTTCTAATTATGCCACGAAATCACATGAAGCCTTTGTGAGAATTGGACAATAACAGCAACTCATCTGGCCGTTAGTGGTCAGGCTTTGAGTCTCGAGATCTGCAGGCAGCGGAACACCCCATAAAACAGGCAGAAAGAAGGCATTTTGACTGGTGAGTCTGGACAGCTCACCCTACTTACGTCTAATTCTAGTTTTGAACATTAGTCATCTGTCATATATCTAAGGTGTTCAGGGGCTGTCAGGAGCATCAGAAGTTTGGGGAGGCAGCTACCCTACCCTGTCATTTTCAAACATATCTTGGGCTCTTTGTCACTTTTACTATGTCTAGAAAATGTTAGCCATTTCTTTAATAACTTGGTGCCCACTCTGTACAAAGTGCCAGAGCAGACTGTAGTGAATAAAACCAAACATGGTTTTTTATCTCCTTGGCTTATTCTCCCTGAAGTTGTCCTATTTGAGATGCAAAATCAGGCCATTAAGTGGACAGGGAGATGCAGCAACGTACCGGGCTGAGCACTGGCAGTAGGGGGCCATCGCCTGCTGAACCTCACTGACACGTCGTGAGATGATCCCGGCCATAGCAGTGTGCGGAGAACTAGCCTACACTTGAGATGACAGCAGCTGGAAATTTAAGTCAATGCTATTCTGCCACACCACCAGGCTTAAAATAACAGATACAGAGACATTTCTGTGGCTCAGTAGGTGATGTTAAACCAGTGGCTTTGTTCAACTTTACTGGAAGATTAAAGAGCTTGGAGCATCAACAGTACTGAACTGCTATTAAAAAGATTTTAAATAAATAAATCTCATGTAATAGGAACATTTAAGAATGTATTTTAAGTATGTCACTAAAACCAGATTTTGTGATTAAGAAACACCATTTGAACAAGCTGCTATTTGGGAATATGCATCAAGAACCTTAAAAAAAATCTTTATGCCTTTTGGCCCAGAAATTTTACTCCTCAAAATGTGTCATAACAGAGTAATAATTTAGGGATAAGCTATATGCTTAAGGATGTTTACTATAGATTATAAAATAATGTTTTAAAATGGGAGTATGTTCAAAGTTCAACAAAATGGAAATGTTGAGGTATATTTTGGCTATATCCACTTGATAGACTAGCACACACACACATTTAAAATGATGATTGTAAAAACTAGAAAATGGCAAGGCAGAATGAGGGAATAAAATTTCTATGTAAAGTATGATTTCCATGATGTTTAAAAATAAGCAGGTTCTTGGAGGGAAAAAAAGAAAAGCAATACCTGTTGAATGAGTGAGGAGCCTGAGGGATAACAGGCTGGTGATAATGTTAGCACTGCTATTACTTCACACGTGGTAAGTATGGGTTTGTACTATAGCTCCCTCATTCCTTCATTTTCTCACTCTTCTTTGACAATTATTTCATAACTTCCCCTCTCTGACTTTTGGTTGATCATCTTGATTTCTGTTTCACTAAGAAGGTAGAGACTATAGGAACAGACCCACCCCTACCTCCCATCACATCTGCCCTACTCACGGTCCATATATCCACCTTCTCAACTGGTCCAGACGAACCATCTTCTCAGAGCCAAGGGCAACCGCTCCACTTGCACACTAACCCTCATCCCCTCTTGCCTTCTCAATGGTGGCATTTCAGCCACTGTCCCCTCTGTGTCATCACACCTCCCTTCTCTGAAGGACCTCTCCACTACCTTGTAAATATGCTGTCTTCTCCCCAAACTAAAAATACCCTTTCCTGGCTCCATATTCCTTTTGCTTCGCAGTAAGACTGCGAGAATTGTCTGCACGTGCCGTCTCCAATTTTTCTGCTCTCTTCTCCTGAGCCCACTTCATGTCTGCCCCCTTGCTAAGGTCACCAGTGGCCTCCATCAGGTTAAACCAGTCACTTCCAGTCCTCGTGTTTCTTACCCTCTCAGTGTTTGACCCAGCTGGTTCTCCCTCCGCTTTGAAACATTCTTCCATGGCCTTCAGAGTCCTTCTCTCCTATTTTCCCTCCCTGGTTGGTCCTTCCCTCTTATCTCTTCATATCTTCTTCTTTTTCTACTTTCTCTCACTTCCTTGCTTAGACAGTTTACAGCTTTTAATTCTGTAACGATAGAGGCCACTACTCTTTTAGATATTTGGGAAATGGTAAATAAACCTTTAAGGGTTGTAAGTGACAGATGAGAAGATTAAAAACAAACCAAACCAAAAAAAAAAAAAAAAAAGTCCTTGCATCACTGAAATCAAGTCATTGTAATTTGGCTTTTTCCCTGAAACTAACTGGGATTTTGTCTTTAGCTCCTCCAGTGTAAAGGTAGTTCTTTCCTGAACACGAGGAATGTTTTTCTTACTTATGGAGAATGTGTGGAAGTAGGGTGATTGTTTATCCCAGATCAGTGGGCAAGGCAGCAGAAAAAAATCACCCAGCTTCTTCCCTGGCTTTCACTAACTGTAGCTCTAATCTCTGGATTAGTGACCCCTAGAATATTCCCTGTTCCATTCAGTGAACGGCATTCAAAACTATTTACGCACCAGGTTGACAAGATATGACTGTTTACGTCAAACACCAGAGCAGTCACTGCAAACCCGGAGTGTGGAAAGTGAGAGGGCCACAGCCACGGGTGAGCTTGGCATGATTCTGACACAGAGGCTCCTGACTTCTCCAATTAAGCTCACAAATAAATAAACAAGAGAAACCCCTCAAGTTCGTATCTGAAGTCAGTGATTTCCCCCTCAAGTCCCCGCTCACGTGACATCTCTTGCTTAATTGCCCTTTAAACTGTTTTATGGCTTTATAGCAGCCTATAAAAGGTGATTTTCAAATGTGACAAGCGCTGCCAGGCTGAAGGGGAGAGTTACACAGGAGCTGTCGTCACTGCATCTGGACCTGCTCCCCTCCGAGCTCAGACTCCCCAGGCCGGGGACGGGGACGGCGCAGAGCCGGGCGCCATGGGCCGGTACTCGGGGAGAAGCTTCCGTTTAATCCTCATGTGCGTCGTCAGCATCCTCCTCTTCGTGATGGAGCTGGTGATCGCCCACATCGGCAACTCCCTCTCCTTGGCGTCTGATGCCTTCGCGGTCCTTTCCCACCTGGTCTCCATGGTCGTCGGGCTCGCGGGCGTGCGGGCCAGCAGCATCCGACGGCACAGCAAGGGCACGTTCGGCCTCCTGCGCGCGGACGTCCTGGGGGCCTTCGGCAACTCCGTTTTCGCCGTGGCCCTGATGTTCAGCATCCTGGTTGAAGGCGTCAAAAGGTACATCAACCCCCAGAAGACGCAGGCGCCGCTGCTGGTTCTCGGCGCCGGACTGGTCGGGCTGCTCTTCAATGCTTTGAACTATGTCATCTTCTTGGACTGCTGTTACCGCGCGCCGCCGGGGCCCCGGGGAGACGGTGAGACGGGTAAGCGGCCGTCGGGGCTTGTGGGACGGTCAGAGGCCCGGCCGGCGCTCTCTCGGGGGCCGCTGGGGGTGCTGGGGGCAGAGGCCCGATTCCTTCGGTCGGCCTCTTGTCCCCGGGACTTTACTGAAGGGCTTTCTCCAAAGAGTCGCTTCCAGTCCAAGTTCCTTGTCAGCTGGGTGGCAGCTGGCCACGTGGGGGTCTTTAATTTTCAGTCCCCGGGAATGAAAAAAACGTGCAGACAGAAGTGGAGAGGGGGTAAAGCACTCAACCCTGGCCGCAGGGGGAGCCCTTTGAAAGAAAGTGGACGCGGCACAGGAAGAGTCTCCTTTAACAACTGGCTCATTTTGTTTACCCAGATGTGACCCGGGGCTATGTTTAAAAATAATATTTTCATGCCCCCTCAATGTGTTCAAAAAATACTGGGCTGCATAACCAACTCCCAACAATTAAAGAAGAAACTAATCTATGTGGCTGATAAACCCCCAGGAATATATTCAAGGAATGTGATACAATGTGGAGAGAGAAAAAATAAAGGTGATTAGTACACTTAGCTCTCTTTTTGGAGGGGATGGAAACATTTGTGTTTATTTATTCTATACATCTGTCCTGTTTGAGAAAAAGGAAAGCTGCCTACCTGTGAATCTTTAGGAGGGACTTACGAGTGGGAACCAAATCACTGGGTCATCTGTCAAAAGACTGAATTAAATCTGGGAAGAGAACAATAAATTGGTAACAAAGAATCCAAAAGATAAATTATTAGGTGGAAACAAATTTCTTTATCACCACAAAAGGAATTTTAAAAAATACATTAGAAGCTTCTTGCAGAAGAGCAGTTTCCAGGGCTTTGTGAGGCGCTGGACCTCAGGAACAGACCAGGTCCAACTCCTGGTTCTGACACAGGGCAGCAGCCAGTTTGCTTCACCTGCCCTGTTTGCCCACCTGTAATGTGGGGGCAGTAAAGACCAAACGGGATCCCAAGTACTTAAGCACTTAATAGGCACTTGGTAAGGAGTATTGTTTTTTAAAGAAATCACAATGCAAGCCTTTGAATTATGTGGTAATCCAGTATCAATGAATTCTAATTGCTCAGCTGGTTTTTAAGACATTTCATGATTCTTCTTATTTGATGCTGAACAGTTGGGGCATCATATAGCTCAGCCTGGGAAACTCAGGGTAAGAGTTTGCATTTTTTGTCATATTCCTCCTATCTTTCCTGCCGTTGTAAACGTTGTCACCTGGGAACAGTCCCTTAGCCTATCTCTGTTTAAACTTTTCCCTTGGTACAGTGTGAATTATGAGAGCACCTTTAGTATATGTTAAGTATAAAAGGGAACAGACATGAAACTAGAGTCTGTATCTTTATTTGATTTAATGAATCAGGGCCTCATCTTTTGTAAAAGACGATAATTAGTTAACTTGAGATCCTATGCCTTGTTTATATAAGTCATCACGTAAAAATTACTACTTGACGTTCCAGATCATAAAATCCACATATTTGATATAGGAAAGAAATATACTTCTTGCTAAGTAAAAATTTAAGGCGAGGAAGCTGATCAAACAAGTAGTTAGTGTTGGCAATGGAAGTGTCACCATTACTAACCTTCCCTTGTGTCTTTAGTTCTAATTTTGTCTTTACTCTTGACAGATGATATTTACCTGCATAGAGCAAAAGCAATTTAGGCAAAGAGTTTGATTCTTTGACCGACACCAAAATTTGGTAGGCAAACATGGCTCTATTTTTAATACATTGGATTATTATCAGATATTATAATCTAATAATTAGTTTAGCTCTAATTTGAGAAGCAGTGCTTTCCAATGTTTATGTCCATGCTAGGATAACAAGAGGCTTAAGACAAATATTTCACCCTGACCATATGGGTTTCTCCTGTCTTAATTCCAGAGTATTTATGTTCTTTTGAAGTGTTTGATGCTATATGATATTCTACTTTAAGTAACTGTACTGATAGGTACCATACACACATATAGCAAATGCTTTAAGATCCATGTTGTATGTTAAAATGATTATTTTGGTAGATTTTGATATTTCTGAATTCTTCTATTAGAAACTTAACGTGTTTAAACCCTCTAAGTGATTTTAGGGTTAAGACTTAGCATTTACATCTCAAGTTATGTATTTATCACTTTACTGAAACATACATTTTGATATCCTTTCTATCACCTAAGTAAGCATAAGGTAAAGAGTAAATATTTGGGTTAGATAAATCTCACAATCTGACATTAACCCAACTGTCTCCTCTCCTAAGGAGAAATATGATTAATCCATACGTGTTGATTTATACCAGGAGGCATAAAATATGAGGGAAAAAAATGACTCTTGACTTCAAGAGATCCAGGAGAAAGGTTTTCTATATATCTAGAATTCTAGCTTAAAGCATTTTGAAGTACCTATAGGCTAAAGAACTGTGGTACCTCCTGGTTGAGTGATCAGAATCAGGTAACCCATCACTTTGTTTTGTGAGATGTGGATCTAAAGAGACAGTTTTACTTAGCAAGCCTTCAGTCTCTCTTGGTTCTGTGGCTCTTTTCCATGTTTTGCTTTATCTGAATGGTGTGGGAATTGACACCAGTTATATTTTATGTCTGAGATCATAGAAGAGTCAAAAATAAGACCACACATTCCAATTAAATATTAACAAAACAGGCTGTGCATACAGTTAAGACTTTAAACATCTCTGGGATTCATGGAGAAAATACATTGGAGAATCAGACAGAAGGAGCAGAAGTTTAAAACATTACCTGGGAGAAAAGAATGTCTGAAAGATTGCACCGAGACAGGGAGTCTGGAAGATTTAGATCAGTATATAGCCCATGCGAGTCCATCCCCGACAGGAAAAGGCAACGGTGGAGCAGATATTTTTGGCTAAAGTAAAAGGCAAAATGAAAAAAGTAAAAAGTACCATCATGAAAGAAAAAAAAGTTAGGTTTGAAGTCCAAAATTTGGATGGCTCTCTGTGTGAGTGTGTTGGAGGGAAGACGGTTATAGATGTGTCTGGGGAAAGCAGGGAGGGGTGAAAACAACAGGTGCCTTCAGGTCCTAGGAAGAGCGGGACAATCAGTTTTCTCTCTAGAGACTTAGGGACACCATTTGTTTTGTTCGCCTTTTTTCCTACTCCTTGTTTATTTTATTAGATCTTCCTTGACTTTCACAGGGTTTTTTTAATGTTCTTATTTTATTTCTATTTTTCAGGCTTTTCTTTAACATTTCACAAACAGAGCTCTCTTTGCCCTCGATTTGTGTTTAAACAAATACTTTGCCGTACGTTGGCTTTTTATTTTAAACAAAAGGTAGTTCTGTGTAGCTCTGTGTAGGATAGGCTTACCATTTACATGATTTATAAATGACACATTTAGATCTGAAATATCTGTATTATTTAATTTCTTTCTTTCTTTCTTTTTATAAAATGCCTTTTTCTGTGAATTTATTTACATTAATTTTGTTTTGATTTCCAAACTGCTTTCTTTCTCTCTCTCTCTCTCTCTCTCTCTCTCTCGCTCTCACCACCTTTCTGACATTTTACTTCCCCAGCCAACCTGCTAGAGGCAGTGCCCACACGGTGATCAGCAAAGTTCATTGCTGGGGAGGGTTTGCACACTGCTGATTGGCTGCTCCCAGGAGCTTCTAGTTAAGACTCAGTGCTGTAGCCTGATGGGAGCCTTTCACACAGACAGTCCTGCGGACACTAAAAGCAGATTTTATCCAGAGACAAGCAAAGTAGGCAAGGCTCATGGTTTTCGGAGAGGCGAGGGGGAATTTGCCGCCTCTCTCCCAGCACCCAGTACCATGGAGTAAGTAAGTCAGACCAGAAACCACACGAGTGAAGGCAGCTTTTCAAATCGGGCAGGGGAAGAAGGCTTCCTAGATATTGGTTCCCTGCGTCCTCTTTCTACTGCAGAGGCTGGATTGGAATGATGGGACGTTGGCAATAATTATGAAATAACTTTAGGAAGCATGATGCTTAATTCCCAGAAACTGTTACTTTGCTGTTTGTCCGTATCTGACCCTCCCCATTGTTTTTGCAAGCATTTTCAACCATTCACTTCCACGCGAGGGTTCAGTGATAAGTATACACACCTACCCCAGATCACAGGATCTAGCCCAGAACAGAGGCTTGCTAGATTCCCTTCCGTCTCTCTGCGTGTTCCTGACAGTCTGCGCAGCCCCTCGCCTCTCCTGCTGCCCAGGGACGGGTTCTGGGTCAGTCACAGGGAATGAATAAGAAAGCTGAAAGGGAGACTGAAAAATAGGCACTGTTTCACGTTTGTGAGATCAAATTCAACTGAAAAAAAAAAGATAAAGAGACCAATTCCTCGTTCTTAGCCGTTTTCTTCTAAAATGCAGAGGCCACTCTGATAACTGAGTTAATTTTTAATGAAACTAAGGGTTTACTGACATCTGGGAGTTGTCAGACACTGTGAAAGCGCAGGGAGAGTCATCACAGCAGCATGTCACCGACATTTGGAGAATTATATGTTTTGGAAAATAATTAGCGAGAGAGAATACTTACTATCTCTATTTTTCCAGATAAGCAAACAGAGACTGAGAGTCAGGAGCACAGTCACACAGCTAGTCAATGGTAGTGTATGAAGAATGAGAAGGTTGAACGTAGGCCCTTAATTATAAACCCTGAGGGAAAAAAAAGACCAAAGAAAGAAAAAAAAAATCACAGGGTGTGAAAAATTATTTGGCAGTGATCACAAAATGGCATGTCAAAAGTGCAAATGGATACACTATAAATTGAATCCTCATTCTGATACTGAGTGACCTCTGGAGAGTTACTTAAACTTACTCAACCTCAGTTTCTTCATCTGTAAAATGGGTAATTATCTATCTTTGATATGAAATATGAAATTATATTGTGTGTATTAACTGCTCAACATGGCACTTGGTGGCTGTGGTTGGTAGTGACTGTCCAAGGGCTGAAGGGACAAGAACAAAGAAAATATTACTGAGATCCTTCTGCAGACCAGTCCTCACCCTCCTTCACACCCAGGGACCGGCAGCCGACCTCAGAGTGGTTTGCTGTTAGTCATATGTATAATCAGTGCAGATCCATCCCCATTCCTGGAAAACCTCACAAAACAAGTGTGTCTTCTGATGGCAGGTTAGCAGCATCTTTAGTGAGGTGAACCAGAAGGATCATGGACCTGTAATTAGAAAATACAGGTTCTGTAGAAAACAAACTTATGGTTACCAAAGGGGAAGAGGGGAGAGGGATAAATTAAGAGTTTGGGATTTGCAGATACACACTACTGTATACAAAAGAGAGAAACAACTATAGTCCCCTACTATATAGCACAGGGAACTACATTCAGTATCTTGTAATAACCTGAAATGGAAAAGAGTATGTATGTGTGCGTGTGTAACTGAATCACTATGCCGTACACCTGAAACGAACTCGCATTGTAAGTCAACTGTACTTCAATAAAAAAAAAAAGAAAATACATGTTCTGGAACTTCTTCCCTCATTCACTGGGTCTGATACTGGAGAAGACACTTAACTCTGAGTCTCATCTCAGGTATCAGTACACCTATTTTAAAGATTCTCCATGCTTTTCTTTTGATAAAGAATAATACCTTCATGATGTATTATTTTTCAGAGGGCTCTTATAAATGTTACATTCCTCATCCTTCAGTGCTCAAGACAGCACTTTGCAGAAGGGTACTACTTATGTTTTTCAACTGTTAAAGATGATATATTTTAAACTGTGGTAACATGTCAACGTGTCACTCATTAAAATAATGCAAATGTAGCTATATTTCCAAGTCACATATTTACAAGTTACAAATGGAGAAACTGAGGCACTGGGTGCTTTCCAGTTGACCCAACGTCATTGCTAGAACCAAGACTCTACATTTCCACACCTTTTGTCTACCTTGGGATGATTTGCCTTTTAAACGTTTCCCCGCAGTCCTGTCTAGTGAGTAATGACATTCTTGTTTTCCTGAGGGGCTTAGTTTCTCAGGAAAGTGGGGCAAAAGTGAGCTTATTGGTTTTGTTTTCTTTTGGTCAGCTGCTTACAAGCTATAAAGAATTTATTTGCTATTTTTTGCCTTCTTCTTGCTCTTTGGTGGAGACAGTAGTCATGGCGGGTTTACAAGACATGGTGTGAGATTGCCTCTGATGACTGTGACATACACGCGCCTTGTCATCATTTTTTGTGAGAGGCAGGAATACCTGGAAGCTCTTTTCTTAGAAGAATGTCTTCCAAAGTCCATGTCCTGATAATTACCGTCTACCTCTGAGCGGGTGTCTTGAGAGAATCTGGAGGAAGAATTACTTGAGAGTAATTCTCAGTGACGTGCGTCTGGGCTTTTGTTTTCTATCTGCTGTGACGTTTCTAAGCATGTATCAGCCCAGTAGATAAGAGGAAAGAAAGAGGATCCTTGACTCGGGCCAGTGGGGACTAGAGGTTGGCTCCTTGCAGGAGAGCAGCAGAGACATCAGGTTCAGGGAGGAACTGTCTGGACAGGCCACCCGTTTTCTGTAGAATTCTTAACCTGAAGAAACTGCCGTGAGATTTTGCAGGAGAGAAAACAGGGGAGCTGGCAGCTTGCTCTATCACTGCTGACCAAGTCAACTGATGACATTGTCGGGACTTTACGGGGCCAATAAATAATGTCCACTCGTGAGTCTAGAACCAACTGAGAACTGAGGGATCTGAGACAGGAGGCAGGTGGTGATAAAAACCGTAGCTCCGTTTTTGAGAAAAGCTGGGTTGGAGGATGGACTATGGATGTCACAACAGGCTTCCGAACACTTACCTCAACAGTAAACACATTCATCTTCTTCGGGCCCGAGCTCAGCAACTGGAGACACAGAGGTGGGCCCAGGACCAGAGGGAACGGATGCTCTCTGAGGGCAGGCAGTTCAAAGGGTAAAGCCTGGGAGGGGCTGAGCCAGGCCCTTTCTGTTCCTTCCACTAAACCCACCATTGAGAGAAGACCTTCCCGCCCCAGGAATGACTTGTCACATGGAAGTTGGAGAGAGAGTGAAGGGGTCAGAAAGATCCTACCTGGTGGTCACTTCATGGGAACACAAGACAAGGGGAATGATCTCCCCCAACTCCCTCGAGCTTTGTGTGCTCTTCACTCGGGGCTCCCCTTGAAGGGCTAGATGAGCAGTCATCAGGAGGGTATGCTGCCCACAACAGCCACTGTTTACTTTGGGCGTTCTCCTTGGGTCCAGTGTTTGGCAATTTTGATACCCCTCCCCCTCCATGATTAAAATGGATTAGAACAGCAAGTATATTAGTTAAATGAACTCTGAGGCCCCACAGATGGTCAGTATTGCTCATCAGAGATCACACAGTGACATGAAATGAGAGCATCGAGATCGTCTAAAAATTCAATGTCAGCAACATAAAAATGCCCCAAATTTAAACAACAGGAGTCTCCTCCTACTATCAGAGCATAAAGGAGAAATTAAAATTCAAAATGAAATATATTTGACTGCATGAGTTTCTAGCCAAAGAAATCAAAGCCCCTGATTATTAATTTAAAAGCCAGATTAAAGGCAAGTCAAAAAACAAAACTCATAAAACCCCACTTCTCCCTCACTTTGGGCACAGTCTGTGTGAGTTTCGTCTCAGGCCTGGTAGAGTCATGGTCCCTTCAGTAGTTTTAGTCTGGATTCTTTTCCACTGGAACAGATGTCATCCCTGCAGGACATCCGAGGTTGGAGAAGTTCAGCACCTTTTAAAGACCTTCTCTTTCTTTGTCTTTGGTGTTCTTCAGTTTTGCTACAACAGTTCCAAATGTGAATTTCTTTTTATTTATCCTGCCTGAGGATTGTTGTGTTTCCCAAATCTAAGCTTTTATATCTTTTATAAATTCTGCAAGATTTTCAGATATGATCTTTTCTAGTTTCGGCTCTCCCCCATCTCTCCTTCTGCAACATTGGTTAGATGATATTGGATCTTCTCACTCAGTCCTCCATGCTTTGCAACCCCTTTTTCCTATTTTCCACTTTTTGTTGTTCTATGTTGCAGCTTAGGTAGAAGAGGAGAGGGAGAGAGAGAGGGAGGAAGGAAGCATGTTGCAAGCTAAACAACCCCCTGAATTCCACGTCCATCTTGAGCGCCTGTTTCTGCTCAGTCCACACTCACCCTCCGGTGCTCAGTCCACACTCACCCTCCTGGGAGTGGACTTTTTCCAATCCTGTGCCTCAGGGACCATTGCCTCTGCCTCTGGCTCCAGAATTGCCGAGGCCTGTGAACCCTGCTTCCCAAGGAAGCTCCTCCCTCCCTCGCATGTTTGTTTCAGCCTGAGGGTGCATCTCGGCAGACTTCTCAGCTGAAGCTGTTTTGAATAGTTCGAAGCTCGTCGCGTTGCTCCGACATCTTGATCCTCCAGAGATGGTTTCCCACAGCCTCTGAGTTGCAGGTCTTGAGCAGCATGCCTTCCTGCTGAGTCTCCTGCTCTGAAGGCTGGGAGGGGCTTCCAGCATTTTCCGTGTTTTTCTGCTCCTCTCTCAGGAAGGCTCCGCCGAGTTGTTGAAGGTTGAATGGGTTCATCCAGTTCTTACAGTCGTCCCCTTTCCTTCTCTGCCCCACGGAAGGCCGCTGTTTTTGCTGGACTTTTCCCCTTTGACTTTGTCCTTGTTTTCTGGTCAGACATTTATTTTTCTAACATAGATTTTTTTTTTTATTGCAGTGAGAGAGAGGAAGTCAGTGTGTCATGGGTCAGCCAAAGGCAATGGTTGTCCAAACCAGGCTTGTCAACTCTCACCTCCCTGAGTTGGATCATCTCACTCGAAAAGCATTTTCCAAATAAACCAAAAATCTAAGCCAGGCCTGGACTCAAGCTCTTGTCTTCTTGCCTTGATCCCCTTCCGTGTGTCTCTTCCTCCTTGCGTCTGTCCTTGGAGTCCTGACCGTCTGTTCTGGACCTCTCCCACAGGTCACAGGCAAACCCCTACATCCATGGTAATGGTTTTGCTTTAAAGCTCTTATTAGGTACCTTAGCTACTCTATGCTCCTTTTCCTGGGTTCTCCTCTCAAACAGCTCCACATCTTATTGACGCTTTGTATAGCTCTGCCAGTCTTTACGTGGTGGTTCCCCGTTCTGTTTACTGCATCACAAACCACCACATGCAGTGGCTTAAAACAGCATTCATTTGATGATACTCAGGATTCTCTGGGCCGGAATTTGGAAAGGACACAGTGGGAGCAGCTTGTCTGCTCCACGATGTCTGAGGCCTCAGCTAGGAAGATTCAAAGGCTGGGTGGGGGTAGTGAGGTGATGGCAGGAGGCTGCATCATCCTATGTCCGGCTGCCGGGCTGGAAAGTCTCAACTTTCCAGGACTGCTGACTGGACCATCCATGTGGCTTAGATTCCTCACAGTTCAGTGGCCTCAGGACATCATCCATGGTGGCTCAGCTTTCAGACATGAGTGTTCCATCAAACAAGGCAGATGCTCCAATGTCTTTTCTGGCCCAATCTCAGATTGTGTGGATTGTAAGCAAGTGACCAGATGGAGGGAAGGTCAAGCCCACAGACCCACTTCTTAATGGGAGGGGCATCCGGGTCTCCCTGTGGTGAAACATGTAGAACAGGAGATATAGTTGTGGCCACCTTTGGAAAAAAATGATCTGCACAGTCTGCCCTCCGGCTACAATTCACATCACTTCCACGTACAAAATCACTTACCGCTCCCCCAAAGCCCTGAAGTCTCATCCCATAGGGCATCAGCTTCACATTCAGGATCTTGTCATCCTACTCAAGCTGGGGTGAATGAGGCTCCTCAGGGACAGCTCCTTAAGTCTCCTCCCCTGCATCTGAAGATCTGTGAACTAAAGAAACAACGGGCTTGCTCGCCACACACCCAACAGACGACAGTGGGACAGACACAGGGTGACTGCTGGCTTCCCCAGCTGCTTGTATTTCAGATGGTACCACAGCTTTAAGAGAATGACTTTTTAAAATCAAAGCTTAGTTGATTTACAATTTTTTGCTGCATAGCATAGTGATTCAGTTATACATACATATATATTCGTTTTCATATTCTTTTTCATTATAGGTTATTACAAGATATTGAATGTAGTTCCCTGTGCTGTACAGAAGAAACTTGTTATCTATTCTGTGCATAGAAGTTTGTATTTGTTAATCCCGAACTCCTAATTTATCCCTTCCCCCCATCTTTACCCTTTGGTAACCATAAGTTTGTTTTTTACCTCTGTGAGTCTGTTTCTGTTTTGTAAGTTCATTTGTATCATTTTTTTAGATTCCACATATAAGTAATGATACTTATCTTTCTCTGTCTGACTTAAACTTCACTTAGTATGATAATCTCTAGGTTCATCGATGTTGCTGCAAATGGCATTATTTTTTATGGCTGAGTAATATTCTATTCTATATATGTAAATATATATACTACAGCTTCTTTATCCAATCATCTGTCGATGGACATTTATGTTGTCTCTTTGTCTCGGCCTCTGTAAATAGTGCTGCTATGAACATTGGGGAACATGTATCTTTAAAAGAATGACTTAATAGCCCCCTGGATCTGATTCCCTCTGGGGGTGGTGAGGTGCATTCTGGATGCCAGTCAGTCATCTGAAATCTTGTCTTTAAGAATATTTAGATAGATGTGCATCTCCTTTTCTTTTTTTGCATCTGTCTGGCCTTAAGAAAATGCTCTCTTCCTCTGGTGCAATTTCCCTCTTGTTTCTGAGAGCCAACTACTTTTCCTCTCACCTCCTTTGCACAGGAAGACTGAGGCATAGAGTGAAAACAGTCATAAAAGCTCATGCTCACGAAGGCTTATTAAGACATCCCTGCATCTGTAACAACAGCCATTCTTCTGTAAGCACTAAGCTGCTTTCACTTGCCAAGGTCAAAATCCTGCGTGGCTCACACTATCTGAGCATTAACGCCTAACAGTGCTAGTCCTGGCATCACTAGGGGCCTCACTCTCCAAGTGTTACTTTGGCCTCTAGATTCTCACCTTTATTCTTCTCAAGGTTCCTGCCAGCTCATCAGAATGTTAGGACTTTAGGGACTAATAACTAATACCTCTTTCCTACTTTACTGGGTTTGGAGCAATTGATAGATAAAATACAGATGACAACTGAATACAGTATCAGTTTTATTACAGACATGACATGTTACAGGAGATGGCTTAGATGTGTAGCAGCAAAGAGTTTTTTAATAGTTCATCCCAGAATTAAACTCACCCACCCAGCCCCAGACCTCCCTTCACGGGACAGATTCTGCCCCCATCAGTTTCCCTCATGTCCACATGGACCAGGATTGCAGGTCTCTGTGGGGAGGTAAATATCAAAAAGAAGAGGCCAGAAGAGGTTATCTGAGTCTGCTCCACTCTTTCTCCCACACCTACTAACCTGAGCAGTTATCCTGCCTCTGAGAAAAGGCAGGCAAGTGACAAAAAGAGGGCAGGGATGTTACTCCTGTGGAGATGCCCTCATTCGACTGTGAAGCTTGGGGAACAGAGGTTCTCCTTAACACCAACAAAAATCTGTGAGCTGGGAGGCTCTAGTGTGAACCCTGTGGACCATCTGCCCGAGACCTATTTATCTCAATGGGAAGAAGCATATTTGGTCAAGAAGTTCTGAGACATGTCCAATCTGAAGTCACCAGATACCTCCCCGACCCCTTCCTGTACTGTCAGCAGACTTGGGTCTAAGTCCCCCACTCAAAGATGCTTAATAAATGGCAAAGATGCAACATGGGAACTGCAATAAGGCAGATACACTACCGGAACCAGCAATAAGGCAGATAAAACATAAGTGGGAGAAAAATAATTACCCCTGGTGACAGAAGACATTTTTAGCTAAAACCATGAACATAAACTGTCAGAACTCAGGGGGAATAATGGAAGATAACAAAACATTACAGAAATGAAAACCCACCTTGGAAGCAATGAGACATAGAAAAATCACTGTATAGAACAACTGATGATATGGAAGGCGGGCTTGAGAAACTGACCAAGGAATTTCAGGCAATTAGAAGGAAGATAGTAGATCCGAATAACAAACAGTAGAGGTACTCCATACACGTACAAGGTGTTTCCTGAGGCTGAAAGCAGACAAATGTATCAGAAAAAAATATTCAAAGGTATAATGGAAGAATTTATTCTGAACTAAAGGAAGAAAAAATTCTGTAAATCAAAATGGAAAATTGATACAGAACAATCAATGCATACATTCTGGAAAAGTTTCTGAATATCGGGTGTAAAGAAAGAATCCCATAGGGTACCCAGGCCGAAAACAAACTCACCTACAAGAAGCAAATATCAGGCTGGATTCAGATTTCTTTACAATAACATGCAATGCCAAGATACACCGTATTAAATTGTCTCCCCAACAAAAAGTCTAAAGAACTTAGAAGCTAGTATTGTTAGAAGTCTAGGAGAAATGGAACACATACATTTTAAAAATTTTATTTAAAAATTTTATTTATTTCTTAATTTATTTATTTTGGGGGGGAGATAATTATTTATTTATTTTTAGAGGTGGTGCTGGGGATTGAACCTGAGACCTCGTGCATGCTAAGCATGAGCTCTACCACTTGAGCTACACCCTCCCTGAAAATACAGTCTAATATGTTAGTATAATGTGTGGAGGAAGAATGTACACTCAAGAGTTTGATGCCTGGATCAGATCTCTAATCTGTCATTTACAGATTATGTGATTGTAGGCAAGTTGCTTAAAATCTTTGGGCTTTAGGTTCCTCACCCATATAACAGGCATACCTTGTTTTACTGTGCTTCGATCAACTGCACTTTGTAAACAGATAGTGTGTGTTTTACAAATCAAAGGTTTGTAGCAACCTGCATCGAATAAGACTATCAGCACCATTTTTCCAACAGCATCTGCTCACCTCACGTCTCTGTGTCCTATTTTGGTAATTCATACAATTCAAACGTTTTCTTTATTATTATATTTGTTATGGTGATCTGTGATCAGTGATGTTTGATGTTATTGCTACAACTCACTGATGGCTCAGACAATGGTTGGCATTTTTTAGCAATGAAGCATTTTTAATTTTGTTATGTACATTGTGATTTTAGACATTATGCTATTGTACACAAATGGTGTAAACATAACTTGTATGTGCACTGGGAAAGCAAAAAACTTCATGTGACTCACTTTTTTGTGATATTCGCTTTATGAGAGTGGTATATCTCCCAGGTCTGTCTGTATTATTTTATGGGGCTGTTGTAAGAATGAAACAAGATAATAACTACAAAGTGCTCAGCACAGGGCTGGGCAGACAGAGCTCAATAAACTAAAACTACTGAAACCTCATAATTTATAGCAACTGTAAGATGCAGTCAATTTTTGGCAATTAGATTATGTATGTATAACCTATATATATATAGATGTGTGTGTGTATTACACACAAAAAAACTATACATATACACATAACTGTATGTGTATAATTATAGTTAGAACATTTTCCTTAATTGCACTTGGTTGACATCCTTAGCCTTTCTTATAGTCAGGTACTCGGCCAGGGCAGGGCACCTGGGACAGGTAGACCTCCCGCCTGTGCTTCTCAGCCGCTGGCTTTGTAGTTCCATTGACTGCCCTCCTGGGGCAGTGACGTAATTCTTCTTATCTGCCTTGGGTTAGGGGAATGACTGGGCCACAGGCACAACTGATATATTTCTGCTGCTCTCAGGTTTTTCTTGCAGTTATGAATGACAGAGAAATGCAAACAGCAGGGACTGTGTTAGTGCTGTCAAGTGATCTCCAAAAGGCCCCCTCCTCTCTTTTTTGAATATACTGGGGATTGAACCCGAGGACGCCTGCATGCTAAGCATGCGCTCTACCACTGAGCTATTACCCTCTCTGCAAAGAAGGCCCGTCTTATTTTGACTGCTTGGCTTGCAGTCATATGTTACATGCTTCAGAATCTGAAGACAGGATAAGCCAGAAACTGGGAAGGGAGCAGCACTCAGGCACAGCTCTTCTCGTGTGAGAGTGTCGTCCGTGTGATACTGCTATGTATGCACTGTATCACAAAGATGAATATGAATACGCTGATGCTAATATTTGGCCCTCTGGGGGCTAACATTTATTGAGTGCATGCTCTGTGCCAGGCCCTGTTATAATCACTTTACACCTATTAACCCTTTTAATCTTCACAACCCTATGAAGAGGCACTATTATTATTTTCCTTTTCCAGTAGTGAAAATGGCCCAGACAATTAAGAAACTTGCACAAGCCCACACAGCTTCAAAACTTCCATCGGTCTATATTGCATGACTTCTTTTAAGTTCTTCATCATTTTAACACTAATTTTTAGAAAAGACTTTAAATGATTAATTTCCTCAAGTTCTCAGGGTAGAAATATTTTTCCTGGAGGTGAGAAGGGAATGTGCAACAGGCTCACTGAATTTGGAGGCTCACCCGGTACAGGGGTGAGCCCTTGGATCAAGGATGTTTTGGCAGGCTTGTTAAGGATCCTCAGGGATCATTAAAAGACAAGATCATGTTTTACAAGGCTAAGGCAATGAATGGGGCTAGAATTAGAAGGTTCTGCTGATGGATTCTGTGGCTTTTTAAAAATTGAATTATAGTTAATTTACAATGTTGTGTTAGTTTCAGGTGTACAGCAAACTGATTCAAATTTTTTTTTCAGATTTTCTTTTTCAAGTTCTTTTCCATCATAGATTATTATAAGATATTGAATATGGTTCCCTGTGCTATACAATAGGCCCTTGTTGTTTATCTATTTTATATATTGTAGTCTTTATGTGTTAATCCCAAACTCCTAATTTATCTCTGCCCCTCCCTCTGTGGATTCTTTTCAGTGAGACATTTTTATATATTTCCAAGCCAAAAGCAGAGGTGTTTTTTTTTTTTAGGAATGATTAAAGTTCAGGGCTTGGGGAGGAGGAAGGGAAAAGAGAGCTTATCAGATCTTTTTCGGAATGAGACAAGAGTGTAACAATGAAACAAACCAACAATGAAACCTGCAGGGGTTCTCTCATTCCACTCCCTGAGCTGGCGGAGAACAAACACCCTTCTTCAAGGACTCCCTTCCTTGGTTTCCCCCCGAGTCCTGGACAGTTCTCTTCGGGATAATGTTTACCTGGAACAGAGCCTGCTGTCAACAGAAAGGCTCTATTTGGAATAAAGCTTCATGTAGGTCAGTCATTGAACTCTGAGTATCAGGTCATGCTGTGAAGGACCCATGGGGGAAGAGCAGAATATTCTCTCCAGTGGCGAATGAGACGAGTACACGGAGGAGGTGAACCCTGGCTTCTCTGGTGGACACGGGACTTCTGTCAACCGCGGAGAAACTGCATTTCTGAGCGCTGAGCGGGAGGGTCAGGCTCACAAAAATGTGGCTGCCTGTAGTCCACCCCTGGAAGGAGGCCTTATGATCGAAGACCCTAAAGGCCGACAGAGGTGATGTTGTGCCATGAGGGGGTGACAGAAGCGCCAGTGTGCCCCTGTGAAGGCTGTGACCAGAAGAGAGGATAAAATAGCTATCCCGCAAGTGGTGGAGGAGTGGGAGTGCCGAGTGGGGGGGGGCAACCCTAACTTCTCGAAATGCAAGGCAGGAAGCACCCCCGGAAAAGCAGGGTGGGTCGGGTTGGTGCTCCCGCGCCCCACGGGGTCACCAGGGAATCCGTAAGGAAGCTGCGTCAGGGCACGTACGCCAAGGTATTCACGTCCGCCACCGCGAACACACCCCGCAGCAGACAGGAGCCTTATCACTAAGAGTCAACAGTCACGGCGCGGATGATCCGGGGGACTGGAGAGGCGGGGTCATCGGGTGAACCCCACCTCTGCTTAGGGGGGAGTCTGGGATGAGAGCCATCCAGACACGCCCCCTCTTCCCAGCAGCTCCCCTCTCTGCCCACTTCTGTCCTTAGGGGGACAGACGCAGGCCCGCGGCCACGTGCCAAGGGAGGCAGGGCCACGAGGGAGGGGCAGGGGCCGGGGAGGCGGCTGAAGGTCCTTTCCGAGGCGGCCGCCGCGGCCCCTCCTTTAGACTCTGGACGTGCGGGGACCGGGGCCGCTCTGCCTCCGCCTTATAAGAAGCCCGGGCGCCGGAGGGCAGGGCGGCCCGGGAGGCGGGGACCAGGCCACCGCGGAGTCCAGGGCGCCGCGCCCCACCTGTCGCGGCGGCGCCGGGCGGTCGGCCGGGAGATGGGCCGCTACTCGGGCAAAACGTGCCGGCTGCTCTTCATGCTCGTGCTCACCGTCGCCTTCTTCGTGGCCGAGCTGGTGTCGGGCTACCTGGGCAACTCCATCGCGCTGCTGTCCGACTCCTTCAACATGCTGTCGGACCTGATCTCGCTGTGCGTGGGGCTGAGCGCCGGCTACATCGCCCGGCGCCCCCGCGGGGGCCTGGGCGCCACCTACGGCTACGCCCGCGCCGAGGTGGTGGGCGCGCTCAGCAACGCCGTCTTCCTCACCGCGCTCTGCTTCACCATCTTCGTGGAGGCCGTGCTGCGCCTGGCCCGGCCCGAGCGCATCGATGACCCGGAGCTGGTGCTCATCGTCGGCGCCCTGGGGCTGGCGGTCAACGTGGTGGGGCTGCTCATCTTCCAGGACTGCGCCGCCTGGTTCGCCTGCTGCGGCCGCCGCCGCCGCCAGCTGCAGCCGCGGCATCAGCAGCCGGCGGCCGGGGCTGCTTTCGGGGGTCCCCGGGAGGCCGAGGGCCACTGGCCCGCCCCCACCCCGCCAGCCCCCGGCCGCGATTCGGCCGTGACCCTCCGCGCGGCCTCAGTGGAGAGGAAGGACGAGAAGGGGGCGACCGTGTTCTCAAACGTAGCAGGTGCCTTTCGGTTGCATCCTCTGGACTGCGTTGCCCGTCCCTCCTCCCGCGCCCAGTCTCTTCCTGCTCATCCCACGCCCTCTTTTTCACCTGCTTGCTTTTTCTTTCTTTCTTTCTTTTTTAAAAAATCTATTTCCTCTGCAGTACGACTTTCAGTCTCTGCCGCTAACTGAACATATTTATTTTTCCGCCTGGATCCTCGGGCCTCCTTTGCCTCTTTTCCCTTCCCCCAATTCTCTCTGTAGAGGAGTATTGATTTTCGTGGAAATCAGTTATTGTTAGGCAACAGATAGCACTCTCCACCCGTCCCCCCTTCGTTGGATGCCATCTGCACTTTGCTTTTCTCCCTCCCCCTTTGCCCATCCTTCCACCCCCTTGGGAATATGGTTTAGGAATGGGGGTGGGTTCCCACTGCCTCTTTTTTGTTTTAATTGGAATGAAAGTGTGAATGAAGTCAAAGGAGAATCACAAGGCTGATTTCAAGGCCAAAATGTGCTACTGAGGGTTGGGATTGTGTGTTTGGAGAGGTGGGGGTCTGATCAGCTGGTAGGAATTTAAAATAACAAAACCTTTTTTTGAGTCCATTGGTTTTTTTTGTTTGTAGAACTCATACACAACACAAGGTTTCTTCTTTGAATGCAGGTGATTCTCTGAACACCCAGAATGAACCAGAAGAGATGATGAAAAAGGAGAAAAAGTCTGAAGCCCTGAATATCAGAGGTAGGATTGACTTGGGGTCCATTTGAAATCCTTTTCAGGGTGACATATGGACTTCATTTCTGTTTGCCTTTTCATAGGTGTGTTAGAAAGTAGGCCGTTTACATGCAGTCACTGTGACCTTAGTCTCTTGCCTAATCACTGCATCGATTTTGAGGGAGGCAAAGTTGCTAATGATTTATCCTCGCTCCACTTGGATCCATGCTAACGCCGCCTGCTCCAGGGCTTCCCAGATCAGTGGCATGCTGCTACTTGATTTTGCTGCTACTTGATTTTGCCCACCCGTGGAAACTGCTAACACAGAATGCAGCCTAGATGCACTGCACCTTCCCTTCCCAACTTCTTGGGCACAGATTTGAATTGAACATCATTTGGATAAAGGTTGGAAGGGAGTAAGTGGGCTGCTATCCAAGGTTGTGCCCCAAATGACATCGCTTGAATGACCCTCCTACCCTCAGTTATTTCTGCCAGAAATCTGCTTCTGTGAGGGGTCTGTTGGCCCACCTGTATCTGCACCTCCAGGCCGGAAGTGGGGGTTCTGATGAGGCATGTGGAAAGCACATCACTAGGATTCCTCCTCCCACGTGCTCCAGGTCACATGCCCAGGGCGAGGCTCAGCCCAAGGAGATCAGACGTGCTTTTCTCACAGGACACCAGCATATTTCACTGCATCTCCCCTTCCCAACTTCTTGGGCATAGATTAGCTTCAGAGTAATGCAACAAGGATGAATCTCCAATCTGACAAAGAATTTCAGTAAAGATTATGCAAAGACTATGATGTTTAGGTGGTCTGGGGAAGCCTGTAGGGGGAGCTAAGAGGGAAAAAAAATACAAAGAAACACTAGTGACGCAGGAGACGCCTTTATTTCAGTCTCATATCTGTTTCATGAAGTGACACCCAGGACGGAAAATCAGAAAAGGACAGCAACACATGAGTTCCTAAAAGTTTCTCAATCAATTAGTTTTAAAAATTTAACTGCAATAGGGGAATTCCTTAAAAAGTGTGGTGGTGAATCTTTTTGGAGAGAGAATCTATGATGAAAACTCATAATCCTTTAATTTATCCTTTTTTAAGCTTCAGTTTAAATATCCATATATGTATGTGTGTGTGTGTGTGTGTGTGTATGTGTGTGTGTGTGTGTGTGTATAGTGGGTTTTTAAGCTGGAGTTCATCACCATAGCACTTCACCTTTTCAAACCACATTCTGTTAACTGTTCTTTTTTAAACTGAGATAGAATTGGCATAGAACATATTAGTTTCAGGTGTACAACGTAATGACTGGATCTTGGTATATACTGTGAAACGATCACCACAATGGCTGGTTAACCTCCATCATCATACATTTGTGTATGTGTGTGTGTGTGTGTGTGTATGTGTGTGTGATGAGAACTTTTAAGATCTACTCTCTTGGCAACTTTCAAATATACGATACAATATTATTAATTATAGTCACCATGATGTACCTTGCATCTCCATGACTTATTTATCTTATAACTGGAAGTTTGTACCTTTTGACTCCACTCGCTCATTTTACCTACCCTACCCCCCATGTCTGTCAACCACCAATCTGTTCTCTATATCTGTGAGCTTGTTGTTTTTACGATTCCACATATAAGTGATACTATTGATTATTCATTCTTCCCTTATGTTACAGAGAAAAGAACAGGTAGGTGGAAAGAAGCTGAGAAGGAACAGTAGACCCCAGTAGCTATTGGGACCGTGTTTGGAAGGCATAGTGCAAGGGAAACTCGTACGAGCTTGCTAACTTTCAGTCCACATTGAATGGAGCTCCTGGGTACAAAAATGCCAGTGGTAAAACGCCTTGCTGTACCTGGCTGAGACCTGTCGGTCCACAGGTACTGACAAAAGTGCACCTCAAGCTTCCAACAGAGGTCAATAATGCAGTGGCAGAAAGGTTGGGATTTGGGTGCAAGCTGCCTGGTTTTGGGTCCTGGCCCTGCCACCTGAGAACAGTGTAACTTTGCAAGTTATCAAACCTCTCTAAGTCTCCAACTGCCACATCTTTAAAATGAGGGTAAGAATAGTACCCATTTCATGGGGTTGTGTAAAGGGCCCAGGCACATGGGAGGAAGGCTAGCTAATGTTGTGATGGCGTGCGTACTTTGTGCTGGCCCCATTCAAGAATGAGTCACTTAGCACTCGTAATGACCTTAGGAGGTGGGTCCTATTGTCAGTCCTGTAGTGAGTGGCATTTCCAGGCTCCAGCCTAAGCTGCTGCAGTCCAGGTGAGCTCAGTGCCCTGGCCGTGGCTCACAGGAGCCTTCCCAGATTTTGGGCTAAGGGAGAGGCTGGCCTCACCTTGCATTCTGTGCCCTTATCTTAGAGCCATGATTCAGGGAAGGGCCAGTTTCTCTTGTTCCAATGGAATAAAAAAGAATGCCTTCTAGGAAACGCATGCCATCTTCTTTAAAGCGCATTCCTTCAAAAATCTTCAGTGCCCTTTGTAGTGGTTGATTTTATTTCATAGGATCAAATATAATACATTAAAAAAAGGTTGCAATGGAGTGTCAGAAAGACAATCAATCCTTTGTATTTCAGTGTAACTATAAAGAGATGAATAACAACCCTGGCATCGTTTGAAAATCAACCTCGCTCTAGGAGATGTTTCTCTTTAATTCTTATTTTTTTTCTCCCAATGAGAAGGATCTCTCATCTTTCCGCAGCCACGGGCTAATGCCTAGTGCTAATGCTGTGTTTCCAGCTGTTCCGCAAATATGGCAGGACTGATGGCTTTTCAAAGTGCTGAGACTCACGTCAAATTTCAACTTATGTCACATTGCCATGCAATATGCCAGTGTTTTGGTTTTGCTTTTATTTAAAGATGGCAAGTGAGGGCTAAGTGCCCTGCTGTTGCCAAGCTACCTTGTGAAACTAATGACTCATCAGCTGATGGGACTGTCTAGCAGGTGGCAATCTCTGTCTCTTAGGTGGTGCTGCCTGATTTCACTCTCCTAGTCACGGAGGGGTTCACGTCAGGGTCTGTGCAGAAACCTTTACTGCATCTAGAAAGAGTTCCCAACACTGCTAGCATCCAAGAGCTTGCTGTTCCGTGCCAGCGCTCTTTTCCAGATGTTTCCATCCTTCTCTTCAGCTCTTTCCTGCCTCACCCCCTCCCTACCCCTGAGCGACCTCCCCGGCCCATCCCCTCCCCCCTCCATTTCAGGCACATGTACAGTGAGGGGAGGAGGGTTTAGTCTAGCGGATCTGGTTTGAGTTCTGCTTCTGCTTTTCACTAGATAGATGGTGACTGTGGGCAAGAAACATAACCTCTCTGAGCTTCAGTTCCTTTGTCTACGTGATGGGGATGATAGGAGTGCCGACATCACCGTGTTGCGGTGCGAGGCACCTGGCTGGTTGGATCAGCACAGAGGATCCATCAAGGAATCACGTCCATTATTATCATCGCCTCCCCATCAGTTCTGTACACTTCTCAGTAGGTTTTCAGATGCTGTTTCACGTCCTCGTCAGAGCTCGCCTCTGCGAGAAGTGAAGCAGACGTTATCATCATCCCGGTTCCACCGCTGAGAATCTTGTTTCTCGGAGACGTTGACTTTCACAAGGTCTGTGACTCATAGAGGCTGTCAGCTCTGAGTCTGAATGTAGTGCATGCATCTCCCATCACATCAGCCACGTTACGTGACAAGTGCGTCTCCATCCGCAGCCTCCCTCGGGTTCTCTGCTTGGAACGCCGTCTGGCTGAGTTCCCTCTGCCTGGAACGTCACTACCTTCTGAAGTCTGTCTCCTCTTCAGAGTCCTGCCCAAGTTGCCCATCTCGCCAGAAGTCTTCCCTGAGACTCCTCTATCTTCTCGGGCGAATAATCCTCTCCCTAGAAGTTACTGATACTCTTATCTCAGAATCCAGCCAGTGGCTGTGTTCCCCAGAGGACAATGACCATCTTTGCATGGGCCCCAGAAAACACACTGCAATAACCAAATCTCAGGAATTTAATGCAATGATGCTGTAAGCAATTTTTCATGCTGAAAGTCATGCGAGTTTAGGTCATAGAATCGATTTAGTAGAGTATGACTGACATTTAAAAAATTAACTTGAATTGAATGAAATAGAATAGAAAATAGTAATACATCATATGTAAGTACAGTTTTTAAATTTTTTTCACTAAACATTTGTTTCTGTGTTTGTGCTTGGGCTAGGATGCAAAGGATGATTCTTACTTTGGTTGATGTGAAAAATAAGTTTAACACTCTTTTATGCAATTCTTAGGGGCTAATAGTGAGATTTCTCAGAAGGAGAACCTGAAACTGGAATTTAGGACTTAGATGAGGTAGGATGCACAGTGGTTCTCTAGTCAGACTAGAGACATATCTCCAGACTTATATCTCCCCTTAGACACTTTGTAGCTGTGTGATCTCGGATCAGTTACTTAGCTACTCTGTGCTTCAGTTTCCTCATTTGTAAAATGAAGAGAGTGACCACTTCAGAGAGTCCTTAAGAGGACTTAACATATAAATACAGGCAACATTATAACAGTGTCTGGTGCATACATGTTAGCTGACTTATTATTATTTAGTAAAAGGCAAGACTTACTCTATGTTGTGGGAGTTACCAAACAGAAAATAGTTTTTTGTTGAGTGCCTAGATTGTGTACGTCCAGTGCTAAAATATAAACAAAGGAAATGCAGGGTACAACCCTCATCCTCACATTGCTTATAGTCTAATGGAAGAAACAAGGCTGATATCCGTAAAAAAGAGAGTAACAGACGACGGTCTCATGCAGTGAGAATGATGTCGAGTGCATATAGGAAATATTTGGTCTTCATATTTTTATGGTAGTGTTTTGTGCTGCCCTGGAGAAGGTTAAAGCTTTGATCTTCAGTTCTTCCTGAGGGAACAAGGTGTAAAGACCAACTTTAGGGAATGTTTTGAGTTTCTCTTTGTAGCCGAGGACAGAGACTGGGGAGTAAGATGCTCCTCGGGGTGGGTGGGTGGAAGGGGACACAGAATTTACAAGCGGGACTATTTAATGTATTTATTGAATCAGGATCATGGTACCTTAAAGAAACAGCCAGAAGGAGATGTAGTGATTCTTTTTATTCTTGTATTTTTGGGGGGAGGGGGAAGTTGTCACGGATCGCATTTAGTATGTTTATAAAATATCATTTGACCTATGATGCTACTCAGAATCCTAGAAGGGTTGCCAAGAAGCACTAGCCTCTTCCAAGTGAGGGTGTTCAGTTGTAGCCTTGAGTGAGTTGTTCGTATTTTGGATTATTATTAATTCTACTAAGGGATTTTGTGGGATCCTTGGAGATACAAAGAAGATTCTTTCTTTCTTTCTTTCTTTCTTTCTTTCTTTCTTTCTTTCTTTCTTTCTTTCTTTCTTTCTTTCTTTCTTTCTTTCTGTATAGTTGATTTACAATATTCTGTTAATTTCTGGAGTATAGCAAGTTGATTCAATTATACATATATATACAGATTATTTTTCATATTATTTTCTATTATGGCTTATTACAGGATATTGAGTATAGTTCCCTGTGCTGTACAGTAAGACCTTGTTGTTTGTCTATTTATATACAGTAGTTTGTATCTGCTATTCCAGACTCCTAATTTATCCCTCCCCCACTCCCTTTCCCCTTTGGTAACCATAAGTCTATGAGTCTGTTTCTGTTTTGTAAATAAGTTAATTTGTATCATTTTTTAGAGTCCATATATAAGATATATATTTGTCTTTCTTTTTCTAACTTACTTCAGTTAATGTGATCATCTCGAGGTCCATCCATGTTGATGCAAATGGCATTATTTCATTCTTTTTTTATGGCTGAGTAGTATTCCATTGTAGAAATATACTACTTCTTTTTTACCCAGTCATCTGCTGATGGACCTTCATGTTGCTTCCATGTCTTGGCTTTGTAAATAATGCTGCTATCAAAGCAGATCTTCCTTAATCCATGTGCTTTCTTCTAGAGCAATACTCTGGAGATTTATGTTCATTTGAATCACCTGGGGATCTTCCTAAAATGCAGAATCAGATTCAGTAGCTCAGAGGTAGGGCCTGAGATTCTGCATTTCTCACAAACTTCCATGGGATACTGATGCCGCTGGTCTGTGAACCGTACTTTGAAGAGCAAGATTCTCATGCTGCTTTCTGTTAAAAAACAATAACAACAAAAAAAAAACCCTTTTTAAAAAAAATTGACATACTGTTATACTTGATAATCCTTCTGACAAATCTTCACCTAATTCACTAAACCCCAGCGTGGTCTACATCTTACAAGTAATCGGACACTTAGATTGTCTTTAGATCTTCTTTACTGGGATGACTTCTGTATCATAATCGAAACTTTTCAAAGCAGTTACCTTAAGTAAAGGCATCTACAATTTTTGTTATCATCTGTAGAATTTAACGTTTTTTTAAAATCATGGCTCTTTATCTAGTGGGACTGTTGCTGGAGTCACTGTTCTGGGGAACCTCTTAAACCAGATGCAGTTTAAATGACCACGGGCTGAGAGAGAAGTAGGTAAATGCGTGCAGGGAAGGGGAAAGTGAGGCAAGGTGGAGGGAAGGCAAAGCAATAGAAGATCCCCTCTCTTGATCTATTTTAGTTCCCTCTCCCCTTAAAAATGTTTGAAGCAATTTAAAGCACAGACACTTGTCAGAAAGGGGAAAAAAAAAAATTTGCACAGCCTGTGTTTTCTGGCTTGGTGCCCTCTGATGGGCGGTGGGTGGCCGCAGAGTGGCACCCTGACCTGGCACTGTCCCTCTCCCACAGGGCAGGTGTCTGCAGCTCAGAGTCTTCCTAAGTTGTTCCAGGTTCTCTGGGTCCTGTGATTTTGTTTTCTGAGATACCGTTGCCACTGTTTCTGCATTTGAATCCATCCAAAAAGAAAACAAATAACCGCAGTAGTCGTCGACTGGGAAGCCAGGTCAGTGAGTGTCACACAGCTCCCCAACGTGGATCTGCACTTTAGAGGTCTTTCTTTCTTCCTCGCAGGGGTACTTTTACATGTGATGGGAGATGCCCTGGGATCGGTGGTTGTAGTGATCACGGCCATCATATTCTATGTGCTTCCCCTAAAACGTGAGGACCCGTGTAACTGGCAGTGCTACATCGACCCCAGCCTGACTGTCGTCATGGTCATCATCATTTTGTCATCTGCCTTCCCACTCATCAAGGAGACTGCTGCCATCCTGCTGCAGATGGTCCCCAAAGGCGTCAACATGGAAGAGCTGAGTAAGCTGGACAATTCTGATCTCAAACCACTGCCCGCTTAATGTTCTTCAGTCCTGAGGGCCAGCATGATGTCAGAAGAGTGTTGGATTTATGTATTCTGATATGCTTTAAATCACTGAGCAACAGAGACATCCATGATACGCTCTGTAGCCTGCTACGGTAGCTCACAGCTCCAAGAAACAAAGGTCCTTTGCAGCCCATGATTCTCTGATTCTACTGCAAATTTTTGAAAATGTAATGCTTTGGCAATACCTATTCCTTGGCTGTTTATTTACCTTCATGTCAGAGATTTATTTTAACTCAGATAAAGCTATGCTGCCCATAACTTGATTTTTATTCTCCCTGTTCTGAAAACATGAGACGTTCATTCATTCATTTGCTAGATCCAGCTTTCTAGTTAATCGATTTTTATGGGCATGCAGTCACCACGTGTCTCATAACACAGTGAAATGGACCGTGTTTCAGTCCAGATCATTCATGGCCTCATTCAGTAATGAAATCTGTTTCCTTGCTTTGCTCAAATAGCAGGTCAAACTCTCATTTTAGTTTATGTGCATCAGAGGATAGAATTTTCAGAGACTTTGTAAAATTTCTAAACAGGAATGCTCCAGATGTTGGTGAGAAACTGAATGTGTAACTTTATTTCTAGAGTTTCTAAATGGAGATTATGTTTTTATAGAAAACAACAAGTTTTTATGCATCTTTGCTCTTTTTGTAGCTATCACTGCTTCAACAGCAAGCCAGTAAACAGGAACGAGGGCCTAAGCCCACTCTGCAGCTGAAAGTTGAAAGACTTTATTTCACGACAAATACCTGAAATTTAGTTGATTTACAATTCTGCGTTAGTTCCTGGTGTACCGCGTAATGATTCAGTTACACACACTAACACACACACGCATATTCATTTTCATATTCTTTTTCATGATAGGTTATTACAAGATATTGAATGTAGTTCCCTGTGCTATACAGTAGGACCTTGTTTATCTCTTTTATAGACAGTAGTGTGTATCTGCTAGTCCCAAACCCCTAACTGATATTTGATGGGTCTTAATATATTGTACGGCCACGGCTAGACTTCCCTCTTGGAAGGCATGATTTCCGGTGAGACTGTTCTGTGAAGGTCACAGTCCTGCTGGCCCTTTGTCTAATGGTGCTCTTCCCACAGTCTTTCCCCTGGATGCTCTATTTGCCTCTTTTTTCTTTTTTTCCTACCTCTTCTTTGGCAGCATTGGTTAGTTTATCTGTCTCTGAGAGCCAGTTAAGTGTGGTCAGGTCTCCAGCTGCTTTACTGCACAGGGTTACGGCAGTCAGCCCCCGTGTCCTACTCTGTGCGCAGTGCTGCTGGCAGTGGAGGGAGAAAGCGAAGGAGCTGATACACAGCATCGTTTTCCTTGTAAGGGCTTGTATCCCAGTGGGGAAAAAACAAAACACACACACACACACAACAATTTGAGATATATGTTGGTTGCATTGCCTTTTAACAAAGTAATATATATATAAAAGCAGATATTTAAAATCTTGTGGTAGCAATAGCAACACTTTCATGGTACTTATTACATGCTAGGTAGTACTGTTCTAAGTACTTTACTTATATTAACTCATTTTAATCCTTAATAATCATATGAGGGGCTGTCACTATCATTCCTCATTTATAAATGAGGAAACTAAGGTTCAGAGGGACTGGGTGAATTACCCAAGGTCATGCAGGTCGTCTAAACTTGGAATTGAACTCTCATTGGCTGTAGGTTGCTCATAACCACTATTCAGGACCATTGTTCTAAAAACATACTCATTTTAGAAAGGTAGAAAATATAGAAGAGACTAAATAAGAAAATAGAAATCTCTCATAATCTTGTCGCCCAGAAATTACCACTGTTAATATTTTTGCATCAATCATTTGATAAAACAAGCTTTTATCTGCCTCAAAAATTTTGTTTTGAGTCTATACACTGATGTTTCATTGACAAAAAGATTATGCCATATATACAGTCTAGCTATTTGCTTTTTTACTTAAAAATACCTCATATATTTTTCCTCATATCCTTAAATATGCAATGTATTTTTCCACAGCGGTGTCATATTCTGTTGTGTGATTGATTTAACTATCTCTTTGTTGCTTCCATTTTTTTTTTCTTGTACATAAATATTTGATTATTTCCTTTAGGTTAAATTCCTAGTGTTAGAATTGCTGGTAAAGGTTTTTATCCATAGTACCAAATCCCCTGTAAAAAAGGCTTCCTACATTATAGTCCCATGGCCGTCCATCAGAGCATCCATTCCCTTGTAACCTTGACAACCCTGGGCATCTGCTGGTGGGTGGGGGGTTGCTGTGACACTTAGTTTCTCAAATTGCCTTTTATGGGCTAACAGTGTTTGGTAGAGGAATTCAGAGAGGAGGAAAACGGTTATGGGAAAATGTACCCATATAGATCCAGCTATTTTTCTTCCTGTTATTGTTAGTAACTACATCATTCTGGTGAGAATGCTTCAAGGGACAATGTCCCTTCCGTGGTGGCTCCATGTTTCAATGAGAGCCCTCATCTTGGCTCCTGTTTGCTCTTTCCTATTCTAGTGAGTAAACTCTCTGCCGTGCCTGGAATCAGCAGTGTGCATGAAGTTCACATCTGGGAACTTATAAGTGGGAAGATCATTGCCACTCTGCACATCAAGTATCAGCAGGACACGGGGGATCAGGATGCCAGTCTAAAAGTTCGAGAAATCTTCCACAACGCGGGAATCCATAACGTGACCATCCAGTTTGAGAAGGTGGACCTGAAGGAGCCCCTGGAGCAGAAGGACTTGCTGATGCTCTGCAGTTCACCCTGCATCTCCAAGGGCTGTGCCAAGCAGCTCTGCTGTCCCCCTGGGGCACTGCCTCTGGCGCACGTCAATGGCTGTGCTGAGCACAATGGCTGTCCCCCACTGGACATGTCCCGAAGTGATGGCCTCGGTGGACGAGAAGCAACAGAAGTGGCTATTGAAGTGTCTTTGGCAGGTGGTCTGAGTGACCATGGACAAGCGCTTAGCAAAACTCGGGAGGACTTGCGTTATGTCAATAGCACACATTTTTAATCTGACGCTCACATAAGTAAGACTGCATAGATGAGGCACTTTGGAACCACTAGCTCAGTTTGTGGGAAGAGCTTTGTGGGTTGTGGACAGTGACCAGACCCACAGTGGGTGCACTCTGTGTTCTGTAAGGGGTTTGGCTGTTTGGGATGTTAGTTGAACTTGCCTGTGAATTTTGACGTGACAGAGAACCTTTTTACGTTATCTTGGGTGTCTTCATGCTGCTCTTCAAGTTTTGTTGGAACGTGTATTTTCCGAAGCAGATGCACTAGTACTTACATCCGGGACATTGAAGGCTGGGACTTAATGATTGTGGACACAGGACTCAAAGTAGTTTTTGTTTCAAATGGAGCAGAATGTCTAGCTGACTCACAGGCACACACATAGCTAAGAACATCGAAAAAAACTTAGAAACTGAAAAAGCCGTATCCCTTTCCTTCCACCGGGAGGCCGTCAAAGGGGGAGGTTAGGTAGACCTCCCGCTGCGGACCTTTTTTTCTCTTTGACTCATTTTTAAGTAAATGTAAAATGAATACCTAGTAAGGTAGAAAATCTGAGAACATTAGAGGAAGTTGAGTTTATTGGGGCTGCGGAAAAGGAAGCAAATCTGTTTGGACCGTTTTTTCCTTTTGTGAGGTGGAGACAAAAATGCTCACTTTCTGCTGGGAACTGCGGTAGGGTGTTTCAGGTGTTTAAATATACAAGATGCTTTTTTTGTTTTCACTCTGAAGTGTGGGAATCTTTCTACTTTAAATATGACACAGTGCTTATCTACTGTCTTTTAGAGTCAGTCCAGTTGGGACTGTTTTCATTTATTGCTTATTAGTGATTTACTTATTTGCCCAAATTTCTTTTTGAGTCTCCTTTTATATGATCACATTGATCTACGTAGCATTTACCAGGAGAGAATGGATATTCCTGGGGTAGAGGAATCTATGGCACTGAGTGTGCATCCTTGCCAAAAACGAAAAAGAAATAAGCTAGATTGACTTTTCTTTAATTAGACATATTTTAAAGTATTTATTATAGTTTTCAACTCATAATTTGATGGAAAAAGTGTTTGTCCAAGGGAGAAATGAGAATTAATTAAATTGCTGCCTTTAATGTGTTTTGAGGAGCTTACACTTTCTTTTATGTCTCTGACCCGTATTACCAAGTTCAAATAAATACATTAGAATCTGACTTGGTTCCATAACAACCTGTGTTAGTACTGGAGAAACATCTGTTATGTATGTAACAAACTGTTCAGGCAACGATTATTTTAACCAGAACAGTCCCAGAATAGGTATAAGGAAATGGGAGGTGCCCCACCAGAGAACCAGAATCTTCTTTGACGGGCTGCAAAATTGACTACAAAGGATCATCTCTTAGGTGCTGAAGTACTGAGTCCTGTTTAGAATCTGCACAGTACTCAGCAGAAATGCTGGGTGGGTAACAGGAAAAGCATCCAAAGTTTTCAGCACAAGCATTATTTAAAAAACTGCATCTTAGTTTTAAATTCTAAGGCTGAAATAAGGAAGCAACTGTGATGAGTGGGAAAGGAAAATCTTTATTCCTTGAAAATGTTTATCTGAGTTTACATTGGCCATGAATTAGGCAAAGAGGAAAAAAATGCCTAAATATGTTTTTATCCCTAAGAGTTTATTAAGTATATATACTTAACAGTATTATATAGTATATAATATAGTGTATGTATACTTCATAGCTAAAACAGGGGTGAATACAAGACAACATTTTTGTTTTTAATGTTAAAATTATGGCAGGTACTCACACAAAACAGAGGATTCTTTATGAAACTTACCTCAGTGATATGTGGACCAAATTCTCATATATCAATGTTGGCTGAGATGCTCTGACTGGAGCCAAAGGAGAAAGCTGTTTCTCACTTCCGAATTTAAAGGTCTAATTTGATTTCATATCGTTCTGCTCTTACTAAAAGGGAAAAATTATCATCTTCTAGTTTCTGTGCAACTGGCTGAAGGGCTGCATGCTAGTTTACATCCCAGTAATGTTCTTGAATTAGCCTCTAAAGCATTTTTCTGGAAAGCAAAAGGCACTTAATTCCCATCTAATTAAATCTAACCTCAGAAAATTATCTTGATGGACACTTATGAACATACCAAATTATGGGGTACAGTCAATGTGAAATAATACCTTTGGCAGACAGCTTGGCTCGGTGTGTTGAATACTTTCCAAACAAGCTAATTTAGGGCAATATTTGTGTATCCGGCGAGGTGCTGGCTTGTGCTTGTGATGCCTGCCGTGTGGCCTTTTTACATGAGTTTTACTCTCTCTTTCGTTGTCCCGCATTTTAATTCTCCCAAGGAAACGCCAGAGTTTTCTTTCTCCCTTTGAATCAGCCCTGAGTGGTGGCAGCAGTGTCCGAGGAACAGTGGACTTAAACCACACTGTTTTTTTCTGAGATGAGAAGAATATTGCTATTCAGTTTAGCATTCCTATGTGCTTAGGTTAGTTCCAGAAAATTCTTTCTCTTTTCTTCTAGGAACTGAAAATAATTTTTTAAGAGTCTAGGGAATCTTCTGTGTGTCGGGTCAGCCTTGGGTGTGCTACCCTGGGGACACAGGGCATGGCACTTCCCATGGACTCCTGTTTCTATGCAAAGAGTCATTTCCACAGTGTTTCAGCACCAGCTTTAGGAAACATGACGTCTGCTTATTTATTTTCCCATTTCAACTCTCTTTTTGAAAATAGAGGTTACTTTATTTTTCAAAATATTTGGACATTATGAATACCCATAGAACTAGGAGGCTCCATTGTTGATAGAAAAAAATATTACTCCTTTAATTTTTTTGATAAAATAGCAATAAAATAGGGAGACATTGAGGAAGAATTTAATGTATTCTCCATACTTAGATACTTAGTTACTTTTTTCCTTTTTCTTTCTTTCTTTTCTTTCTCTCTCTCTCTCTTTTTTTTTGCCATGAGCTGGCCAAACTCCAGTGGGGGTAAGTCAGGAATCTCAAGTTCAGTAGAAATGGGTGTTTTGAATGGCAGAGAAATCATCGAGGTAGATTTTGGATTATCACAAGGCAGCTGCCTTTTGAGGTAGTAAGAGCTTTCGTTATGCGTTTTCAATTTCTGTGTTATCGATGTTTTGAACCGGATAATTCCTTGTAGTGTGGGGCTGTCCTGTGCATTGTAGGGTTTTTAGTAGTATCTTTTGGTCTCTAACCCCAGATGCCAGTAACATCCCCCAAGGTTGTGACAACCAACAATACCTCCGACATTGCCACGGATTCCCTGGGGAGCAGAATTGCCTCTAGGTAGGAGCCACTGACGTCCGACTTCACCTAAGGGTACTTGAGGGGTATTGTTGACGGAAGCCCTTCTAAGGCCCAACAATCCTTTGAATATAATCAACCTGCAGAATTTGCTTTTTAAAGAAATATTTTTAAAGGTGAGATCAAACTATAAAAATTACAGTTGTCTTTACGTAGGAACTTGGATATTTAAAGAAAAATGTAATGTGGAAAATAAAGCCCTTACAAACCGGATGATACAGTTCAGTCGATATAACAGTGAATGAAAAAGCGTTTGCTCTCACTGTGCTGTGAGGATCCCTTCAACTCATGAACATTCTCAGCTTGATGTACCCACTACCGAATGAGAATGCGTTACACCAGCACAACTGATTCTTGGAGTTAAGGCGTTGAATTTTCTACCAATTTTAAACTTGATGGTGTTTCTTGCTACTGGTTCCTGACAAACAGCTCATCTTTGTACTAATGACAAATTCGGATGTTAAAAAAAATTCTTTATTGTTTATGGCTAACTTCGTCCTTTGCCAAATCCTGTCTATTTTTTTTCCCCCAAGAGGACAAATTACATTTCCTCCTTTTAAATGATCCTGCTTTTCATGTATCTTATACTCTTGCAATTAAAGATTGAGAAGAAAGACTGGTTTAAAAAAAGATGAGGAAACATGACCTAATTTGGATCTCCAATTTAGACTGAGTACGCATGCCTTCTTGTACAGTACAGCCCTGTGTTTCCCCTGATAAATTGTCACCTATTTGTGCCTCTGAGTGTGTTTGCATGTGTTTAGCCACAGGAATAAAGTAGGAATGAAGTTATTGAGTCAGGAAACTAGCTGCTCAATGGAATTTGCATCAGATCCCGGTCCTCATTGTGATCTACATGTTCTTAAGAATTTGCAGTTTAGCTAATGAACACGTGACATTTTTTTTCCTGAAGCGTTTCTTTGCAGATGTTTTATTTTGAACCTTTTTGTTTACATGGAACTTTCTTAAACATTGTTCGATAGATCAGTGTTCGATAGATAGGTCTCCTCTTGGTACAAAGCCTGGTCAGAGACACTGAACCTGCTGTGAATTCAGTTGGGAATAACCCAGAAAGGATGATGATTTTTGAGGGAAAGTGACCCCTTCCTGGAAGTCTGAAATTATGTTACAATATGTGGAGTTTTGTTACTTAAAGTCTTCCTCTTGTCCTCACAGGCGATTTTGCCAAAGTATAATTGTCACGTTTGGGGGGCAATATTCAAACCCTATGGTAGAAAGTTTCAGTGACTCAGTATGAATTGCATGTGAAGTCCCCCAGGAGTGTACGCACGGACGCATACCTTTCAAAGTGAAAGATGATCTTCAGTGGTGCTGTCAAGAAAACGTTTTAAAAATAAACACACGACTGAGTTATGTTTGTGAACATTAAAAACGGATAACTCAAAGCAGTGGAGCTCATTGTTTCTGTCACTCGTTGACTTATCACTTCGTAAATCCTTGGATTGTTTTTAGCAGTTGGGGCAAATTCTCTGTCCCTATTACGCCACTCTCTTCTTCACACCCCTCTGTCACTCTCCACTCTTGGCAGAAAGGTCAGAAGTGGACTCAGCTACCTCACTTACCAAAACCTGGACTGACCTGGTTTTCTGGTGGGGTTTGTGTAGGAGGGGAGCCCCTGGGATTTAGGGAATGGTGAGAGGCTAGGCTTTTTAGGGAGAGACCCTTTAGATGTGAAAATCTCTCCAGTGAATTGACTGTCATGTTTATGAATATTGAGTCAGAGGAGCAGTTTTCTACCTATTTCAATTGCTTTTATTTTATTAATCAACTGATTAAACAGCGTTGGGTTATTGTGAACCATGTACAAGTGCTTCTTGCCTATAAGAAGCTTATATTCTACATGTGAAGCTAAGTAAAGCGGTCCAACTTGGTGGGAGTTTACAGATAGCCACCCACAGCCTGGATTGCCGGGGAGCCGAGAGAGCTTGTGCTGCATGCGTTCTGGCACTCAGGCGTTCACATTCTAAGCCTTGGGCAGCATCTGCAAAAGGAGAGGGTGACTGAACATTTCATGACCATCAGCTGCCTTTAGCAGGAAGAGTCTGCAGGATGGAGCAGCGGTTCGAGTCCTCAGTACATTAGGGCTGAGGATCCAGAGTCCCTACTCCATTTAAAAGAGAACCCCACCTCTGCCTGTGTCTCTCACCCTGCCTAAGGCTTCTATACAGCACCGTCACTTGGCACCATCATGTTATGCATTTGTTTATCTCCTGCGTCTCCAAGGAGAATAAAGCTTTGTATAACCCACCACCGTGTTCCTCAGCCTCCATCCCGGTGCTTGGAGCAGTGTCACAGTACCCGGCACGTGGTAGGATCCCAGTAAATATCTATTTGTTGAATGAATAAAGAAAGAAATGAATGAAGAAACATATGAATGAATCCATGAATAGGTTCAACACTTGGTGTTGTCAGTTAGAGGCTTGGGACAAATCATTTAACTTCACTGTGCTTCAGTTTTCTTTTTCTTTTTTCTTTTTTTTTTTTTTTGGCCTTTTTAAAGAAGATTTTTAAAAACAGACTTTATTTTTTGAACCAGTGTTAGATTCACAGCAAAATCAAACAGAGGGTACAGAGATTTCTCATATACCTTCTGCCCCCATACACGCACAGCCTCCTCCGTTACCAACTTCCCCCACCAGAGTGGGTCATTTGTTCTAATGGATGGACCTAACTGACACATCATAATCACCCCAAATCCAGAGTTTGCATTAGGGTTCACACTTGGCATTGTGCCTTCTATGGGTTTGGGCAAGAGTATAATGACATGTATCTAATTTTATACTATATGGAGTATTTTTCACTGCCCTGAAAATCCTCTGTGCTCTGCCTAGTCATCCTTCCCATCCTTGCCAACCCCCTGCAACCACTGATCTTGTTACTGTTTCCATAGTTTTTTGTCTCTTCCAGAATGTCATGCAGTTACAATCATACATTATGTAGCCTTTTCAGACTGGCTTCTTTTGTTTAGTAATATGACTAAGGTTCTGCCTTGTCTTTTCATGGTTTGATTGTACTTCAAATTTTTTATCTATAAATGAGGAGAATGATGAAAGCTGTATTCCTTTCTTTACGGGATTGTTGTAGGAATCCTAGGAGGTAAAACAGGTGACAATAAAATGTCAATGGATTCTATAATCTCACACTTTCAGCCTGGCATTCACATCCTTCTGCTCTTGTCCCACCTCCTCCCGTCTCGGTAACCCCATTTTGTCAGTTGAACACCATTTAAAGTTAAACGGCGCTAAACAGGGGTACAATCCACATAGGGGTAAGGGAAGAGGAAAGAACAGTCAAGGACAGCTGCACAGAAGACTGGGCACTTGAAACTGGCTTTGTAGTTCAGTGGGTGGAGAAAGAGGGAAAGGCCAATCCAGATGGAAAGCTGAGACTTTGCTCTCTAGGCAGCTGGACGTGTGTTTTTGTAGGAGGGAGGCTGGAGGAACAGAATATTTGGGGGAAATGATTTTCTGCAGACATCTTCCCCACCAGCTGTGTGTGGCACTGTGTTCAGTGTTCAGAGCACCTGTCTCATGTCCTGCCCATGATCCTGGGCCCCGTGGGTTGTTGCTAAGGACTCACGGGGTGTGTCCTGTTGGAGTCTGCAGACTCCAGATTCACTGAGTTTATTCCAATTCCAAAGTCAGTGTTCCGTGATGATTTTTATTGCCTTCAGTGGGAGCGTTCTGCCCGCATGGTCCCCAGGGTCCTCCCTCCAAAGCAGCCGGAACCCTGCTGTCACGTTCAATGCTGCCTTTACTCTCATCCCGTGTCTAACTGATCTTTATACTCAGTTAATATTCCTCTCAGAGGACTATTGATGTCGGCCCCTCCTTTTCTCTTCCTGTCTCATTTTGGGTTCAGCTGTATCACCTCACCCCTGTGCTGCTGCAGAAGGCTCCTGACCAGCCTCCTGGCACCTTCAACTTCCCATCCACCCTCTTGCTTCCCTCTGCTCCAGGAGCAGGACGAACTGCTCAGCCTGTCTGCAGCCCCTCCCTGCCCTGGGCCCCCAGCAAGCTTTATCTTTCTCAGCAGACAAGAAGAGCATCAAGATACCTAAGGGAGTTTGGAAGAGAGAGGGTGTAAGGGTGGGTCTGTGCGGACTAGGAAATCAAGCTTTGTACGAGTTGGGGAGTGAATATTCCACAGCAGCCTGTTCCTTTTATCCTAAAAGGACATTTTCACTTTCTTGAGTTTTGAATTAGACTTGCCAAGTTATTCCTTTCTGGTTTCTCTCTCTCTCTCTCTTTTGGCTGATTCCTTTTTTTTCTATGTTAGTGTGTCACTTTGATTTTCTGTGGATGACGGACTGCCACCCTTCCAGCCCTAGCACCTTGATACCGGAGCGCACCCTGAAATGAATGTGTCCCGTGTGGGGGTGCAGAGCCACGATCTCACTCACCTTTCTCGAGGCAAAAGAATGGCAGACTCTCCTTCATCTTACACTGGTACCACGTGGTCACAGATGTGGCTGGGCCAGAATAATGAGCTCTGATAGAGAGCCAAAATATTTGGCCCATCACACTGGTTCTTTTAGGCTTGGAGATGCAAGCGTACATTTTTATGGGGTTTATAACCATAGCGCTGGGTGGCTTTTTGCCTACATTTTCTCATGATAGGGCAGGGGAGGGGAAGAGTAAAGTCTTGGAGTGGCCGGTGAGGATATGGGATTGCAGCCGTGATGATAATGACCAGGTCCCCTATCTGCCTCAGAAAACTGGGACCTGTGCTGGAGGGCTGTGAGTATGTGGCGGTAATCTGGTGTTCAAAGGTGTTCAGAAAAAATTGAATGTGACACTTCGAGAAGGACTGATGCTGGATGCTTTTCTTTCTGTATAGCGTTTGCTTTCTGTTGTCAAAGCTGGCACTACCGAGCACCTCCTAGAGGGGCAGATGTGATCCAGCCCATGGCACGAGCAAACCTAGAAAAGGGCTAGACAGGGAGATTTAATTATAGAAATTCGCATATGCTATGAAGCTTCACATACAGTCTGAGCTTCCAGGCTCTGAAGTCTGCCTGTGGTCAAATCCCAGCTTCGTCACACTTAGCTGCGTGACTTCAGGAAGTACACTGCCTGTGAATAAAAGAAGTTCTCTGGGCCTTATCTTTACCATCTGTGAAGACAGGGACCCTCGTAACTCCTGCCTCATGAGACCACTGGGAGGACTAAAGGAGATGGCCTGTGAGGAGGGCCCAGCAAGGGGCCCGGAGTGATACGTGTTCTTAGGAACGTGAGGCCTTCTTTAAACTACTAACGTGAATAAGGAAGATTTAAAGATTTAGTCCTATGTTTAACTCACTCCTTGCAGTGGCAATGCCAAATCTATAGCGTAGACCAACCGAAGTGTCAGCACCCAGTGAGATTTTAAATGTCTTGAGGACAGAGGCCACATTCCACTGTTTCAGCAAACGATATAGACTTGATCACACAATCAAAACAACCCAAGGAACCTTAGTCCTAGGAAAGCAAAACTAACCCAATGCCAAAGGGCCCAGTTCCACAGGGCCTCACCTCCCAACTAACGGGGTGTCTCTATCAGGAATATTCCTGAGGGTCCCTGGGTCCAGGTTCCACCCAGAGGCAATGAGGGCTTCAATGCCATGTCTGTCACTGCCTTTTAGCCACAGACCCTCCAGGGACATACCTGTGGATAAATAATGAAACAAATGGGTTTTCAAGCTCAGTGCAGAGAGGAGTCCATGTCCACCATGGGGAATCCACCGTGGGGAACTATATGGCATCTTAGCAGGAGGGTGCACACACACAAAGACTGATTACAGCATTTGGGCTGCGTTGGGGGAGGGTTCAAGGAAGTGGCGCTTTGCCCTGAGTTAGATGCTGCCAGCAAGTGGGATAATTCTATGACTGGGAGTCTGAATACAGCCTGTCTATAAGGCGGGGGGAATGAAGCAAGGCTTCACCTTGAATTGGTAAGGAAGCACCAGCCCCTCATGTTATCCGGGGCCGGGGGCTGTCTGGCTTCTGTGGTTGGCAGGCCGCCCTTGTATTTATCTGAGCTTAGACAAGCGTGCAGAGTGACCTCTCGTCTGGGGCTGGTGCTTTGAAAGACTGTTCAGCAGAACCCTCTGGCTTAGTTAGCCAGGAGTGCCAGGCCAGTCCTAGGACACCAAGGCCGAGCTGTGTCAGTTTCCGGAAGTCAGGGGACCAGCTTATCTCTTTTGCATATTTTCAGTGCTTAATGCATTTGTTGGTGGGTTTCAATGAAGCAGGCTATGAGCATTTAGATCCTGTGCAGAAGGCCACGTAGAAGCTGTGTGACCCTGGGCAAGTTACCTCACCTCTTGGAGTGTCTGTGTCCTTCGTACTTTCTACAGGAGGTATGATACCTACTCCCAGGGGTGCTGTGAAAATTAAATGAGAGCATGCATGTTCCTGAAAAAGAGTCAGTGATTCTAAAAAGTTAGCTGCTTTGGTTGAGCCTCTCTGTTTATATCTGCTTCCACGACCATCTCGTTTTAGGATGTGAATCAAATGCACTCTCTCCTTCTGCCTCATTTTATTTCCTTGCATCATGGGACTATTCAAAAAATCTTTTAAGTATGATTAGAAGACTTGCCTAAGGTTATTTCTTCCTTTGTACTCACTCAGAGGAAATGCTCTCATGTCTCTGCTGCCAACACTCCTGCGGTTGCCCACATGACGGTGTCCAGTAATAAGGGCTGGAGGGAGAGGGTCTGGCTAATGTGTGTGTCAGAGCAAGGAGGGTCACACAGCTTGTGAGGGGCCAGACTCTTTTCCAAGTCCCCAGGCTTCTGTCTGTCAGTCATCAATACATGAAGGAAGGAAGGAATGTAAATGGCGAAGTGTGGTTCACCCCTCACCTCAGTCTATTAAGCAGGTATTTTCTTTGTCCTTTGGCACCAACATTTCAAATGAGGTTTGGGGGTACAGTTTACAAGTCACGTCAGTGCTCAGCCCTTCAGTGCAAAGAATGAGATATCTGTGGCTTTCCAAGGGGCAACAGGGTCAACCTCCTATCTCTTCTTTACAGCGTCTTGGATGTGGGCTCCACCCCCACACACGTTTCAGGCCATCACATTTGAAACAGATGTCTTGGGCCCCATTGCTTACATGATATGACAGAGTCCTTTGTTATTTTGGGGTTCTCAATGCCTGTGTTCCTCCTTCTTCCTCACTTCCCTGCGTGCGTTCTTCTTGCCTTTCTTAGAACTATTTTTTTAAATTACTGAATGGTAATAAAGCAAAACAATACAGACATGTAGAAAATGTTTGAGATAATTCTAAACCTCTGAGGAAAGCAGGCTTAATAAAATAACCATTTCCTGCTATGTATTTCATTCTTCAACTTGCTTTTTCTTTCTTTTAAATTGAAGTATAGTTAATTTACAATTTTGTGTCAGTTTCAGTGCATAGCAAAGTGATTCAGTTATACATGTATATATTTATGTTCTTTTTTTAGATTCTTTTCCATTAAAATTTATTACAAGACTTTGAATATAGTTCTCTGCACTATATAGCAAATTCTTTTATTATTACTATTATTTTTATTGACATACAGTCTATTGAAAATGTTGTGTTAATTTCTGGTGTGCAGCATAGTGATTCAGTTATATATATATATATACACATATATTCCTTTTCATATCCTTTTCCTTTATAGATTATTACAAGATATTGAATACAGTTCCCTGTGCTATACAGTAGGACCGTATTGTTCATCTGTTGATATATAGTAGTGTGTAACTGCAAATCCCAAACGCCCAAGCAAATTCTTCTTGTTTATCTATTTTATATGCAGTAGTGTGCAGCTCTTAATGCCATACTCCTAATTTATCCCAATTTATCTTCAACTTGATTCTTAAATTTAATAATATATTCTGGCTATTTTTTCCAAATCAGGATATAGAGATCTACTCTATTTTTATTAATAGCTATATAGGATTCCATTGTATGGCTATATCAACTTAAATATCTATCCTGCTATTGATGGGTTTTACTTCCTTTAGAAAAATCATACGGACTTAAATCTAAATACTGTTTTATGGGTAGTAGGTGTGAATGGGTTTGGACTTAATATCATTAAGATGTCTCTTCTTTTTAAATTTTATTTAAAAATTATTTTCTTTTATTTTTTTTGGAGGGAAGTAATTAGGTTTATTAATTTATTTTTTTAGAGGTGGTACTGGGGATTGAACCCAGGACCTCGTGCATGCTGTGTGTGCTAAGCATGTGCTCTACTGCTTGAGCTATGCCCTCTCCCCCACAAAATGTCTCTTCTTTATACCTTTTGCCTTCCCCCATTTTCTATAATGAGTACATGATACTTATATAATATAAGAAAAGAGTTATTTAAGAATGGTATTCATTTCACAAATGTTTGATTCATTTCACTGATATTTGATAATATGTCTCATATCTTCCAGTGAACAGTTGCTCCTTGAGAACACAGAATGCATCTTAATGATGACACTGACTCAGCACCTCTACCTGCCAGGCACTTGACACGTAGCATAGGTAATCTTATTTAATTGTCACAAATCATCTGCAAAATCAGCTCCCTCTTTTACTTGTGAGTCAAATAAAGCTCAGAGAGTTTAAATGATTTGCGTAGCTCACGGTGGAGCTGGGATTAGAACCAAGGTCTCCTTGATTTCACCTTTTCACTGCCCTGTGTTGACGTTGAAATGTGGAGGTGCCTATTAGTGAACCATCTTATCTAACAGTTGTTCATTAGAATTCATAATTGCCTTGTCATAAAAGAGGGCTTGCATTGGGAGCTGCTGGGAAAGCGAAAACTCTGGACTTTTTCATGTTTTTGAATGTGTTATTTATTCCTTAGGAAAATAAACATATCTTGTGGTGATCTCACCCAGGCCTCGGGAAAGCAAGGCGTGTCTTGCAGTGTGGTCACAGTCTTTCTTCTTTTTCTGTGATGTTCTTTTTTATAAGTGTCTCTAAGTATGATAGATGTTTAGTCATCTCTCCTTAATGACAAATTCTTATTTCATTAACTTCTAACATAAGATGATTTTTTTTCTACATGCCTTTCCTACATGGATTCTAGAACAAGTGAATTACATGTCAACTCCTGTGGGGTACTTTGGAAAAAGAGGGAGCCATGTACTAGGAAGAGAGAAAAGAAAAAGTTGACACAGCAGAATTAGAGCTGTTTGAAGGGACGTTTTAGATAAAAGCAAATGAGGGACCATAACTTTGGCCTTGAGATTGCGTGTGCACTGCTGTGCCTGAGACAGGCGGGATGGAATGAAGACGGGTTGTGGAACAAAGGACCAGGAGGAGGGCTGAGGTGGTAGAAGTCTGGATGTGGGGAGCAGGCTGGGGAAATAGTTACTCAGTGCAGCACTGGTGCTGTAGGTGACTCAAAGCATCTTACATTTCCATTCCAAATCCCAATATCACACTGAAGCCCTGAGCCTCCAGAAAGCATGAGATGAGACTGAGTGGGTGGGTCCTGAAAGCCAGGAGTTAACAATTTGAGGTCTTAACATTGGAAGGGCACTGAACATTTGGCTCAGTAAAAAAAAGTGCCCAGCAGTATGAGGATTAACTGTTTAAGAAAAAAGAAATCCCCAAGTGAACCTACAAGCTTGTTTTCAAAATGGAGGAGATCATGAACATTTTCTAGCAAGCAAGTGGTGAGATAAAATAATACATATACCATCTTTATTACTTATTTATGATGCATAACATTATGACTGTTGACATGCTTGGTGTTTTCCTCGGAGTTTTATTTTGGTGAATACAAAATATTTGTGAGGGTTTTCCTTTTCCTTTTGCCCTCATTTCAACTTCTATAAATAAAGTTAGAAGTTTTTTAAACATAAAATTTCTTCTATCTGGGAGCTTTTAGTAATTTTTATTTATTTGGTTTTTTTAGGGGGCAGGCTATTAGCTTTATTTATTTTTAACGGAGGTGCCAGGGATTGAACCCAGGACCTCACATATGCTAAGCAGGTGCTCTACCACTGACATCTACTCTCCCCCTGAGAGAGATTTTAGAAATCCAACCCCACTATTTCAGGAGCATGTACTGTTTTATGAATGGTTCATAATAACATCAAAAGAATGTCCCCTCCCCAAATAGATATGGATACAAAAGAATGAACATGACACAATATTTATGTCAATTTCATTTAAAAACATTTTGCAAATGGCAACCCTCACTTAAATGAAAAATTAGTTGGACTGAGCAGAAACATTAGCCGTGACAAAATCTGTCCTTGGGCCCCCGTGCCATCATTCCCAATCCCCTCCCTCTTGCCTGCTTCCACTGAAGTGGCTGGAAGCGCCCACGGCTTACTCTCCTGGCCTCCCTTGCAGCTAGGGAGGCCTATCGGGCAGTTTTGGCTGATGACCAGTATAAGGACGTTTTCGAGGTGGGGAGGGGAGAGATCTGGGAAGGCTTTTGTGTTTCCTGACAAAAAGGAGAAATAAATTGCTGCTTCCCCTCTTCTCTTCATTTTCAGCTGAATACAGATGGAATGCACAGAGCTGAGAGAGCCATGTTGTGACAAAAAAAAAAAAAAAAAAAAAAAGAAAGAAAGAAAGAAAGAAAGAAGGAAGGAAGTCCCTTCCCAGTACCCTCTCAACACCATCACCAGGGATTCAGATCCTGATATCATTGGGCTACTGAACAGATCTCCAGGAGTCATTTTTATATAAGAAGAATAAACCTGTGTTCTTTAGAATATATTGTTAGTGAGTTTTCTGTTACTTGAAGCTACATGCGTTCCTAACTGATTCGTTGTATCCTAATTTCCTCATTGACAAACATCAGCCTGCTCCTGGAGTTGATGTTAACAGTTGATAGTGCCTGTGGGCTGGACATTGTTTCAGCTCTGTCTTGTATTCTCTCTCCTTTCCAGGTCAGATTTTCAAGAATCATATTTTCAATTGGTTTCTACACCGTAGGCTGTTCTATCTACCTGAAATTATTTCTCACTATTAGAAACTGAAAAAGAGCAAAGATATTTTGTAAATGTCAGGGAAAAACCTGTCTACCTCAAGGGTTTTCATAGCTTCATTGATACATGGGGCTGAACACTCTCTGTATGAATCTCATCCCCAAATTCTGATGTAAGATGATAGGCTGGAGTTTGATTCATTTTACAGGTGGAAAATGGACTTAAAGAGTAAGAGCTCATATAAAATTTCATAGCAAAACAGACTTTGGGGAGTTGTAGAACCTCTGCGTTATATTAGGAGGCCTCTAAAATTTTCTTAATTTTTAAAGTTCTTAACAGATTCTTAACAGATGCCAGAAGCCCTGGATTTATTTTGTCTGGATTATAGAAGTATTCTGGGATGTGGATTGTTAGGTTTTTACAGAAATACACTTATTTAATCTATTTAACTTATCTTTTAACATGTAGTTCTATGCCCCTTCTTGCTCCCTCCTTCCCTCTCTCCCTCCTTCCTCATTTATTTTTATTTTAAAATTTATTTTTATTTTATTTTAATTGTATCCTTTTAACCTTTGTGTAGCCTGTTCTCCATTGCGTTTATTGTGAATTCCATTTTGGAGATGCAAAAAGTTAAAAAGAACATTAAACAATTGATTATCTCTTTAAGAGTCATGTCATGTTTTTTCTTCCCCATTTAAGTGAATTCTCTTTTATCCTATAATTAAAGAATGAGTTTAAATTTTGCTGTTGCATTTTGGATGTTGGATCTGAACTTGGAGACAGAACCCTTGAGCTGGACTTCTTGGTTTTGGACCAGTATTTTCACCTGGGCCTTCTTTTCTCTCTCTGTAGAATGAGACAGTTGGGTGAATGATCTCCGAGAGCCTTTCCCAGTATGTCCATCTTAGGGTCTTGTGGTTCATGTTTGAGTTTCTTGTCTTATTTTTGAGCATCTTGAGTACTTTTGCTATGCTACCTTGGGGTACTTCTCCGCTTGTACATCAGTGGCATATGATGAGGTCTCAGTTCTATCCTTGGCTAACTTCACTTTCCTTTAGACCCCCCACCCCCTTCATTTTCTTTGTTTCTCTAAAGCCTTTTTGTCTTACATCCTTTTCCCTTATGTTCTAGCACTGAATTCTTTCTGGGCTCCTGTCCACCTTGTAGCTCCCTGACACAGGACCTCTTTATGACTCCAGCATCAGGAGATTGGCCTAAGATCCATTCTGAAGGCCACTGTGTTCTTTCAGGCTGTCCTCCCCACCAGAGAGAGCTGGATTCAGGGAAGCAGAAGTCTTGCAAAAATTGCTGTTTCTTACTTTGCTGAATGGTTTTAGCATCTGCTCTATTATATTCCACTTCCATCTTTTGGTTTTCTTTCCTTTATCTTATTTCCCCTACATCCAGGAAGCTTAAAACTTTCTCTATGTTAAGCTTTAAAAACTCAACATCTCATACTATCTTTATGAATAGGAAACAGCCTGATGTGGAACCATACTCCCAAAGCAGGATCTAGGAAACTATCTTAGGTGATTTGTGAGCAAACATCTTTTATTCGAATTTTAGGTATTTATTTTAATTTTTATTGAAGTGTAACTACCACATAAAGCTTATAGGTTCACAGTTGTGCTACTAAAACTCTCCTTTTTAAAACATTTGCTTAAGTAGCGAAAGCCTGATTTAAAGAAAATGCTGAAATAATACTGATTAACTTTGAGCACTTAGTATAGTGCTTTAACATATATTAATTCATTTAATCCTCAAGACAGTCCTATGATGTAGGTGCCATTATTCACCCCCATTGTGAACATGAGAAAAGAGGCGTAGGTCAAGTCAGTTGCTCAAAGTCTCAAACTAATAAGAGACAGCACCGGCTGCAGAGCTTAGGCAGGTTGCCTTCAGGATGTGTTCTAACCACTAAAGCGTACAGCCTCTAAGAAACGAATAGGGTACATGACACAAGATTTTGGCGACAGTCGTGAAGGTGGTTTTGAATGACTGAAAATTGGAAAGTACTCACGTATAATGGAAAGCCCTTGGGCCTTGGAGTCAGACAAACTTCAAATGCTGGGTTGGCTACTGATCAATTGTGTGTTTCTAGACACACCACGTAATCTCTGTGAGAGCTTTGGAGAAAACAAAAAACGCTCATCATATAATAAGTTTTAACATGTATTGATTCCTTTTCCTTTCTGTGAATCTGGTTTGTTTTTCATCTATAAAACATCAAGGTCAGTGAATATTGAGATGATCAGAAAAAGTGGCAGATATCAGTGCATGGTAAGTGCCTGTAAAAAGTACACATTAACCTCTTCCACTCTGCTGACCTCTCATAGTTGGCACATTGGCATTTATGATCCCCAAGTGCTCTAAGACCCTTCTCACCCACGCCGTACCAGAGACTGACACAGTGTCAGCCTGGAGAATTTCACTGACGTCAGCTCCCCACTGGAAAGGGTGCAGAGTGCAGGGTAACCATAGCCAGGAGGAGGGCACTTTCCTTGGTTGGAGCTGGGGGGATGGGAGAGGAGTGGTATCTCAATCGGAATAGAAGGGAGTTGGAGATGGAGGTGACCTCTCTGGGGTCCATTCCAGTTTTCTGAGTCCATGAATGGGTAGCTTCAGAACTGGCTTGTTCACTATGTGTATCATCATAAAACGAAGGTCTTGACCCACAAGATGTAACTGTGGGCAGGGACAGCTGAGGTTTCAAAATGGGAAATGCCTAGAGCAGCATTCTCGTGGTGAAAGATTTCCAGATTTTACAACTTTGAACCCATTATCTTGTAAGGAATAATACAAATGGCCCCAGACTATTTACCGAAGCGATTACAATGACATTTGGTAAAGATAGGGCCGCTTTATTCTTCACAAATGATTAAACCTCTATGACGAAAGCAAGGGCAGTTGCATTTTAAGGAAAAAGATTGATTTGCTAAGCATTTTGAAAGTAGCCAGATGCCCTGATATAATAACTGAAAACGAAATTTCATGCATTTTGGTAAAAAGGGCTGTTTATAAGCCCTCTGCGTCTCTTGAATGTATGTGCCTTTAAAACAAACAAAAATTTCATTCTCCTTGACTTCTTCTGTAATGTAGGGAAAAGCAGAACCTGGATCCAAAGCTCTAATTCAAGTCTCCGCATTTACAGTTAAGATGGCTGCATGGCCTTGGGTGATTCATGAAACCAACCATTCTGGACCTTCAGTTTCAATCCACTTTGAAACTTCTTTGAACAAGAGGCAAAGTTCAAACTAACTTATAAAATTTTGAGGAAGCAAAAGAAAGAGTAAAGGTGAAAATAACTTTGATGGAATCTTTGACCAGATGATAACTCTCTCTTCTGTTCGGCCAATTTACTCTATAACTAAGCCTTTTTTTTTTCCCTCTAGTGATTCAATATTCTCAACTCTTTCCTCAGTAAACATATTTTAATGAATCCCTATTCTGTCAATGGACTCCTGTATAGAATTTGAAAGTTGTCTGTGATCAGATACCTTATTATCTGCCTGGAGAATCAGAAGGCAAAGGGGAGAATGGAAAGAGCTCAGGAGGCCCACCGTGCAGGATGTGAATCTCACCTCGGACACCTTGTCTTTGGGAGACATTGGGCCCTTAAACTTAGCCTTATGTCTTCCATGGACACAATGGAGATATGGTTTCTTACTTCCTTCATTTGTTGAAAATACTTCATCTCACTTTTGGCTTGTCCAATTGGCAATTGATCTGAATCTATTGAGTCTGCAGGTTCTAGAGTGGAATGTCTTGTTATGAATGGTACAAATATTGTTATCATTCTAGAAGCAGAGTGGATAGTTTGGGGCTACAATAATGGGTGAAAACTTCATGGAGGGGTGACTTCAGCCAATTGTTGAATATAAGGCAAGACTGGCACAAAACTATGATAAATAGTGTAATTTCATTTTCTAAAGTTGGTTGTTATTATTATTATTATTATTATTATTTTAACTATGTGTTAAGTGAACTCTCCAATGCTAATGCAAAGGTGACCATTAGCTTAGCTCATGTCAAATGATCACACATTCTAAATTGATACTAATTGACCAATGAGCATTTTCCCCTTTCTCTTAAGACAATAGCATAACAAAACTCGTCCCATTTAGAGAGAATTATACATGCTGGAAACTAAACCACCTTTGAATTATTTTAAGACAACCTTATGGGATTATTATTGATGATAATAGTGAATCTGAATAGAACTTTATAGTTTGCAAAGCACTTTTGGATAAAGTATAAAATACTGGCACATGGGACCATGCATTCAACAAGGCAATGCATGAGCTACATTACAGAGCCAGAAGCTATTATTTACCTTTTGTACATGGGAAAAAAGTTAGAGACATTCACTGACCTGCCTCCAGGTCATTGATGAATTAAACTCCATCCTCAGCTTCCATGATGCTGCTCTAATCTTTCTGACTCCTCTCCTCCAACTCACTGGTATCTCCTTTTCTACTCCTTGCCTATCCTCTGCCTTCTTTCCTTCTTTTAGCTCATGTTTTCATTTGATGGTGTCATAGTCCCCACTTCATGAATGGCTCCAAGTCTAATCTCCACATTTAATTATTCTCCTAAGCTCTAGAGCTCTGTACTTAATTGCCTGTTGAACATTCTCACTTGGAGGTCCTATCAGCCCCTCAAACTCAACACGTTGAAAAGCAAACCTTTTCCCATTATGCCCAGTCGTCTCTTCTTCCTGACCTCCTTCACTTTGTCAATAACGTCACCAACGTCCAATGCATCAAGAGACTACAGCAATACAAGCTCTCACATAGTGAGAACGTAAGCCTGTTTCTTTAATCTTAGAACCTGCAGAGCAGGGCTCTTTATTTTATTGCTCCTTGTTTTCCGTATCCCTGACTGAGGGGTGGTATCAGACAGGCTTGGCTCCCAATAACAGCTTCTCAACCTATGAGTCGCAGTGACCTTGAGCAAGTGACTTCAGCTCAGTTTTCCTAGTATGTTAAATGGGAATAAGAGTATCCATTTGTGTTTAGGAGGTTAGAAAGAAGAGAAGTAAAGAGGCAGATGAATTTGTCGCTGAGGGACAGTAAGTTGAGAGAGTCCCGTATGGCAGTCCCCATTCCATTCAGAAGTGGGGGTACTTCCATTGAGAAGGTATAGCCATGAGATGGGGCTGAAGGAGAGTGGCGAAAATCTACACAGCTGCTCAGAAATAGAGGAGAATTAGTGAAGACCAGACGGGAAGGCTTAATTTATACCAACAAGCAGGATCAGCGTGAATAGCTAGCAAAAGATAAATGTCTAAAACTGGCCAGTTCAGGGTTAAGATTGCAGACGTGAAATGGTTGTTGGTGAAAAGGGTGGATTGTAAGAGTGAGCGGTTGCTGTAAAATGCAGCTAAGGGTTACTGGAATCAGGGAACTGGAGCACGGGCTGATGGATGCTAATCCACTTGCACAGTGGACTTTGGTGGGATGATGGCAGGATTAGAAGGTGGTGGACAGGTATCAAGTTTAAAAAAAATAATGGCAAGGGGAGCGACCAGGGGGTGAGTATTCGATAGGCAAGGGGCTGATTAAAAGGCGACAACACTCTTCAGCACGAGAGCGCTCCACTTGTTAGCTCTGTTCCCTGAGGTGTTCACGCTTTCTTTCTGTTCATCCTGCACGAAGTTTCCAGAATTCTCTTTCCAAAGAACAGATTTGCTCATGCCACTTCTGGCCTCAGAATCCTTCAGATTGTTCCCGTTGTCTTCAGGGAAAGCCTCAGCTTCTAATTTAAAGTTCAAGTGAACTCTCTTCACCTTTTATTTCCAGCCCTACAGTTTTTAAACACAGCCCTCTTTTCACCTCAGATGTCAGTCTAGCTGACTTATCTGCTCCTCCACTCTCCTCCCTTTCTCCTTCTCACCTCTGGGCCCTTATCTGCTCACCTTGTCTCTATGCCTGCAATGACTCGGCTTCCTCTCACCCAGAGGCTGCACAAAGCTGATCCCGACGCCCCAGGCTGGACGCGCTGGTTCTCTCTGAACCTTTGTGGTTCTTTATTTGACTCCTGCTGCCGGCATTTCTGACGTGGGCCTCGTGTAACAATTTTCTTTTGTGCATCGGATCTCAATGTTGCACAATTCTTTTTTTTTTTAATAGCTTTATTATGGTTTGTTTCCTGTACAGTAACCTATACGTATTTCATATGTACAGTTTGATGAAATTTGATACATGTATACACCTAGGAAACCACCACCACATGCAAGATAGCTAACATTTTCATCACTCCCCAAGAGGTGCGAATTTCAAATTCCCAATTTATCCCTTCTCACCCTCTTAACCATAAATTTGCCCTCTATGTCTGTGAATCTGTTTCTGTTTTGTAATGTTGCACAATTCTTGAGTGCAAGGATATTGTGTTGGTATCTAGTATATAAACTGCAAGTGTGTTTATACATATATAGACATGCATATGTTACATATTCATATATGATATATAAGCATATTTTAAAAATAACATTTTAAATAACGTGTTAATATAGGTAATACAAAAAAAAAAATGAAACCACAGAAAAGCACTCCCCCCACGTACATATATAAATAAAATAACCATTCCTGGTAATTCTTGCAGACATAAGGTTACTAACATATTTGTGTATAACCTTCCAACTGAAGGCTTAAATTATAATACAGTCTGTTCATGGTCATAGCACCTCAGTCCCTGACTACACATTGGAATCACTTGGGGCGCTTTTGTGCCTGGGCCTCACCCTTAAAAAGATTCTGATTTCATCAGTGTTAGCTGTGGCCAGGGTATTCTGTCTTTGAACATGGATAATAATAATATCTAATATTCATCATTACTGTTTTGATCACTTACTTTACAAGAGTAGTACTAAGTCATTGAATCCTCCAAATGATCACATGAAATTGATATTTTTATCAGCTATTCCTTCCCCCCGCTACTTTTACTTGACAAAACTGAAAACCAGAGAGGTAAGTTATTTGCCCAAATCAAGTGTTAAGTAGCAGAGCCAGGAAGCAAACCTAGGCAGCCAGACCCCCTAGCCTGCTTGTGAGAATACAGCCAGACTGACTTTTACATATGTTCACAAGCTATAGATCTTCAAAAATCAAAACAATGTCATTCTTAAAATGGATACATTTTCTATTTGCTTTCCAAGCATTTAGACTGCCTTAATAGCTCCTTCCTTATCATTTCTATTGCAATTGATACTTAGCATGGAACAGGTCAGCAAAATGATTTGTTTTTAAAATGTATTTTATTAGATGTTTGAACTTGTCTTGAACTTTGGTTTTATAATCTCATGAAGGGAAGCCCTGTATTTGTTTCTAAATGAAATTTCTATGAATTTTATGTTTGGGGTTAAAGGTTTTGCTTAGACTACTTAGAGAATAACGTTTTTCTTGTACCGTATTTCTGGGAACTCCTAACTTCTTCTTTTGTACATTTGATTTTGTTAAAGTACCACAAGGCTCTCAGGACATCCAACATGCAGGTCCAGTTTCATACTTTTGAGATTAGTGCCCAAAGAGGAAACACATCAATTCAAGAATCTAATCTGACTGCTGGAGCAGATTATCATCTAAGCACCAATTTTCTTCTTTTAAGAGCATTTCCCAAACTAGAAATCAATGTTTGTCAGACTAAGTACATATGGAACAAGTGGTTTATAATCTACAGCCAGGATCCAATTATCAGTTGTGAAAATAGATTTTCTGAAGATTGTTTATAATACTCTTGCATCTGGTAAAGGAACATGTAGAGAACAATGGAAAAGTGAAAAAGAACTTAAGCTTCTCAGATTCTTGGGAAATTTGTGTCAATTACTCAGAGCTTATCATGTTACCCTAAATTCCACTGGAAGGAATCGTTCCAACCAAGAACGTGGCAGAGAAGACTAGTTACTGCTCAGTAGCTGTTCTCCTCTTCTCCTCATTAATGGAAATCCGAGTACAGCTAGGCATGTAGATGCTCAGAATAAAGACTACATTCTCGATCTTCCTTGCAGCTTGATGTGGCTTGTGACAAGTTTTGGAAAATGGGGTATACGCAGAAGTAGTGTGTGCGAATTCGTCCCCCTTCCTTCCAGCTGGCTAGAATGCAGATGTAATGGCTGGGACGCAAGGAGGAGGCAAACAAATGTGACCATTTTACAATCAACAACTCTTCTCGTTCTAATTGTATGTGCTAAAAGTATCTTTTTCCACTCGGTGCTTACTTTTTCACTCTCTTAATCTTGTCTTTTGATAAATAAGAATTCTTTATTTTAATGCTCTACAGGTTATCAATTTTTCCCCTTTTATATTGCTGGTGTTTTGTGTGCTGTTTGAGTAGCTTTTTCTACCTCAAGATCACAAAGACTCTCATATGGTATTTTCAAAAAGGACTTTGCTTTATAATTCACATTTAAACATACAGCTTTCCTGGAATTTATATATACATAGAGCATGAGGTTGGGGCTAAGTTTTATTTTTTTCTATATGCCTAATCAATTGGCCCTGTGCTATCTATTGAAAAGATACTCCACTGCTCTGCAACGTCACCTTTGTCATAAATCAAGTGTTCGTTTACGTAGGTCTGAATCATGACTCATCCTATTACGCTGGTCATTTGTTTATCTTTGGAGCAGTACCTCACTGTTTAATTGCAATAAACTTATAAAGAATTTTTACATCAAGTGTACAATTTTTGATCAGTGGTCATTTTCTTTTAGAACTTAAATATATTATTCCTTTGTCTTCTGGTTTATGTTGTGTCTGTTTTCCTACCATTTTGAAAGCAATCTTTCCTTTTAGCCTCAAAAGTTCCCCTTTGAGATATTCTCATTGTGTTTGGTTTTCATTAGCTTTATGATAAAATACCTGGTGTGGATTTCTTTCTATTTTTTTCTGCTTGGAGTTCATATCATTTGCAGGTTCCCATCAGCCATTATCTCATCAAATCTTGCTTCTGCTCCATTTGTCCTCTCCTTTTCTCCCATGAGTATTCATATGTTAACGTCTCACTGTATCCTGTTAACCTCTTTTCCTATTATCGATGTTTTGTCTCAATTTTTCTGCTCTTCATTTTGAATATTTTCTTCTGACTTATGTGCTTGTATATTACTTCTTTTTTTTCAGATATATCTCAACAGCTATTACATTCAGGCATTTCAATGATTCTACTTTCTAGTTCTTGCATATCCATTTATTTCTTTATTTCTGTGCATACATATTTTCTTAGCTTTCTGCTGAATTTTTTACACCTTTTATTTCTTTAAGTGTTGTTAACGTATTTATTTTAAAGTCTTTGTCTGGAAATCTAATAATTGGAGAACTTATTCATCAATTATATTGTCTGATTTTTTCTCCTGCTGGTTTTTGTTCATGTCATACTGTCTCCTTATTTGCCTGCAGAAAAATAAAACTGGACCCTTATTTTACACTACTAATAAAAATTATCTTGAATGGATTAAAGACTTAAACATAAGATTCAAACCCATAAAACTCTTAGGAGAAAACATAGCAAAAAAGTTTCTTGACATTAGTCTTAGCAATGAGAGTTTTTAGATATGACACCAAAAAACACAAGCAACAAAAGCAAAAATAAATAAATGGGAGGACATGAAACTAAAAAGCTTTCATACAGCAAAAGAAACAATCAACAAAATGAAATGGCAGCAACAACAAATGAAATGGGAGAAAATATTTGCAAGTCATATATCTGATAAGGGGTTAATATCCAAAATATATAAAGAACTTATACAACTCAACAGCAAAAAATTCCCAAACAATTCAATTTAAAAAATGGGTAGAGGATCCACATAGACATTTTTCCAAAGGAGCTATATGAATGGCCAACAGGTACATGAAAAGGTGCTCAACATCACTAACCGTGAGGTGAATGCAAATTAAAACCACAATGAACTATCATCTCACATCTGTTAGAATGGCTGTCACCAAAATGACAGGAGATGAGAAGTGCTGGTGAGGATGTGGAGAAAAGGGGACCCTTGTGCACTGTCTGTGGGAATATAAATTGGTGCAGCCACTTTGGAAGAAATTACAGAGGTTCCTCAAAAGATTAAAAATAGAACTACCATATGATCCAGCAATCCCACTTCTGGGTACATATCCCAAGGAAACAAAATCACTGTCTAGAAGAGAATTCTGAACCCCATGTTCATTGTAGCATTATTTATAATAGCCAAGACATAGAAACAAGCTGGGTGGTTCATTGATACATGAATAAAGAAAAGGTGATGTATTTAATAATATATTCCATTATATATGAAATGTATAGTATATATCATTTTTTAATATTCCATTATGTATGGGTATATATATATATAAATGGAATATTATTCTGCCATGAAAAGAAGGAAATGTTGCCGTTTGTGACAACATAGATGGACCTTGAGGGCATTATGCCAAGTGAAATAAGTCAGATGGAGAAAGACAAATACTGTATGATACCACTTACATGGAATTGAAAAAGAAACAAACCCAAAGAAACAGAACAGACTGGTGGTTGCCCAAGGTCAGGGGCAGGGAGGCAGGGAAACAGGGAGAAGTTTGTCAAAGGGTACAAACTTCCAGTTATAAGTTCTGGTGATCTATTTTACAGCATGGTGAGTGTAGCTATTATATACTTCAAAGTCACTAAGAGAGTAGATCTGAAATGTTCTCACCACAAAAAAGAAGTGATAACCATGCAATTGTTGGAGGTATTAGCAAATGCTATGGTGGTAATCATTTCACAGTGTATAAGTGGATCAAATCATCATATTGTACACCCTAAACTTAAATAACGTTACAGGTCAATTATATCCTAACAAAGATAGAAAAAACATATATAAACACCTATACGCTGATGGAAATAATTTAGTAGAAAGGTGAAAATAATGATGGAGGTGCCCTCAATTGAGAGGCTGTTTTCCTCCAAGGACTTGCAGGTTGGGGGAATTACAGTCCCAGTCCCCGGAGGAAGTGAGCAACACCTGGTAGTAGGTGTGTCTTTGTCCACCTTCCAAGACAGCAGCTAGTCTCCAGTGGTAACTGTAGCCTTCAGTTTTGCATGTGCAAATCTGGCCCCTGACTTTATGCAAGACACCTGGTTGGGATTCAGTCCCTGATTTCCTGAGGAAGTTGAAATTCCACTCTCCATGGTCTGGGGCACCCGTTGGACTGAGGCTTGGGTCCTTGCAGGCTTACTATGTGGAGCTTGAGTTAATAAGAGGTAATAATTAACATTAATTGAGTGCTTCCTGTACATGAAACACTTCACACTTATCAACACCAGTAAGCCTCACTTCAGCCCAGTGAAACTGAGGCACAGAGATGTTGAGTAACTCACATGCAGAACTCAGGAAGCAGCAGCCCTGGGACCTGAACCCAGGCAGCCTGACTACAGAGCTCTAGGCTGTGATAACAGTTTATATGGAGGGGAGATGGGAGTGTGGACTCATTACACAGCACAGAATAATATGGGCATCCTGACCATAAAAAGGAACTCTCCACCGTAACATCAGAACCACACCCACGTCGTGGGCAGTGGATTTATTTTTAGCAAAACATGATTTATCACACTGACTGAATGCCATCCATTTGTTTTGTTGTTGTTGTTGTTGGCACTGAAATTTTAAATATGTTTGTTTTTAAAGCTATAAATAAGCTAAACATATAACCTAATTTTATGTTTTTGTATATTTAAGGAATACTATAGTAAATATTATTTTAACCAGTAATGGAAGTCCTCAACATTTTTTGTCCCTGAAGTCTATTACTCAAGTATAAAACATATTGATGTGGTTTTTTTCCATGTTTTTAAAATACTTTATATGGCAAAAATACAGCAAAAATATTTTTTGTTCAAAGAGGAAAAAAATATTCTGCTATGGTCAGGGTTCTAAGGATGATTTAAGTAGTCTCTGGCTCCTCAGCTGTGCACTGTCGTGCAGGCTGCCTGTAACCATGGCTTCTCCAGCTTCAGTCATTTCTCAAAGCTAAAATCATGCTACAAAGATACACGAAGAGACAGAGCAGGTGGAAAGCAAGCTTGATCGTGGCTTCTTTTGTGTGTGACTTTAGCTGCCCTCAACTGTACATTTCTGTTGGATCAAATGCTCCCTTGTTACCACTTGGCACCTTAATGAACTGGTATTATATTCCAAATGGCAACAGGCAGGTTGTGAAGGAAGATGAAGCAGTGCAATGAAATGAGCATTAATACAGTGATAACGGTGTGGCCAGCCCCTTCTGGATCACCCACTGGTTCAGTTTCGAGTAACATGATCTCGCATGAACGTAATCACCCTCTAAATCAGACTCTGTAATTATGAAGCACACTGAGAGGAAGACGAGCGTGCCACAGCCGAGGAGAGAGACCAACGCCACCACCTCCATCCTCCTCGGATGCGCCTTCCACTGGCAGCTCCTCCTGTCAAACTGGCTGGTGTCTTTTTTTTTTAATTGAAGTGTAATCCATTTACGATATTGTGTTAACTTCTAGTGTACAGCATAGTGAAGCATTTGTACAAGTATATATATATTCCTTTTCATATTATTTTTAAATTATAGGCTATTACATGATATTGAACATAGTTCCCTGTGCTCTACAGTGGGACCTTGTAGTTTATCTATTTTATATATAGTAGTTAGAATTTTTGTGTATTTTTTTTAAATCTCTTTTTTTTCCTGGAAGAAAGAGGATCTCTGTTTCTCTTCTCAGTTCCCTGAGCACGAACTAGACCTGTGCTTGTATAGAGGAGTTAACAGCATGACTCAAAAGAGCTGCTCTCATCCTGGCTAAAAAGACTGCTTTTGAGGGACTCTTCAGAGACTTGGATGAAAAAGCTTCAGCTGCCTGGGTAACTGAGCAATGTAGAAGCAGAATCCTGGTTTTCAATTGCTTCCCAAGGAGGCTTTATTTAGTTCAGGAAGACAGGGAATGCACTGTGATTCTTAAAGAAACTTGGTGTAACGCTGCATCGCAATTACAGATTTGCAAGACATCCATCCCTATTCCATGTGTATTTCCTTAGAGGGAAAAGATGTATGGAATGCAGTGATCTATTCCATTTCACTAAGATGGCAGAAGATATTAAAAACAGGAGCAGCTATATGGTATGTATTTATACAATCGACTATTACTCAGCCATAAAAAAGAACGAACTTTTGCCATTTGCAACAACATGGATGGACCTAGAGGGTATTATGCTTAGTGAAATAAATCAGACAGAGAAAGAAAAATACTCTATGTTATCACTTGTATGTGGAATCTAAAAAAATAACACAAAGGAATATATATAACAAAACAGAAACAGATCCACAGATACAGAGAACAAAATACTGGTTACCAGTGGGGAGAGAGATTGGGGGGAGGGGCTGCAAATTAGGGGAATGAGATTGTGAGATACAAACTATTATGTAAAAAAAATAAAGAAGTTACAAGGGTATATTGTACAGCACAGGGAAATATAGCCATTATTTTATAATAACTTTAAATAGAGTATAATCTATAAAAAATTTTCATCACTATACTGTATTGCCTGAAACTAATTTGATACCGTAAATCAACTATACTTCAATTTAAAAAAATCTGAGCAGCTAGATGATGCAGACTCTGTGAAGTTGACCAGCGACCTTTTTATTGCTCCCTTATGTATCTGTTCCTATTCTTGGGTACAAGCCCAACTTTTGAAGCAGGGAGCCACAGCTGTTTTTCTAGCCCTGTGACAACTTTATGAGGGTTGAAAACAAATCGAACATTATTTTCATAGACTTGAAGATTGACTCCCTGGTGAGAAAGAAAAGGTTTAATCTGGGTTCACAAAATTGCTTCTAGATACTATAATAATTTATTTTTTACCATTTCTACAGGATTTGCTTTAAATTCTAGTTTATTCCAGCAAATAATAGAGAACCACTAAACATTTCCTGAATGAATTAATGAATGAGACTTTCATTTCCACGTGATGCTTTTCAAATAAACATGATTTTGGCATATTATTTGACAAGAGAATACGCTTTTCCATTTTGATCATCTACTGGCAGATTTCTCACACCTTGAAAACCCCTAATCCTACACTGGAAGTTTTAAAAAAATGTGAATAAGATAACAGATAAAAATGTACACTTCTTAACAATAACCACATTTGTTGATTAAATGTTAGGATGCAGCAACTTTTTTCTTTAAATCACAAATTAATAGTCATCTTATCTCCAGCCCAGCTGATAGACGTGTAAAAGGCAAAAGCACAGAAGTGTTACTGCGTGTTCGCTTTTCACAGTAAGACTTATTAAACAGGGGAATCCATTGCAAAGGAAAGAGAAAAGATCTGAAATAGAAGCTGGATAAGGTACTGAAGATAAATGACAACAAAGATAGAGCTATGACACCCAGCCTTTGCAAAACTGGGAAAAGAAAACGACCACGCTGATGAGATGAGATGCTGTTTTGACTAAATTGACTAAATTCTTATTCTTTGCACATTTTCTGGCATTGGTGGCCTGAGATACTGTTTACTCTTGCTTAAGAAGGTATATTGACTGTCTGAATAACAATAAGCACCTTTAAAATTTAAAGGGAGTTCAGATTTGCAAAAAATACTGCAACTAATCTTAAAAATTATGTTGTTTGCAAATGATGGCTATAGTGGAGAAAACTGATAGCCTTATTTCTTTTTCTGATAGACTTATTATTGTCATTATTAAATATTTTTATTCTAGCATTGCATATTACTCACCCTGTGGCTCAAACAAAGCTTCTATAGGTCCTCTTGAATGGGATGAGTTCTTACAAATCCTTTGTGGTTGGATAAATTCACAGTAGCTTCAGAATCTACAGCTGAATGTATCTGCTGAGAAAAAATTCTTTTCTTTCCCTTTTGGGGCTGCAGCAGATCCCAGTGAGTTTTGGAAGTTAAAACCAGAAATCGGCTCTGAGACCTCACCTGTGTCCTGCCAGCACCCCCTTACGTGCAGGACCTGGAATACACAGCAAGTGGTGTCTAAATCCTGTTTAACCAAAACTGTTGACCGTAGTCTTGGACCACCAGCCGCAGAATTTGCATTAACTTGTTGCTGTCCCACTCACTGTTGAAGACCCAGCATCAGTAACCTACTGTTTTCTTTCCAGTCTCCCCAGTCCATTTTTTTGGAAAGCATTCAGTGGGCTAATTAATCATAGGGTATAATTTGCTGAGATTTAATATGCTGCTTCCTCTGGGAGATTTGCATTTTAATTGCAGAAATGTAAAAAGAGGGGCTTCTTAAGTGTGGAATTTCTGGGGTTACTGAATCCGTATGGAAGGGCCAGGATTAGGGAGAGGTGAGCGAGGCTGATTTGTGTAAGTGAAGGGTCCAATTCTGTATTTAAATTTTTGACAGTTTGCTCATCATGGAGTTTATGCATTCATTTTTGTGTTTAAAAATTTTGTGTCAAAATATTATTTATCTTGATTTCTACATTTTTGGACTCTCCCTTAAGTTCTGCTCCACTCCCCACCAATTAAATTTCTGGTTTTAACTTATAATCTTATAGGTAAGAATAACTTGCATGCCCCCAACCCAAAGCAAGAACCTTTCTTGCCTTACCCAAGTCCTGACCCACTTAATAGGGAGCGGTCAATTTTTGGTCCCTGCCATTCCTAGAGTTCTAGGTATTACACAGCTAAGTTACCACCCAGTCCACCGTCCCAGTGAACCCAACGACCACCAGTAAGTAAGCAGTTTCACCACATCTATCAGAGGTACCCAGTGTAAAAAAAAAACTGCAAGAAAACATGCTACCAATCCAGTGATGCTGGAAGGGTTTAATGAGTTCATGTAACAAGAGAGGAGGAGGTCTTCGGGTTTAAGGGGTCATAAAATAATAAAGTTATATAACATTTGCACTCCTCCAATAAAAAAGATGAAGAACCTGCCGTATTGCGAAGTTATCTCAGGTCCTGGATGCTCTTTCCCTTTGTGTGGCTGTGTTTTCAGTAGTCATTATTCTTTGCATTTCAAACTGCTGGCCTTTTCTGGTAGGATAAAATAGATGTAACCAGATTAGACAAGGCATCTCCTAAGAGCACAGGGTTTAACATTAACTTCCTGGAGAGTAGAATCAAGGGCTTCCAGTGGCTTCTGGAGGCTCAGACGGCCATGCTGCAGTGTGACCAGATTTCAGCCTGCAAAGGTTGGCAGCTGGGCCTTCTGAAATGTAATGCTGTGAGCCCTTTTGAGGCTTATGACAGGGAAGAAGAATTCGGCCATGTTCAGCTGTATGGAGAAGCAGCGGCGCACCCTCAGTCTTGGCTTTGCAATTCCACCTCATATGTGATAATAAGTATTTTTGGGTAAATAAATGTTAGGGTAAATCAGATTAATAGAGATTACACTCGTCTAATTGACATGTGGGCTTGGCTTTGACTCCCACTGCTCTGAGAACTGCTAAAGAAGCAGCTCTTGTTAGTTTATAAAGTTTAAGTAGGGAACTGTTAAACAGAAAGAGAGGCAACATACTCATCTCTGTTTCCTGAGCCTTGATAAATGGGGACAATATTTTGATGGACTCTGGTGAGTAAAAGCAAGAGGTCTAGTAGAGGAGGGTTCTGGGATGGCACAGCTTAGCGGGCACTGAGATGTGCCCAGACCAGTAAGCATGGCCTCAGTAGATGGAGACCTCTAGAAGGCTGACTTAGTGATAAGCCATGATGCACAGAACACACGGAGGTTAATGCTTGGAGAACCGTCTGTGTTGTGAGCTCAGAAGACTTGTCTCCAAGGTGCTGGCTCGACTGCATGCAGGAACATTACAAGATGGCTGAAATTGGAGATTGAAGGTGTCTTCAATTTCCAAGATTGAACTGTATAAAGTAGTAAAAAAAAAAAAAATCCCCCCAAACTATTTTTTTTATCAGATTAAAGGTAATCCTTTTAACTTAAACATATTTTTAAAGAAAGTATACTTTTATATTTTGACCTCTCACTACATCCCTCCCACAGCCTTTCCACCATGAAGGTATTTACCCTTTTCCGAATACTCACTAGTCAGCCAATGTGTCAGATGCTCTCCCATATTTGCTCATTTAGTCCAGACACCATCTCTGTAAATTAGGCATTATCACTCCCATTTTACAGTGTTGAAGCTAAGGCTTAGCAAGATTAACCTTTCCGAATCACACAGCAAAGTACAGCTCAATTCCAGCTGTACCAGAAGTTGATCTGACGCAGAGTCAATGTCCCCTCCATCTATCTTGACCTCCTCGTCTACCTCCTCACTCGACAGTAGTTCCTGATGCTTCCTTCTCATGGTCATAGAACTGCTGATGCTAACATGATTCAACCACATATCCCCATCTACAAACACGGAGGCAGATTTCAAACACGTTTAAGGCAGCATTATGCACAATACATATCAGCTTGCCACAGAACAAGATTTCCTCTGCAGTTTTATCTCTTTTCAACAAATCAGATGAAAATATTCAGTGAGTCGTTTCTTTTAATCATAGAGACAGACTCATTTATTCAATCTTTCACTGCGTATTGATTGAGCACCTACTATTTTTTTCAATGAACTTTAATTTTTCTTTAATTAAAAAGAATTTAACAGGTTAACCTTTCCTAAACACAACTTGTCTTTAGGAGCTCAGTCAATATAAACATTCAATTTCAAAATAAAATCTTTGGAAACACCTTACAAATATTTAAACAGCTGTACTTCTCATCTCTTAGTAATTGCCGAGCCCATGAAATTCAGAGCATACAAATCCTTGCATTACTAACAGTCAGAAGCGTGATTCTCTTAGAAAAATATCCTCCATCAAAGCTTTGGAATTTAGTTAAAATTTGGTTAAATTTTATTTTGGAATTTAGTTAAAATCAGGAAACGGGCGGGATTCAGAGTTATCCCAGCCCTAGGTCCAGCCTTCCTGGATGTCACACTGGTTATGATCTTCAATAGCGAAAAGCAAATTCAGCTTTGCTTGAATGAATGAATGAATGAATGAATACACACAAATAACTAAGCTGTATTTTGATTGTATGTGACTAAATTAACTCAAAACCAAGGTTTGCCAAAGCAAATACTGGGGGTAGTAACAGGCAGACTCGGTGACCTTAGGTGTGAGATTCCAGCGCGATAACAGCCCCATAAAAAGCTGCTGAATTGGAATTACGCAGGAGATGGAGTCTGGCGGTCGGTTCACTCAGCTGAAGGTTTCCCTGAAAGCAAGTCTCCGGGGAAGGAGGAGTAAGTCTGGGATGTTCAGGGACAGCATTCTTACGTTTTTCCTTTCGTTTGATGACTCAGATATTTTCAAAGAGCCACCTGTAAACAGTGTCTTAAAAAACCCGTGTGACCGCTGAGCCTATTTGAAGTGGCTCATTTTAAGTGCCCAAGCCTGCTCTTACATTCACTGGCAATCGGAAGAACACAGTCTGCAAACCCAGCCTTCGTTCTTGAGGCCGCTCATTTCTGCGGCTCATCCTCCGAGGCCCACGTCGGCGGCGGGGAGCTCCTGGTTGCCTGGAAGCCTTCTTGTGGTCTCGGTGGACCCACAGAACGGATTGCGTGGCGATGTGGGATGGGAGGCCTCTGCGTCCCACTGAGGGTGGCTTCTGAGGCCGCCTCGGCACAAGCGAAGAATATTCTGCTTTATTTTTTGCGGAATGCTAGAATGAAAATATGGGCTGCTTTGGCAGCTTTAATTATGGTAGTACATCCAAGTTCATTTCCTGGTTGACTTGTGACAATTCCAAACATACAAGTGAACAGACACATCCCTCTTTCCCTGACAAAAGGGAAAGAAATGGGTTTATATTTTACTTTTCAGAGACACTTATGTGAGTGTTGAGCATTGCCTTGTTGATTGATGGGGGAAAATGAGAGCCCAATGGCAGAGAGCACTGTGCTGAGGTTTGGTCCCATTAAAGATCACATACTTTGAACTATTTACCTTGACCCTCTTCACAGTCATCACCATCCTGGAAAGAAAATGAATTTCTCTGAGTCTTCTATACTCTCAGTCCTCACATTCCATCTATCTTGGGATGTCTCTGTTCCTGCACTTGCAGAAAGAGCACCCACCTGTCCTGCACTTAATTTCTTTTGCACAGATTAAAACTCTTATTTAGCATTTACAAATGAATAGAAAATAGAAAATTTAGATTTATTTTTCTACAAAAATTGCCAAACAGGAAAAAATATATATATTGCATAAGATTCAACCAAAATCCAACCTACATTTTGTTTGAAGGAGGACTAAATTCTACATTGATTTAAAAGATAAAAGTAAATATCATTACAAAGAATCTCAAAGATCTGAGTCAAGTTGTATTCCCTGAGTATTTAGTAAAGCATAATGTTTTTCATCCTTGTTACATGGAAAGCCTAAATTTAGGTGATTTTTAAAATATTTTTATCTGTATTTATTTTTAAGAAGTCTACCAAAGACTTCTACATTCACTGCAGATACTGTTCTAGCAAGGTTTTTATTTCTAATGATTTGAAATTAAAAAAAATCATAATCTGTGTAAATACATATTCCCCTTTGATTCTCAAAGAAACTCAAATTACCTAACTTTCAAAAACTCAGAATCCCAGGAGAGTGGAATGTACTTCAGTGATTATTAAATTTCTCACAATTATTAAAAATTATTAAAAATTGTGATTTTTAAAAATTAAAGTATAGTCAATTTATGATGATGTGTTAGTTTCTGGTGTACAGCATAGTGATTCAGTTGTACATATATATATTCCTTTTAATATTCTTTTTCAACATGGCCTATTACAAGATATCGAATATAGCTCTGTGCTATATAGTAGGACCCTGCTCTTTATCTAGTTTTATACAGAGTAGTTAGTATCCTGTTAGTATCTTTTTAAAAAGCTTTGTCCTCACCTTGACTTCAATGTTGTGAGACCAGACTTGTGATCTTACCCTGGTTTCCAATCATCTCTCTCATGGTTGCCTTCTTTGTGTCATGATACTATTATGATTATTATTTACCACTGATGTTGAAAGGCAGGTGATCAGAGCACACTCTGGAGCCAGACCACTCATGCTTGAATCTGTCCCAGCTCCCCCACTTATATTAGCTGGGTGATTCTGGACAAGTCACTCAGTCTGGTGCACTCCTCTGTAAAACTGGGATAGTATTAGCTCCTACTGCATAGCTTTACTGTGAGGACCAGTTAACCTTACGTAAAGTGCTTAGAAGAGTACCTGGCACTGAGTGAATGCTCTATAATAATAGTAATAATAAATAACTAACACTATATTATATCTTAATGATGTATTAATTATTATTATCTATAATAATATGTAATAATAATTAGTACTAGTTTTATTACTTGTCTGTTGACTCTTGGAACTCCAGGTCCTTCTGTTTTTTTCTCTCCCAAGCAAGTCACTGTCCTCTACAACTCATCCTTTGGTTTTCCATCAAATTAATTTTTCCAATCAATGCCTTTCATCATTCCTTTCTCCTGCCCACAGCACGAATTGACTTCACACTGAATAGACGATAAACTCAGTCTTCTTTCATTTCCATTCCAAGCTCTCCAAACTTCTCATTTTATAGGAAAGATGCAGACACTCACTTTGGATGGTTTCTCAGCTCGGTTTCAGAGTCAACAGCACCATCTACTGGATAATTTTATTCTAAATAAAACTGAGCACCAGCATTCTAGACTTTTGGAACTTCAGGTATCTTTGGATACCATCTAAGGCAGTGGCTCCCAAGTCTAGCTATTCATCAGAATCACGTTGAGAGCTCTAATGCAGATTTCCAAGCCCCACCCCAGGCCCACCTAGGAGTGAAAGCAAAGATTAGTGGTAGAATCTACAAAGAAGCCGAGGCCTCCTGATTCCCTGTCTTGGGTGCTTCCTGAAGCTGCTTTGGAGCAGTTCTTCGGGCTACTCCTGGATGTTCAAAGCTTCTGTCTGGAGCCTCGCATCTGGACCTACCCCTTCCCACATAGCACACTGTGGTACAATTTTCCCCTTTTCTTCCCCTTTTAGCAAAATATATTTCTCTATGTCTCATTCTCTCCCAGAGATCTATACAATTGGACAGATTACTGTATACAAAACAGGTGAAATACAAGAACCTACTCTATAGCACAGGGAACCACATTCAATTTCTTATAATAACATATAATGGAAAAAAATCTGAAATGTATATATATATATATGTATGTATGTATATATATAATTTAATCACTTTGCTGTACACCTGAAACTAACACTGTAAATCAACTACACTTCAATTAAAATAAACAAAGACATCTATGCAACTGGAAAATAATATGTTAAAATAAGCACACAAATTAAAAAAAACTTAATTTTAATTTGTAAAGTTTAAAATTAAATTTACTAAATTATAAAATTTGAAATACATGATTATAACAACAAAATCAATCAACACAGATGAGTATGAAAAGCAAAAGCAAAACTAGCAAAACTTTTTTTTAAATTGAAGTATTGTGTTAGTCTCAGGTGTACAGTGAAGTGATTCAATTATATATATGTATGTGTATATACATATATTCATATTCTTTTTGAGATTCTTTCCCATTATAGGTTATTACAAGATATTGGCTACAGTTCCTGTGCTATACAGTCAATCCTTGTTGTTTATCTGTTTTATATGCAATAGTGTGTATCTGTTAGTCTCAAAATGCTAATTAATCCCCCTCTCTGGTAACCATAAGTTTGTTTTCTGTGTCTGTGAATCTGTTTCTGTTTTGTAAGTTCATTTGTATCTTTTTTTAGGTTCCACATACAAGTGATATCATATGATATTTGTCTTTCTCTGTCTGAATCACTTCACTTAGTATGATAATCTCTAGGTCAATCCATGTCGCTGCAAATAGCATTATTGCATTCTTTTTTATGGTTGAAAACTCCTTTTTTGCTTCCTTCATGGTGGACCGAAATCTTCCATTCCCAAAGCCACTGTTAACAACTGAATTGAATCCTTTAAGATGTTTTGTCTATGTTTAACACCATATATTCTCTTTCAAAAACAGCTTCATAGAGATTTAGTTGACATAAAATAAATAAATAACATAGTTAGAGCTCACAATCTGATAGGTTTTCAAATCCCACACCAGTAAAATGATCACTAGGTGAATATTGTCTGTCGCCCCATAAAGTTTAAAAGCAGGAAAGCTGACTCGGAACCGTGAACTCTACAAATATGAAAAACATTTGACATGTTTCAGTGCTTTTGAGGGCAACACATTCAGGATATTCCCACATCCAAATTCTAACCCTTGCTCAGTTGAGTGCTTAAGTACTGGCTGTGTGTGCCCTTCATTTCGTAAGGTGTAATACGCGATGAATCGCTTTTAGACACCCCGCCCCCTGGTGGACAGTTTGGGACTTACATGGTTTCGAGATACCCCAAGCAAATCTGAGGCATCAGCATTTTTTCATCGTGACAGAGGTGGTGTCAAGACTGGGTTCTGGTTCATTTATTCTGAAATCTCATTTCAAGGAAGAATAGATAAAAGTCCGTGGAAGTGTCATGGAAGTATCATGCATAGTAACTTGTTTCATTTTGAAAGTCTTTGAAATCATGATTTTACAAGGCAAAGAGAACTTTGAGCAGCAACAATTGGCGTAAAGCTGTACGTCTATGTATCATTCAAAAAGTTTTAAAAGAACGCTCACTTTATCTTCTTTGACCCTCAGAATAGCCTGTTTGTATAGATATTATCATCTCTGTTTTAAATGAAAGGCGGTTGAGGCACAAGGAGGTTAAATTATGTGCTTGAGGTTTAAAAATGAGGATTTGTGACTCAGTCCCGTGTATCTTTTATTACACTCCACTTACTCCCAGCTCTCATTTACTGCTGAGAAAACTAAATCCCACTGAAGCTAAGCAGTGTGTCTCCAATCGCGTGCCTGGTAAGTGAACAGCACGCGAGCCGAGAGGTCTCTCGATTTACAGCCCAGCGTTCACCTCACAGCTACCTCCTCCCTTCGCTCAGACCCTAGTAGTGACAATAACACTAGTGACAGATAGCTGATGAAACACTCGTTGGAACTACTGCTCTGAATTATGAAAGCAGGCGTGTGGGAAGCGTGGAAAATCTCAGGTGATTCTGATGCAGACCATTTGCAAGATCACCCAAGGGCGAGGCCCTACCCCAGGCTGGAGGAAAGGCGCAGGCGGGGAGGAGGCGGGGGCCGCTGGAACCTCAGGCGGACTCCGCGGACATTTCCAGGACTGGCTCCCACCCGCATTCTCAGCCCTTCGGGATGCCAGGCCAGGCTGAGGGAGCCACTCCAGCAAGGCTGTTTTACACCTGCCTTCTGACCTGGGGGCCGGCCCTCTCTCCTCCCCGCAGGAAATGGGGAAACCGTCGCAGGAGCTGTGGGTTTTATAACAACCCTCCGCCAGGACTGAGACGTGTTTCCTGAGCAATTCTCAGGTACTGTTTGAGCTCTGGTGCTAAACACACTGGTGGGGTGAGGACGTCTAATTTCCCGGTCTCAGTTCCTACTTTGGGGCATTTTAATGAAGTTTTGATCATTCTCCATGGGCTGAATCTTGGCACAAGAGCTTCCTGGAAATATAAAAATGTCACCCCGGCTTGCTTGCACTTAGGTAACCCTTGCTGGAGCAACTTAGTTTGAAAGAAGCCAGGAGACCCTTCTAGTCCAAATATTTCAAACCATTTAATTCTCAAACTTGCACAAACGCTAATGGTTCTTTTGCAGTTGATTAAATTTTCTAGGACTACAATTCCTGGAGCGTGTGCTGCTTTATAAAAACGATTGAAAAGTGCGTGTTCATTCTGGATTCCAAATTTAGTGCTACATATTTCCCCTGCATATTCTGCTATTGACAGGAAATATTGGAATTTTAAATTGTTGGGTGATGAAGCAGACTTTTCAAATTACTTGGTGTGATTTTCTCTGCATTTTTTTTATCTAAGTGGAAAATATATATATATTTTTCTGTATAAATACCAGTTCCAAATTTCAAAATCTGAGTTATAGACACCTCAGTTAAGTGTACATCCTTTCCTGTTCTACCTTCAAGATGCGGCCTGGAAGGATGGCAAGGACCCACAGTGGGAGGAAGTATGTCTATGATGTGAAGATGTGATCCAAGACGTCAAGCTGGCTGAGAGAGGATTGGGCAAGCAAGAAAAGATTGTCAGAAGGTAAATTTTTTTTCCTTCCCATTTATCGTATCTGCTCTTAGGGCCCCAAAGGGGCCTTCGGTTCAAGGAGCTGGGTGATTACAAACCTCGCAAAATTCCTGTAGTTAACTGACTTAGGAAAAAAACAGACTTTTCAGCTGGTTGGCCTTGACCTCTTTGGAGGCCATAGTCCAGGAAAACTAGGAGGATGCCAGAAAGAAAGACTAATAGAGACATGTCTGAAATCCCAGGGATCCTGAGAGGTGGTTGATCTTCATGGAGAGTTCTGCAAGAGGTAGAAAGGAATGATCACACTGTTTGACATAGCAAAACACCCTAAATTTCTCATCAGTGGTTTATCTACCAAAAACTTTAATCGCAAGGCAGTTTCTAGGGTGAACAGATAATTTATTGTCCAAATTGGGAATTTGAACTTCATTATTTGATAGTGGGATGTTGGTGAAATTATTTGAATAGAGAAATCATGCTATGGAAGGGTTACATTTCAATTTAGGAAGGAATTATTTAGGAAATAATAACATATGTAGTCTCATAAGGTATAATGGCTAAGATTTTTAAAAAAAATAAATCTGGCATTTGTATAATTTAATAGCATTAATTATTAAGGACCATATTTTGAAATGCAAACATGGTTCCAATCAGATCTTAGCAGGAGAGATGCTCACTTGCTCTAATGTGGCAGACAGCCTGGGGAGAACATGGGTGTGGATCCAGGCAGCCTCAAGACTGCAGGACTCCAGAACCATAATTTGGTATTGTCTAGTTATGTGGCTGTGGGTAGCTCATTTTAATTCTCTGAGCTTTTCTTTCATTTTTGAAGCATGGTGTTTTCTACACAGAGCTAATGAGATAATTATCGTTGTTGAAATTATAACACCATTCCAGAAGTGTTCTGCTCTCTCTTTTTTTTAAATTTATTTTTTTAAATTGAGTATAGTTGATTTACAATGTTGTGTTAGTTTATGGTGTACAGCATAGTGATTGTTATATATATATATATTCTTCATTATAGGTTATTATAAGATATTGAATATAATTCCCTGTGCTATACAGTACGACCTCATAGTTTATCTATTCTGTACATAGTAGTGTGCATCTGCTAATCCCATTGGAGATGTATATATGTGTATCTCCAATCTTCTTTATCCAGTCATCTGTCAATGGACATTTAGGTTGCTTCCATGACTTAGCTATTGTAAATAGTGCTGCTGTGAACAACAGGGTGCCTGTATCATTTCGAGTTAGAGTTTTCTCTGGATACATGCCCAGGAGTGGGATTGCGGGATCATATGGTAAGTCTATTTTTAGTTTTTAAAGAAATCTCCATACTGTTTTCCATAGTGGCTGCACCAGATTACATCCCCACCAACAACGTCGGAGGGTTCCCTTTTCTCCACACCCTCTCCGTGTCCCGCTGTCTCTAGATACACTGCTTTGGTTATTTGGTGCTCTTTTACCATGCCTCCTCCCACGCCCGACACCTCCAACCCTCGGCTCCAAGTCAATTTCTTTTTCCTTGGGTGGATGAGGAGACAGGGATAATAGTGGAGATGTCCTGTAACACATAGAAGAAGGAATAAATAACAGTGATTTAAAACTTTGGCTGGCAAGCCTCTTGCTTCAGGGGAATCAGCAGATTCTTCTCTGTTGGTGCCTGTGATGCCTTTGGAAATGAAGAAATCCTGATTGAGGGAGGGGGCGCCGTTGGTGAAGTTCCTCCCTCCAGCTGGCAGAAATCAGAAAGTACTGAAATGTATAGCAGTGATTTTCCTGGCAGGCTTCTCATAGAGAGGCAGTGGGATCTTGTCGGGAAGAGTTACGCCTTTGGAAAGAGAGAATTTCCTCAATTAGGGGACATAAAACAAGTAATGAGCATAAGCATTTGGTAAATTCAGGAAATCAGCTTCAGCTTGAGAGTCCCAAAAGGGAGTTTGTTTTGTGGGGTAGGGAGCGATTTTCCAGGACTGACCTTTGGTAAAAGGAAACTTCTGATTTCAAGTTTTAAAGTTCCAAAGGGCTAATTCAAAGTGGAGAAGGGAAAATAGTTTCCACAGAGATTCCTGCTAAGACATTTGCATACTGTAAACTAATTGCCTGTTGGCTAACAGGTTTTGAATTTTCTGGCCTGTGCACTTTTTTTTCATTTCTACCACGGGGTAAAATTATTCCCTGAATCAATTCCTGTGGAATGTGATGAAATAAATGTAAGCTGGGGTGAACTTCCCGGACTAAGTCCTTATTATATTTTAAAGGGGTAGATACTGTAGTTAGCAACTCATTAAAAACATTTTTCTCCACCACATTAAAAATAGCAAGGAAAGGATTTACCAAGATCTAAACTCAGCGAAGAGTTCCCCTTCCCAGTTATGTACTGGTACCTTCAGGAGTGATGCCGCCAACACTTGCTGGGAATAATCTCAATATAAACAAAATTGATTGGGTAACCAATTAAGAGAGTGTCTTAGTTTAGTCCTGGCCACTTGAATCTGTTTTGCAGATTCTAGAATTCGTAAAGCTAAATGAACTGGGATAAAAAAAAATTGGGAATTTGACTTGATATATTTGGAAAGTGAAGCCTGCCAGGACTTGACGCTTGAACGTACATGTTCAAATTTCACTTTCTCCCTGTATCACTTTTTGGTCTTTCCCTGACTCCCCAGGAGCTGCAGTTTACACAGACGGAAGCTCTTGAAGGTGGCCTGACTTTCTCTCCTCCTACCCAGCCTGCCTCTTCAGCTTGTTGCTCTCTGCCTTGAACTTGCCTCTCTAGGAGATCCAGTGACTGGTGGTTCTGGGCACAGCACATGGTATTAGGTTCAGGTCCTGCCTCCTGCCTGAAGCACCTCTCTGTCATCCCTTCCTTTTTGCCTGTTACATGTTAATTCCTATTCATCTTTAAAGACAAAGCTGTCCCTTTCTGCAGGAAGACTTTCCCCACCTGTTTGGCTACCCTCTTTACTCGCATATGACCTTGGAGGTACTGCCGTGATGGGTTTTCCTGTGGACTATTAACATTGTCTTTTTTTTTCACTCCCCTCATTCTCCACTTGATGAAATTAGATCGAAAGCTCTTTGAGGGCAGGAACCATACCTTATTCATATTTTGTATTCTAGTATTTTGAGTATGGAAGATGCTTACTAATTTTGGATGGTGTTTTGGAGTCAAGCCAGATCTTGTCTTCAAGCGGCTCAGGGTCTAGAGAGGAGACAGGGAGGGAGTAAGGGTCATGGGGATGTGTGCACAGGGGCCTGTTGGAGCACAGAGTGTGGGCCCCCTACTCAGTGCAGCCAACATTTACCTTGCTGCATTGGTGTATAGCCTACTTTCAGGTGAGATTTTTTAAATTGTTTTTGCCATTGGCTTGTTTTGCTTTCTTGGAGTGTATTTATTTATTTATTTCTCCCTTTTCGTGCTTTCTTCTCTTTAATTTTCTGTGAGGCTTTGGGACAAAATGCTTTACTTATTCACCTCCATCTCTTCATTTGTCAAAGGAGAATGAGTTCATACTTGATGAGTGAAGCTGTTTCTAGACACAATGTTGATGACTTTGTGACACACCAAAGGTTGCAAACCATAGAGATCCTTGGAACCAGGAGGCCTCCATGAGCAGATAGTAGAAGGGACTCTGTGCGTTTTGGCTGATGTGCAGGGCTGGTGACTGTATCATTGGTGCAGGACACCCACACGGAACACGCTGTGGGCTGTGAACATCTCTTTGTTACCTTTCACTCATCGCTGACCTCAAGGTTATAAAGGATGTTGAAGAGAGAGATTGGCATGTAAAAGTTCCTTTGGCAAGGGTTGTATATTGTTCCCCTCCCCATGGGAGTGGGTGGAGTGTGAGCCCTGCACCTCAAGTCAAGTGTAGGGTGCTCAGAGCATTGAGTAAATGTTTCAAGAGCTTGGGAAACATAGAATCTGGTGTTTGATGCCTTCCTGTGGGAAAATATAGTGTGTTAATGGAAGATGGGAGGTATAGTAAGGTCAACAGATCAGGAGATTCTTGTCATTGGAAAGAGTTTGTTTCTCACGGTTCCCAAGGGCAGAGGCATGTTACACCATTGTGAGGGGCACACGAGGAAGCACCAGGGTCAGCATCTGGGCTTAGGGGCTGCCCTAAGTACCTGGTCCTAGGGTACTGAGGGCAGGTAGACAGTGATCTGGAGCATGGGGGCCTGGCCAAGGAGGTGGTTGGGAGTGGGAGCTCTGCATTGGCTGGTCTGCATATGAAAGGTGCTCTCACAGGTAAATTGTTTACCAGCTAGAATTGGCTGACCCTAGGAAGTGCATTCCCACAACGGCCAGCAAGTCCTCAGAGGTCAAAGTCTCAGCATACAGAAAATAAGGCTCGGCTAATACACCTGGGGAAGTCTGACGTCAGGAGACTGAGGATTGATCTACACCTGCTTGGTGGGGGACAGAAGGTGTGGCTGTGATGGGAGGAGCTTCTGTCTTATACCAACAATGGGAAATTGAGGGCAGGTGTTCCAGGGGATTAAGGTGGAGCCTTTCCTGGGATCTTCTTAAAGAGACGTCTCCCAGTCCGACCTCCGGGAGAGGCACAGGAGCCCCACAGACGGGTGGAGTGCTAGAACCCGTGCCTGTGGAGATGTGGAAGGGGTTCTGCAGGAGGAGAGGCACGGCCTTTGTCCAGGGGGATAGAAGTGGTCTCTAAGGAAGCCACGGAAGACCTGTGACCATGCTGGGTGCTAGGTGTCTAACTGTCCTTGCCCAGTTAGACTTTCCTGCCCCTTTCCTCTCATCACTTCCTCTGGGGCCTGATCCTAGAGCGGTGAGAATCAGCAGGTGGCAGGTTGGGAGGAGACAGAACAGCAAAAGACGGCAGCTTCCCCTCCCCCCTCACTGGGCTTGGGCTGGGGAGGTGGGGAGGAGGGGGAGAAGTTTCCGATGGGGTAGGAGTTCGGATATGCTATCAGTCTGGACTGGCGCAGGGTGATGAGTAGACACGATTGCACTTTACATTATCTAGGAGTGCTTGGGAAAGCGCTGGGACCTGCCCAAGGTTTCATCTGGGGGCAGAGAAAGGACTTGGTCACGGGGCGTGTTTGAAGAGGGGAATGGGGAAAAGGGTTAAAGCTGGGTTTTGGTTACAGCCAACTGTTTTGCATTCAGTCCTGTTATAGGAGCAGAAAAAGTTGTGAAGATTTTGACAAAGTTTATTTAAAGCCTGCTGTGCACAGAACAGCATCCTAGGAAGTGAGGGCATGAGAATTAAGTAGCTGGGCTATCTGTCCTCGATGGTCTAGTAAGAGGAAAAAACAGGTTAGCTCCTTGTAGCTGTCTGCCTCTTACGGGTCTCTTTGACATGAACCTCTCCCCACTTCAGGCCCCCTGGGCCTGCCAGGAGACTCATGAGCTTGAAGGTGTTGACCTCCTGACTGGAGATCCTGGGCAGCGTGTGCATCCCATACTGTTCTCATTGGGCTCTGGGTACCAGTCACAGTGGCTGGAACCAGGGACTTACACAGACCTAGGTGTGAAGCATTTTCATCTTGGGTCAATTATTCAACCACTCAGACCCCAGCTTCTCCATCCCTAAATGGGTATAATGGAATCAAACCCTAGGGCTTGTTGTGAGAATTAAATAATGTGACTGTTAAGGGTTTATTTACCCAAGTGCCTTCACATTGAAGTGATTCATAAATGAGAGCTATTGTGATGATCATCTGAGCCAACAGGTCCCTCCCCACCCCTGTGGCCTCCTCCCTCACGTATTTGAAACCTACTGGATGAGTTTCAAATGACCCTAGTCTGTAGACCATCTTTATGGTTAGATGCTTCTAGAGGGAAAGAAATGTAAAAAAAAAATTTTTTTTTAAAGTTAACGAAGGAGTAGTGCATGACATCACTCTTAATAAAAGCGAGTGAAGGAGTCCAATTGGAAAGGTTGATGACTTTGTAGTAACGTCTTGGTGTGTGAGTACACCAGTGAGACTGGGCGTGTCAGACACATTTATATTTTGCAGAAGGGAGTCATTTAACTTTCCTTTGTAGACGATGTCCATGAAGCTAAATTGTACCTGAGATTTACAATGGCTGATCCATTTAGTGAAATGGAAAGACACTTGAAAAATTATCAAGTGAAAACGTGGCTGTTTGTCATTCGTTCATTGTATGATCTTTGCACACCCTTCCAATCTGATTTAGGGGAACTGGTTTTCCCAGAGGTAATCCTGAGGTCCCTAATGCTGCTGCTTTGTTTGATGAAAATCTTGCCTCTTCAACAGATTGTCTGGGTCTTTAGGACCAGATTGTCTGTTTTTAAGTCTCCTCTACTTAAAAAAAAACAATTTGGGGGGTAATATTTTACAGTAATTAGATCACTTAATAGTGACCTGTCCTCTGCCTTGTAAGTGACTTTTGAATCATCCAAAGTGGTTTAACATTGGTTCGTGGTTCTTTCAGTGTTAATCTTTTTTTCACATATCCTTTAAACATAGCTCTTTGAAAATTGGCAATCTGTGTATTTGTTAACCAGAACAGTCCATTCTCAAGCTCTGCCAGGTAACAGGGAGTTCCTGGCGTTCTGTTTATTGCTGTGGCCCGCGTGAGGCTTGATGTGTGAATGGGATCTGTTCTCACACACATCTCAGCATTTGGATTCGCCCAGATTCTAAAATTCAGAATAAACACTTAATTTTAAATTCTGATGTGGAAATATGTGCCCACTGAGAATTCGGCTGAGTTTGTTTATAGAAAATAAATATTAATTTGGTTAAACTGAATGCATTTGCATTTATTTTCCTAGATTACCACCAGCTTGCTCAATAAAAGGCAAATGAGGCAAAAGCTGCTTGGTCAGTGACTTTTCTATTTTTCTCAAGGATGCTTTCCACAGAAGCGTGTGTGTGTGTGTGAGTGTGTGTGTGTGTGTGTGTGCGAGTGATGTACATATATATAAATTGGGAAGGGGGTTGGTATCAGTTGATACCATCAGTTGAAGTGAGAGAGCTCTTATTTAAACATCTTTTTGGCTGATTTTCCTCACACTGAGTATGACAGCCCTGATGGGACAGTTTGTCAAACACACGTAACAGACAATGTAAGGCCAAGGCCTGACTGATGAGGGTGGTAGAGACAGAACAAGCCGCTTTGAGATCAGACCATTTATTACCTACATATACAGCAAAGGGAAAAGTAGTCGCGTGTACCCAGCACCCTGGGGTCCATGTCCCACACATCAGAAAGTGCAACCCCGAAGAGAAGGGGCTGGACCACAGTAACACAGTTGCCAAGGAGTCAATCTTAAACTTCAGCCAAGTGGCTTCATACTCTGCATTTCTGCTTTGAGGGAGGCAGGCCCCAAACTTCAGACCTCAGCAGAACCTGGAGGCCGTGAGAACTGTCTCCCGACAGCCTTGCAGGGCGAGCAGGGAGGTGGGTGGGCCGGGGCCTCTCCGGCTCTTGTGTTCTGGGAGGATCAGGAGACATTCCGTGAAGACGCAGATGAGCTGTGCTTCAAGCCTTTCCTGCGTGGCCAAACGTGGATGGATACATGGAAGGTCGCCAGGGCACCCTGGTGGAGCCGCTGCCCTTGGCCACCCTTTGGAAGCAGCCGGCCCCTGGGATGGTTGAGTGAGAAAGTCTACAGCAAGGACGCCCTTGCTCCAGCTGAAGTTCTGGCTTGTCCTGCTTGCTGGGTTTTCTCAGAGCTGCTTGGAATCCATCGTGAATTTTTCCTCTGGGCGGGATCTCAGTGTAAGGAGAGCTTAGGGCTGTTACACTTGACCTTGAGAGGATGCCCACTTTATTAAGAAGGGGGAGCCCTTTCTGAGGGCTTTGCTGGAGATCTCGCTGCCCTGAGCTTTAATGAGTAAGCACGGCCAGGTTGGCGAATGACTTAGACTCTGCCCTGGGCTAGTCCTGCCCTTGACCAGCAGGATGAACTTGAGCAGGTTGTCTCCCCTCTGTAGGTCCCTGTCCCTCATCAACAGACTGGGCACAAGAGCACGAGAAACTTGTACGGCGCAGGACAGGTAGCATGCTTAGAGTGGGGTCTGATGCGTGGGAAGCACCCAGTGAAGGAAGCCGTAGGTATTGTTGAGAACATATTGAGGTCCTGAGCTTTCTAGGGAGCACTTGGGATAGGGGAGAAAGAAAGAGGGGGGAAGCGCCCAAGCTTTCTTAATTTCCCATATAGTTGAATTCACGGAACATGGACTTACAGTCACAGAGTAGCCAGTCCGTGAACATTGACAACGGTTATAGGATGGTCTTTGCAAAGGAGAGGTCAGTGATCACAGGGTTTATCTTTTGGCTGGATGGTATTTTATTATAACTTTGAGTTGACCCAGCGACTTGGGGCTACAGGCGGAGAGTGGCAGGTCACTCGGCAAAGGCCACCGCCAAAGAGTGTTGTCCCCAGAGTCTCTCTGTATAATGGCCTTGGCCGGGGACCATCCCTGTTCCTTCCCTTTCCTTCTGCAGTCCAGCCTGAGGACCGCCTGCACAACCTGTCTGATCATCTGGACTGGAACAACTGGTCCCTTCCCATCCTGTGGGGTGTTTGCTGAGGACATGAAACAGGTGTGTGGGGAGAGAAGGTGAAGGCACGATCATTTTCCAATTAGGATCCCCTTGGTTCCCTGAAATCCAATCACATGGAGTGAACCAGACGCCCCTGTCTGGAGCTCTGTCTTCAAACTCGGGATCCAACTCTCAGTGGAAAATTAAAAACAAAGTCATTATTATATATTAGATTTATTAAAAATGCAACGATTACCAAAAGCCTGTGGGCATGTGTGGAAAATACCATAATTAAATTAAATTAAATTAAATCCAGCAGCTAGAAGTAACATTTTCCACTAAGGAGGAGGAGGAGAAAGGAAAAAAAAAAAGCCCATAAGAGAATTCCAACAGAGAAAAGTACAAGAAGTGGCCAGGATTCCTCTAGGAGAAGGAAGATGTTAGAACTGTTACTAGGATGATGGCTGCCTGAGATAATGGAAAAGTAATATGTAAATTTGGAACAAGATGGGAACTTTCCAGGCATTGGGAAATGATGTTTATTTGGAAGAAGGTGAATAACATTAAAGCCAGAAATGGAATAGCTAGTATTATAGAGAGAAAGTTTACTTGTGGTGATTATCTAGAGAAATCATTCAAATAGCCAGAAATGGAATAGCTAGTATTATAGAGAGAAAGTTTACTTGCGGTGATTATCTAGAGAAATCATCCAAATAGCGACTATCAGATCAGTGGGAAAGCAACACTCTTTCAACGCTGCCAAGGTCAGGGGAGGGTAGGATTGTCTGCTGGCAGATTCAGCTCTCCTGCTTTATTTCTGGAAGAACTAGGATAGTGTTAAGATGTTAGGTGATGGGTAAGACTTGGACTTTCGTTCTGTCTTGGGGAACGTGTACGTTTCTTGTTTACATCTGCACACGTCCCGAGGGATGGTAGAGAAAGGAAGGCAGAGAGTCAGTGCGATGAGCCCTTATGCGTATCTATATTTTGTTTTTCCTGTGTTGAGATGTGCTGCTAGAAAGAGGTTGGACGGTCCCACAAAGGCTCCTAGGCGTAGCCCCGTGTCCCCGAGGACTCGAGGCTCAGAAGGGCTTTCTTCTAGTTAGCTGCACTCCTGGCTACAATCTATGTTGCCTGATTTGCTGGCTTCTTCTGCAACATCAACATTGGCCACAGCTGCACTGCTTTTTCAGCAATTAGGACCGTCCTGGGGTAGTTTTCACAAATCACGTGGTCCAGGCAGCTTGAGGGTGAGGTCAGGGTACAGTCAGTACTTCGGGGGTGGCAGCTCCCTAAAATGTGTGGTCCACGAAATCCCCTGGCAGCAATAATTGAAGCAATTACTGGTCTTGAGGTTGGTGGTTATGGGCAGTCTGGCTACCAGAAGTGTTTCTTTTCTTCTTCTTTTGTTGTATCAGAAACTTGTTTTCGTTCTGTGTCTGAGGCCCTTGTTATCTGTCTGAATTCCACCAAGGAGGTATCTTTGCTCTCAACTGGCTGCTTTGATCTGGTTGGACTTACCAATCAATTAGGACATCAGATTTGGTTGATTTATCCTTGGCCAAATAATCTACTTTGCATCACTCAAAATGATTGCACCAGTTGCTTGGAGGCAACTTCAGATCATTCGCAGGGGATTGTGATCGAAAGCTCTGAGGCCCAGAAAAAATCCTGTTCTGTACCCTTGGCATTGTTGGGAAGTTCTGCACAAGACTGGATTCACGTTACTTAGGGGAGAAGCGTGCAAGGATTATTGATGTTATTGAGATTTCTTTTTTTTAATAGAGACCTCATTAATTGCAGTTCTAAGACTCTGGAGGGACAGGGGAGACGATGAATTCTGGCCTCCAGGCTGACACCCTGTAAGTCAGTTGGACTCTTTGGATCTGCAGTGGGGCCGCATTTGTCTCTGGCTGTGAATAAAGACTTCCTCAGTTTACATAAAAGGGGCTCTCTCATCCCTCACAACCTTCCATGGGAAGAATTGGGGAAATCAGGGGCTTATTTAATGTCATATAATTTAAAGGAACACGTGCTACATCTTTCAGATGCACGGAATTTGAGTGCCAAATGCTGTACTTCGAATAGCGTGGTTTTATTCTGGTGCTCGTTTTCACAGGGTGTTATTGTAAGCCCTGGTTGAGGCAGTATGTTTGTAGTTTTTCTTTAATCCTTGCAAAACGGCAGAACTTGCATTGGAGTGTGAAGGGAATCAAATACATGTAATCATTTTTATCTGTTTGGGTCAGGTCTGCAAAACCATTCAAAACGCCAGCAAGCTGTTTGACCTGCAGCATGGCATGGGAAGAAGTGGTCTTGCGTCTATAGAATACCATATCGTTCGCCAGCTGAGACTGGATAATTTCAAGCGATTCCAAGAAGTGTCTTTGAATACGTTCCCCAGTTCTCTGCCCTCACAAGTAGGAAAGATAAGTAGACAAGATCAGAAAAAAATAAATGACATTCCTTTCAAATATATTTTTCTACCTGTGTTTCTAATGCCAGTAACAGAGATTATGAGGAAGAAACGCAAGTGTGGCTTGATGGCTTTTTGTGTTCAGTGTGCTCCGTGATGTTCTCATGAAGTCAGGTTGCTGGAAGCAAACTGGGGAGACAGACAGGGAGGTGTAGGACAGAGAGAGGAATATCGGAGAATGCCGTGCTGTTTCTAAAGATCTGTACGACCTACAAAAAAATACTGTTAAGGCTTTTGGAGAGAGGACATCTCCATCACCACTGCTGTATGTACGGATGAGTTAGGTGGAGACTGTAGGAGCACAGCTGGAATGGGACAGGTGGTTGACCACTAGAAGGACCATGCTGCTCACCACCCTGGATGCTGAGCTGCCTTCCTGGATGGCTTGGGGGAGAGGATTGGGGGATACAGTGTGGTTTGAGAAAATCAGTATAATCCCAAGTAACCTTTGATAGAGATGTTACCTCCATGTCAAGCGCTGAACACAACAACGGGGAAAACATTGCCGCGAATTCATTGGCTGGGCTGTCATTTCTGCACATCCAGTTTCGGTAAATATCATGACCTAGTCTTCATCCTAAACATGATTCGTGTAAAATGGTTTCCACAGGGTGGAAAGCAGAGCTGATGTACGCAAAGGGGAGCTTAGTCTAGGAAATATATGTATAGTTCCTTTGTGTTAGGCTATTTATCAAAAGTTGTGAACGTAACTTTGAACGTGGCCTCTTGTTTCATTTCTTAATCCTGTGAAAGCAAGGCAGTGTATGGTTGGGGTGTGGACTTGAATCAGCAGATCTAGATTTGAATCCCAAATCTATTATTGATTAGCTGTTTGGCTCTGAGAATGTTACTCAACTTTTTTCAGTCTCAGTTTTCTTATCTTCCAACTGCAGGTGATAACTGTACCTACCTTATATATTTGCAAAGATTAAATGTGTTGCTGGATCAAAAGGGCTCTCAATTTTTTTGGACTATGCTCTGCAGCAGGAAACATGTTTTTTTGCGTTACTAGATGGTGTACCCAAATGTACACTCAGAGAGGGACACATAACTTAAAAAAAATTTCTTGACACAATAGCTACCCTTACTGTGTGTAATACACTCTGATATTTTCTGTTCCACCCTACTGCATATTTTAAAAAGTTCTGGTCATGACCCACTAAGTTAATTTTACAATCCATCAATGACTTGTGACCCGTAGTATGAGAACCAGATCTACTGCTTAGCACAGTGACTGGCACACAGTCATTGCTCTGTAAGGAATAAACTTTGCACTTGGGAGAGAATGATGGCATGTCATACATTTATTGAAGCATAATTCTTTGGCCAGAGGAAGTTGTAATAAAAACCCTAAAAATTCCTTAATGAGAGTAGCATGGAGTTTGCCAATATGATAAAAGCCCTTTCTCCTCCTCCTCTTCCTTCTGATTAAGGCACAAAATTGAAGATCAGAGACAAAGAGGTTGGAAACATTTAAACAAAACCAAATATCATTCCTTCAACCTTAGCAGACTTGAATTAAAATTTCCTAGCCAAAAGACTGACTTCAGAATGGTTAATATTGACAACTTTGGACAGTCAATGCTCAAAGCGGGAGAACAGCAAGAATGTTATTTATTTGTATTTAATGCACGGTTTACTAAAAGCAGAGAAGATGAGGCCGATGAGTTTCTACCCTCCAGAAACTCTCCTTTTTTTCAGAAACAAGGAAAAAACTTATTTCATGATAAGGATGATTTGGGTATACATGGCACCCTAGTTTTCTATTGCTCCCATAGCGAATTGCTGCAAATGCAGACGCTTGCAACAGCTCAAACTTATTACCTCACCGTTTCCCTGGGTCAGAAATCTGGGTGCATCTTGATTTAGTTGGTTCCTCTACTCTGGGCATCACAAGGCTGAAATTACGTGTTGGCAGGGCTGTATTACTTTTTGGGAGACTTTGGATTGTATCTCTTCCAAGCGCATTCAGGTTGTTGGCCCAGTTCAGTTCCTGTGGTTGTAGGACTGAGGTCTGTTTTCTTGCTGGCTGTCAGCCGGGGGCCTGACTTTGCTCCTGGAGGCTGCCTCCGTCCCTCCTCAAGCTTTCCGTGTGGCTCAAAGTTGGGTTGAGTCCTCACCCTATGAATCTCTCTGACTTCCCTTCTACCACAGCTCTCTCATTCCAGCAGAAGAAATTCCTCTGCTTTTAAGAGCTCATGTAATTGAATTGGATCCACACAAATAATTCAGGACAATCTCTCTATCTTAGGGTCTGGAACATCCATTATATCTGCAAAGTCTCTTTTGCCATGTAATTTACCATATTCACAGGATCCAGAGATTAGGGTGTGGTCATCTTTGGCAGGGGCAAAGTCCTATTTGCCTCCCATACTTGGTTTGGAAATTATTTTCTCTTTACAGAAGAGATTTATTGTTGTCAGATTTTTCATGGCTCTTAGAGTTTACTGAGTAAACCTTAAAATTATAGAATTTTCGAAGGGAACAGCCTTTTAAGTTTCATGCATTTCAACGTCCTCATTTCACAGATGAGGAAACCAAACAGAAATACTTGTTGAGTCTCACGGGAGGTTGGTGGGGGATCAGGGGCGCACCTCATGATTCTTGACCTCTGGTCCTTCTTCTTGGCTTAGATACTCAGGAATGCTGATGGATTTTGTTCCTGGGAGGGTAGGTCTTTAGGGAGAAATAAAAGTCCCAGCAACGGGCAGGCCAGGCTTTTGGTTTTGCCCTCTCCAGATCTGACTCCTAGGAAGCATTCGCAAAGTGCAATTCTGATAGTTATTAGGGGTTATTTTATATCATCTTAGAATGGGAGACATTTTTAAAAGCCTTGATTCTTAAAAATACCAGGGATATTTAAACAATTTCTCATCTAGGTATTTTAGATGAAAAAAAAAATAAAGCGAGTTTTGTGTCTCTTCTTCTTAATAGGGTGTCAACATCATTGTTTCTGAGGTTAATAAAGCCTGAGAGAATGAGGATGAAAAGGAGCAAAGGAAGATGAAGAAAGAGCCTAAAACCATCAGTTTCAGGAGGCTCCAAGATGAATGCTCACTGCTGTGCCTTTGCTGTCTCAGGCTGAGATGATACGAGACCAGTAGTGGCTTATTCTTTGTTAATATCACCGGAAGATGGAAAGAGGTCCTATGCATTTATGTGTGTATGTTCATTCCCACTTCATTCAACCTACATTTATTGAGGTCCTGTTACATGTCTGGTATTATGCTATGGGCTGCAGTACATTGAGGAATAAGTTAGAGCATCTGTCTTTAAGGAGCTCGGTTTAGTCAGAGAGGGCAGATGTAGGAACAGACGTAACAGCACGTTGTCCCAGAATTGTGACTAAAACCCCAATCTCAAAGTCAGAGCCTCAAAGAACCTTACTTCTTAAGAAGAGGCAGAGGAGAGCCAGGCAGCTTCCTGTGGGGCTCACTAGGAGGCAGTAGAAATCCCCACCATCCACCACACCGAGGCTGAAAGGGGAGGGAGGGAGGGCGGGGGTGGCAGTTTACAGAAGAAGCCCAGAATTTTTAGGGTTGCTGGCCTCGTGGGGAGTGCAGTGCTCGTGGTAAGAGGAGATGGTCACCTCCCAGGGGGAGCACAGGGGTTGCTTTTCCTTCCCTAACATCAAATGAAAGGGCTCCTCAGACAGTCAAATGACAAGCCTGGGTGTGCCTGCTGCAAGGCAGGGGGAGACTGGCATCTCATTCCCCAGACCTCAGGCTTGCTGATCTGCCCCTAAGTACCCGAGACCGGGAAGAGAATTGGAGGGAGACTGCAGGGCTCAGAAGAGGGGCAGCAACAGTGCCATGAGCTGCACCAACACCAAGCGTGAAGGGGCTGTGAGTCTCCAGTGGACTGAGTGCACCTTGCGGAAGGTGGCTCTCCTGGAGCCTTTTTGCTGATACTCCACATAAGAGGGCTGCCCGCAGGATGAGGGCACACTGTTCACAAGGGCTGTTGGACGGACCACTCAGGACTGGAGCTGGGAGGATAGAAGAGGCGGAGCTAGGGCTTCTCACATCAGCGAACCACGGAGGGAGGAGGCTCCTACGATATCCCCGTCAACACTCATGAGACCCACAAGAGTCAGCTTTGGGCACCTGCCGCACACGCCTAGGCTTACTGACCAGTCACGATTGACCAGAGAGAGGACTGCTGTGACTGCAGTCAAGCAAGGAGCTGTTTTTCCTCCACCAGTTCCTCCCATCTTACTTCCCTGTTCCCATTCCCAAAGGATCTGGAATCTGCAGATGGAGGAGGTGCAGCCATGAAAGAATGTCTTCCTTTCTGCTCCAAGTCTCTCAAGCCAAATGCCTGACTTGCAATGAGGGAGAGAGAAAGTTTTGAATCAGATATGAGCCCAGACTTGTTAACAGGATGGGACCGAGTTTTAACAACTGGAAATAACTAGAAAGTTATGGGACCTGTCCAAGGTGTTAAAGGATTTACTATTGTGCAGGGAAGGAAGATCTGACAGAGTGTGAATGAAAACAGTGATTAAAAACATTTTTTGTTTGTTTCCCACTGATTTGAAATTTTAATTCCTCAATACACTAGTTATAAAATAAATGCAAAACAGAGTTGACTGGTCCTGTAATGGTGGCAAATACAAGTGTTTTTCCTTTCTTGCACAATGTTTTGTTTTTCCTAGAACTAGTAAAATCATTTAATTTTTTTGGTTTGCTTGGATTTCTATTTATGTGTCACAAACTCAACCCCAACCATTTCCCCCAAATGGGAAAACCACTCTGTATGTTGAAATACACAGGTGTTCTGTCAGAGTCACCTTGTTGAAAAGGTCCTTTTTAGAGTCTTTTCTGATCTACTTCAATTTGAACTGATTGCTCTCTGGGTCTGCCACAGAGTTGTCATCATGTGATCTCTCCAGAATATTTTGGGGGCAATTTCCTTTTGTGATAGATCCTTTATTTTCTGGATTCCAGGTCTTATTTTTCTTAAATTACTTCCTTATTTTGGTGGAGCACTTTATCCAACTTTTGAAAAATATTACAAGGGATGTCAATTTTGAGGACCTAACATATTAGAAATGTTTTTAGGCTATCTGTGGTAATTTGTTTGCCAAATAGCTGAAATATTTCCCCACCCTGGGTTGGGGAACCTCTAACCATACAGAGTCTGGGCTTTGGTCAGTGGGACAACATCAAACACGAAGAAGCAGAAATGGGAAATGCTTACACATCGAGTATGTCCTCTCTTGCTGCTTTTGGGAACCCCCAAACCACTATGGGAAGGAGATGGGCAAGTCTGCTGGAGGATGAGAGGCTGTGTGAAACAGATACAAGCTGTTTCAACTGAGTGCCTCTCTTCCTTCCTCCCTAGACCTCCCACTCTGCAATGTGTGTATGAATCCATCCTAGATTATCTAACCCCTGCTGAACTGACACCTGACTGCGAAGAGTCACCATGCCAGCAGAAGAACCATTCTGCTGACCCACAGAATTAGAAAAAATAATAAATGTTTTGTCTCATTTAAGCCAATAAATTTGGGGATGATTTTTTTTTACAGCAAAAGCTAACTGATAACCCTATCATGACAATCCCTCGATAGTTTAGCTGGGTAGAGGATCCAGCATTGAAAATTATTTTCCTTTAGAAGTTTAAAGGCATTGCTTCATTGTCTTCTGGTGTTGCTGTAGTGAAGTGTTAAGCCATACAATTTCTAGTTTTTTGCATGCACTTTTTTTTTTCTCTTTGAATGCCTTAAGAGTCTCTTTTTATCTCTAATGTTTTAAAAATTTGCGACATTCTTGGTCTGGGGCTCTTTTCCTCTACTGTGCTTCACACTTGATGAAAACGGGAACTTTCAACCTGAAATTTGTTTCTGCTCGCTCTGGGACTCATTTTGTTTAGTGGAATATTCAGTTGATGATTTCTATCCATGGTCTCTGTGGTCTCTCTGAATTTTCTGGTTTGTATACTGAACTCCTTGGACTGCACCTCAGGTTTTCTTTTGTGTTCTTTTCACCTTTGCACTGCTTTGTCTTTTTGCTCAATTGGAAAATTTCCTCACATTTTTTGCCATACTTTTTTTTTTTGAGTTTCTAATATCTGTTATCATATTTTTAATTTCTAAGAACTCTTTCTTTTTTTTTTTTCTCTGATGGTTCTGTTTTTAAAGAAAACTGTTTTTGTTTCATGGAGGAAATGTCTTTAATTTCTCTGAGAATATTAATAATTGTTTTTGGAGTTTTTACTTCCTTGCATAGTTTCTTGTTCCTTGGAATTGTTCTTTATTTGCTTGTCTTGGTTTTTGACTACAAAGAATCTGTAGAATTTGTAGATGATTTGAAACCGGGAGAAACTTTGAATGCACTGGATCACAGAAAAAGATTCTAAGCAATCTTGAGCAGTTTAACCATGATGTATCTGAGAATAAAATGTAACATTTGAATATATGGTTGGATTAGTCATATCAAGTATAATATGGGAGAAGTGTAGTTTAGAAGTAGAATAGATAAAAAATGATTTAGAGGTTGTATTTAATTATTGATTTAATTAATAGGAAGTTCATGATACCTCCTTTAGTGTGCCAGTGGACACCAAAAACAACAAAAAACCACAAAAACAAAACCTAATGAATCCTTAAGGTTTCATTAACAAAGATATAATGTTTAGAAGGAGGGAGGTGATTGACTTACTATGATAATGATAGCTACAGTTTTTTGAGCACTTGCATTGTGCTTGGGACTATTTTATGTGCTTTACACATCTTAACTCATTGAATCCATACTTTATGGTGATAAAAAGACACAGAAAAGTATAAGTTTCTGTCCAAGGTTACACAAATAGTAACTTGCCCAAGGTTGTGCAAATTCAGACTAGAAGAGTTAGACTGTGAACCCAGGGAGTATGGCTCCAGAACTGATTCTCTCGACCACCACGCTGCATTGCCTCGCTGTTGTGCTCAGACACCTGAGAGAGATCTGGACAGGACAGAACACTCCTGATGGTGGAAGGACTTAAAGCCAAGCTAGACAGGGACGAGCTGAAGAGACCGTGGGGATCAAAGAGAAGACTCACGGGGAACGGATAAATAACTTTCAATAGTTGAACAACTATAAAGAGAAGGATGAATTAGATTTCTTCTCTCTGATTGTAAGCATAAAACGAAGACCAATGCTTAGCAGCTATAGTGAGGCAGATTTTGGCTAAGTACGAAGAAGGCCTCTCTAATAACCGGGTTTTCAAGGGACCGTTTGAACTGCCTCGGAAAGATCCAGTTCCGTGGCACTGGAAGTATTTAAGAAGGAACAGGAATGCTAGTGGTAGGATTCAAACATCAGCCAGAGGGTGGTTTAGATGACCACAATGGTTTAAAATCCTGAGATGCTAGGATTCTATTCATTGGGCAAACAGGCTATTTTAAGAAGCATCCCTGAATTCCCCACTATCTGGGAGAGAAGGCTGTCTGGAAAGTTATGTTAGTCACTCTCCTGGTTGCAAAGACATCTGTGTCCAAACCAATGGAAACAATGTAAAGTATTTCTCTCCTATCCTCTGCACCACCCCTGGCCTCTCTCTTTGACATCCTCCAAAGGGAAGCATCATAGAATCTTAAGCTCATAAACATTTAGGGTTGAATGGACAGTTACTATTTAGTGGGACACTCTCTTTGCAGATGAGGGGCTGAGAACAGTTGTATGACCCTCCCAAGGTCATTCCGCTGGTTTGTGGCAAAGCAGGAACTAAAATCCAGCTCTCAAGACTTTACGTTCAATTTTCTTTGCAACATACTGTGTTAACATTCACACTCCCTTTGGAAATTTCTTTCTTGCGTCTAACTTAAATTCTCCACTGTGTGCTTTAATCCCAGTTTCCTACTGTCTTTACGAAGAGCGATGAATGTTGGCCATTTCTCCTGGCAATGTAAAGTCTTCTGTCTTGGACGTGGAATGCTCTGTTAGCTGTATGTTACAGTCTCCTCCCCTGGGAGGGGGTGAGGTCCTTGCATCTCTTGCACTCATCTGAAGTTAGCAAGGATTCTGAAGAAGAAAAGGCAAAACTAGTAGTTACTGCTGTTTGCAGTCATTTCTCAAATACTTGTTTGAGACCAAGGATGAGGTCTGGTTCTCACATGCCTGAAGAGTTCATGCAGATGTCCGCTCTGTGGGGACAAGCTGTTGTCTGCTTCATAACTGACTGAAGGCATTGTTCCTACCCAGCAAACTAGAGCCAGGTGGACAAGCCAGTGGGGTCCAGAGCTTAAAATAGTTTTGTCTAGGGCCATCCTTTCCCACCACTCTGTCCCTTAGTTTTCTTTTCTTTTCTTTTCCTTCCCCACCTATTTATATATTTATTTTTAAATTTTATTTTAAAAAATTATCAGATGGTAAACTTAACTTTCTTTCCTTTAGAGTACAATTCTAATGAATTTCTTCCCATGTATAAATTTGTGACCACCACCATCATCGAGACGCAGAGCAATTCCATCACTGCCCCCCTTCCCTAAACCTTCCTCCTGTGATTCTTGTATAGTCACCTCTACCTCCACCCATAACTCCTGGCCCCACAGACCTTGCTCTTTGATCCTTAGAGAATGTCACACAAGTGGAATCATACAATACAAACCTTTCGAGGTTGGCTTCTTTCGCCAGTGTGATGCCTTTGAGGTTTATGCACGTTGCTGTGAGTCTCAACGTCCAGGAGACTGGGAGATGGGAAATAAGTCTGCAGAAAGGAGCTGTGGCTTGATCATGTTGGGGCCTGAATGTTTTTGAGCTGGAAAGACTAATCACTAGGTACTACAAACTCTCCGAGGGAATTCATTCACTTACTCGCTTATAGAATTATTTCTGGAGCAACAAATTGGTGCTACATATTGTTTCCGGTGTTGGGATAGAGTAGTGAGCAAAATAAAGATCTCATCCTCAAGGAGCTTACAATTCAAGTGAAGGGAAACACACAAGCCCATGTGTGACTTCACATTAGGAAGGGATACGCTCGGGGGAGGGGTGCCAAACGGGGAGAGGCTTTTTTGGACGGCGTGGTCAGTGACAGCCACTTGAACAGGCCAGATCTGATGTTGGACCTGAATGAAATACATCAGCAAGCCACCAGCCAGCCATCGGGGACCTGAGAGACGCAGGTGTAGGGGAACGTGAGGAGTGTGAGGGGCGTTGGGGTGGGATCGTGCTGGCCACATTTGAGGAACAGCCAGGAGGTGCAAAGGGAGTAGCCCGGAGGGTGGAGTTGACACCAGTCCTGCAGGATCTTAGGGGCACTGAAAAGCCTTTGGATTTTTTTTTTCACTTTTTTTTTCTGCAGTTTAAAAAAATTTACATATGTGTATGGTTCATTGTTTCTAAGAACAGTTAAGAGCTTTAGCTTTTTAAACCACATAGATGTTATCTACATTGGCATTCAATTCCCCTTGAGCTGGGCTTTGTAAAGTTGCACTACCTCTTTGTATGTAAATGCAGTTGATAATGCTTAGGTGGATGTTCGCTGCGTTGCAAGAAGAAAGCCCAGGTGTTATAACCCTGTTTAACCACAGGAGGGCAGAAGAGCCTAAAGAATGAGAAGAAGATCAGCCTGGCGAACAAACTCCTCTTTGTTCGCATAGAGGGCAAATCATCAAATGATCTGCAGACTCTGGCAACTTTTGAAAACGGTAGAGAAGCGTTATGAATTCAGTGGCCAGCTTGCTAGCTTGACCATCCGTAGCAAAGCAAAGGACTCCTGGGCTCAAGATTTACAAGCTGTGATCTTTGGCAAGTTGGTTAACCCTCTGAGCCTCAGTTTTCTCCTCTGTAGAAATGGGCCTGATATTACCCAGCTCCTAAGTTTATGGTGGGACATAAAGAGCCTGGAGAAGCTTCCCTGCAGCTCTTGTTGGAAGTTGATTCTCCAAGCTCAGTGCCACTCTTCCTTCAATGCCAAATAGCACAGCCTTCCGGAGCCCCAGATCCAGCTAAGCCTGGGTGGGTTGGTGTCCCCAGGGAGAAGCAGGAGCAAGTGCGAGGGACCGAGGAGGGAGACCCAGGCATCGGGAAAGTTCACTTCTTCATATTCACCTGGGGGTCTCAAGTTTAAATTTAACTGAATTATATGTTTCCACCAAGTGAAGGCCAAATAGCATCCCAGAAATCTGTATAAAAGAAGGCTTTGTAATTATTTGAATTTAGAAAAGTGTCAAAAGTATTGCCCCATCATATGGTACCTAGTGGTACAGCCTCGGGTTATCAAAGGACTCTGTGCTGAAGGTTCATTCATGACTTCTTTTCAGTAAAATGACGTTGTCGGGCACGTGAGGTTCATGGGACTGATTTTGTTTTCCCTGGTTTTGAGTTTTCTTTATATTTAAAATATAAGGTTTATCTTATAGCTATATTTTAATATTTGTATACATTTGATCAACATTTGTATGTATTTGTACACATTTCCAGGTCATAAAATAATTTTAGTCAACACCAGGAAACTGTACATTTTTTTGAATTTGTACATTATCTGTGTTTGAGCAATCCTTGATTCAAGGAGATTTAAGGGAGTTTTTCTCTGTCAGGATTCATCAGGGAAGGAGAACCACTACGAGCAAGATGGGATAAAGGGGGATTTGGAGGAACTGGATCTCACACCCCCGTGGGAGCCGGTGGAGATGTGTGTGGAAGGCTGTGGTCTCTGTGTCTGGTCAGACGGCAAACCTGTAGTTGCTGTAGCTTTGCAGAGCTGGGAGTTCAGGGAAATAACTGTGATGCAGGAAAACAGATGCGGGGTGTGAGGAGGACTGTGTTCCAGGCTTCCGTTGGGCCCCTGGGATGTACCCCACCAAGCGTGGGTCCTTGGCTTCGCACAGGAAAGAATTCAAGAGCGAGCCCCAGTTGAGTGAAGGTAGATTTATTCAGAGATACATTGAAAGGCAAGAGAAAGGCCGTGAGGTGTGGGGGTTGGGTGCTCAGATTAAAAGTAGGCACACACTCCATAGACAGAGCGCAGGCCATCTCCAAATGGAGAGAGAGAGGGGCTGCCCCGAGGCGCTGTGTTGCCAGTTTTTTAATGGGCTCAGTGGCTTCATATGCTAATAAGTGGAAGGGCCAGTCTAAGTAGCCTGGGGAAGGGGCTGGGAGTCCCAGGAAGTTGGCCATTCCCCTCCCTTTGACCTTTTGTGGCTAGCCTCGGGACTGACAGGGTGCCTGTGGGCGTGTTATTCACCATGTTACTGTATTACAATGGGCGTATAATGAAGCTCAAGGTCTCCTGGAAGTTAAGTCTCTCATCATCTTGAGCCTCAAGGCCTCCTGGGGCTTGAATCTTTCACCATTTTGATGTTAATTGCTGTAGCATTCCTGCCTCCTTCCATCCTGTCTCAACTGGACCCAAAACAGCACAGAAGAATGAGGGTAAATGTATCTCCCAAGAAAAATCAGGAACCCACAACCATCTCCTCCAACCTCCCGCTCAGAACAGACAAGGTGACTCGAGGGATGAGCCGGACTCTTCTCTGCAGGGCTGCCTACGGAACATGCAAAAGCTGAGGCTGGAGCTCCGGGAGGAGGTGCAGGACCGTGGGCTTGGCTGCTGCCCCCTCGTCCACAAGATGAGCTGACGGGCCCACTGCGACGGTGCCTGGTACCCACACCACCTTTCAGAACACAACGGCCCCCACGTCACGTTCGCCTTCTGAATCTCGGGCCAGTTTCTCTTGCAGTCACCCCGAAACTGCGCCAGACAAGGACAGACAGACTAGCCAAGTTGACACAGTGTAAAGCCCTCACAGTGATTCATTTTCAGATATCCCTGAGATAAACATTTAAGCAGACTCTACCCCAGAGTGTGTATTCAGTCAATTGCTATTGAATGAATAATGATACTGGACGGTTTGGCAGGAAGAGCAAAGGACTGCTGGTCAGGAGGCTTGGGGCTGTCCTGGTTCTGCTGCTGCTTTGCCGTGGGACCCGGGGCAAGCCACGCCAGCTCTGTGCCCTCCCTTTGGTGGAAGGGGTCAGATGAAACGATCTCTAAGTAACCTTTTCGCTCAGAGATTTTACTGTTCTCTGAGTTTGTCAGATTGCTTTCCAAACCATATGTGGGGTGAGTTAGAGAATGTGTGAGTGATCATTAGGAGAAACAGTCATGGGTGGGTCTCAGAGTTGAGGGTCCTGGAACCTAGCAGTCTGCATGAGGGCCTTCCCGGAGGATGGTGAACTAGAAGACAGGTGCAGAAAAGGGAGCTGCAAGGGAACTCAGGACCAACTTTGCCTGCTTGAAAATTGTGCCTTGTACTGGCTCCGACTCCACTGGAATCCAGCTTCTCAGCCACATGAGTTTCTGTGCATCGCTAATTTTCCTTTGCAGCAAAGTTCTCTGTCTCCTAGCAAGTGGCAGTGTCCTCTGAGATTCCCAGGCTCTCTGGGACACAGGCCCTTGCCTTGAAAAGCCTTCTCTCTCTGCTTGGGCACCGATTTCTTAAAACCTTCCCAAGTCTGCCAGGCTTTCTCATGCACATGCTATTCATACTGAGCTTGGCTGAATGCTCCAAATTTTTAGAACTTGATGAAAACGGGGTGGGAAGTCCTTTATTACAATTTCTTGTGCCTTCCTTAAAGCAGCTGTTCTTTTCTTTCTAAACGTGTAAGATGAAATTTGTAGGCTTTGAGTATGAGATGTGAAAAATCTGTAGCTTAGACCATGGTGAATGATAAAAACTATGGTAAACTCATTCCTTCTTTAAATGAAACAGCCATTTTCCTTTGCATATCCCCTCCCACCCCGGTCATATCCCAGGACCTTAGGCATAGGAGGTCTAATTCAGGCTAAATTCTACAGTTAATCGAAAATTCAAAGTCAACCATCAACTCTTTCCTGAGTATCTACTATGTTGTTTGGCTAGACAGGTGCTAAGGGAACCCTGAAGTATAATTAAACATAATGCTTTTAAAGAATGAATCATCCTTTTGGAACTAGAGCAAACAAATATGTGAACAGTCAGGAAAGCTACGCGACAGCTGGCTTATAATCATGGTAGGAAAGAGCTCTACAAATTTATGTGATTTGCAGAAAAATTTTCTTGTAGCTGTTGGGCATGGAATTTCAGCAGTTGTAAGAAAAGAGGGAAAACATTCTACTTTGGAGATGTGAGTGACCTAGAGGTAATTAAAATGCATGAGGGGACTTCAGGCAGAGCGAGCAAATGTAGAAGGAATACTGGGTGGAGATGTAGCAGGACTTCTTAACTTTTGAAACTCATCTTTCCTTGGTATTTCTGGACCCTTCTGAGGCAAGATGCCATAGGGGAGTTTAGGAACTCCCTGTCACGATCTCAATCTAGGGGTGCAAGCCTCTGTTCTTGCAGATTATTTTAAAAGAATTACTATCCAAGATAACCAGTTTAGAATCCCAGGCTTACAGCCACATTCCTAGGGCCTTTCTTTCTTTCTTTTTTTAATTGAAGTACAGTCAGTTTACAACGTTGTGTCAATTTCTGGCGTGCAGCATAATGTTTCAGTCATCCGTATGCGTACATAGATTCCTTTTCATATTCTTTTTCGTTATAGGTTACTACAGGATATTGAATATAGTTCCCTGTGCTCTTCAGTGGGTCCTTGTTGTTTATCTATTTTATATATAGTAGTCTGTGTCTGCAAGTCTCAATCTCCCAGTTTATCCCTTCCCGCTCCCTCCCCCCGCCCCAACCATATGTTTGTTTTCCATGTCTGTGAGCCTCTTTCTGTTTTGTTGATAAGTTCATTTGTGTCTCTTTTTTTTTTTTTTTGTAGACCTAGATAGAACCTTTCTTATTTTTGTAGTGTGAGTCTCACTTTTTGCCTCTCTCCCTTCTGGCATTTCAGTTTCTATGGACTGTGGCTCTGGAAGAAATTGACAGGTGGCAGGTCTAAAAAAATTATGCACCACCCCAATACCTCTTTAATTTATGCTTTTCCATCATCTCGTATAGCTTTCCAAAAAATGAAGCACACGCATAAAGGTAAACTACACTCCATACGCTGAGGGGGTCAGGGAGTGACAGGCATCTTGATCATTACCCAAGGCTCTGCGGAGGAATGTTAAGTTGTTTGATTCGCAGCTCCGGGCCTGGTGAAATAGGTAGTATTTCATTTCAATCCTTAGCGGGATTCAGGCTGCCAATATCTCCGCTTTGAAGTGGTTTCGCCTCCTATGATGTAACCGGACTCCCTGCGCTGGGCCTGAAGAGGCCGTTTCTCACACTCCCGTCCTCCCACCCCAGTCACCGGTGGTTTGCCAGCCTGCGAACCCGATCTGACGGCCTCTCTGATTTCCAGCATTTCTTCCCAAAGGTCTCTCTTTCCTAGATAATTTGAGAGATGAAAATTACAGTACATTCGGCTTGTGTGTGTGTGTGTGCGTGCGTGTGTGTGTGTGCGCGCGTGTGTGCGTGTGCGCTCATTGGAGGCGGCAGGTGCTGGGGCGGAGGCGTGTGCTCTGAATTCAACTCTCCAAATGTCGCTCTAATTCAGAGTGGCTGTATTAACCCCCCCCCCCTTTTTTTTTTTAATGTCCATCCACCCTGGAATGGAACTCGTTTAACTCTTTAGTTCCCATTAGAGGACATTAGCTCTACCCTTTTCCCGGCTGATTGGTGAACAAAATGAATATTTTATTAATCAGAATCCTAGAATATCTGCACAGTAAGGTTTCCTGGAAGTTCCGAACCTGATTTCTCTTCTGTCCAGATTTCTGTCCTTGGCCAGATGTGAGATACAATTTTTATTGGGGATGTTCTGAAAGGTAGACTAGCTGTCTGCTTCTCGCTTTACCTTGGAATAGAAATCCCTCCACCAGGAAGCTGTGTGGTTCGGCTAAGTTTTGGCTCCTGGGGCAAATGCTTTCACCGAATTTTACCACGACGTTAGGTATTTTGCCTCCACTGAGAGATGGGATGGGGACAACTGTGTGAAACACGTCACATCTATTGCAAGGAAGTTTTTGAAAACATCATCTGACATCACACAGTGTCCTTACCGGGACAACAACAACAATGTGGGTAAATAGATTCTCCCATGTCTCAGTGTCAGGAAAACTGTGTTTCTCCTGAACTGTGGTTTCTTAAGAAAAACAATCTCATAGTAGATATAAATAAAATCTCATTGGATTGGTCCCTGCTGATTTGCAGTTTCTTGTAATTTGTACCCATGAATTTGATCTTAAAGTAAATGTGGCATATCTTGGATTTATGCTCACGGTACATTCTTTGCAGTTCAGCATTAAAAAGTCCTCAGATGGTTTGTGATCGTGGCTTCAATTTACTGCATTTGACCTATGAATGCTCATTTGTTTTGTAGCTTATAAAAATAGTCGGGGTGGGTGGGGTGGTGGGGAGTAAATTGTATTTATTTGAAAATGCTTTGCAGTTTGGAGATTGTATTCATTTCTTCTTTTACTGACCCAAATCTTTTCACCTAGATCTCTTCACACTAGGTGGCAGAAGAGCTTCACAGAGAAGTTTAATTCCCTAAGCGAAGACTTTGATAGCTTCTGGGGGCAGGGGAGCAGTGGGGACATAACACAGATATTTGCGATGGACTCTGGGATGTCCTGCTCTGGTGAAGTGAGTCGGTGTGCAGCTTGGGAGATGGTCTGTGATTCTCAGCTTGTGGCCCCACACATGTACTTTTTGCCTCTATTCTTGTGCCCAAGAGACAGAGAGGGAAGGAGAGAGACAGAGAGACAGAGAGATGGGGCTGATCAGGTAGGGAGGAGAGAAAGGTCACCTTCTTTTCTCCTTTTACTAAAGTAACCAGAATCACATTAATACATATCAAGAGAATTTCCAAGCTGTGTACATCCTTGTCAGTGGACCCCCGATGAGCTGCGGAAGCTGGTGGTCTCTCATTGCAGGTGTAGCTCCACTGTGTTCATAGGGACCAGGTTAGCAGAGGTCCTGCTTGGAATTCTGCTCATGTATTGTTTTTGGATCTTTCGGTTGTTTAGCTGGTGTGATGGGAAGCGTGAGAATTGGACTGGGGTTGGAGGGGGTGATGGCCACATGCCTTCTTTCTTAGACTTGACTTTCTTTGTCTTGGGCAAATCACTTATTCTTCCCAATTCTAAGTTTGCTTATCTGTGAAATGGGGGTAATAATAGTACTTATTTCAGAGTGTGGTTTTGGAGATAATACACATTAAAGGAGCATTAGAGGAGATAATACACATAAAGTATTTGGCACATGGTAAGTTACAAAATTTGTTAGCTGTCTTTTTTTGTTGCTTGTTTTGTTTTGTTTTGTTTTGTTTTTTATCTTGGACAAGTCAAACTCCGTGAACTTCAGATTCATAACTGATAAAATGACAGGTATGAATAAAACGATGTCCAAAGTTATCTGTAGCCTCCAAAGCTTGAAAATGTGTGTGCTGTGTGTGCAGTGTTTATGTCATTCTGTATCATTCATAGGGTCACACACACAGCTGTGTACACAATAGTGAATCTTATGTTTATTAGATGCATGTTGAATAGAAAACATAAGGCTTCTAGCATGATTTATTTTACAGACATGAAGATGGTTAGGGCATAAGTAATATATTCTACTTCTTCTCTTGTTCATTCATTACTTTTTAGATATTTATTTTTAAAAATTCATTACTTTTAAATTAGGGAACATTTATGGATCAAATCTTTCCTACATCCCAGGAACTGAGCTAGAACCCACTGGGGATAGAAAGCTAAGGTAGAACGTGACTCCTGTCCACAAAGCCCTGACTTCTGGGTGAGAAGACAGGCTGTGAAGTGGTGCCACAAAATGGAAGTCTGCCCAGGATCCCACTGGAGCACAGAGTGAGGGAGCTTGATATATTAGGGAATTGCAAGCTACTGGGGTAGCCAGTGTGTAGAGTGCTTATGGGGAGTGGTGGGGTATGAGGGGTCCTTAAAAACATTTTCTAAAATCTGCAGGCTGTCAGAGTTGCACATTTGAAATTTAGATGTGTATAAAACTCTGCATTTTTAATTGATGGAAAAATATATTGGCTTTATTTGAACAGTTTGTTCTAAAAAATCTCTATAATAGAAATGATAGGAACAATTGGATTTACTTTATAGTTTATAGAACGTTGACCATGTTCTGTGTCTGACAGATTTTAGAACCGGATTTAGTATTGCATGTATTATGATCTGTTTCATATTCATGAGCTGAAAGAAGCTGAGCCGTAATTGACCTAGATGGTTCAAGGGAGAGAAGCCTGGAGTTCTACAGTTTTTCCTCCCCTGATGGGTGCCCCTTTTATGGTGGTTCTTGGTCTGTGTCTTGAGGGGCTGATTTGTCTTTGGCCATTTATCTTGAGTCTGTGATATTATTCATTCTTCCTGCAGTCTCTTCTCCTTCTTTTTTCTCCTCTTGTTTCTATCCATAACTGCGATTATCCCTACTTATTCTAAGACATATGGTAAAACGGTTAATGCAGAACTGAGTGCAGACTGTGGGCAGAGGTGATGATCTCCATCTACTATTAGAGACTGAGAGAGCCCTGGAGGACCAGGGCTCCATCACACACTCAGTAATCTGACCCGCTCTCTGCTCCGGGCTCCCAGTCTTAGTCTAGTTGACCAGACAGAACCACCGATGCTCATCAACATGTGAGACCAACGTTCAGTCTGAAAATCCCAGCATAACAGTTTGTCTCCTGATTAGAAGCGAAGGGCAGGTAGCAGCCATTCAGAAACTCTGAAATGGCAAAGTTAGGGAACTGGGTTTTGAAAATGAGTCACCCAAACATTTTCTTTCCAAACATCTGCAGGTTGTTAGCCTGATTTATTTTGAATTAAAAAATCTTTTTGAGCTGGCTGACAGCTTATTTTAATTCCCAGCTGTTAAAATGTTTCAGCAATTGGAATCAGGGGCTGTGCCATTGCTTTTGATGTGGTGGGAACCAGTTCAGCACTCAGGTACACCTGCGGGAACTGCCTCTTCTCATCAGGGCCCTTCCTAGTTTTATTTCCTTCTGTTTAAATGCTTGGTGCTTTGAGCTCTTTGTTTATGATCTATTTGCTGGGGTCTTATAGGACTGGTGGCCAAAGGAGTTTAGCTCACATCCAGGATGGGGTGGCTTTTATCCAACACATAGCGCTTTGTGGCTGCCTTAGATTCTTTCTGGGACAAGCTGGGGGAATAAACAAATACACAAAGAAGTTTATATTTAATTAGTATTGCCTCCTCCTTTCCTAAAATATGCTGAAATGAATTTTCTACTCAAGGCTGTGGTTCTTATAAATGTTTTCAAGATTTCTCTGCAGATGGCTGGCTTGGTAAGGGCCTTTGACTTGTTCCTCGTTTTTCCCTGCTTGTGGGTGAGCACCTCTTTTTTGCTGCGAGGTTGGATAAGGGACCTCGGGGCTCTGTCTCTTCCCTCCTGATCCAGCCCATCAGAAACAGCAAGAGCATCACCACCATGTTCTACTACCACCACCAAGAAGCCACGCCTCATTACTTCCTAGCATACCTTCACCTGACTCCCCCAGCAGACCATCCTATCATCTTTTGGGTTGAATTTTTCCCCCAAATTACATGACTTCCTACTTTTGCCTCCTCAGTTCCCCTTTATGCCTCAGTTTTTTTCATACCCCTTGTGGCTCCCTCGCACCACTCTGTTGAGACTGGGCTCTCCAAGATCACACATGGCTTCAGAATTGGTTCTCACTCCTCTTGTGACTTGACTTCTTCATTGTTCCTTGACCTCTGTGTGTCTCAGTTAAGGAGAATTTTGAAACCAAAAACTAGAATGATGCATTGGGATATTAAATATTAGCGTAAGGATTTAGGGCTTCCTGCCGTAGGCATTAGGGGCCCAATCATGTTTGTAATCTATGTTAAACTAGGCAGTAAGTAGATTAATTCAAAGAGGAAAGATGAGTAGAAGGTTGTCCATATAGTCCAGGTGGAGAAAGGGACTGAAAGTATAAACAAGAAAGATGATAAAGAGAATTAAATATGAAGCAAATATTAAAGAGATATCGAGGGAATCTAATAGATGGGGAGCGATAACATATGTGGAGAAAAAGTGACATGAGAGCCTTGCCCTTCTTTCATTTTGACCTTCATTTTTGACCTTCATGTTTTTGCTGATGTTTTCTCCTTTTTTAAGTGTCCTTCCTTGGTCATTCCATTGAACTGCACACTTCTTCTCAGGACTCTTTAAAATTTTCATGAAATCTTTCTTGATCACCCCAGGTAGACATTGCTTTTAATTTCTAAGAATTCTGTAGCACTATGTACATCTTAACTTTTATCTCATTATTTTACCCAGTTTCCTCAGTCTGGTTTTAGGTGGATGGCATGTGATATCTGTCTCTCTAAGAATAAAAAGATAGAGGAATAAGGAAAGGGAAAGGAGACTGTTTATAAGTATAAGGTTACATGGTCTCATAAGTGTGATGAAATTACAAACTCTATTTTATGCACAGTATAAATTTGAATTTCTCTCTATCGTGTTTTTACTCCTTTTATTTCTAAATGTTTTAACTTGTGATAAAGTTTTAAAGTTAGAGTCCCAGGAGCTTTAGTTAGAACAGAATGAATAGGAGGAACTGACCCTTTGATAAATATTAGTCACGCTTTCCCCATCTCTCAATGAACTGGAAGAGAGGGTGCTTGTTGCTATTCCTGGAAATTTTAAGAAATTTTTCTGTTTACAATTTTAAGTTAAACAGTTCTCTACTATTACCTCCTGAGAATCTTTCTGAAGAATTTCTCCTTATGTGACAGAACACTGCTTACTTGGTTTTCTAGAATTTTGTTGGTCACACCCAGCAAAACAGTACTGTTTTCCCACTGGGTTTTCTTTCTCTAAAGAACTTGATGTTTTGACTCTTAAGAAGAATGTAATACTGAGTGTCTGAGTAATATTTTAAGGCAAATAAGTGTTCTCTGCTTCTACCCTTCTATTCTAAATGTGACTCAACTTTGAGAATCATTTTGGAAGCCTGGGGTAATGTTTCTAGTGAGGTTCTCCCAGATGCAGCCAAGCTAGGAACGAGTTACAAGGATGCCTTCTAAGGATACATGATTACACATAAGCACGTTAAGAGGATGCTGGGCTTTCTGTTTTCCCCTCTTTCTCTCCATTAATATATAATCTAGTTTGACTCTTTTCAATGATGAGTAAGCTACTTTGTCTTTTCCTTTCACATATTACAAATATGGTTTCACACTCTGAATTTATGCAAAATGCAAATTTTTGTGAAAATGCTAATTTCAGAACCATCTTCAAAGATTCTGTTCAGGACTTCTGGGATGGAGTCCCATTTTTAATGTCTACCACCATCATCCCACCTTCCCTGGAGGATTTAGATATGGTTGGGCCATGCACCACACTCTTAGAAATACTAGGCTAGAGAAACTAGCAAAAAAACTTTCCCTGTCATTACATCTCATCTGTTTCCCAATTGCCTTGGGCCACTAGGGAGCAACCAGTAGATTTAGATTTGTAAGTTTCTTCTAACCCATCTCTTTAGAAGAGTTATTACAGGGCACATACCCTGTTACAGCTCAGTATATACAGATTGAAAGGATTCTCTTAAGTGAACCTCCATTTATCACTTCTAACCTCTAATTCTTGGGTTGTGACCATTTTGCATGTCTCAGGGAATCCTCAAATAGTCTTTCTGAAAAAGTGCACTAAAAAAGTAAATTAAAAGTAAAAAGCGTTTTAAATGATGTTCAGGTTTCAGATAAGGATTTGGACGTAATGACCCTGAAATTCTATAATTCAGTAAAATGTGCTTCTGCAATTTTATACTGTGTTAAAATGACACGTTAAGGTACAATGAAACTCCTTTCTCTGCGAGAATGTGCAGCTAAAGTTGTAAATTTACTTCTCATCTCTTTCCAGACTTTCCTTTTCCCCTTCTGCATGAAGTATTTGTCTTTGTAATTTGATGTATTATTGTTTTGGTGTTTGGTCCATGAATATCAGAACCTGGGTAACTGGGCTGGCTAATGACATTGTTCGCCAATCATTATAATTAAGGAAGCCCAGACACGCTGGCACGTCAGAACCAGTAATGACAGGGTCTCAAGGGCTGTACCTTCCTCAGGAATGGAGGGAAGTAGGCGTTATTTATTGTGACACTGTCCCACGTGTGTTAAACACTCATCACCATTTCATTCTTTTTTTAAAAAATTTATTCTTACTTGAGTCATATGAGGTAAGTTTGGTCTTTCTGGTTTTACAGAGGAGAAAACGGAGACTCAGCAAGTAACCTGCCTTAATCATGCCTCTGAAGTCTGTACTTTTCCCACTATCCTTTGCTGTTATTCCTTAATTCAGTGAAGCGGATGCCAACTGAATCAAAATAGGTTTTGCTCTGATTCTGATGGGGAACAGACTCTTTTTGAAAGTTCCCAGTAGTTGGCTGGTGAGTGCCTAGGCACAGCTCGTAGTTTCCAAGGTGGCAGGTATGTAAAACCGGAGAGGTGGGCGAAATCAAGACACAGCAGAAGCAGCTATTGGAAGATTCAAACCCCTGACCAATACTCGCCTCCTGGGACGGTTCTAATTTTGCTGTTCCTCCTTCATCTCTTTCTTTTCAAGACTTAATTTGCTCTAACCCTTAACCTTTCCAGCTGGTGGGCACCTCATTCACAAGGGAGCAGATACCAGATGGGAGAGACTGAAAAAACAGTTGCTTGGTAATTGTTCTTATGAATTATAGACTCAGGCTCTGGGCTGGGGGGCTCTGATCTGAACGCTTGGTTTCAAACCCACTGAGAAAATAGTGTGATTTAAGTGGTGAACTGGAGATGGGAGTGGGAGAGGCTGACAGCGAGGACTAATTTGTTCTTTAAATTTACCTAATGGTTTGCAAGGATGAAAATATCCACTGCAGGGGAAATGTGATGGATTCTCCTAGGAAACTGACTTCACCAGATAATTCTTTAGAAACTGTTTTCAGAAACGAGACAAGTGGCATGAATCTACAGACAAAGGGAACCAGCTCTGTGTCTGGGACTGGGTCAAAGACCTGAGAGGCATTCCTGTCGCGATACAACTTAGACATTTGTTCAAGGGGCGAGTGCTCACGCTGAGTGATTTTCAAAGCTGTTGTAGGGCATTTATCAGGCGTTTAAGCTCTGGGTCCTCTTTCCCACAGTGTGAAGGCCAAGAGAAGGGATCTCGGGCTCTCTTCCCCGACCCCTGCGATGGGAATTCAGGGGGAAAAGGTCATCTATTCTTGTCCCACAAAAGAAAACTTATTCATTGGTTGTCAAGCAAAGGAGTTTCAGATCCTGCAAATAGGGGGACTGCTAAGAGGTTATTAGCAGTACCCATTCTGCAGCCCAAGCTAGTGCTGCAGGGAGAGTGATGTGGGGGCTGTGGGCTGTGTCCTACTTCAAGTGAAAATGGGGGTTCATTCCGGACCTCTTTGGATGTCTTTCTTTTCCTTTCAATTCTAGTAAAAACATACACTCCAAAACTATCACCTCTTACTTTTTACTGAGGGGATTCCAGGAGACAGCGTGAGACAGAGGAAGAAGAGGGCGAAACAGCTGTTGCGGTTTTCCATTCGCCTCTCTGACTCCTCTTCTTGCTCAGGACTATTTCACGTCACAGGATTTTCCTCCTTCTCTTCTGGGCTGTTGATTCACCCAAGATCTTCATATCCTTTCAATCACGGATTAGAGACGCAACATCAGGGAGAAAGAGGAGGAAATTGTATTTTAAAATTTTGTTCCATTTGTATTACCAGCAATTAAAACTCTTTGTGGTCCCTGCTCTGATTATAACATCAGGGGCCATGAGGCCACCCTGCTGTGAATTCATTTCCAGTCCAGCCACCTAGGACAGTGCCCATGTGAATTTATGGGTCCTGCCGGACGTCAGCTTCCCCATCCTTGTCTCGCTGAGCATAGCCCCAGGCTTCAGTGGCTGCAGATGTGACCATACCCGCTTCTGCCCTTGACCCAAAGCACTTGCAGACCTCGGTGCATGCATGAACCTTCAGCTTGGGGTGTCAGAACGACTCTAGCCGTGTACCTCCTCGAGGTGGCGGGGGACCTGAGGTTGCTCCTCTGCCCTAGTGTGGGGGTCTCCCTTCCTTCTCCACATCCACCCTCCCCTTCTGAAGTTTGCAGTGTGCTTGGGTCTGGCCTCTCGGGGAGGTGGAACATGGCTTCACTTCGGAGCAGCTGTGATTGGCTCACAGAAGCAGAGGAGCTGGGATCGCAAGTCTCTGGTGTGGATGGTGCCAGTGTTTCTTAGTAATGAGCCTTGCAGACACAACCCAGGAGAGGAAGTTAGATTAGGACAAGACTAGTGAATGAAATTGTTTAAAGGCTGCAAAGAGATTTAAAAAATTAATTGCTCTTTATTTGGGGTTATGATGTGTTTTTCCTGGGTAAACCCACAGGCAACATGGGGTTAGTGTGCCCTAGCCTAGACCTGGTAGATTTCATGTCAGAGGAAGTCATGATGGAGGAAATCCGTCTTCGTGTAGGAGCTGAACTGTGAGCCAGCATTGCCACTTGAAACTGAGTGTCCCAAGGTGACTCACCTCCCATAATTGTGAATTATCCTGGTGTCTAAGGAGGAGAGACTGACCCAGTTCAGGGTCTAGCGCACAACAGAGGGACAGTGGGGCTGGTATTTACATCTAGGGGTGGAGCAGGGACAGGGAAGTGCTCCTTGCACCTAGCAGTCACTCAATAATTAATTGAGTGACTCAATGAAAGATATTTTTTGATAAACTTTGTTTGACAGGCAATTGCCTGTTGAAAATGTTTGTCTGCTTGTTTTTGATAGGGATATTTTGTCTTAGTTCTGTGCTTATTTATTTAATTTTAAATTAAAGTATGGTTGATTTACAATGTTGTGTTAGTTTCACTGGTCAGAATGGCCATTGTTAAAAAGTCCTCAAATGATAAATGCTGGAAAGAGTGTGTGGAGAAAAGGGAACCCTCCTACACAGTTGGTGGGGGTGTAATTTGGTACAGACACTATGGAAAACAGTATGGAGATTCCTTAAACAACTGAAAATAGAGTTACCATATGATCCAGCAATCCCACTCCTGGGCATATATCCGAAGAAAACTCTAATTCAAAAAGATACATGCACCCAATGTTCATAGCAGCACTATTTACAATAGCCAAGACACGGAAGCAACTTAAATGTCCATAGACAGTTGATTAGATAAAATGTGCTCATTTTTGTTCCCTCCTCCCCAAGGTTCTACTCAGGCATCATATGCCAGCTGGTAGGTGTGAGATGTGGCAATCACTGTAGACAGCTTCAAGGAAGAACTAGGGAGTAGACTTTTGGTTCCTACTTATTACTTCAATGTAAACCAAATTCCTCCCTCTAATTTTTTATTTTTGAAAGATAGGAAGTTTCTCATTTCCTGTGCTGCTAAGGTAACCCAAACTAATGGAACCTCTTGGTGGAAACAAAGTATCCACAACTCAAGAGAATCCACTTGCATGAAAAGCTTCAGATGGGGGTTTAGATTGAAAAAGTAAGTGGTGGCATCTTCAAGACAACATATTGCTTGGAAAGGGCACTTGATCTGGTCAGCCTGATGGAGGGTGGGATGCATCACTAGCCCTTGGATGGGGTCTGTGACCCATGTCGATGTTATGTACAAAATCCAAAGTTGGTGGTGTGACTTTTGAGAGCTCCGATGTTCCAGTAATTTCCAAATGGTTTAATAAAGTTGAAAAAAAAAGAGAGATGAGAGAGAATCAAAACTGAAGATTCTTTTTTTCTCTGAGTGATGAGACTCTCGGTTGAGAGGCTAGCTAATTTGACAACGTTTCCTCTCTCCACCCTTCCCGTCCTCCCGGGAGGGGAGTGCTTTCATCTGGGTAGCAGGATGGCATTTCTAATTTGACCCTGGTCTCCTGCTGTGTGTATGAGATGTTGAACAAACTGGTAAACTACTGGAGAGTCTTGCCTGAATGATGAGCTGCAGATATCAGCTTGAGTAGAACACTAACAAGAGCTGGCGCATGACTCCAGGCTCGTTGAATTTCCTTTTTCTCCTGCCAATGGATGTGACAGCCCAGGATAAGGTGCCTGGGAGATCTGGAGGGCAAATGTGACACAAGGCAGAAGGTGGTCTTGAGTCTGTCAGCTGGAACAGGAGCCTTCTCTTGTAAGGTGGAAAGGCAATGGGACCCCCACACAATTTTATGGACCAGTTTTTACTTGTCCAGATGCAAAGAGAAGAGCCATAATTACCTTGCATATGTTTTGATAACATCCCTTGGGCAAGAGGTAAGGGTAACTCACAGCAGATAAACTCAGCTTTTGCTCCAGCATCGCCTCCTTTATCTGCAACATGGGGGTGTTGAGTGATGCCACAGGCAGCTGGATAGGCTCATTTATTTGACCTAATTATTCCCACTGTAGACCTGACTCATCATAACGGGCTCTTCTTCAAAGGAAATGAGAGCCAGATTGTCTCCTTGGCAGCCATGGAAAACAAATGCTATCCACAGAATGGCTGCTAGATTGAAAAAAGGTGCAACTCACTTTTGGGACCAGCTGATAGTTAACAATGTTACCAAGAATAGAGGCCTGGAAAGAGAGGAGTGTCAACTTCTGACATTCTAGCTTTCTAAAAATGTTCTTAATAAAATTAGCTTGCCCTTGGATACCATGGACAAAAGTAACCACATACTCAGAACCCAGGGGAAAATGGAAACCTGGGTTGGGGCATTTTTATTAATATTGGGTTAAATCCCTATGGGTACGCTGGAGGACTTTTCACATGGGGACCTTATTATTTATTGGTCCTTATAGATGCCCTATTGAAGAACTGAAACTATTTCTTCTTTAAGGGATAGGGGAATAGAGAAAGAGAGTTGAAATGACTCTATTACCATTAGGCAAATCAAACACAGAATGGCAGCACCTTGCCACCTTCCTTCCATGAAGCTTTGGAGTGGACCATATTAGTTCAATGATGCATTTCTGAATGTTGAAACTTCCTCTTTGATAATCACAAATTGTACGTATTGAAGCACAGGTGTGCTGACAATAATCGTCTCAATGTTCCCTGCTTCCAGGGAACACTGGAAAGATATGAGCTTGGCTGATCCCTGTGGCATAGTCTGGCCCTCTGCCTGACGATGCCCTGTTGACAACATTGTTGTTGGAGTGGAACCTCCCAGAACACAGTGTTTGATCTCAGCCTGGATCCTGTCGGGGAGGAGGAGAGGGAATCCCTCAAGCTATTTGCGAGGAAGATCCTGTTGTTCCATCAGGTCTTCTGATGCCACGGCAATCTACGTGCATACAGTTGCACTTGGCATTCTGACCTGTGCACGATGTTTTCATCTCTCTCCTGGAGTTGAGGCCAAAGCCTGAGGTTCCTTTTGACACAACTCTGAAAAAACTCTGGCTTTGGGCTCTCCTGTGCTCTGCAATAACATACCAGTTCTGCGGTGCAGCCAATGTTTACTTAACTGGGGGGAGGACCTTTTCATATCTAAAGGAAAACATTTCTTCAGCATTCCACATAGGTAAGATGTGGTTTACTGTTCTACAGGGGTGAGATTTGGGTGGGGAGGGGATGGGGAAAAGAAAAACAATCTCATTTTTTCCCCCTTAGGGATAAAGTGATAGGCGGGGGTGGATGGACGAGAAAAGTGAATCAAGCAATGGGGGAAGATAAAAGATCAACAGACGTTGTGTTAAAGAGTCAGAGCTATGGCTGAGTTTATGCTGGCTTTGCAGTTAGTTCCAAAAATAGATGATTAGTAGTGAGAAGCAACTGGTTTCTGATGCTTATCAGAGGGTCAGTTAATATCATTTCCAACTGTTGGGGTAAGATAGAGGGTAGGCTATATATTTAAAAGAAAGTGATTACTCACTTCATTGTGCATGGGATTCGATTTCACAGAGCTCTTTACTGGCCAGACTAAGCTGGTAGCTAATAAGTAAGAGGAATTTACCGGAGGATAAAAGGGGCTGGCTCCCCGTTGGGACCATTTCGCATATTCTATATTTTATTTTTAATTTTTATTTTCTTTAAGGTTGGCCTGGGTAGTTAGGTGGAAGCCCGGCCTGTTGTTTTTCCTTGAATCAGCTACTTTAATAAAGTTTTCAGATATTCTATATTTTAAACAGTGCTAATTTACCAGCAGTTGAACAGTCATCAAGAAATGGGGCTCAGTGAGTGTGCGGATGGGCAGAGTGGACACGCTGCAGACCATCTGGGTGGAGGGGCAGGGTCTGATTGGGGGAGTTAGTGCTCGGCCTTCTCCACAGATCCCTGGGTGAGTGACTCCTAGACCGGAGATTTCCTGAACCTCTAATATTACCTGGAAAAGTGAAGAGGCTGAGGGTACCCCCCCCCCCCCACTTTTGGGGAGAAACAACCTTGCTCTGAGTTGTGTTGCTAAATGATAAATTGTTTATACAGTTCTACATCTTTGACTTATTTTGACTGTGGTAATTCATGAAGGATGTTGTAGCTCTTAGTTTGTCAGTTTCCTCAAAGCAGAATCTGTCAAGGACTTTCCCTAGGATCTGCCTTCTTATAATAGGAACTAAGGGAGTCCCAGCAGGACAGAGGCATGTGGGCAGCTGAGAACAGCACTGGAGGTGAGCATATGCTAACAGGAGACCCAGAGATGTAACAAATGCACCAGTTTGACTTCTTTTCTGGAGGCACACAGCGTCTTCACTTCTCTTTAAAATGGGGGCGATGCTAGAGTTTCTTGAAATGCTCACACGTCCTTCAAATAGACTGCAGGGATTTGTGGTGATCTGTGTAGGCTGGACATACTTCAAATGGAAGGGTGATGACTGAATTTTAGTCCCCAGGGCTAACATTCCATTTTATAGATTATTCCATCTAGCTTTCAAGTTGTAGCTGAGCCCTGGACAGCTGTCAGGCTTCTGATGCTCACATCCCCAGAGTGTGATCTTTCAGTTGACTGCTGGTTGCAGAGCCCTGCACCATGCACTCTGGGAGTGATACAGGAGGTGGTAGGCAGCCTTGGTCTCCTCCTTGGGCACCGATACACAAAAGCCCCGTTGGTGAGGGAGAGCACGCGTCGGGGTACGGGTTGATTCGTTCCTTTTTAACGTAGCTTTTCTTTTCAGATAGAGTGAAACAATTATGTGCAAATTATTAGTAGATTCTATAAACATTTATGGGCATCTACCCTATGTCTGGCTGAGATTCAAAGTTTGATAAGACACAGAGCAACCATGAAGGAATTTACACTTGGTTTACATTTCCATCTCCTCACTAGACTCACCTTGTGAAGCACAGCGTGATTCTCATTTGCCTTCTGATCTCTGCCGTCTAGCATAGAGCCAGGCCATAGGGAGTATTCAACACATGTTGAAATGATGCAGCGTGAAGCTTGCCTTGATATTTTACTTTCCTTTTCTCTCACCTCACTTATATCATCTGCCTTCCTCCTTTCCAAATACCAGAACGTCTTTCCCCTAAGAATGCTTATTTCCCATTGGCTTCTTACACCTACTGTGAAGAGAAACAAACTTTCCTCCTTTATGGCAAGAGTGACTTCCCAACAGTATGTATTGTGATCCACAAAGGTGAGCATTTTTGTCCCTTTGTTCGCTGCTGTTTCTAGCCCCAGTACCACAAATATTACCCGGGATGGAGTAATTATATGTTGAATCGTTTGTAATTTGTTGAATGAATACATAAAATTGAAATCAGAACAAAAGATCCTAACTTCTTAGACAGGTTAAGTTAAGCTATGCTGCAGTAACAAACAAATCTGGAAATCTCAGTGGCTGAACCCATAGAGGTTTATTTCTCTTTTTCACAGAGTTGGCTGTGGGTTTGGTAGCTTTCCAGATCAGCTCCTTTCCCAGTGGCACAAGGATCCAGTCCTGCTGCATCCCACAGCTATCTTACGTGGAATGTGTATGTTTTGGGTTGCAATTACAGGGGAAGAGAGGGTTGCACACCTGCTTGTGAAATGCTTTTGCCTGGATGTGATGCATTTTGCCTCTGTTCACAGTCTTTTGGTTACATGGCTGGGAAACGTGGGTGAGAGCCCATGAGTGTTTGCAGAATGATGCTGCGATACGCGGGGGAAGCAACTGTTGGCATCCCACCCTCACTCTTACCATTTTGGTGCCTGCTGGCCAACTTCCAGATGCCAACATTTGCATTTCTTTGCCTGAAGTCTGTCTGGGGACCCTGGAGCTTTGCCTCCAGCATGAGAGGTTGTCAGTGCCAGGAAACTACCTTATGTCAGGCTGAGATTCAGAGTTGAATAAGACATAGAGCAGCCGTTAAGGAGTGTGTACTGTTTAAACTGTCTCCTCCACCAGACGAAACTTGTCAAAGGCAGCATCCACTCAACCAATGACTAATGCGAGCTGGTGTGTGAATACCTGAGATCCCTCACTGCTCAGGTGACATTTCCTTGGGGTACATTTTCTTCTCTGTCTCCCAAGGACACTAGCAGGATTAAGCTCCATTTGCCCACACTGGTGACTTGCTTGATAGCAAACTTATTCACTGTTTTCTCTTCTGTTCCCCATCTTACTTCCCCCACACCCGTGGCAGTGTTTCTTGGGATTCCCTCTCTGACAAACTTATCTATACTTCAATTTGTTTCTTACGATCTTCAAAAGGGGGAGGACCAAACAAAAATAGAAAGTTACCTAAATAGTTCTCATTCTCTTTCTCTCTCTTTCTCTCTTTCTGTGTGTGTGTGTGTGTGTGTGTGAGAGAGAGAGAGAGAGAGAGAGAGAGAGAGAGAGAGAGAGACAGAGAGACAGAGACAGAGACAGAGACAGAGAGAGAGAGAGAGAGAGAGAGAGCGGACATCATACAGATTTGGGAGAGAGCATGAGTGAGACCTTCTCAACTGTCTCCATTTGTAGAACTGCTTAGGTAGTAGGAATGAAGGAACTGAAAAGAACACAGGTGAGGGGAAAGGAGAATCCTTGAGATGCCACGAGGACTTTCTCCTATACCATGTTTAGGAGACAAAAAGCCTGGACCTTATTATGAAAGTATTGGCGCCATGAAGTTCTGGGGAGAAAAATTCCCATAAGCTTTCTAAGGTGGGCGCTTCCTGGGTAGTCAGCATGGGGTAACTGGAGCATTACAGTTCTAAGCCCCTCTTGGTGGGATTCCAGAAGTGTGTTTGGACTGGTCAACAAACAGCCGTGGCCCCTTGTAGCTGCAGCACAGGTCTCAGAGTCCAGGCTGGACGAAGTCCTGAAGTGGTAACACTGGTCCTCGATGGTTCTTCTCCTCTCCTTCTAATGTCCTCTCCTCTTTTTTGGTGATCTCTTATGCCCTAGGGTCAAATATGCTAAAGGGACGATTTAATTTGTCATCCAAATCAGAGCATTCAAAAAAAAATCACCTCCCCCATACACCAATGAGAAAACTAAGAATTCACATAAGCACTCCCAAGTCACTCAGCTGGTGGTGCTGCCAGGATTTAAAGTGGTGCTGAGCTCTCTGACTGCACTGCCATATTGACCCTGGCAAGGGGCTTCATGGCAGAGGGGAAGGGGCTGGGGCTCTGGCGTGGGAGTCAGGGCACACAGGGACAGTCTCAGGTTTGGTGCTCAGGCATCAGGGAACCTTGGCAAGTCCTTTTGCTTCTCTGGGGCCGGTGTCAGTATCTACAAAGGAGAGGTTTAGGATTGGAGAAAAATAACAGTAATAAGTAGCATCCACACCTTTCTGTCTACTTAGTGGCTCTGCTAAGTGGCTTAAGGCTGTTAAGAACATGGACTCTGGAGCCAGAAGCCTCAGTTCACATCCCAACTCCATCACTTACAAGCATGAGATCCGGGGCAAGTCACTCATAAATTTTCTTAGTGGCCTAATTACAGTACAATTGTCATACAAGAAACTGTGTGTACACTCCAGTTGTCATACAGCAAACTGTACATATTTAATGTGTACAGTTTTTAAAGTTTTGGTATGTGTATACACCCATGAAACCAGGAAACCATCACTACAATCAAGATAATTTATCTATACACCACCTCCCACCTCCCAATCTCTACACGTCCCTTCCTAATAATCTGCTTACCACCCCTCCCTGGCCCTACCCTCTGCCTCACTCTACGAGCAGCCACTGATGTTTCTGTCGCTATAGATTAGTTTGCATTTTTCTAAAGATTTATGTAAAAGAAGTCATGTGGTAGGTACAATTTCTGGTTTGCCTTCTTTCGCTCTGCATAATTATTCTGAGTTCATTCTGTGTTATATCGAGAGTTCATGTCTTTTAATTCCTTGCAACGGCTGAGTAGTATCCGTTGTATGGCTTTATCGTGGCTTATTTATCTATTCACTTGTTGACGGACATGTAGTTCATTTCTGACTTCTTGGCTGCCGCAAATAAAGCTGCTGTGAACATTCATGTATAATTCTTTGAGTGGATATATGTTTTCTTTTCTCTTGGGTAAATATTCAGGAGTAGAATGGTTGGATCTTAGAGGAGGTATATGTTTAACATTTCAGGAAACTGCTACATTATTTTCTGAACTGATTTTACACTCTAAATTGTAAAGTGAACTTACATTCCCACCAGCAGTGTGTGAGTTCTAGCTCCTCCACATCCTCTTGGTGCTGACTTGGTATGGTCCGCATTTTAAACTTCAGACGTTCTAGTAGGAGTGCTGTGATATCTAATTGTGGTTTTAATTAGTTTTTGCTCATGACTGATGATGATGATTGCCTTCCATGTGCCTATTTGCCAACCTATAACTTCTCAAAGTGTCTGTTAAAATCTTTGGTTCGTTAAAAAATTGTTTTTGAGAGCTCTTTATGTGTCCTGAATGACTAGTTCCTTATCAGATATAGGATCGTAGAGATTTTCTCCATTTCTGTGGCTTATCTTTTCATTCTTTAGCAGTGCACTTCACGGAGCAGAAGTTTTAAAATTTTATGAAATCTGATTTATCAATTTGTTCTTTCGTGCATAATCTAAAGTCAGGTTTTTTCTTATGTTTTCTTCTAGAGGTTCTAGAGTTTTAGGTTTACCTTTCGGTCTATGATCCATTTTGAGTAAATTTTTGTATATGGTGTGAGGTGTGGATCAAATTTCATTTTTTAAGCGTATGAATAGCCAACTGTGTCAGCACCGTTTGTTGAAAAGACTATTTTTTTTTTCTCCACTAGATTGCTTTTGTATATTTGTTAAAAATCAGTTGTCCACATATACATGGGTCTGCTTCTGGACTTTTTATTCTGTTTCATTGATTTTTTGGCTTATGTTTCCACCAATACCACATTGTTCTATAGGTTTATAATAAGTCTTGAATGAAGTAGTGTTAGTCCTCCAATTTTGTTCTTTTTTGAAGTCATTTTGGCTCTTCTAGGTCTTTTTGTGTTGCTATGTGAATTTTAGAGTCTGTCTGACAGTTTCCACAAAAAAGCCTGCTGAGATTTTGATTAAAATTTTGTTGACTCTATAGATCAATTTCAGGAGAATTGACATCTTAACAATATTGAGTTTTCTGACCCATGATCATGCAAACTGAGACACATCTGAGAGTGAAAAAGGACACTGTGAATAATTGTGCTGGGACAGCCAGCATAAACTGGGGCTGTTCCGGGCAGACTGGGAAGTATGGTCATCCTCTCTAGTGCCCTCTCATCACCCCATATGATGACATCTCACTGGTGGCATGGTTCCCAGAACTCTCATCAACTCCTGTCAACTTCAAAATTTATGACGGTTCCAGTAGTATTAAGTACATTCCTGGCACAACTATATCAATAAATAAAGCCCTAAAATCTCAGAATCCCATTGATCATTTTTCCTGCATGACAGGAGTGGCAATAGCCAGCCTGATAAATCAATCCCTAGCAAGAATTACGTAGCAGATATATTATTCTAGTAAGTTACTCATTCTCATCACTTATGATTGTGTCCAACTCATATAGTCTTTAAATTTTAAGGACTAATTTTGAAGGCAGGTTAGAAGGAAGGTGTTTTAAATAGTTTAAAAATGTCCATCCCTGTAAATTAAATTCAATAACAGATGTAAAATGCCCAGGACTATTTATGGTGCATCCAAAGCTGTCTGTACACCCCTATCCCTTAGAGCATGTCAGAGCCCTGGAGAGTCCCTGCTCCCGATCAGGAAGGGCTTTCCTCAGGAGGGAGAGGAGGATGTGAACCCTGGTCCTCCTATATTCTTCTGGGTGGATCAAAAGCAAAGCTCACATAAAGTTGGCAAAAGAAGACTCAAAATATATCATAGCAAAAAAATCTAGATTAGTTTTTCTTGGTGTCAGTGCCAGCAATCTTGCAAGACACTTGAGGACATGACCTTTATTGCCCTCTGTTGTCATACTCTCAAGGGTTCAGGGCTTGGGTGGAGTAAAGAAGGAGGTGGTAACTTTGAAGCCTGCAGCCATTATTGTGAGCAGGAAGTGAAGTATCAAGGATGTTATTCAAGAATGTTCTCTCCTCTTAATTCTGTGTCCTTATGGCTTCCTGTGTATCTCTTCTGTGCTATGCTCCTTCTCTGGGAGGCTCTGCATCCATTCAGGTGGTCAAGATGATTAGCTCAGCTGGTTAGGCTATGGGGCTAAAGAAATCAAGGTCACGGGTTCAGTCTCCATATGAGCCAATTAACTCTGCACACAAAGAAGCCTGTCCCAGTCCTCAGATTGCCTCACTGACTCTCACCAGCTGGCTTGGAAATATGTGCTGTGCAGGACCTGGAACACGGATGGGTAAATAACAGGCCCAGCCCCAGTCTTGGAGAATTCCCCTCAGAGGAGGCCCTCCAGACGTTTGAAACCTCTTGTTAGATTCTGGAACTGTTCATTAATCTGGCAGCACTTCACTTCAAGGCCTGGTGTTTATCTTGAAGTAATTTATGAGTGGCTGAGGATTTTGCATTGTGGTAAAAACTGATTGTTGATAGGGTACCAGCCTACTTGACGAATGATTCCTTGCTTCAGGATGCTGGGACGCGAATCAACTGGATGAGACTTGAGGAAGGAGGCCATGGGCCAGCAAGTTGGAGCTTCAGAGGTTGAGTTGTTCATTTAAAAACTTCCATGGGCCAGGCATGATTTTTGATAACTAGGGGAATGAGTATCCATTGTTTCCACAGTGTTCCGATGCCTGTCCTGTGGTAGGCATTGTAGTGGACCCTAAGGAACGAATGATGAAGCACAGTCCGTGCTCTCAAGGTGATCTGGGTGTAGGGCAAGAAGTCTTGACCTTTGTGCCATGGACCCCTTTGGCAGTCTGGGGGAGCCTATGTAAGCCTTCTCAGAAAATGATTTTAGAGGCGTAAAATAAAATACATGAGATTACAAACGAAGCCAATTATAATACAATAGCGTCATCAAAATATTAAACAACTACCTCATCAGTGCTGAGTATTGAACATGTAACCATGGTCCATGTCTGCTCACAGCTCCTTCTCAGGGACACTGCCCCAGTCTCAGCTCCTGGTCCTAGCCAGCCATGCTCGGAACTCTGGGTCTTTACCCTCCCAGGCACTGCTGAGTGAAGACAGGGAAGCACCTGCCTGAAGGCTGCTGTCCCATTTCAAGCAACTATGACCAATGCTCTGACCAAAAGAGCTGCCTCCATTGGCACGTCATTCTTAGGAATGTGTAATTGGGAAGCAGGACACATTTCGGATGTGGCAGGGAACTGAAGATGAAGAAATGCAAAAAGTGGACTCTGATATAGAATTGTGGTCTTGTGATGGCCAGGGCAGGGTGAGGTTATGAGGCAGTTGTGTCAATGAATAGACAGAGCGACCGAGAGATAGAGGAGAATTGATAAGGTCACTTATACTGGAAGAGAGGTGCACAAACACACAGAGAAGTAGAAAAGCGGAGCAGCTGAATGGGGTTAAGGGCAGAGCCTTAAAATGAAAATTTTAGAAAGCATTTTGCTGAGATCCCTAGAATTGCTTTGGATTTAGAACGATTCTTCTGTTTGTGTCTCCATTTCCATTTTTCCCACAGGGCCTGGTACTTCATCTTTTCCTGCATTGTACTGAAGCCTAGCTTCCTGGCTGACATTCTCTTTTTCTTTATTACTGTGCACACTCTAATAATAAACTTTCACGTCCTAAGGCAACTAGAGTGGCTCTCTATTGATCCAAAGGGTCAAATGCAAACATGGCAGGATGGGGGTGAGCCCCCAGAGGACAAGGAGGTAGGGGCAGCAAGTGTGGACAGGGAGCACTTCCCAACCCTTCAAAACTGATGTTTGGGTTGGTCAAAAATTATTCAGTTAGTTCAAAATTTTGGCAGAGAATTTCATGGTTGGTTGAAATACGGCTTCTTTTTCATGTTGGTGATAGTTTAATTCCATTACACTATATTGTATGTATACTGAAAGCTTTGTTTTGTATGTTGGGAGAGGGCTTGGTAAAGAGGAAAAGTCAACATTAGTAAAAAAAACTTAAGGTAACAAAATATGATGTTTATTTATTTTATATATTTTTATGAAAGTATAGTTGATTTACAATATCTTGTTAGTTTCTGGTGTACAGCATAGTGATTCAGACATATCTGTGTGTGTGTGTGTGTGTGTGTGTGTATCATCTTTATCCAGTCATCTGTCAGTGGACATTTAGGTTGATTCCATGTCTTTGCTATTGTAAATAGTGCTGCTGTGAACATTGGGGTATACAGATGCACACACACAAGCACACGCACACACACACACATTTATTGAAGCATAGGCAGTTTACAATGTTGTGTCAATTTCTGGTGTACAGCACAATACTTCAGTCATATAGCAACATATGTATATTTGTTTTCATATTCTTTTTCACCATAAGTTACAAGATATTGAATATAGTTTCCTGTGCTATACAGTATAAACTTGTTTATCTATTTTATATTTAGTAGTTAATATCTGCAAATCTGGAACTCCCAGTTTATCCCTTTCCACCCTCTTCTCTCTCTGGTAACCACAAGTTTGTTTTCTATGTCTGTGAGTCTGTTTCTGTTGTATAAATAAGTTTGTCTTTTTAAAAAAATTTTTAGATTCCACATATAAGTAATATCATATGGTATTTTTCTTTCTCCTTCTGGCTTACTTCACTTAGAATGATGATCTCCAGGTCCATCCATGTTGTTGCAAATGGCATTATTTCATTATTCTTTATGGCTGAGTAGTATTCCATTGTAGAAATATACCACAACTTCTTTATCCAGTCATCTGTTGATGGACATTTAGGTTGTTTCCATGTCTTGGCTACTGTAAATAGTGCTGCTGTGGACATTGGGGTGCATGTATCTTTTTAAATTAAGGTTCCCTCTGGATATATACCCAGGAGTGGGATTGCTGGATCATATGGTAAGTCTATTTTTAGTCTTTTGAGGAATCTCTGTACTGTTTTCCATAATGGCTGCACCAAACTACATCCCCACCAACAGTGTAGCAGGGTTCCCTTTTCTCCACAGCCTCTCCAGCATTTATTGTTTGTGGACTTTTAAATGATGGCCAGAGAATTGGCTTTTATATCCTAATATGCTCACTCATTTCATCAGCCCTGTCCCACGCCCTCTCCCACCCCCCCATCCCCTCCCCTATGTGGGCACCCTCCCCACTCTGCTTGGCCTCCAACACTCTATTCCAAGCCTCCTTCCTCACCTTCCAGCAGGTTAATGGGGACATTGCATTATCAAAGACGTTTGCATGGTCATATTCATATATCTTACCAGGAAGCTGTTTGGGACCTGTTTTTACAGGGCATGTGTGATAATGGAAAGAAATTGCAGCCAACTAAGGGTTAGAAACCCAAGGCTTCTGATTCCCTGTTCTTTTTTTTTCCCACTCTAAAGTCCATGGCATCAACAGCAATGAATGGAATCCATGGAAGATTTCTCCAGCTTCTCTTTCTTGGTTACATTCCCAAATAGGTTTATTTTGGAAAGTAAATGAAAGTCCATTTACCCAATTCAGAATTACCTAAAGGTGAAAGAAAATGCTATTTTTTCAGCAGTTTAGAGATTTTTCAAATGCTTTTTTGTCTTTGGATTACTCAAAAGCAGCTTTGTTTGGAAATTTCAGACTTGGCATCTCTGGTACATAACCCTGAGTAAGGAATGTGCACTTTGCCTTGTTTGAAGAAATTTGGTTTTGCACTAACAAAGTTATGGATGTTTAAAAATACTGCACTAAGCAGACACTGTGGGTTGTTTTCCTTTGCCTTTAAAACATGCTCTATATTGTGAAGCTGGTAACTTTCATGGGTGGGGGAGTTTAACAGTATATACTTAGCTGATGCAAACGTGAGATCATTTTATAAGCCACGTGGGAGCTTTGTTGAGTCTTTTCAATTTTTATTCAGTAAATTCACATGATCTCCAAATAACTTCGAATCCTTGGGCACAGTGCCTGTGTACATATCAGGTGCTCAGTAATTGTTGCAACGATGTGAACTGATCATGCTTGTTCTCATTTGGCCACAGCTTTTCCCTTGCAGGTCTGAGTGTCTAACTATGGTCTAGGACAGGCAAATTATGGCCTATGGACCAAATCCAGCCTGCTGCCAGCTTTTTTTCTGGCCTGTAGGCTGAGAATGGTTTTTACATTTTCAATCTGTTGAATAAAAATCAAAGGAACACTAACATTTTGTGACATGTGAAAATTACATGAAATCGAAATTTCAGTGTTCGTAAATATTTATCAGAACGTAGCCACACCCATTTATTTACATACCACCTAAAAGTGCTTTCACATTACAATGCGGAGTTGAGAAACTGCAGCACCACCCACCCCATTCCCAACTGCCAGGATAATCCAATTTAAGTGCATGGGTTTGAATGCCATCTGTATCTGCTAATAACCCTCGGATTTAAGTATCCAGACCTGACCTCTTCCCTGAGCTCCAGATTCATCATTCAACAACCTTGCAGACATACCTATGGGTGTCTAGTGGGCACCTCAATCTTATCTTCTAATTGTGAAGAATTTTTTTCCCTTTTTTGTTGAAGTGTAGTCAGTTTACAGAGTTGTGTCAATTTCTCATGTACAGCATAATGTTTCAGTCATACTTCTACACACATACATTCCTTTTCATATTCTTTTTCATTATAGGTTATTATAAGATATTGAATATAGTTGCCTGTGCTGTACAGTATAAACTTATTTATTTATTTTATGTGTAGTCATTAGTATCTGCAAATCTTGAACCCTCAATATTTCCCTTTCCACCCCCTCTCCCCCTGGTAACCATGTTTGTTTTCTATGTCTGTGAGTCTGTTTCTGTTTCATAGATAAGTTCATTTGTGTCTTTTTTTTAAATTTTAGATTCCACATATAGGTGATATCATATGGTATTTTTCTTTTTCTTTCTGGCTTACTTCACTTAGAATGATGATCTCCAGGTCCATCCATGTTGCTACAAATGGCATTATTTTATTCTTTTTTTATGGCTGAGTAGTATTCCATTGTAGAAATATACCACAACTTCTTTATCCAGTCATCTGTCAATGGACATTTAGGTTGTTTCCATGTCTTGGCTATTGTCAACAGGGGCACCTCAATCCTAATATGTCCAAACTGAACTACTAATTTACCCTGCCTTTCCTTACCTCCACTAAACCTCTTCTCCACACTCAAGCCTATGCCATATCAGTAAGGGAACTCACCTTCTACCCAGATGCTCCAGCACATGAGACCTAGGAGTCACCCTATAGATTTCTCTTTCTCTTATACCCCAGACCAATCTGTGGTAGAAAGAATTCTAAGATGACCCCAGTGAAGCACACCTTTATTTAATCCCCTCCCCTTAAGTGCTGGTGGAACCTATAACTTGCTTCTCACCAACGGAGTATAACAAAGGTGAGAGCCTGAGCACAGGACCCAGCTACATGAACTTCTGACCTGTAGAAACTATGAGGTAATACAAATGTATGTTGCTTTGAAGCTGCTGGGTTTGTGGCAATTTATTCTGCAAAGTATGGAAGATAAATACACAATCTTTCAGCAGGTTCTGATGCTTCTACCTTGAGACCATATCCAGAATCTAACCACTACTCACTGTCGCCACTGTGATCCTGCTCCAGTTCATGGTGTCACTTCTTCACAAGGCCTCCTCTCTGACCTCCCCGCCTCCACGCTTGTCCTCCCACATCTCATTCACCAGTTTCCAGAGTTGTCTTTTAAACATGTAGGCCAGATTCCATGACTGTGATGTGCAAACTCTCCAAGATCTGGCCTCTGCACCTCTCTCTGACTCATAGCGCCCTTTCCTTACTGCTGTTTTCACATGGGACCCACTGATCTCAATGTTCCTCAAATGTGCCAAACACATTCCTGCCTCTGGACCTTTGCACATTGTGGTTTCTGCTTCCTGGAACACTTGGATGGACCATTTCATGCCTTTCTCCCTCACTTCTGCCCCATCTCAGCTCACGTGACATCTTTTTAAATGGTCTTTGCTAATAAATGGATATAAAATAGCCACTTTTCCTTTTCACTCTCTATTTACTTTTTTATTAGTGCTCTTTTTTTTCTGTGTATATGTATTTTTTTATTGAAGTATAGTCAGTTTACAATGTGTCAATTTCTGGTCAATTTCTATGACAGCACAATGCTCTGATCATACATGAACATACATATATTTGTTTTCATATTCTTTTTCACCATAAGTTACTATAAGATATTGAATATTGTTCCCTGTGCTATACAATATTTTTTTTTTGATTGAAGTGTAGTCGATTTACAATGTTGTGTTAGTTTCAGGTGTACAGCGTAGTGATTCAGTTATACATACACCTACATCTATCTAAACTATTTATATCTGTATCTATATTCTTTTTCAGATTCTTTTCTATTATAGATTATTACAAGCTACTGAGCTACGTATAAGTGATTTCATATGATATTTGTCTTTGTCTGACTTACTTCACTCAGTATGATAGTCTCTAGGTCCATTCATGTTGCTACAAATGGCATTATTTCATTCTTTTTTATGGCCAAGTAATATTCCATTGTACATATACGTATATAGACCACATCCCCTTTATCCATTCGTCTGTAATTTTTAAATCTATTTTTCTTTCAATCACTTATTACTACCTGAAATTAATTGCACATTTATTTATTTCTAAAACATAGTTAGTTATGGTGTGTCCCCTCCTCTAGAATTTAAGCTGCACAACGGCAGTGGACTTCTGTCTAGTCTCTGCTTTATCCACAGCTAGAACAATGCTGGACATAGAGTTGGCTTCAAAAATGATTTGTCATCTTGTAATAACCGTTAATGAAAAAGAATATGAAAATGAATATATGAAAAAAAAAAAAAAGATTTGTCAAATGAATGAGCTCACCAGCCTAGTTCCCATGCCAGAATCTTTCTGTTTGCTGTCTCTACTGCTGGAAATGCTTTTCCTCCAGGCCTCCACTTGGCTGCCTCTTTTTCATGCTTCAACTCTCAATTCAAGTCACTTCCTCAGGGAAGCCTGTCCCTGCTAACATTTTGCTCCCAATCCCTACCCCGGTGGCTCTCTGGTATAGAGGGAAGCAAACTTTTTCTGCAGAGTGTCAGATAGTAATGACTTACAGCTTTGTAACCACTCAGTGCCTGTCACAACGACACCTCTCAGCCACTGTAGCATGAAACCAACCGTGGACAATTTGCACGTGGATGTCTGCTGCTGCGTTTCAATAAACTTGACGTAGGGACACTGACATTTGAATTTTGTGCAGTTTTTACATGACATGAAATAGTAACCTTTTGATTGTTTTCAATTACTTAAAATGTTAGTTTGCAGGCTGTACCAAGACAGGCAGTGGGCTGGATTTGGCTCCAAGGCTGTAGTTTGCTGACTCCTGCTCTAGTGTGTTACCCTCTGTTATCTTCATAGTGCTGAAAATTATCTTATTTGTGACCTGGCTTTTGTGCTTTGTTTTACCCTGTTAGAACATGGTCACCTTGAGAGCAGGTCCCCAGGGCCTGTAACACTGCCTGGCTGCTTCCTGCCCAAGCTGGTGCCACCCCTGTGCAGACCTAGCTCCCTTCCCAGAGTCCTCTTTCTCCAGTGATTTCTTCACTTTCCTCTGTCTTACTGATAGCTCCCCTTTTAGGAATTCAGGGTTTCTCTCAGGAGAGAGAGCCTCAATTTGGCATCTGTTTGGTACAAGAACTCAGCTTTCAGTCAAGAGGGACCTAGTTTATCTTGATCACAACTGAATCCCCTGCACCTGATGGTTCTAGTCACACTCTATTCACCCCTGGAGTAAAGGAGTAACCGCCTGCCATAAATAGACACATGACACCTGACACTGAACAGAAAAGACTGATGGCAGTTTCGTAGTCATGTGTACTCACACTATGGGAGTGCAGGACACTGCATGCCATGCAGGGCCACAAAGGGGTTGCATTCAGACACAGTGAACCAACAGGGGCTGTGGGAGGCAGGCTTTGTCGTGACAAGAGTTTGAGGTAACACTTGGTACCCCACAGGAGGATGCTTTTGGCTTTTATTTGAATAATTTATGAGCTGCCAGGGAGGTGAAACCATTAGATTGAGGACCAAGTAGGGTGCAGCTGGTCAGGCTGATAGGGGAACCAGCATACCCTTTCCTGCTGGATGAGGGGCATACCTGGCAAAATAAGGAAAACTCATGGGTCGGCCTCCGGGGCCCGGGGCCCCTCAAAGATGTTAAGGTGATGCTTGACACTTTAGGTCTTGCAATATAGTCACATAGCACAAGACTGGTAATAATAAATATGTGTTGAATGAATGAATGATTTCACTGAGCCTTCATTCAGTATCCTTATGTCCCAGGCTCTCTGTTAGCTATCATGCACAAAAGGAGGAGTATGGGACAATTATGCTTCCATGATGAGCTACGGTCCAGTTACAGTGGAGAGAGGTACATCCTCTGACAGGTGGATGTCCCAGGATGTGTCAGAATGCTGATGATGGCCCGCCGTGTGGGTGGGATGAGAACCGAAAGAGGGAGTTGCATTGAATCAGTTCTACGGTTTTGTTCCCTCCAGTCACCCATTCAGCCCCCCATCCATTCACTTAGTGTTTACGGAGGATCTGTCATGTGCCAGGCTGGGCAAATGAGCTTTTGTTGTTTTTAATCTAATCCAAGAGACAAGCTTTAACCATGACACACGGAGGACAAACTGGGATGACGAACAAGGACACACTGATGTGGTCCCCACAGTCCGCCTGAGACTTGCAGGCGTGTGGAGACAGTACACGTGGTGTTCTCACGCGGGTGTGGTGAGTCCGGGGGCGCCGTGGAGGGGCGTTTGGAGTTCAGCGGAGTGATGGACTCGGGTTGGCAGGCAGGAGAGGTAAAGCAATCCAGGCATGAGTCAGCCTCTGGTTGGTTTCCTTGTTAAATAGATTTTTCATAGGGAAGAGCCGAGTCCCGTCCAACTCCTTTCCTCTGTCGGATTTGCGCAGCGGTGGACCATGCCGTGCTGTTGTTTATGGGATTATGAGGCTGTTTGCAGCTGCACCTAAGGCTGATTCTCTCAAGGTCCAGAGCCTGGTCTTAACCATAAAATATGGGCAGGAAGTGGGAAGTATAGCCCCCTGGCTCTCCCGGATCAACTTATTTTGACAAGATTTTCTAGTCTTCTTTCCCTACTTTGTGTGATGAAAATTAATTTATCAAACATTTATTAAGCAAGTGCTTAGTACCAGGCCCAGGGCCAGGGTCTGGGAGAAACAATAATGGCAAAAACAAACAGATTTCTGTCCTTGAAGAACTTGCAATCTAATGGGGAGAAGTAACATCACAATAAAAGCAGCAGATCAAGTTCACTGTGATAAACTGTAAGACATTGACTCTGACAGCAGAGAACTCTGGGTTTTGATTCAGCCGTCTACTAGCTGTTAGTCCTTGGAAAAATAGCTTAAACCTGTCTGTTTGCTCTTTTCTAAAATGGGAATAATAGTAGAACTACTCATAGCGTTACTGTGAGGATTAAATATTGTAAGAACATGGGGCAGGGTCTGCACAGAGCGGTTGTCAGATGCTGGTCCTCATTCTCGTTAGGACTGTGACAGAGACATGTTCCGGGAAAATGAGCGCATATAGGACGGGCCCCTAACAGGGAGGAAAGGATTCAGGGAAGGTTTCCTCTAAGTGGTGATAACGGAACTGAATCTAGAAAGGAGAGGAATGATGGCTAAAATGGGTCAAGGGCTTACAACAGGCCAGATACTGTTCTCAGAATGTACCATGGATGACCTCTTTTAATCTCACAACCCTCTGAATTATTATTATTCCAGAGAGAAGACAAATAGGACTTAATCAGGCGGAGAAGGGGACTTTGGGGAAGCATTTTGGACAGTGGTACAGATAAAATGGTCCAGGGATATGAAAAAAAGAGCAGATTAATGGGACTGAAAGCTGTGCAGTGTGGCTGGAATAAAAGGATGTGTGGGCACGCTGTGTGAGCTGAGCCTGGAGGAATAGGCAGATCAGATTGTCACCATCATCCAGAAGATTTATTGGACCCCCAGCTGGATGGAGTCCAGCGCCGTCTTGGACAAAGCCCTGGCCGTCCATTTCCTGTTGTACTGATGGGAAGCAGATGTCATCAGACTCTTCTTCCTTGGAATAGGTGCTCTTCCTTCATAAAAACAACATCAGAAGATGCTGGGGAATTAACTGAAGAAACTATTCCAGAAAAGACTAGACCAAGAGACAGATGCATGACCTCGAGCATCTCTCTCTTTACAGTGTCCAGTTCCAGCGATTTTAAACCCACGTAAAGATGAGTCGATTCGAGCTCAGAAATACGTGCACAAGAGCGATTCCATCCATGCTGATTCTAACCTCTAACCCTCCTAAGATGTATAAACAAGGCAAACCAAAGGCATTTGTATCTAAGACACATACAAAGAAACGTGCAAAAGAGAAAACCAGTGAAAAGCGACAAACCAGTATGGAACCTACAGCACAAAGCCTGGCCCTTCAGTCATGTCTGTGGTTTAGGGCTGATCTTGAAAGGCACTAGAAACTTCTGGCTGATAGGACCCCTAAAGCCACCAGAAAGTTGGGTAACACGTTTGAAGACAGACTGGCCTTGTTCAGAATGCGGCTCACACTCTGCTGTCTGGGGTCCGAGGCCGGTGGAGAAGCCCTTCACGACTTCTCTTTCCTCCACCTCCCCCACCCAACACGCCCACTGGGGGCTTTCATCAATAGCCTCTGATATGCCAACAGCTTGTGCCTTTGGATTAAACATTTTCTTTCTTTTAGCTGCCCCTCCCAGCCTCCATTTGATAAGGCAAACCTTATTCCTGGGGATAGTACACAAATTCAGGGACATTTCGATGTGCCTATGTTCACTCTGGTGAGGCCAGGATGTTAGAAGTATCCCCAACTTTAGGGAAGAGACAGAAAGAGCAATGCTCAAATGAAGGAAAGGAAGACTGTGAGGTGTCCACAATATGCTTCCTGCAGACTTTTTCTCCCTTCCTTCCTTCCTTCCTTCCTTCTTTCTTTTCTTTTCTTTTCTTTTCTTTTCTTTTCTTTTCTTTTCTTTTCTTTTCTTTTCTTTTCTTTTTTCTTTTCTTTTCTTTTCTTTTCTTCTCTTCTCTTCTCTTCTCTTCTCTTTTCTTTCTTTCTTTCTTCCTTCCTTCCTTTCTTTCTTTCTTTCTTTCTTTCTTTCTTTCTTTCTTTCTTTCTTTCTTTCTTTCTTTCTTTCTTTCTTTCCTCCTTCCTTCCTTCCTTCCTTCCTTCCTTCCTTCCTTCCTTCCTTCCTTCCTTCCTTCCTTCCTTCCTTTCTTCCTTCCTTTCTTCCTTCCTTCCTTTCTTTCTTTCTTTCTTTCTTTCTTTCTTTCTTTCTTTCTTTCTTTCTTTCTTTCTTTCTTTCTTTCTTTCTTTCTTTTTCTTGAGTTTGTACTGAACTGAACTGTAGTTTCTGGGAAAGAGAATTTTGGGAATATCGTATGTGTGGTTGATTTCATTATGAACGTTTAATTAAAGGGACTATGTCCCTTCCTCCTTTTCTCTATTCCTACTCACCACCCCATGTTAACTTTCTCTTCTCATGTGTCCTACATTAATCAGCGGTATCCAGGGGTCCATGTTAGATACTTTGGAGTAATCAACTCCCCCTGTTCCCCTGACCCAACTTAACTTCATTCTTGTTGGAAGAATAGTGTTTATTGAGCATCTTGTTTGTGCCAGAGATTGTGTTGAAACTTTCACATATTTTTTTTTATTTATTGCTCACTATAACTATATGTGAATAATTTTAATGTGCTGAGGAAGCCAAGGGTCAGAAGAACATTTTCTGAAAACACTTTGAAAGTACATAGTGGAGCCAAGTTGTGAGTGAAGTTTTGTGTTCTCATGAGGTTTCAAAATCCAAGGTCTTATGCTGTACCCGCCTAGTTGATAAGCTTATGTTTACATCATTTTTTGCATTGCTGGTTGATGAACATTCCAACCTGCATGTATGTATTACGGCTACCTGAAACACAGTGTGTGTGAAACAGAGCTTACCGTATTCTTTAAAAAATCTGCTCCTTCTCCTAATTTCCCGAATTTGGTCAATGGTGCTACTTTCTTTTGTACTTTTCTCTAAAGTGGTTTTTCTCAACCTCAGCACTATTGGCCTTCAGGGATGGACACTTCTTTGTTACAGGGGGCTTTCCTGTGCATTGCATGATGCTGAGCGCGTCCCTGGCCCCTACACAATAGAGAATGGTAGTACCTTCCCCATCCCAGATTTGACAAGCAAAAATATTTTCATATACTAAAAAATGTTCCATAGGTGAAAAAATCATTCCCATTTGAGAATCATTGCCTCATGGTGAAATTCTAGAATCTCCTTTTTCTCTCCATCCCTTTTTTAATTTTTTATTTTTGGTTTGTTTAAATGCTATATCAATTGCTAAATTCTGTTACTTCTGCCTGTGCAACGTTTCTTGCATCCATCCCTTGTGTTTTTATTGCTCTTACCTAACCTAACAGAAGTCCTTATCTCTTCCTAAGGGGTTTTCCCTGCCTTTGATATTTACTACTTCCAACTTGTCTTGCACATCTGTGCCAACTTAATCTTCTCATCAGTCATGACATATATCTGTTGAAATATCTCAGACAGCTCCCTGTTGCTTCCTGAATACATTTTGAACTCTCTGAAACTGTTCAGCTCTCCCTGTGGTCACTGGGTGAGATTAAATGTGGCACGTTAGCTTCATGAAACTATGGTAGACACAGATGAAAGGCACTAATTAGTTTTATCAGAACTGAAGATGATATTTCGTATTCCCATTGATTTTATAAAGCCTAACATTTAAAACCTTCCCTTCCTTGTAGTTTCAGTAGCATTATCTTACTAAAACTCTCTGGACCTGGTGTCTATTGAAAGGAAGTATTTTAAATGACCAATTAAATTTCTTTAATGAGCTGTTTATTCAGGTTTTCTATTTCTTAAGCTAAATTTTAAAATGTATTAGCATAAAATATTCATAAACTCTAACATTTTGAAACCTCTGCCATATCCCTAGTTATGTCCCTTTTTCCACGTAATATTGTTTACATATGTTTAAGCAAACTAATCCAAACCATTGATCCATTCAAAAGTCTTTCAGCCCAGCATGGTGAAGGGTCAGCAGAGACTCATGCAAGTGTAATAGGGAAGAACAAATCTGACTCCATATAGATCTGTTCCTCTGGCTCTAACCCTGTGCTTTCTTTCCTATGCTTAGTCATGCTGGTTCTGCACCTTCTGTAAAAGAATGTTGCCTGTAGCCTGAAATGTACAGGAGAGCCCATTCTCAAGGCTCTGACCTTTAAGAGTATAACATTCTCCCATTCATATAAAGATAAAAAGTTACAGAATAGAAAATACTTGTTTTGTTGGAGGTTCACAGGGACACCATGATCTGACCCATGTGGACAGCTGCAAGAACAAAGGATTCAGACACCAAGAAGTTTGCAACAGCCAACCACACCCCCTCCCCTTTTTAGTATAAAAGGAGCCTGAATTCTGACTTGGGGAAGATGATTCTCCAGGACATTGGTTTGCCATCTTCTCAGTCTGCTGGCTTTCCAAATAAAGTCGTTATTCCTTGCCCCAGCTCCTCCTCTCCCATGATTTACTGGCCTGTCATGCGGTGAGCAGAATGAGTTTGGACTCAGGCTGACAAGCACTGGGCAGCATGCTGGCCCAAACTGCTCTTTGGAATTTTGTTGACTGCAGTGCTGAAGCCTTTCTTCCTTGATTTTTTTCCCCCACTCCCCTCAAGGGGCTGGGGGCTCTTTAAAGGAGTGTTTCTCAAACTTGAATGTACATAGGAATCACTGAAGATGTCATTAAAAGGCATTTTCAGATTTAGTTGATCTGGGTTGAGGTCCCAAAATTCCTTGTTTCTAACAAGCTCCCGGGTGATGGCAATGCTGTCGGCCAAAACACCACACTTCAAGTGGTGAGGGTTTAGATTGTAATTTCTGTTTATCCGCCAAGCAGTTGCTACAGAAAGAAGCAATCAAGTCCAAATCAAGTTGGATGCTTTGGTAGAATCAACAACATGCATTTCAGCAGAACCAATTTTCTGATTATTTTGACCTGAGTGATAGAACCTCATTTAAAAAGTGGGCTTGGAATGAAAGACAGATACCATATGATATCACTTATAGATGGAATCTAAAAAAATGATACAAATGAACTTATTTATAAATCAGAAATAGACTCACAGACATAGGAAACAAACTTATGGTTACCAAAGGGGAATGGCAGGGTGAGGGGGGGAGGGATAAACTGGGAGTTTGGGGCTAACCAACACATTCTACTATATATAAAATAGATAAACAACAAGGACCTATTGTACAGCACAGGGAACTATATTCAGTATCTTGTAATAAACTATAATGGAAAAGAATCTGAGAAAGAATATATGTATGTATAGACATAAAACTGAATCACTTTGCTGTACCTGAAACTAACACAACATTGTAAATTGACTATACGTCAATTAAAAAAAAAATGTGAGCTTGGCTATTTAAGTTGTAATGAGAGATGCTGAGGCAGATTTAGGTTTCCACTGCAGAAACATCTTTTGAATAAATGTCCCACAAGGAGAAACAGAATGTCCCATGGATGTGAGAATTATGCCCAAAACAGTTGGCATGAAGACCCAAAGAAGATAAATATATGGAGGGTCAGAATGCAGCACAGAGGGGAAAAAAATCCAAACAAAAACACCCAAACCCAGTAGGCTTGCCATTTAGAACTGAGCCAAAAGAGCAGGCTTGAGATCAATCAGCCCAAAGTCTCCATGTTCTGAAGGCAGGAGAAAATGCTAAAGTTAGCATGTGTGGCTTCCTATAAACTGGGAGTAATCTGAAACAGATATTCTCCAAAGGACACTTCCAATGTTTCCTGGCTCTGGGCCAGACACTTCAAAGCCCCATTATCAGTGAGTTGTGGTCCCTGTGTTGGGAAAGTTGGGCGATGCTCTGAGGAAATGTCAGCTCCGGATCACAGTTTCCTCTAATTTCCGTGCAAGAAGGTCAGAGTTGCTGAGGGCGGCCCCCACTCCAGTGGCTCGGCCATGTTGCCAACTCCGCACGTTAGGGCTCGCCTTTAGTTTCGTCAAGAGTGGGATGCTATCTGACAGGAAGCAGGGTTCGAAATGGTCTCCACTGGCTGATTGATGATTCCTCTCCAGAAGTCTGACTCTGTTCCTCTCCAGAAGTCTGACTCTGCCAGAAACTCCTCACCTTTTTAATGAAAAGAGTGCAGAGAGAGTCAGTATCTTTTTTCTTCCCTTGCTCAGCTTGGCTTTGGGAACCTTTCCAGCTGAGTCCGTCAGTGGTGCTGAGCATCATATGTTAGCCAGCTCATGGGATGGGGAATCTTGAGAAGGCTATTTTGAAAATATGAGGACGTTGCGCATTTCTATTTCCCTAGTCTCCTGAGCTTTCTCTTCATTTCTAAGCAATAGTTCTTACTGCACAGGACCCAAACTGTGGAGCTGAACTCCCTCAGCTTAAGAGCTCCTTTGTTAAGGAACTGACCTCTTTACAGGTGAGCCTTCCACCCATGAACACATTATAATCTCACCATTTATATAAATTCAATTTAATCTCTCTCCACGATGTTTTGGAGATTTCAGGTCTTGCACATATTTTGTGATATTTATTCCTAAGTATTTTATATATTTTTTGCTGCTATTGTAAGAAGTATTAAAAAATTTCAATTTCCAGTACTTTGTTGCTGGTATATAGAAATACGGTTGATTTTTATACATTGATCTTGTGTCCTGCAACCTTGGTAAACTCACTATCTCTAGGAGCTTTCTTACATTTCCTGTTGGATTTTCTACATAGACTATCATGCTGTTAGAGCACTATTTAAGATTAAAAAGACTAGTACAATTTTTAAAGCAGCATTTTTGGCCCACACATATATGAGCTTAATTAAAACTGCTCATGGAAAAAGGTGAGGACTTTAACTCTTTGCTTCTGATGATGGTTCTGAAGGGCACTGGAAGGTCATGAGTGGAACAGAAGTTTCCTTGGTAGACAGATGGACCCTATGTCTTTAATTTGCCCAAGAGTGGATGGTCTCACTTTTACTTCCTTCAGCCCAGGCTGGTGTTGGACTGTAAATTCCATTTTACAGTCACACTTCATGTGCATTTAGAATAACTCTACAAACCACACAGGAAAACCCCATATAAGTGGCTAGGTGCTAGCACACATTTCAAATTATGGATTTCAATTCATTAATAGTGAGTGATGACCTTTTAAACATTTTAAACTGTTCTACAAAAGGGAAGAGAAAATTTAAGAACAACAACTTCAACAATAGTATTTTCTCATCTGTAGTCTTTCTTTGCAATCCTAAAGGTTTAGCATAAAAATGAAAGCTTGCTTTTTTTTTTTTTTTTTTTCCTTTGTGGGGAAGGTCGTAGAGGGAGCCAAACCATATGGTGAAAAGTCGTGTGAAGACTGAGTTTTTGATGTATTTATTTTTGCTGGCTCGGGGAGGCGTGGTAACTGACAGGTGGAATTGCCGGCCTCCCAGATGGTGGAGGCACAAAGCTGCTGAACACGCACTCCCTCACCTCGTTCCTTCACCCTTATGCACTGCCTTGTGTTACCTGCAGAATCTCCCTGACCTGCAGGTATAGCCCACATTCCTCACCCCACACTCTACCCCATCTTTCCTGGCTCAGTGTATCTCAGTGGATTTGTTGATACTGCTGTGGACAGTAGGTCGATTGCTCATGCTTGTGGTTCTGGAAGAAAAGGCAAGATTAGATTAGAAACATTCTCTATGTACTTATGTTCCTGACAACACCTTAGCTTTAGTGCCCACCACCTCCAGACAATGGAAACATGACAGAGGATACTGAGTGGTCAAGGAAAAACCTCATTGTAATAGGGAAGACCAAATCTGACTCCACAGCGGATCTGTTCCTTTTGCTTTACCCTTTGTATTCTGTTGTTTCACTCCAAGTTAATCACTAAAGGGATGTTGCCCATAGCTTAAAGCATCCATACACAACGGCCCATCTCCAGGAACCCTGCATCCCGTGCCTGAGCGTTAAGCTAACGTACTTTTGTTCAGCTCACAGGAAATATCTTGACCAGGTCCACTTGTGTATGGCGGTAGGAAAAAAAATAATTGACACATCCCCTCCCAGAATCTAGCCGGAACCAGGAAATCTATGCAACAACTTGTTGCCTTTATTTACTTTACCTCCTCACCTACCCCTCTTTGTCCTATAAAAGAAAATGACATTTAAACCCAGGCAAGATGGTTCTTTGGGACACTAGTCCACCATTTTCTTTGTCTGCTGGTTTTCTGAATAAAGGCGCTATTCCTTGCCCCCAACATGCATCTCCTGATTTATTGGCCACTTGTGTGGTGAGAAGTATGAGCTTGGACTTGGACCATCCAATGAGCATATGATTTAAGAAGAGGGTAGCAGTTATGATAAGAAGATCTTTGTTAATGTACACTTATACAACAAATGTTTTTGAGTGCCAGCTAGGCATTACCTTCTATTCTAAGCACTTTGGAAATTCAATTAACAAAAAGGACAAAAATCCCTGCCTTCCAGGAGCTTATCTTGTACTACAGGAGAGGGGAGATGAAGAATAAATATAAATGTAATAAATTAATAAAGTACATAGTATATTAGAAGAGCCACTTATATGGAGAAAAGAAACAGAGTAGTGCTGGCAGGAATCCAGAGAGGAGTAGAGAATGATTACAGTTTTAAATATGGATTGCAGTAGATGGAATGCAATTTAAGCAGAAGTGTGAAGGAGGTGAGTTAGCTGTGCAGAAGAGCCAATTTAGTCAGTGTGAAAAATGTGGAGTTGGACTATGCCTGGCATGTTTTAGGAGCAGCAGGTAGCTAGCACTAGGTTACTGAGACCTGGTCCAGTCTAGCTTGGTCTCTGATAGCCCTGAATGTGGAAAGAAATCCAGCTTGAGACTGGAAGATGCGTTAGGTGTCTTTTTCAGTCTCTCATTTTCTCCAGTGTCATAGCTTTTGAGCCCCTTCTAGGAGGATACCAGCCTGTGCTCTGGTCACCCTACATGTTGCCCTCCAATCTCTAGCCATTTCATTAAGAAACAATTGCATGAGTGTGAACCATGACAGAAGCTTCAGTTGTGAGAATAAGTTCTGAGTGTCCTTTTAGAGGGTGTCTGGGGCCGTGTGAGACGGGGAGGTGTGAGGTGCACATGTGTGGAGGAGGCATTGTTGCCTGACAGCTGTTCTGGGTGTGCTCAATAATTACAAAACACTTGGACTGTTTTCAAGATCCAAGTGCTTGTATATGATGAATAGAAGAATAAAATAGAATGAAATTGACAATGTTGGGTGGACCATAGCTTTGATCTGAAGACAGCTCTCAAAGTGGAGTTCCAGAACTGGTTTTAGCACCAGCGGGACTTTCAGGACGTGTGTATATAGCTGCCTAGGGGGCTGCTTTAAAGGGAATTCTTATCTGGGTGAATAAGATATGGAGCTTGACTTGATCCTCAAAAAACCGAGATGGTTCGTTTTTAATTTTTAATTAAAAAAATTTTGAACGTCAGAGGGAGGGTCATCTCTTCTCCAAACCTGTAGTACCTAGAGCAGTCTGACTTCCTAAAATGTAAAGGTGGTGGAGAAGGGGTTAGATTGCTCAGACCTTGGGTCATCTGGAGGAAGGGAACAATACCTCCGTTGCTGCCTGTGCACATTTCTCATTATTAGAATGCTGTGGCCACTGTATATTTTAGCAAAAATACTGTGAGTCCGTAAGGAGGTGTGGTTGTACCCTCACAGGGGATGAGGATGTTTCTGGCATGAGGAAAAGTCATGGGTCAGGTCAGAAAATGGTACAAGGAGGGAGAACATGGAATGATCTCAGGTACGAATTAATTCTGTTCACCTGGTGCTTGCTCTTAAGCACAGAAGAAGCTGTCACGATGTTTCAAAGGGGGCTACCAGGTGGTAGGACCTAACATGGTGGCTTCTTTGCAGGAAGAGGTCAGAGGTTAGAGGTGGGGAGCAGGAATGGGCATGCCTAGCTGTACCAGCCGTCTGGGACTTGAGTAGAGGCTTCTCTGATGGTGGGACAGCGTCTGTGAGCCCTGTGATCCAGCAAACCCAGGTAGGATCAGAACCCAGATTCTCTGTGCTTCTTGCTTTCTCATGTTAAATGAAAGAATCTTAAAATTTGAACTGTGATAAGGGGAACCAACCGAGTTGAAAGGGGAGCAACTCACTATAGGACCAGTAAAGTCATAGTAGCAGGGATTAAAATTAGAGAACTGAAAGAGAAAGGTCAAAGCCAAGGGGGCAAATCAAGGCTTCTGCTCATTCACCTGTCTCTGCTCACCTGGAGATTTGCCTTCTCAAGCTAAAAAATTCAAGTGGGCAATTCTGGCTTTAGTTTAATCGGGGAAGCTGAGATTCCTCTTATGTTCTTACATTTTCAGCTGGAAGTCAGACCAGTTCCATTTCTAATATTTAGCCCAATGAAAGCCACACTCAAAGCTTGTCACTCTCTGTCACTGATGCATTTCTTCACGAGATACATCGTCAAGAGGGCTTCGGATTAATTCAGTCTGTTGGCATTGGTGTCCTGGACCCAGCTCGTACTGGCTCCTAAGCGCTGACTGTGTACATCTATTCCCAACTCTTCTTTCAGTGGCATCACATTGGTAGCTTGAAACCAACCATTGTGGGGGTATCTACACTGCAGAAATTGTCACATTGTGTAAATCATGGCTTTCCCCCTGAGGATGGTAAACATTGACTCGCACAACACCTGTCCCAGTGCTTTTTTCGCTTTTAATAGAAGGAAAAAATAAAATAAAATAAAAAATATTTCTCTTGTGAACTGATAAGGGACAAAATTAAAAACCTACCAAAAATTTTGGTTGTTTGGATGGTTGCTCAATTTCACTCACAGAACAAGAAAGGCAATTGAGCCAAGATATCATGAGCCATTTCAGAATTTTCTAGGTACCTTTGTGTCGTATCTCTTTGGCTAGCATGATGAAATATTTGGAGCACCTTTTGAAGTCAGGGAACCCTGGACATGAATCTTAACCTACTATCTTTCAGATGGGTGACAGCAGGTAAGTTACTTACATTCTCCAAGCTTCGGTTTCATCACCTATAAAGTTGGAATAGAATTGATTTTACATGCGAGGCAGCTTTGTAATTTGTAGAACTCAAAAACTGGGATCTACTATCATGACCCAAACTCCTTCTGCAGGTGGCACTGTTTTTGTTTCCTTTATTAGATTTAGGTCGTAGAAGTGTTAAGGACAAGTTTACGTTTTCCTAGGATGAACATGTGCCTTTTTAAAAAAAAAAAACAACTATTATGGCATCAAACAATAGCCAGATATTTGGTTGACCAAACCCTTCCCTTTCTGAAGGGTTGCAGAGAAGGTTTTTTAAATCTCAGATGAATGATTGTTTAGTATTAACATTGGAATCATGGCAACAGTGTATGCTTATTCCATTGCAGATTGTCGCCCTGTGCAGGGGAGGATAATAAAACATAAATATCCATGGTTTACCGGGCGGTAGAAACAAAGAAGGGAAGCTTTTCCTCTCTCGTTTCCCTCTTTCTCCACCCAGTCCCCTTCTCAGACTGAGCTTCCTTCTTCAACCTCTCTGGGGTACAAGTGCTGATAATGGTCTAAATACAGGCATGCACTTTAGTGGGAATGTCTGCTGTTGATCAAAGCTGTGTCATCCAGGCCACCAGTTCAAGGATTTCTGACTTCCTGCCTTATCTTTGGAACGTCTCTCTGCTCCCCCTAACCCACGCCCATCCCAGCTCCGAGTGTCTGCTTTCAGTAGTAATCCCATTTCGTCATTTTCCATTCTCTGGCTTGGCAGGTGGCTGACCCACACTTTATGTTCTCATTCTCTACCTTCATAGTGCTCATTTTTCATTTCCTTTGTCATCAGTATGGACAATAGGTTTTTCTGTGGCCTCGTGGTTATTTCACTTCTATTTATTTTGAATTGTAAGCTGGCTGTAAACTCTTCTATGCCTTCTCTACAACCTTTCCAAGTCTTTGTTCCCTCATTTGTAAAAAGGAAAAAGAGGATACGAATACGTATGTGTCACAACTGTGTGGATGGAAAGAAATGATGTATGATGTATGTAAGAGCCCTTAACGTGGTGCCTGGCGTTTATAGGTGCTCAGCAAATATGCCTCCTCTTCTTCCTTTGCCGCTTTCCATGATGCCCACAGCAGTTTGTTGCCAGCTAAGCATTCAGCAGATCCTTGTAGGATGAATGATTATCACACCCATGTAGAGAGGAACTACTCTTTCCACTATGGATGCTGCTTCCTGTGTTGAGGGATTTCTATGAGCAGAACACCCTGGTCTTGCTCACATCTCCCTTGGGAAGGAGCGCCTTATTGGAGAATAGACTTGCGATGTGGAAGTGAAGAAATTTGGGAGGAGAAAGAGGATGAGGCAGTAGGCCAGCCCCTTTTGCCTTGTGTGTGTGGGCTGATGGGGAGAGGTGAGGGACAGCGAGGCGGTCTGGCTGCCGATAAACACATTCTGACCTGCTCTTCCACGCTGGAAGTTTAATAGGGGTAAGTTCCCGAATGAGGAGGCAAGTATTTCTTCATCCTTATGCGTGCTGACTTCTGGGATTCAGTAATAAAAGGTTTATTGTTGCTGCATATGTGAACCGCATTCTCCAATATGAAACTGACCATAAATAAAGGTGATTTTTAAAAAAACTCCATCTACTCTCAGTTGATCCTGAACTTGGGTGTGGAAATGCGTTTTTTGTTTGTCTTTTACTGTGTCCTACTATCCCCTGCAGTCTGTCCTTCCAGTTGGTGTGACAGAAAACTGCGTCAGTGCGACAGCATCTTGTTTCTGTTACTCTGTGCCTGAAGTTTCTTCCATATGGATCCACATGCATTTCAGAACCAGCGGAGACATCATTAAATGGTTTTTATAAGTCAAAGTGCTCTTCATGATCCTCATGCCATAAAGATGAATTTTTCTCATTTAGTATCTCCCAGAATTTTTGGAGTATTTCTACCAAGTTACAAATCATGATTGCTGTTTTTTGTTTTGTTTTTTTTTCAACTCAATCTTTATTTTACTTAAAAATCTTTTTTCCTCGTCATCATCCTTCTCCAAATGACAAGATTTCACTATGCAATGTGGTTAGTGGCTGAAGTTGTCCGCTTCTGAGTGATTATGAAATGTCTGGGTGGACTCTTTTATCCGTTTCCCTTGGTTCTGACTATGCATAGGGTCACAGAGAAGAGAGACTGCAAAGGAGGTGATGAGTACATAAAAGACAGAAGAGAGGATGGATAGCCAGATAGGCTTGTGACTAAGGGTTGGAAGAGCAGGGCTTGTCCCCATGCCAGCCTGCTTTTTCCTGCTCCAGGGAGCCTGTGACAATTGATCATCTGCATGTGACCCTGTTGGAGAATGAGTCAACATCAGTCATTGGAAAGAGGAGAGTTCAGGCCCAAGGATGTGTCAGCTTCGAGAGACAGGCTATGTTCTCCAGGATTTTGATGGAAGGAAAGACTGGCGAAAAGCCATGACAAAAGGATGCTACACTCAGCTAAAGGAGAAACACAGGGGACTTTACTATCTTCAGAGTCCTAGTGGGTTTTGCTGAAAGCACATCTCAGAGTTGAGATTGGGGAAATTTATTATCGACTCCAAAGCAGCTGGAGTGTTTGTGGCAGGTTTTTTCTTTCAGAACCACAGTTCTGTCCTCTGCTCACAGGTTCCAGCCATTTTTAATGACAGACACCAGAACACCAATTACATGAACTCCTGGTCTACCTGTTTAGTCCGTTTTCAGATTTTCACTTCATTGGCCCCATCCATAGAAGACCAACAAGAGTGTATTCTCAGACTCATTAATCAGTTTAATAGCAATTTATTCATTTGAAATTTTTTGGACCCCTGGCTTTGTGCTTGATAATGGCAACATAAGAAATCAATGAACTATGGCCCTTGGTCTGGTCTTAAGTAAACTCGCAGGCTATGGGGGAGACAGACATGCAAACAGATAAACCACAAGCTTATACAAATCAGGAACAAAGTGCCGTGGGAGCACAGAGGAGAGAGCAACTCATCTCTCACATGGCATGAGAATGTGTGTGGTGTGGCTTTTCCAGGCAAAAGGGTGGACAGAAATGTGAGCCACTGCTGAAGACTGCCTGTGAGCGGAGCATCATTAGAGCTTGCCCTGCCTGCCTGGCTGAGCAGTCTCGCCTGGAGTGAACTGCATGGAACGCATTAGTGTGAAGATAGTCTGATGATTTAATTATCTCAATAATCACTATCGAACCCAAATAAGCATGTCACAGAAAGACAGATGCCTGTGAAGAAACTGCCGGAAAAAAGAGTGTGGTGGAACTGCAGTTGCTGAAGGAATTTCATTTTTCAAGCCTATTTGTGAACCATGCACAAGCTTATCTGGGTGACCTCCTTACGAGTAGCAGAAGCTCATGCTAATTCTGTGGAGTCTGGAAGTGGTGGAGTTTTGGTTGTTTGGGCCCAGGAGGAGAAATAGAAGGTTTCCATTCTCCAGACACTTCTTATCAGATGCAGAGTTGGAAGTATCCTGATAAATCTGGCCCTAGCTAAACATCCGCTGAATTATATGCTCCCATGGGAAAATCCTGCCCTTGAGAACTTGGTCTTTTTATTTGCTTTTAAAACCTCAATTGCTGAACTGTATAATTCCTGGAAGCATCTTGACAGCATGAATTGATTATGAAGATGGTGTAAGTAGCACTAAAGTTCCGGTGCATTAGGTCATTAGTGTTCTTCCTTGTGAAAGGAGCAGTTGGGACATTTGTTGAAAGGATGATGACATGCAAGACACACCATTTCCCCTTGAATCTACTGAGATCACCACAGCATCACCACCAAGTGGCTTCTGCACAACAGAGAAGAGTTTTTACGGATCGTTGGGCAGTCAGTGTTTCCACAAATAGCCTTTGAGCATGGAAATGACCTTTCAACATGCTGCTTTATTTTTGTAGTTGTAAAAATGTAGCAAATCATTTGAAATATGGGAGCCAGGGCCTAGCTCTGTGATGGGAGCACTGGGTAGTCGGGAGGGAAGTAATTGTACTGAGTACCTACCAGGTGTGTCATGAAATGTGATCTCCTTTCATCCTCATAAATGTCAGATATCGTTGCTCCCAAGGAAGCTGAGGCAACAATGAACGAATGAATTGAGTCACAGAAGAAGTGGAGAGGACACTGGACTAGGACTTAGAATTTGGAGTATAAAACCAATTCTTATTTCCTTGCAGTGTAAGCTTGGGCAAGTTATTTAATCTCTCAGCTCTGTGTCTAGTATTTCAGCTGAATAATAATAATATAATAATAATAAATTACATTAGTGTACTAGTTTATACTTTATGAAGGGCTTTTGTAGTCATTATTGCATTTGTTTCCCACCACATGCCTGTGCTGGGGAGATGGCACAGAATAGTGAGAAGTGGTATGAGAGGGTCTTGGGTTCAAATCCCAACTCTGCCTTCAGTCTGCTCTTTTGAGACTCCATCTCTTTTTCAGTAAAATGGGGCTTCGTAATACATATCTTGCAGCACTTGTGTAAGATCTGAAAGAGAAATAGGTAAAGATGCTCAACAAATGGTAGCTTCTAAGGAGGTCCCATTTGAAGGATGAGGAGAATGGTACTCAGATGTTATGTGAGTTCCTCAAAGTCACACCCACTTACCACACTAGGCAGGGGGGTAAGGAGTAGGAGTATGGGCTTTGGAGTTAGGTGGATTTAGGATTGAATTGTGCTCCACTTCTTACAGGCTGTGTGACCTTGGGCAAGTGACTCACTCTCTCTGAGCTTTAGTTTCCTCATTTGTAAAATATTTTGTAAAATAATTACTCCCTTATAAGTGGATGAGTGAAAAGGATGAAACAATTATAAAAAGCACTTAGCTAACTAAGTGCCTGTCTCTTTCCTTCTTCCATTCTTCCTTCCCTCCTCCCCTCTCTCCTTCCCTCCCTCCCATTTCTAATATGGTACATGACCAATACATCTTGGGAATTATGCATGACCTTTATTAGCTGGATCAGCTTGATAGAGTAAAAAGCACATCTGATTTGGAGTTGGAAGGGTCATAGTTGAGGGGGAGGAGTCCTGGCTCTGCCACTCTAGCTCAGTGACCTTGTGCCGGCCACCTCACCAGTCCGTTTCACAGTCCCCGTTAATAACCTTTCACAGAGTTGCTGTAATGAGCACATGAGACGATGATTCTGAGAGTGCTTTGTCACGTCTCAGAGCTAGAGATGCACTTTTACTGATACAGCACCTGGGGCACCAGGCAATGAATTAGGGGGGTGTTTGTGTGAGTGCAGAGGGCTTAGACGCCAACAGTTTTTAATTCAAAAGTCGAGTCCTGTCTCATGCAGAGCTGAGCAAGTTTCACTTTTCACCGTGTTGCTTTTATTGTGCACCTCACTAGCCCAGTGCACCCTGGAACTGCCCAAATTTACTGTGAGGACTCTACGTATGTATGTTTCCAACCAATGGATTTTAAGAGTGGATTTACTATAATTACCCTCACCAAATTGTTTGATGTTAAAAAAAAGAAAGTAGTGCTATGACAGAAAATGTTATAAGACACTCTGCTTGAGTGGGGGGTGCTTGAGTGGTGGTGAGAACTGGAATTTAATTATCTTTATAACCTAGTGCCTACCATGATGTATTAGGAACTTAATAGATGTTCAGTAACTAGCGTGAATAAAAGAATGAATGACTGTTTTTTTGCACTGACAATGCTACAGTCCAATTCTTTCTTTTAGAAGCCTGTAGAGTTCAGCTGTGGCCAACCTGACCTCTGGCTTCCCTTGCCTTTTCCTATGGGCTGGTCTGCCTCTCTGTTTATAGAACTTTTTGTCTGAAGAATATCCCGCTCCCTTGGAATCCTTTGTCTCATAGACTTTTCCCCTTACAGGATGATGATATCACTTGAGAAATTCAGTTCTTAAAAATTCCATCTCTTCCAAAATAGGAAATGAACTCATCCTGGTTAAGCTGTATACCTGTTATAGTATCTCAATTATACCCAGTCCCACCATCCCTTTTGCCTTTAGTCTTTAAAGGAAGAAGAAGTGCGACAGCCCAAAATGATGCACATGAAACATCTCAGAAGTTCTCAGTACTTAACTTACTTATTATCACCTCTCCTGGAACAGAGCCTTAGGCAAAATGTGGGAAAGTGGCCCCCTAAGTGGAAAAAATGAAGAAAGGGGAAAAAAAATGAGATCAGTGCAAAATGAATATAGTACAACGTGCCAAGTGATTCAGCTTTTTAAAAAGTAAAGTGATGATAGGTACAGGGAGTGCTGTGATTGTGGGTTATTTTCTGAAACCCCAAACAAGGGATTTGGAAAGCTGAAAGGCAAATCTGTCTCTTACGCTTCCCCAGAGAGACCTCACAGGGAGAGCTAATATCTGTGGCTATTTTGAGAAGGTCACCTATTAAACCAGAACCTCGTGCCCTGGATTCATGTGGAGCTAGCATGCAAAGTCATGGACATTCATGAATCAAAATGTCCCCAAATAGGGCATATCTATAGCCAGCGGAACCCTGGTTAAATTTCTTCAGGATTTGGAACACAATCCTTATCTCTACAGACTCCACAGATGTAACCAAACTCTAGACTGGAGCTCTCTAGTGTATCTCCAATTATTCCAGACTTATGAATGGTAGATCCATTTACTCCAAATAATGTTCTCAGGAGCAGATATATGTTATCTGAAAGCCCACATGTTCTGTCCTGGGTGGGTGGTTGTGAAGGATGCAGGTGGAGAATTTAGAGTGGGGCACATGGTCCCAGGCCCAGAAGTGTTTGACCCAGGATTCTAGGAGCAGAGACCAGAACTTTGGTGGCTGTAGGAGATAAGAACATGGCTTTAGAATCAGGTAAGTCTCCCTCAGCCACCTACTAGTTACATGGCAGAGGACAACTTAAGTGTTTTGCATCCCATCACCTTATTTAAGTAAGATGGAGATAATAATACCTGTATCACAACATCATGTGTTGATTAAATGAAACCAAGCATGTGAAAATTATCCTGAACTGAAGTTGAGCACACTTAAGGAGTAGATGTCTTTATCATTATTGTTGTCCAACTAGGGAGTCAAAGTGGAGAACACAGCCATTGGCATGATAGGAGATGACCACAAAACTGGGCTTCTGTTGCCTTTGTATCCTCTTCTCATGGGGAACCGTCTTACATGTGACTAATGCAACACTGGTGGAAATGGAGTTTAGGTTCCAGGGTGAACCCAGAATGTTGCTGAAATAATGTACTTTAAGCAACAAGATTTTATATTTCCTCTTCTTCTGTTGTCAGTTTGATGTTCATTGGATGAGCCACCTTAGGAGGTTTCTCATACTAGTTTCATGAGCAAATAAATTCCAGGCTATAGGGGGTTGGAATATAACTTATTTGTGTGCTGGAGATTTTCAGCGCTGGGTAAAAAGATTTTAATTGTGTTGGAAATCGATACTCATTACTACTGATAAGATTAAAAAAATCCTTTAGGAAATTTCTGGTGCTCTGGCTGTATGGCCAGCAGGGAATCTCAGGGTATGGTAGATGGTCTCTGGTCACTTCAGCCTTTCCCATTCCTTCTCCATCTTCCTTTCCTCTGTCTCCTGTCCCAGGATGTTCGGTATTTTTCTGGGTAAATGAACACACTTGCAAGGTGTATACTTCCATCTGGGGCTACCGTTTTGATGCAGCCTTTTAAAAATGCTAATGCAACAATTTTACTAAAGACATTTGACAGTAACCAGCTTGTCCATGCATAGATTAAAGCTATTAGGAGATTTCCCATTTCACCCCATCCTTACCAGTACTAGGTACGATTGTTGTTTAGTTTCTGTCAATGTGATAGATCTCAAGCGCTATTTTCACGTCCTTACTAGTGAGTTTGTACCTCTTTTCACACACTTGATGGCTTTTGGGAATTATTCTTCTCTGGAGGGTATATGGATATTTATTGTATATTCTTGTAATTTTTTGGTAGGCTTGACATTTTTCTAAATAAAAATTGGAAAGAGAAACATTGAGGATACAAGAAGAGGCAACAGAGACAGTGCATACATATTGGGGGATCTAGTGGACAAATAAAGGGGTTAGCTTTAGATGGGAGCATGTCGTTAATAAAAGGCAGGAAAGCAGAGTGTGACAGATGTCAACAGATGCTGGTAGATACAGTAGTGTGAGTCGGTTGAAATTATCTTCTGATTATTCAACTTTCTCACTGAAGTGAGAAATAAGATCATCAGCTGAGCCAGAGGATGTGTCAGGAAGTACTGTAGGCTAAAGGAGAGAGGAGGTGCCATGTGGGGACATGAAAGCATCAGGGAAAATAATATGATTAACAAGCAGCATTAAGGGACCATCTGAGGTACAGTGACAAACAAACTAGTGACCAGTCAGCGTAGCTATGTGTTTTCTCTTAGTCGTGTTCACATATTTGGATGAGAGCAAGAGAGTTGAAGTGTTGGACTTCGTCAGGGTTGTGGTATTCTGAGAAAGCACAGAATTAGGGCGAGATGGTTGAAGGTGTATGAAAAGACATGGTTAAAATGATCGATTTTGGAGTAAAGCTGGGAGAGGGATGGGGGCCAGTGAAAAAATTGTATGACCAGTGGATTGGAGATCCTGTTCAGGGGAGTAATTGTAGGACTTGAGTGCCAAAGAGAATGAGCTAGAAAGCTCAGAGGTGGTAGTCATAGAGTGGGAAGGATGATAAGGAATTTACTGAGGGGCTATAGTTATTGCCAATATTGAAAATAAATAAAATATTCCTGTTTTGTTTAAATATTTTGCTTTTATACTTAGAAGTGAGATTATTTTTATTTACTTGTTATGATCTGGCCTTAGAGATATACTGATTTTATAAAGTGAATTGGGGAACGTAATTTCTATAGCCAGAGCAGTTCAAGTAACATCAAAATGACCTGTTCTTTAAAGATCAGATGAAGCTTAGCCATTGACTCTCTTGTCCTGTGCCTTTATCCATCATAGATTTAAATCACCTTTACCATTTCCTTCTATGGTTATTAGTCTATTCAAGTTTTCCACACCTTAAAAAAACTTCCATATTATGAACAAATCATTTCTTTCTTACGGGTTTGAACATTTTTTAGCACAGAGTTGTATGAAATATTGTCTTATAATTCTTTTGGTCTCTCCTGAAGTTGGGATTTTATCCCTTTTCTCTTTATTTTTTTTCCAAATTGAAGTATAGCTGATTTACAGTATTATATGAGTCTCAGATGTACATCATAGTGATCCAATATTTTTATAGATTGTACTCCATTTAAAGTTATTATAAAATATTGCCTATATTCCCTGGGCTGTACTATATATCCTGATTTTATCCCTTTTCTCATTCCTAATCTTATCTATTTGTGTTGTAATCAGGTACCACATTATATTTCTTATATTATTTTCCATATTTAAACTGTTGGATTTATTTATCGTATCTACCAATTTTATTTTGTACTTGACTAATAACATATTTTAGATTTATTAATTCCCTCTTTCTACTTATTTTTAATTTATTTTGATGGCCTATTTTTAATTTGTTAGTTTGTGAACTTAGCTCTTCTGTTTTAAATCTATTTTTAAATTATGAAGGCATTTAAAGCTATGCATTTAGCTTTTGTTGACCCTCCTAGGATTTAATTTGAAATGTACTCTTTTTTATTACTCTTCAGATAGTTTGTGAATTAGATTTTCCCTTTGGTCCAAGGATTATCTAGATACATGTAAATACATTTCTAAGTATTTAATATTTTTGGCATCAACTTTTTATTATTTGTAGTTTCATTATATTATCAGAAACTGTGGTCTGTGAAATTTCTGTTACATTCAATTGGTTAAATTTTTCTTTTGCGGTCAGATACATAATTTTTGCAAATATTCCATGAATATACAGAATGAATATATAATCTCTATTCAAGGGCTATAAGATTCTACTTTGCTACTAGATGTGTTCAATTCTGCAAGAAATATATTAAAAATCTCTTCCTATAGTTGTATTTTAGTCAAATTCTTTTTGTATTTTTATTTTCATGTGTTTTACATATTTAACTGCTATGTTATGTGATGCATTTAGGCTTATCACTATTTTATCTTCTTCATAAATTGTGCCTTTTTTTCATACAATGTTCCTCATTCAATTTCATCATGTTCTTGATATTTGCCTGGCATTTTCTTGCCCTTTGCTTTATTGTCAAACATTCTTTATCTTTTAAAAAAATTATGTTTCTTATAAATGAAATATAGCTTTATTGTTGTTGTTTAGCTTAATCTGTCAATCTCTCTTTTTCAAATGGGAGAATTTCATCCTTCTCCATTGATTGTAAAGACATGTACTTGCTTTGTCCTCCACACATCTTGCCTTCTCTGGGTGCTGAACACCTTTAGATGTTATTCTACTCTGCAGGCTCATGGACACTCAGGTCTGGTCGTAGGCATACTAACTACAAATGGGTGCAGTTCTGCCAGTAGGTAGGAGCCTACTGAGGTGTCATTTCCCCCTGGTTTCCTTGCATTCTCTTGGCTTCAGGGACAGGGAGTCCTCAGTCCACCCCTTTAGCTCCTTGCTAGCTTCCTTTATGCCAGCTCTCCAGAGGGAAATGCTAGTCTCAATTTTCTATGCTTAATTTTATGCAGAGCTCAAGGTCTCACCCATACCTAGGTGCCCATGGACCCAGCAGTAGTTTGGCTGAAGAGATATATGCAGATTGGAGTTGGGAGTGCAGAGGTGAGTTGAGGTTGCCATTTTTCTAACACATTCCCCAAGACTCTGTCATTGATTTTTAGAGTGACAGAGTCTCCCTCAGTTTGACATATATGGGGCTTAATTAACTTTACCACACAATAGGATTGCATTTTGAGAAAATGCTTGGTAATCTCCACTCTTCTATATGCTTTGGCACATATTTGCAAAAAACATATAATTGTAAGCAGTCTATTAGGAATCACAAGCATTACTCAAATGAGGAAGAGAAAATTATTTGTTTTTATGCTCAAACTGCTTGGCATTAGCTTTTAGAAAACATTCTCCAAGTAATTTATGCCTTCATAGTCTTTATACCAGTCAGAAGCTAAGGGGTAGTGACAAAATGTTCTACTTTGACTTGGCAATTTTTTCTCTTCTATGTTTTTTTAGGAGTCCCTAGTTCTTCTACCACAAGCTTATCCATTCAGGGACTATGGCAGTTTAAAAAAAAATTAGGTATAGTTGAGTTACAATATTATAATAGTTTCAGGTATACAACATAGTCATTAAATATTTTTATAGATTATACTCCATACAAACTTATTATAAAATATTGACTATATAATGCTGTGCTGTATATTATATCCTTGTAACTTACTTATTTCATACCTATTGTTCTTAAAATCACGCATCATAGAATTTTAAAGATACAGACATCATGTTGCATTGATTCTAACTCACCATCGCTGTCCTTTTTTCCCTCTTTTTTATCCCCCGACTCTCTAAACACACCAAATCATTGACTTCCATTATCAGCACATTCCAAGCCTTAAAACATTTGAAAAAGTTCAGACCTCCCTGATCTCTGAACATACATTGATTCCCCATTGCTACTGTGCTTCACATTATAAATTTGTTCTCTAAGGTGTGGTCTCAACTGTGGAGACAGACTGGCATTCACTACCTTGTATTCATTGTTGAAAATGAGAGCAATTATGAAAACTGAATGTTTTGGGTAATAAATATCCCTTTAACTCTGTGTCAGATAGTTTCTGTCCATGGCTCTCTATCCCTTCTCTTTCTTCTTTCCTTGTTCTCTGTCCCAGGAGGCTGACCTAAGTAGACTCCCTTGCTTGACTGGGTTGGGCCAGTGGGAGCCTTGATGAGAGAGTAAGTTTGCTGAATTCAACCTCCTGGATTCCACTTTGTGAGGACTTTGAGCAGACTGACTGTGACCACCACTGTAGGTCTCTGCTCCTTTCAACATGGCTTCTCTTACATGGTATTTGCCTTCTGGGTTCCACTATCCTCTCCTTCCTTTCTTTTCTCTAGCCTAGGTGTAGTAATGGCTAGATGGCAACCTTGTTATTCCCTTGTACCTGACCTATATCTTTGCAAATAGCTCCATTGTAATTAAGCACTCTTTATACTGCCCTATCTTGAGTGTGTCATCTGTTTCCTGTTGGGGTCCTGACTGATCCTCCCTATTCCCCATGGTGACAATTAGTCTGATCTCTTTAGAGCTTGACAGATCAAGGCAAAATTATGAAAATTGCAGAATGGTAGTTTGTCTTTAGAGTAGATGCTTGGTGTGTTGCCCAGATCTCCTCTTTCAAGACATATACACTCTCCTCCAGCTGCCAAGAGTGTTGGTGGCTGAGTTCCCTTCTGGTGATCATTCTCTGCTAGAGAGAGCTGCCTCCATCAAGATCATACCCCCTTCCTAGGGTCAGCCTAGATCCGGTAATTAGTCAAATACAATGTGCGGTAAAAAGACACGACTCTTTTGTCCTAATTTAGAATGTCTTTTTCTGACCATTCCAGCTCTAGAGCTCTGTATAGACTGGTCAAGGCCTTTGTTGTAACTATATGACAGTCCAACTTCTCCTTCTGACCAGTCTGCTTCCCTCTCTCCTCAACAGGTGTTCATCCTGAGCATTCAGACCAGTTAGCTTCTTGCACACAAAACTCTGAGTAAGAGTCTGATTTCCAGGAAGTCCAATTTGTGACAGTGTTTTATCTGCCTTTTTTCTCCCCACAATTGTCCTTTTAATGTTTTCATTTTTTCTCATTCCTTGCATATACAAACAGACCTGGGGGTCCTTAGAACTTTGAAAGCAGTTCTAACACAAATGAAGGAGTGATACAAGCATGAGCAATAATTAATGTTGGTGATTCTAGTTATGAAATACATGGAGGGCTGAGTGAGGTGGGTCTCTTAAGATCTCTCAGATCAAGAGACATAATTCTATTCCTATGATTGGTGTGGGGAGAAGGAAGGGGAATAGGGATGACAAAGATAAAGGAAAATGGAAAGAGATGGCAGTTAAATGAGCCATGTGGAGATATTTTTGAAGGACAGACTATCCCAGGATGGATTCAAGATATTAAACTAAATAAAGTTGATTGCATACTGTCCCATAACCTAAGCCCTGTTAGATCCAAATCTGTGGACCTGCTCTCTGCTGTGAATGAGATGCAGGAGCAGCAAGGGTAAATTCCATTTTCAAATTGAAAATGCAGTCTCTTTCTTTCTTCCATAAATAGCTTATGGAAACTTCTTTGAGGAAATCATGTATTTTGCCTTTTTAAAGTATTGAACAGAAAAAAAAAAGAGTAGAATTTAAAAATTTAAAAGCACCCAGAATAGATCAAAAGAGGAGCCTCCAATCCAACTCTACGTTGGTTTGGTTGGATTTTCAAGTTTATGAGCAAACCACCAATTTGTCACCAAAGCGATTGGTAGCATTGGACTCTTTCAGACTGCTGGCTATTCTTGGAAGGGAGACAGAGTCCTTAGTCACTGCCTTCTTGACAAAGCTTTGAAATCCTTGCCCAGTGATAGAACCCTCCTAGAGAACGTTCTGATGAGTTTGCCTCCCACACAGGAGAAAACATTTTGACCTAAAAGAGACTTAAACTGCAGTGTGGGCTTGATTAAGAAAAGCATCTAGTTTATTTTCAGTCAGATTTAATAAAAAGCAGTGTGTTCTGGCTCTGAGTAAAACTTGCAAAAAACAAATTGTTGTTGAAAGCTACAAATGCATGGTGAGGACTTCTGCAGGTGCTGGGAAGGAACATTGAATATATTTCTCCTCTTCAATTGCCCTTTTCAGCTGTATCTGAATGCTATATCCTACACACTCTAAATACTACAAAACTTACTCAACTTGCTTGACAGTAACTTAGAAGGGCTTGAGATTTTTTTCCTTAACTGATTTTTTAATATTGTAGCTAATGGGTTGGTGGGGCTTTATCTTTAAACTTTTCATGGCCTCAGTACTTGGCATTCATTTTATTTATGTATTTTCAGTCATATATTTTTACTATATTGCTTCCTATTTCAAAACTTTAAACCTTTACTGAAATATTTTTGTAATGACAACATGTATTTATACTCAGAATTAAGTAATTATTTATTTAATGGTTTTCTCCCATACAAGATTGTAGGCTCCAATGATTGATTTGATCTCAGCTCCTAAAATAGTAACAGCGCATAATATATTATAAATTTTTTTGAATGAAGGAATGAATTTATATCATACTTTTAATTTATAAAATGTTTTCACATACATTTTCTTATTTTGATTTCCATAACCTACTCTTTTAGATAGTTTGGATAGATATTACTGCCATCTGAATTTTACAAATGAAGCCACTGAAACTTAGAGAGGTCAGTGGTGTCCTAATGACCACAAAGCTGCTAAGTAGGAAAGTAATAGTTCTCAAAGTATGGTTCCTGGACCAGCAGCACCAGTTCTCCTGGGAACTTGTTAGCAATATGAATTCTCAGGCTCCACCTTAGACATACTGAATCAGAATTGCTTCAGGTGATTTTGACACATGCTAAAGTTGGAGAAGCACTGCTGTAATGGAAGAACTTCCACTGTATCCTCTTAATCCAAATTCTGTATTATTTCTGCTTTACTATTTTGGCTGCCTAATACTGCTTAAATGTAAAGAGGAAGATCTTTGCTGCTTTTATAACGCCAGTTTGAATCTCTTAGGGAAGCGTCCTGGTATTGGTTTAACTTCCATAGCAAATAGTTATTTAGTGAGGAACTAGTTGATTTGTAAATGTATGTCTGCCTGCCTGCCTGCCTGCCTTCCTTCCTCTTCCCTCCCTCCTCTCTCTCTCTTTATATTGCCCTGTCTAGTATTGATATTGAGATGACACCAGCTTCATAAAAAATATGGGGAGTGGGGAGGGTATAGCTCAAGTAGTAGAGAGTATGCTTAGCATGCTTGAGATACTGGGTTCAATCCCCAGTACCTCCTCTAAAAGTAAAATAAAAAATCCTAATTACCTCCCCCTGCCAAGGTAAAATAAAATGAAATAAAATGATATGATAGTAAATAAATAAATTTTTAAAAATTGGGGGAAGTGATTCCCTCTCTTTTGTAAGCAATTGTATAGAATTGGTGCTAATTCTTCTTTAAATGTTCGGTAGAATTCTCCAATGAGACAACCTGGGTCTGGAAATTTCATTTTTGGGAGATTTTAAATTAACAAATTAAATTTCCTTATTAGTTTGAGAGCTATTCATATTATCTATATCATATGTGGTGAGTTTGATAGTTTGCATTTTTTAAGAAATTGGTCAATTTTGTCAAATTTACACGTATAGAATTGTTCATGGTGTTCCTTTATTATTCTTTGGTTTTTTGTGAGGTCTCTAGTGATAAACTCTGCTTCATTCCTGAGCTTGGTAATTTGTGTCTTCTCTTTCTTTTTCAGTCTTGCTAGAAGTTTGTCAATTTTTTTGATCTTTTCAAAGAACTAGCTCTTTGTTTCACTATTTTTCTCTGTTGTTTTTCTGTTTTCAACTTAATTTCTACTTCAGTTTTTATTACTTCCTTTCTTCTGCTTGCTTTGGAATGATTTTTCCTCTTCTTTTACCAGCTTTTTGAAATGGGAACTAAGATTATTGATTTGAGATGTTCCCTCTTTTTAAACATGTGCATTTAGTGCTCTAAATTTCCACAGCACTGCTTTAGCTCTGTCCCACACATTTTGATATGCTCTACTTTCTTATCTCATTTGGATAATTGCATATATTTTAAATTTGCTTTGAGACTTTTGCTTTGACCCATGGATAATTTGGAAGTGTGTTGTTTAGTTTTGAGTTGTTTGGTTATTTTCCTATTTTTCTGTCATTGATTTCTAGGTTGTTTCTGTTGTGGTCAGAGGACACACTGTATGATTTCAATTCTTTTACATTTCTTGAGGTTTGTTTTATGACCCAGGATGTGGTCTATTTTGGTTTCATGGGTACTTGAAAAGGATTTATATTTTGATGTTGTTGGATAGAGTAGTCTATTAATGTCAGATCCTGTTGGTTGATGGTATATTAATCCGCTAGGGCTGCTGTAACAAAATACTACAAACTAGGGGTGTTAAACAATGGAAATTTATTTTCTCTCAGTTCTGCAGCCTGGAAATCCTAGATCAAGGTGTTGGCAGGTTTGGTTTCTCCTGACACCTCTCTCCTTGGCTTGCAGATGGCTGTGTTCCGACAAAGTCTTTTCTACATGAGCACGTTTCCCTGTTGTCTCTTTCTCTGTATGTCCAAATTTCCTTTTTTTTATAAGGATACTAATTAGATTGGATTTGAGCCCACCCTTTTCCATTATGATTTATTACAGGATATTGAAAATAGTTCCCTGTGCTATGCAGTAGGGCCTTTTTGTTTATCTACTGTATATATAGTAGTTTGTATCTCCTAGTTCCAAGCTCCTAATTTACCCTGCCCCTACCCCCTTTCCCCTATGGTAACCATAAGTTTTCCATGATGAGTCTAGATCTTAATTAAACCTTTAGTTTTAACTGGCTTTATCTGTCACTGTGCTGGTGTGACTGGTAAGGGATGTTGCGTATTTACTTCTAGATGGAGGCAGAAGTTTCCACTTGGCCTTTGCTGACATTTGAAGTAGGGAAGTTCCTTGTTACTGATGGGCTGAGTGGGAGTCCCAACTCCCCATGTGATATCCACTGACATCATGTAGAGGGTGCCTTGTCACTAGCTGGTGGGCATGTAAATTCTCACTACATACTTGGCTTTTTTGTGTCCTGACCACCTCAGCAGGAGTCAGAGCTTCATGAGGGTGAAAATCTAGGCTGCCCACTCAGCCTTTGCTGGCATGGGTAGGGGTAGGGCCACAGTTTTTTGTGTGGTATTCTGCTGAAGTAGAATTATGGGTGGATAGTTCTTTCAACAGTTTAAAAATTTGTGCCATTTTCTTCTGTGCTGTGTGGCAGAGAATGTAAATTTTTGTTTATTTAAAGCTCACTATAGCAAAATTATTTAAATTTATCAAAAATCTACTTATCTAAATAAACTCATTGCTTAAATACATTTTTAACTGTCTAAAAGTTTTAGTCTTTTTAGACTTTCTTTTTCTTAATCTTTTGGCTAGAAGGTGTGGGCTTTTGGTGGAGGTTTGTTTTGCTTTGTTTTGTTTTATCTGCACCCGTTTATATTTCTGGGTTGCTGGCTTTTCAACTCCAAGTCTGGGATATAGGAGGCAAAAAGAAAGTTCAGGTAACTACCACTGTGTCATTCCTCACATCCCTAGATTTCTAAACAGTCTGCCTTTTTTGTCCTACCTTTCTTCTTACGTTTATTTTACATGTAATATCCAGGGTTTTCAGCTGTATTTCACAGAAGGAATAGAGAAATTACACCTCCTCCATCTCCCTGGGAATGAAAATCTAGTTTCCTGATGTATTTCTTTTCCCAAAATGATAAAGTAGTATTTTTTCAGCCATAATTTATTTTTTAAAGAAAATATACTTGGATGGAAATGTATTCCACACAATTTTTTCCAGAGCCTGGACTGTGATGTTTATGCAGCCTAATACATCAGTATTTAAAAAGATGTTTTATTGATTTTCCCAATCTGCCTTGGTTCTCAGACTTCCTTTCTATGCCTACAAGTGAGCCATGTCATTTCAGCCATTTAGCCAGGAGTGCCTATTGGCAACAGGCCTCCAATATCAAATAATTCTGGTTGGGAAGTGGCTAGGAGAATATTAAGATTTGTTCATAGGAAGTGCATAAACCTTTCAATCAACTAATAGATGATTAAAAAAAATAACACAAAACAGAGCACCTGGGATTTCAGTTGAACCTTGACTAATTTGTAACATTTGATTAGGAGTGGAGGAAAGGGATAGAGTTTTAGATTTTAGAGCACCACTTAAGTAAGTTTAACTGAGTATTAGATGAGAGTCCTATCTGGAGTGAAAGGAACATTCTGGAGTGTCCTGGGCAGTACTCAATGAATGAATTAGAAGGTCAAGAGAGATTATAGTAGTTCACCTAATCTAGCTCTCTGGCTTCCATAAGGACCACTTCAGTGTGGAATCCTGAAGCACTGGAATCCTAATCTGCTCAGCTGATAGGAGCAAGGAGCATCACCAGAGGGAAGGACTGGTTTTCTGAATCACCAAGGGTTCTGTGAGCTCTTATGTTTCAAATTATTCTGTAAATAGCTCTTCACTTTCTTCTCCAATGATGTTCAATGGTGAGCAAGAAGTGTTTAATGCCCGGAAGCCTTTGTGAACCAATCTGAAGAATTTGGTTTATATATCTCTTTTTATTTCAATCTAAAATTTCCATGTGTAGAGGAGAATTCTCTCTTTACCCATAGCAGGGAAGCAAGACCTCAGGTTGTGCATTTTGGTATGCTAACTTTATCCTTGGATCCTCTTTTTATGCTGCCATGATTATTCCTTCACCTTGGTTTTATTGTTATTATTTTTATCTGATTTCATTAGATTAATTTCTATTGAGATGGGAAGCCTCGTGAAAAAGACTGGCAGGACCCCCAGGCAGGGCCACTACTCTCTTGCCAGCACCATCTGGTTCCCTGGCCCAGCAGCTCTATCTCACGTTTTGCCTCTGAAACGGCTTACTTCTAGGAAAGTGGAGCTTACGCCTAAAAATCTATTGGTTCCCTGAGCTAACTCCTGATTGGTCCATTTGTAGTACTTCATTTACATGGAGCTTACTCCTGTTTGGTTATTTCCTTCACTCCTCTTGGCCCATTTCCTTCACTCCTGATTGGTCCATTTGTAGTACTTCATTTGCATGGAGCTCACTCCTGATTGGTTATTTCTCTCCCTCCTGATTGGTCCATTTCTACAAAGCTTGTTCCTAATTAGTCAACTTTTGTTATACCTTATTTACACATGATGTTACAAAATGCAAACTGGCAGCCTATAAAAGCCTGTGTAAACCTACAGACGGGGTCCAGAGCTTGAAGTGTTAACTCCTGTGGGCCTGCTGGTGTAATAAGCTGAGTTCTCCAACCCTCCTAGTGCTGCTTGGTCTCTCGCTGGGATCCAGGTTGCTGTCACAACTGAGCTATAACACAGAGCTGTAACACTGAGCTATAATGCTGAGCTGTAACACACTTTTCTGCAACACTATAAGCTGTTTAAATAATTCTTGAATATGGCGGGATCTAAATAAACAAAAATCTACTTGCCCTGTCACACAGCACGTTTTTGAACCTCCCGCTTCTACCTTATCTTCTGACTTTTCCTCCTTCTCAGGAAACCAATTCAAACTGACACAGAATGAAAATGAAAATTCCCCTTCATCTTTCCTAAATCCTCAATCTCACTTTCCAGGACTAACCATTAAGAGTATTTTATGTATGCTGGGCAATTGATGTTAACTCGGACACTGCTGTATTAGAGAGAATTTTTTTCTAAAATCTTATGAATCATTAATAAGTAATGGAACTCATTAACCCCTGAGACCATGTAGACCAAATATATGAGCAGAGTTAGGCAAGTTTTAGTTAAATTCATAGATAAAAGATCCATCTAATAAATTCAAACAGAATGTACGAATGTTTAGGGACCATAACATTCAAAGATAATAAATGAGGATCACCCCCCCATGGTGTCCATAACCATCCTTGTATCTAATGTTTAATGATGTGCTGGTAAACGTTTAACATGGCAAAAAAAAAAAGATGTGTGGTTATATTTGTGTGTGTGTGTTAGATACAGATATATATATATATATATATATATATATATATATATATATATATATATACACACACACACACACACACACACACACACACACACACACACAGACACTTTGGTATAAATATTACTGATATACAGATGTGAAGCACACAATTTACAAGTAGGAATATCATATATAATACTTCTTTTGTAAATGCCTTATCATAAATACTTCTGTTGATTTTTGCTGAATTCTTGTGTCAATAGACAACCTATGGTTGCAATTCAACCATGACCAAAAAAATGGAGTTGCAATCTAACCTGCCCCTTTCCCAGTAAAATTTATTGTCATCACATCTATTATATGATCTATGATTAAAGCATTTCTCTTTCTTGTACAAATCATATTTATTAAGGAGAAATATCTTTCAGCTTCAGGGCTATGTATGTCAGAATTTGTCAGTGATATGAGTGACTTCTTTGCTAATCAGACACTTTTAAAATGCTGGAAGAATATTTCCTCACTACTTTGTGTGGCTTAGAATGTATGGCTACAGAAATGAAACACTTTTTAAAGAAATGTTTCATCTGCAACATTAATATTTTTCTTCATCTCTTTCTTAAGCTTAGATAAAATCCATAAAACAATAAATTAAACCAAGTTTTTTAGCTTTTGCTGATTTCTTTGATTCTTTTTGCTCTAAATTTAGGAACACAATTTAGAGCTGGGGCAAAAACAGACCTAATAAGAGAATCCATAAATTCTATTTCTTTCTCTTTCATTCAAAAGGAAAGTTGTCAGCTGTGTCCAGAGAAGCAGCTTGATGAGTTTTCTATTGCCTGTCTACCAGGGATATTGTCCTTTTGTCTTATAACTTAACACCTTTCTCCCAAAACTCTGAGGTCTAGTTTCAGAGTTGTCCTCCTGGAGATGAAAAGTTAATACTGGAAAAGAAGCAAATAGTAGCTTTTGCTTAGTGTTGAGTCAGGGATAGCAGCTAACTCAGAAATAATTCTGACAAACAAACAAACAAACAAAAAAACCAAGCGTAAATATAGGACAGAAATAGACTCATAGACATAGAATACAGATTTGTGGTTGCCAGGGGGGCGGAGGGTGGGAAGGGATAGAATGGGATTTCAAAATTGTAGAATAGATAAACAAGATTATACTGTATAGCACAGGGAATCACAGAGGAAAAAATGTGAGAATGAGTGTGTATATGTCCATGTATGACTGAAAAATTGTGCTGCACACTAGAATTTGACACAACATTGTAAAATGATTATAAATCAATAAAAAAATGTTTAAAAAAAAAGAAATAATTCTGAACTGGAAGTGAGGGCTAACAGCCACATTTTCATGGGATCCTTTTTTTCATCTGTATCTTCAAAGGAAGCCTCAGAGCTGTCTCATTCTTCCATATTTCTTCCAGAATTCCTCTGTGCTCCTATTAGAAGAAAGGGTGACTTTGGCTTCTGACTCAGCTGGTGTTTAATACTCAAATGTGTATTTTAAAAGCTTTTGTAGCTTTTTTTATTTTATTGAAGTGCAGTCAATTTACAATGTTGTGCTAGTTTCTGGTGTACAGTGTAGTGATTCAGTTATACATGTATATTCCTTTCATATTCTTTATCATTCCTCCCAGCAACCCTGAGAGATAGACATTATACCACCTACATTTTATAGTTGAGGGCACTGGGGTATTTATTCACTAGGGAATCTGAGAGTGGGAAGGAACAGGGACATTACTACCACAAAGAAATAATTCCTTGGCTTTTAGGTCAGTAGCAATAAACTGTCACAAGTGAAGTCTGAAGAAAATTGTTGAGTCTGGGCAGGTTGCTTGGAGCTAACCTTTCTTGGATGGTATGTCCTTGGAACTGGCCATTAGCTTTATGGTGTCTGTTGGCTTCTCAGTAAGGACTCGAGCTTTCCAGGTGAAGGGGGACTCCTGGTCACGTTCACGCTACCGTCTGAGAAATCAACAAATCCGTCTGAGAAATCAACAAGTTCTTCTGGCAGCCTCAGCTCTCCCTTCGCTTTTACCACTTCAAGAGCATTCCTAGTATTTTAAAATATGAGGTTATACTCATTTCAGCCGTAACTTGAACTGAAAATGCTGACATTTTTCAATGCATTTATAAAATCTTCACCTTCTGGAATCTCTCTCTTCTTGCTGACGAGAAACATCTAATTGGGGAAGCATAAATTAACAGAAAATGCCCTGGCAGCAAAAAGCACAATGGCCTGTTGGGTGCTTAGGATTCAATTTCACAGAGTAGCCATATTTTGCTTTTTGGGATATTTATCATTTGAAATGCCAGCCCTTTACTTAGTCATAGTTGTAGTTTGGAAGCTCACGTCTAGGAAAAAAAGGCTTGGGAAAAGGGGAAGAAATCAATTTAGTTAAAAAAAAACCATATATATTAAAGCGGTGATTTTAGGAAAGTAATAGCCACCCAGTGTTTGGACTAAGGACTCTTGGATCTTTCTAGCTCCTTTTTCTGTTCATTATCCATCCATCTGAACATTATGATTGAATTCTGAGAATTCATAAATGGGTAAGATATGTTCTCTATTCCAAAGGGGTTTTCAGACTCATAGAAAAGGCAGGAATGTAAACAAAATAAGTATTCAGGGTACTGTTAAAAAGTCTGTCAGGCAGTGTAGAGTCACAAAAGTGAGAGAAAGATGTCTTAGAGGAAGCCATTCTCCAGCAAGACTTGAATATTGAACTGATATTTCCTAAATCAGAGTTTCCCAACCTGAGTGACAGGGTACATGATGGATTACAGCTGTGTTACAGGTCAGATTCCTTAGGCTTTGGATGCGTGGAACCTCCTCTATAGACTCCAACATGTTGTGTAAATGTTGCCATTTTAAAATGGATGCCATGGTATGAAAAATGCTGAAGATCACTGCTAAGCCAACACATGGGAAGAGGGAAGAGCAGAGGGAAGAGCCAGAGGCGACAGACAGAGGTGGGAATCAGCACGGGTTTTAGAAACATCCGAAGGGTTTTGAACAGGGGCGCGCCATGCTCAGATCTGTTTTCAGAAGTTCATTCTTCTCAAAGTATGTAGGTTGGATTGGAAAGCTGTAAGATCGGATGCATGAAGACCTTTAGGGGACTTCTGTAACAGATTAGGTGAGAGGTTGTCAAGCTCTGAATGAGTAGCTTTGGGGATGGAGAGGCAGAGATGAAGATGAAGGGTGTCAAAGAGGTAGAACTGAAGAAAAATTGGTTATATATTGTTTGGCAGAAGAATAGAGAATTCATTAATTTCTTCAATCATTTATTCATCACATTTATTGGCTACTTACAATGTACTAGGCTTTGTATTAGGCTCTAGATAAATACTAGTGAGATATACAGATACAGTCCTTGCTTGTGGATATCATGCTGTGTCAGGGGACTTATTGATCAAGGAATCACAAGTGAATATAAAATCATTAGTGATCTGAAACATGGGAGCAGGGTGGTATAGATTGTGTATGTGTAACAGGAAGCCTGCTCTAAGTACAGTTCAGGGAAGACTGCCCTGAGGAAGGCAGGGTTGAAATGGGCTCTGAAGGGTAAACAGAAATCAACTAAATGCTTGGGGGGAAAGTTGTGTTTGAGAAAATACAAAGGCCTTGTGGCCATGGGAAACACAAGACTGCTGGAGGTACTGAAAGGAGACCAGTGTCACTGGACTGGAAAGTAAAAGTAGAGAGAGATGTGAGAGTTGACTCAAGAGGAGGTGGGAGCCAGCCCTGCAGCACCTTGAAGGCTGTGCAGGGGATCTCAGCATTTATCCTCGGAGCAAAGGGAAATGAGAGAAGAGTTTTAAGCAAAGTGGTGTGTGTGTGTGTGTGTGTGTGTGTGTGTGTGTGTGTTTGATCTGGTCACATTTGAATTTTATAAAATTTATAAAGATCACATTGGTTGCAGTGTGGGCAATGGATTGGAGAGGAACAAGACTGGAGACACGGGGAGGCCAGTCAAGGTTATTGCAATAGTCAGTGTGAGACTTAGAGGTAGCTAGAACTAGGGTGGTGGCATCAAAGACAGATGTGAGTGGTTCTGAGACATATTTACCTGTTAGTCAACAAGACTTGGTCATATCTTGGGAATGGGAAATGAGATGAAGGGTGTACTCATAGGTGTCTGGTTTGGGTGAAGGATAGAATGATTCTTCCATATTTTCTGAAATTGGAAACAATGTGTAGACTAATTGAATTTGACAAAAGTCTCAATCAGACATGATTAGGAATTTCAATGTCCTCATGTGCAGGTTGTGAGGGGCTCAGGAAGGGCACATTTTCTCATTGGAGTCATAAAACCCTGGGATGATGTTTAACTAACTAAAATCTCAGAGATGTTACTGTTAATGATTTATTGAGAAGTATGTTAGTCCTTATTTTGGCCCCCTTTTCAATCAACACATAGTTATTACGTATCTATCATTTGTAAGACACTATTAAACCCTGGGGTGGCTACAAAGGAGTAGAAATTCTTGCTTCCTTCCAGCTTGGCCCATATTCTCTTTCCTTCACTGAACCTCTTGATATCTCCAGCCCCCAGTGATATCACCTTCCTTTGAACTCTTGTTGGGTTTCACACGCCCTTCTAAGATCTAGTTTTAGCAAAATCATGGCTCAGAGAGGCTTGGACTCTGCTGTTCTTATGAGACAGTACTTGGCAGGTTAATTGTAAATTAATCAGAGCCAGATGGATTTAATCAGACTTGCAGAAAGATTTTAGAAGGATATGGACTCACCAAAATGTTCACCAGCCTGGAAGCATTCCGATAAAGATAACAAAGCTTTATGACACTCGAGAGAATTCTACATATTTATAAACTAGGACCCAAAGCCTTCTGATATAATTGAATAAAAATATTGACCTTCCCATTGGAATAGAGCATTCTTACACCTACGTGTGGGGTCATATCTCTTCCGTGTTGAATAATCCCGTTCTTGCAATGGGATCCGAACTCAGTTTTCACAGGCTGCATACGTTCATCCATCTTGTATGGGCTTGGCTCACACAGAGTTGCAGAGGAGAAGTTCTCTTTGGGGGCCCCTTCTCCCTGCCTTTATGGTCTCTGTCTTCCCTGAGTGCTAATGCCTCCCTGTGCATTAGGCTCTTCCGCGGTAGCCATTCTTGGCGCACATATCCCCAGGGCTTTACCCTCTGTTTTCTACAGAGGATATAGAGTGGTTTGTCCTTATGTCATAGCTCATATTAGTTTTTAACAGCTGAGAATGTTTTAATGTTACCCTTCCCTGGGACAAATAACCTGCAAGAGTGAAACAGATAAGCAGCATTTCAGAAACTTGATGGGGAGATACTGTGGGATATAATTCTAGGCTTATTCCTCATGGCCTATGTCTTCTGGACGATGAATACATTTTAAGATGTTTTCTTTTCACGGATTCAGAGTGTCAAAGACTAGTGAATGGCTTTTGAAGTAAATTTGGTGATCTGAGATTCCAAGTGTTGGATTAATACCTACTTAACTTTGGGGACAATCTGTCTCACTTGTTAGAATTTTGTTCTTGTTCATCGCTTGAGTTGCTAGTCATGGCCCCAGCAGGTCAAGGCATCACCATAGGTTTTGTGTGGTTTTACAATTGCTTTAATATTCATCAATTGCACTTATACATTAATTTTTATTTAATCACACTGATTAAATCTGGTTTAATGAAAGACTGTCTACACTTGACTTCCTATCCCTTCTAAGCATGAGCACCTAATTATATAGCTAAGAACAACACATGTTTTTTCTCGTACACCCCATTCTCTTCTGTGATTTCCTTTCTTTCTTTGCGAGGTCTATCCCTTCCTCCTCTTTCAAGGGTGCTCTAACTGCAGGCTGTGGGTGGTGTAGCTGGAGTGTTGTATCAGAAATCCCAGCAGGACTGGACCATGTTAGGGAGTGAGTAGTCAGAGCTCAGAGAAGCTTCCTTTCAGCAGCATGGCTGGGGTGGAGCACACTGGAGTCACACCCTGAGCTCTCCTGCAGGGCAGCCTTGCTGACCCTTCTCCCCACCCTCCATGTCTGCTTTTATCCCAGGCAAAACACTCACCAAGTTATCTCCCTGTGGTTTCTTGTAATCTGTTCACTTCATCATGTTAGTCATCCTTCTCTTAGTCTGTTCTTGGATGCTGTTCATCGATTACCTCAGCTAATCCCACAGACCACATTTCATGGATACATACATATACCCTCTATTTACTATACTATGTATAGATGTTTATCACTTATTCTAAAATAGGTTCTTAGCTACGTGTTTTGCATGCATTTTCTCACTTACTCTTGCCATAACTCTATCATCTGTTTTATGGGTAAGGAAATTGAGGGTGAGGGAGAAGTAACTTAACTGGTATAATGTCCCAGTACTTCAAAAATGTTTGTGTTCCTGAACACTGTCATCTGTTACCTGCTCTCCCATAACAAAGGTGTCTAAATCTCTTTATTTGGAGTTCTACAGTCACCTCATACCTTACATAGCCTTCAAGAGCCTTTTTTCTTTCTTTTTGAGTTTGTTTGGTATTTAATTCTTATTTTTTATTGAAGTGTAGTTGATTTACAATATTAGTTTCATGTGTACATCAAAGCAATTCAGTTACACATATACATACATTTATTTCTTTCTAATGGCACATAATATATAGGTTGTGTATATAACTGAAGTAAAAAATTCAGCTTACCATCTAAGCTTTTTATTTAAGCAGCAGCAGATATCTGGATATTTGGAAATGTTAAATGTTTAGTATAGCGTAGATCTTGCTTCTTGATAGACATATTCAAACCATTTGGATGGGCTTAATACCTAAAAGTATTAAAACAAATTGTTTGATGCACCATTGAACTGTGTACACTATTTTTTAATGTCTAGATTCCACAAAGTAGATTGTTTTTCTTCACAGACACAGACCTTTCCTCTCTGAAGAGAAGTATTTCTTAGTAAGTTTTGGAAATGAACACCCTGTGATACCCTCTCTGAGGCTCATCACGCCCACTAGCATATTTAAGGCTTTGAGAAATCCCATAGTTAAGAAACATGTTTACTTTTATTTAATCCAGTATTTCTCAATTTATTTGATCATGGAATCCTTTTTTTTTTTTAAATACATAATCACTATTTCAAACAGAACTTGTTGGGAAATACTATTCCAGGGTATGCTAAAAATTTTGATGATTGTTGCGAAGCGTTTCGCTTCCTAAGTTTGCAGCTTTCTCCATGTACAAAAGTCATGCCATTTTATTTTACAAGCTTCTGGGACATTAACAGAAATAAACTACGCATTGCTATATATTCCTACATCTCTATTTTGTTAAAAGATTATTTATTTACTATTATTATTGCCTATTATTTATTGCCTGCCAGATAGCTCATTGATATGGTCTAATCAACCTCTAGTCATGGCTAGGGATTGCCACATCTGTGTGATTACTGTATTTTCTTTAAAAACTTTGTACTCCAACTATTTTCTCTTATCTAAATCCAATTCCACAAATGTGGAAAGAGTTTTTTCATAAATTTAGAGATGAAGTGCTGACCAAGAAAGGAGAATATGACCCAGCTATAAGACCATCCTGACAAAAGATGTCTTTTTTTTTTCTTCCCTCTAGGGCTTTTCTGAATTTGAGGTTTTCCATTAATCAAGAAATTTTCAGTATTTATTAATACATTTGAAACACAATTTATATTTGTTGCTGGGGAATATGAACAATGAGACATTATCTCATTGGAGCTTATAGTCTTAGTAGAGAGAAATCATGAATACTCACTAAACAATTGGAATAAAAATCAACCTATAAACATTAGGGCTTGGAATTCATAGCAAAGCAAAATCACTAAGTTTAATTAGCAAAAACAGTCACATATTTCAAACCTGTTGGTGAGATGATCTTGTTACTCATCTCTCAATTACTCGCTTGTCTACTGTAATCAATTTGAATACACAAGGAATTCTCTGGTGTTATGATATGTGAATCTGTTAAGGCAAAATAAGGACATTTTGTTCAGTTATAAACACTGGTCAATTTTTGGTCCATTTTTCATAGTTAATATATAAAGTGAATTCTCATTTTTTAAGATTTCCCCATATATTAATAGATTTGGATATTTTTTGGTTCTTGGGTCAATAAATATAGCAATAATTTCCCCTCTGAATTTAACTTCTGTTAGACTGTATACACCTATAAATGTGGCTTCAAAAATTAATTTAAAATAAAAAATTTTAAACTTGTCTTCACACACAATCTAGTTGTCTCATGGAGGGTTGGAATGAGGCTGAACATAGATTCTCATAAAGTTGGGAAGCTTGACAAAGATGGTGGCATAAGTTGATAAGAGTCTGGGCCAAAAGATAACCTGAGGTCCTCACATGGTTGGCAAAGATCCATCAGTTTCCTTTGGACCCAAAATATAAAGAAGGAATGCTAGCTGTGAACATGATCCTAGAAGTTCCCTGGCAAATTGAGAACACTCCATGGATGAAGTCTATGGATAAGAATGCTCACTGGAGGTAAGGGCTGCCCCCAAGGGATAATTGAGGCCAGGAAGCTGCATCCAGTAGGTTGGCTATAGACATCTAAAATGCTATGAGACTGAGTCTGCATCAGATGCTTACCCTTCTTATAGAGCCAAATGCCCATATATCAGAGATGATGAGAACAAAACCATACCAAGAATGGGAACACACTACCCGTCTCCCTGTCTTTCCCACCAGACCCTTACTGGTACCTGACTGCCTGAATTCTCCATGCTTTCAGTAGAGGGTGATGTGAGTGAGAGTATAGAAGCAGTTGAAAAAATCCTTTAAGAAAATTATTAATTGAGTTTAAATTGAATTTTGAGTTAGGTCATATTGGATTAGGTTAGATGTTCTTTTGCTGAGCTGAAATGGAGGATCTAGATTTGAGATCAGTAACAGAAAATAGAGCTTTATTTTTGTAATGTTGCAGAAAAGAAACTTTATATCAACTACATATATAGTGAGCTCATATATTCCCTTCCAAGTGTCACCAAAGCAAAACTGGAGAGACTGGCCTCTCCTATTCACACAGATTCCTGTGTTAGGAGATACGCTGCTCTTTGTGACTTTTTCCCCCCAAAGATGGACCTTGATATTCATTTGTATTAAAAGAGGGGCACAGAGATGCAGAAGTGGAGGGAAGAAAGAGAAGAAGTCCTATAGCTTTATTTATTTCAGGGTGCACACTTTCTAGGCATGTTCAGAAGCAAATTTCCAGGGTTACCACATATATCATTTATTTATTTATTTATGGAATTTTCCCCCTGTAATATTAACTTTTGCCGCCTAAACTTAAGGATGATTTTCCTATAAGAGCACAAAGTGTTAGAAATGAATTCTGGTTTCCATAGATACTCTAATAAATCCCAAGGGAAAGCTATCATTTTAAATCCCTTTGAGCATTTTAAAGGGTAATGTCAACAGCGAAAGAATAAAGAAGAAAAAATATCCACATGCAATATAAGTATGACGTGACTCACTGAGTTTTCTCATCTCTTTGACCTTTTCTGTGGTAGAGTTGGCACTATTTCTATTAAGAAAACAATACATGGCATTTTAATACTACAAATTAGAGAGTTAAATGGATTTGGGAAGATTTCTTCTGGGAAGTTAGATCAAAGTGTTCTTTAAAAACACTTCTCTGAATTTCTTTGAGTGCAATGTATTGGGCAAATGTTATTAAAGTATAAAACGCATTTAAGGGCAAAATAGAGGAGGGAGATATAAGGATCCAAGAAAAATATTTCTTGATTATGTGATAAACCTATTATGTAACATCTTTCTTCCATTCTTCCAAGACTGAACAACTGGGAGATGGTTAATGTGCACATGTGGTAATGGACAGGATCCAACTACACCTGGAAAGCAGAAGTTTGGCTCTGTAGTATGTGGTTATGTGTACTGAGTTTTGGGGTGTGTGTGTTTTGCTCATCCTCAGGTTTAGGAAGAGGTAATGCATACTCAAGCTATAATCTTTGAGTAGGAATGTCAGCTGGAGAACCCAAGCTGTTTTTTACCTTAGTGTTTAGAACTTTCTGGGCATTTCTTAGAATATGAAGTAGGCTAACCCAGCACTTTATTTGCAGAAGGGATTTTGAGAGAGTGATTACAAAAATGGTCCCTATTTTCAGTCCCTCCCTTCAGCCATACACTCTGCAATGTGAGTTTGCAGCTCACCAAAGCACAGAATCTAGTTCCCCACTCCTGGCATCTGGGCTTTCCTATGTCTTGCCTTGGGCAGCAGAATGTAAGGGAAATGAAATTCTGCCAGCTCTAAATCTAGGCATCAAGAGACTGAGTGCTTATGCTCTCTCTCTTGGAAATTTGTCACTGCTATGTGAACCAGTCTAGGCTAGCCTACTGGATGAGGAGCAATACATGGCTCAGTTATCCTTGTCACCACCCTTGACAATCAACCACCAGACACGAGAGACAGTCCTAGACCAGCCAACCTCCAGCCAGTTAACCCAAGCTGCATAATTAAGCACAGCTAAAGATCAGCCCAAATCAGCAGAATCATCTAGTTGAATGATAGACTCATTAACAATAATTAATTTTTATTATTTTAAGGTACTAAATTTAAGGATGGTTTGATACAAAGACCAATATGTCTCTGGGGAAATTATTAGAGAATTGCAAATCGAAACTGTAATAAGGTATCACCTCAAACCAGTCAGAATGGCCTTCATCAAAAAGCCTACAAATAATTCATGCTGGAGAGGGTGTGGAGAAAGGGAACCCTTCTCTACTGTTGGTGGAAATGTAAATTGGTGCAGCCACTATGGAAAAGAATATGGAAATTCCTTAAAAAACTAAAAACAGAGTTACCATATGATCCAGCAATCCCACTCCTGGGCATGTATCTGGAGAAAATTCTAATTTGAAAAGAGACATGCACCCCAATATTCATAGCAGCACTATTTGCAATAGCCAAGGCATGGAAGCAACCTAAATGTCCAAACTAAATGACAGATGAATGGGTAAAGAAGACATGGTATATATACATACAATGGAATACTACTCAGCCAGAAAAAGAATGAAATAATGACATTTGCAGCAACATGCACAGACCTAGAGCTTATCATATCAAGTGAGGTAAGTCAGACAGAGAAAGACAAACATCATAATATCACTTGTACATGGAATCTAAAAAAATGATACAAATATACTTATTTATAAAACAGAAGTAGACTCACGGACATAGAAAACAAACTTATGGTTACCACAGGAGAAAGGATGGGGGAGGGATAAATTAGGAGTTTGGGATTAACAGATACACACTACTATATATAAAACAGAAAAACAACAAGGTCTTACTGGATAGCACAGGGAACTTACTCAGCATCTTGTAATAACCTATAATGGAAAAGAATCTGAAAAAGAATATATATACACACATATATCTGTAACTGAATCTCTTTGCTGTACACCTGAAACTAACACAACATTGTAAATCAACTATACTTGAATTTAAAAATAACATAAAAAATAAAAATAAATAAAAAGAGAGATGTAAGTTCTTGGGACACACCTTAGATTTACTGAATCAGAAACTTTGCCCAAGGTAGGGCCCAACAATCTCTCTTTTAACAAGCCCTCCAAATGATTTTGGTGTTCATGAAAATTTAAAAACCACTCAGATAGATTAAAAAGGAGTAGGATAAGAATAAAATTTATAATGTGTATCTTCTGGAAATTCTGCAGGTGATACTCACTGATTGGTAATTTTGGAAACACTCACTTAAACCACTCAAATAAGTATGATTATTTACGAAGTATGGAAATTTTAGATAGTAGTTTGAAAAGCAAAGAGTTTTTACTCAACTTGATGCTACCTATTTTGTAGAGTTGGTCCCCACATTTACAATAACCATTTAAAAAGGATCTCAGTTCCCAAAGTAATTTTTAAAAAAACTGAACTGTGTTGAGATGGTTATACTGCTGATACCACAATGCCCGTTACTAGCATGTCACCCTGGTGCCATCGCCAACATCGCCACAGCCAGCTGTTCCTATGTGCAGGCACTGTGCTTGACACTTCACATGAATTATCCCAACGAATGCTCGCAACAACCCTACGAAGCAGGAATGATCATTTTCATTTCAAAACGAGGAAGCAGAGAGACAGAGGGATTCAGTAATTTGTCGAATGTCACAAAGCTAGAATTTCTGCTGGGCATAAAGTTGATGTTTCTCTTTCTAAACCCAATGGGAAATAGTGATGAACTGGTAAATGTTTAACAACTGGATTTCTGAAAACAACAGAAACAAACAAATCCCTGATTTGTAGTGTTCGCTAATTTCCATGTTGTGAATTTTTACACCATGGCTGATTTCAAACTACCACTGTGAGGTCACTGAATGTGGGGTTTGGAAAAGAGGTGTAGCATCAGCTGTTGTGACCTCCGTGAGCCGGCTGCGGCACACCATTGAGGGGAAACGTGAATGAATGTTGCTTTCTGTGACAAAATGAGCATATTGATATTTTAAATTTTATTTTCAAGGTAGTGAGTTTCAGAGAAGGACCACTTCATCATTCTCAAGTATAATGAAAATAGGCATTGGAATCACTTTGTTTTAGGCTTAAATTTCAGCCCTGAATTTACAGAGAAAATAAAAAAATCAGCTCCTTTCACAAACCTTTGGGAGATACTCATTTTATGGTGTCAGAGCTGGGTGGAACCTCAGGAAAACATTTCATTTCTCCCCTGACGTTAGCAAGGGTTGCTTGTCTAGGGCAGATATTTGATCTTCTTGAAGATGTCTAAGCATGGAGGCTTTAGCACATTTCTCAGTATTCTAAACAAGTGCTTCATCTTTCCCAAGAAGGCCCTTTCCTCGGTTGATATGAAAGCTTTCCAACTGTAATTTAAACCTATTTCCTTTGTTTTATCTCCATAGACATGAAAAGAAATTGATTGGCATTCACCTCTTAGAAACCCTTCTGCTTTGACAAAAGATGTTAAAAGATTCCTTCAGTATCTAATTCCAGCTTCTTTAAAAATAACCTTTCATCATCACATAAAGAGGAAAAATTTCAGTTAGGCAGACCACAATTATTGTCCCCTAAAATGCAATCTTAAGACCTCTCAAATTTCCAGGTAAGCGCATCCTGACCAGCTCTTGACAACTTCCCTTCTTGACGTCATTCAGTGTTAGATTTTTTAAAAATGGTGTTAAGAACATTTAACATGACATCAACTCTCTTAACAAAATTTTAAGTATATAATACAGTATTGTCAACTATAGACCAAGATATAGAGCAGATCTGTAGAACTTATTCATCTTGAATAATTGAAGCTTTATGTTAGAGTTTTCAAGAGCAAGGTACATGCATTTCCAGTGACATAAATGGCTCCTCATTTACCTTTCACTGGGTATAGGCTGTAAGGGATGGACCCATCTGGAATATCTTGGCTTTGCATAATGCTTTTAGTAAAATAGAAAAAGTACTACTGCCTTTAACTCACATGGTTAAATTGTGTCTTCTACAGTGAAGATGGAGATGATTCTTCTTACACAACAAATTTGATTGTATATGGGAAAGCATAAGATACATCATCACGTACTGAGTTGTTCTTCATCATTGCTCTTCTCTCTCCTCAAGTAAGAGTCAATCTTTGACTTTAACTACATGATGAGCAGACAGGAGTCATGACATTAGCTGTTCCATCTCACACAATTCCAAGAACTGGCCTCAAAGAAATGAGAACAAACCGACCCTGGAACTAAAGATTAACTGTGCTTAAAACAATCAAGATGACACTGATCAGACCACTGCATGACCAATTTCAAGATGATTGTCAGAGCTGATTGTGTGTGCTGTTCTGCACGTCACCCTAGTCACCTGGGCACTCCTGTCACTCCCCTTTAAAAGCTCTCACCCCCTGATTGGCAATGGTGAGTTGTTTCTTTGGGACATGAGTCCACATTCTTCCCAGGATTCCAGGCTTCCTCAATAAAGCTATCTTTGCTTTTACTCAACTCTTGTCTCTCAGTAGTGTTGGATTTTTGAGCGACCAGCAGCTGAGCCTGAGTTCAATAACACTCTGAAACTTTGAAATGTAACTCATATTTAAAGAGACAAGGTCAGCTCACAAAGGTTGATTTCACGATCATAATTGCTTTCTCAGACAGCAAAAATGTGGTCTTCTGAAATTCTGGAAAGACAAAACCATTTCTGTCCTGCCTAAAATGTAAATGCTGGCTGGATGATACATGTGAATACATGTTAAGCCACTTCAGTGATTTATACTACAATGGGAATAAATTTGTAAACCTTAAATATCTTTTCCTAAGAACTAGCTTTGATGGAGAGAAAAGGCATGATGATATCTGGGGAAAAAGGAAAGTAAGCAGGCAGGATGCACAGAACTCTGTTGTTGGATTATCCTAAAGGCAAAGGCAGATATGGTCAATGGCTCACCATTTGGGGAACAAGACAAAGACGCAATAGTTGCTTGCTGACAACATGAAAAAGAAAAAAAAAATTACTTGTCACAACTTTACTTGTAACTGAACTTATCACAGCATAAAAATATTCATAAACAAACTGTGATAAATGTGTCAAAATGTCTTTTTATTCCTTCTAGACCCACAACTAGAACTACATTTCCCAGACCTCTTGCAGTTAGTGACCACATAGAATTTTGGCCAATAGAATTTGGGTAGAAATGACGTGTACCATATCTAGGTCTTATCCATTAAAAACCTTCTTCCACAGAATCTTTTCTCTCTTCCATCATTGGCTAGTTGGCTGTTGAAGCCCAGAGAAACTTGTGAAGTCACTGAGGTTTGGAAGTTTACCTGTCACAGAAGCTGCTGTTACCTTATCTAATATAGAAATTGGTACCAAAAGTGATGTGATATTCTTAAAGTCAAAATAATGTGACACAGACTTAGCATTTGGTTTCCTGGCAATGGGCAGTAGGGAAAATGATACTGGAATCTGAAAAGATAAAGACCCATTCTATTCAGTGGCAAAACATTTGGTAAAGCCATTACCCTATGAGAATTTGGAAAGCAGACAAAATGAAGACAAAGTGTATAGCTCTGGGTTGGAAAATAGAATGTCACTAGGGTATGTTGATTGTTATTGGCTTCATATAGCTGACTTTTCAAAGAAAGAGATGAGCTTAAGCAAGAATTGGCTGGTTTGCAAGAAGAAGTACAGAGAACAGAAAGTGTGGGGCCCTGAAACATTGTAAAAGCCAACTGTTTCCAGACTCTGCCCACCATAGGAAGACTGAAATAACTGGAGTGAGAAAGGCCTGTTAAAAACTCAGCTCTGTGGCAAAGATCTAGTTAAGGTGGAGACTTTCCACCCAGATCTGATGACCTCAAAGGAATTGCCATTTAGTTGGGAGAAATAGGCATAGTGGGGACAGGGAGGGTGGCCACAGTTCAAAGAGACAAACTTGAGAATTACATCTAGCAAAACAACAACAACAAAAAAAAAATGGGTGTGTTTATTGGCACATGACATTGACTGGAAGCAAACAGATATGAAACCTACCAAGTTTCGAGGGAATACTACTGCCAAAGAAACCAACAGACCGGACCAAAAAGCCTTGTTGATTTAAGTCTTAGAACTCTTGGGTCACCAAGGAGAATGGGCAGGAAGTGAACTGTGAAAACTCTACTGTTCCTAAAGAGACCGTCATCTCCCACTTTTTGTGATTCTTTGGAGGATAATATTTAGGGAAGACTTTTTCTGAGATGAGAGCCAGGGGCAACAAGAACAATGGACCAGGGAGTTCTCTCCAGGGAGATCTGCAGTTAAGGATGACTGAGTTCTGGCAAACAGAAAGTGGGTGGGTCTGATGTGCACCCATTTCCAGATGTGGCTCATGGAAACCACCCATGTGTAATTCTCTTTTTATTTCTTAATCTGCTGATTGGTGGCATGGTCCAAGATAACATTGGAAGCCAAGGAAATTGCAGAATTTTTTCTTTTTCAGCAGTTTATTAATACCTTAACTGATACACAAGCTAAACACATCAAATTAGCCCCATTCAAACACCTCTTCTTTAAATACCAGCATCTAGACTGATCCTTGGAGCCAACTTCTTTGCCAGTTAGCCTCTTGCTGACTGTAAGATGTTATAAAGTGAAAATAAATTGCAAAAGTTAGTGTAAAATCTTGAAAAATATGAAGAACTTAAAAGTAGGGGAAATGATATTGAACAGCTGCTTGAATCACCTGCAAAGTCATTGATAAAAGAGGATCTGATTGAGTTCAAACAATTAACAAGTAAGGGAGAGAAAGTCAAAAAGGCAAATGGCAACATGTGTACTTCTAAAGAAAATGTTTTGAATATCAAATGATTAGGAGCTGTCCTTAGGTGACTTAACGAAGCTCTTGAATATTCTTACAGAACCGATCCCCATTATAACTGTACAGTGAAAGTCAAATGCAGAGCTAAGTTGTCCTATCACGCTGTCATGCCACGTGGAAGGAATGATTATGTTCTAAAAGTCAATGATTACTTGGTTCTTTGTTTTAAGTACTAGTAGACAGTGAATTTATAGCCTAATATATGTTAGGTTGATGAACTTATATTCTTAATTTTTATTTAAATTTTCCAAAATAAAGTCCTTTTTTGGCCACTGTTTACTGTCAAGTTTTGGTGCTGTTTTTAATGGAGGAGTACAACTGTATCTTCAGATAGTGCCCCATTAGAACTAGAGAGAGTTAAAAAATGGAGAAAACAAGCCAAAGGTGCTTGGCAAGGAGTGAGGGTCAAGGGAAGAAGCTAATGAGAAAGGCGGATGACAAGAGTATGACATATGGCTTATCAGGTACATTGTGCTTCAGTGGATTATTTTTATTGAGTGTTTTCAATTCATTAGATGAAGTGGCCATTTAACATAAATATGAGCCCTATAAAAACCTTTGTAGGTTCGCTTCATCCATGTTGAGTGGTCCAACAGCTTCTGTGAAATATCATTTTTCATACTACTTTACAGGTTTGATTTGATATTTATTTGCTTACTTCCCAAGACATGTTTTCTGAACATGGATTTCAAACATTTTGTTTTAATAAGATAATAAAACGCATCATTTGGCCTTTGTTAGAATTCTAAAATATAGCAGGCATTTGCAATAAGACTGTCTTATAAAATATTCCCACTAAACACAATAGACTACCTTTCCACTAGAGAGCTTCTTACCTTCTCTCTCTCCTTAGTTTGTCAAAAATGTTCAATTGTTTTTAATAACAAGCTTTCATTTGAGGGTAAGCCAATGAGAAAGATCCACTAAACTGTCTACGTGAATCTCAGACGTAGGGAATTAGAAATCTTTCCTTAGTGGAGCAATTAATGGCTGCAAATGAAGACATACATTCTTGTGTAATTGAGTATATGAAATCAGGGTCACAGGTAGAGGCTTCTTTTTTTTAAGGTTTTTGTTTCCTATCTTATGTTTGAGAAAGCAACTATGTACAGAAGTGAACAGTTTCCTGTTGTTTTTTATTCTTTATTATTTGTTATTCATAATTACTTATTAGTGAATATCCTGGATGTTACCTTAAAGGAGGTAGGTATGGTTAACACACGTTGATAATTTCTCACTTAATAAAACTTCTTATCTACTGAAGACAGAAAGAAGAACACTGCCTAAGAAGCAAGTTCTAAATAGATAAATATTATGTAGGGTTTTGCAAGCAGAAATTACTCCAGATACCTTAACAAAAAGGAAGACTTGTAAGAAGAGTAATGAGATATCTCAAGAAGCCGATGAAAACTGAATAGCTGGAATTAAGAAGGAAAGGAACCTGGCCACCCCTGGTCTTAGCAGAAGGGTGTGTGAACATTCTTTTTGAAGAGCTGCTTTTAACACTGAGCTCCAGGGACTGAGAGTCTGTGTTTCCTTGCACTACCTTTCATAGTCCTGGGAGAGATAAACTCACTTTCTAAGGAAAAATCCAGTTTAGAATTAGGCTGATCCTTTCTTGCGTACCTGTGTAGACTACACTTCAGAGCTACTGCCTATTTCTTATTTTTGGGTTAAATTTACTGAATTCCTTTAACCATCTTTTTTTTTGTGGAGACGTTTTCCAGGCCTTTCTCATAATCCAGGTTGCTTTCTTCTGACTGCAATCCATTCTGATAGTGTTCTTAAAACATGATGCTATAGATGTGGTTGAACAGTGCAGAGAATATGGGAATTCTTCCTTCCTTTGATCTGCTAATGGGATCTTATATTCCATTAAGTGCCTTAACAACCATGTCAATCTGGTAAGCTCGTTTTGAAATTGCAGTCAACTAATTTTAAAAGGTTTCCTTTATGCTTACTTCTTTATCTACCCCTCCTCAACTCCCCGCTCTCTCTCTCTCTGTCTCTCTTTAACCCAAACTTGTTCAGTCAGGCATCACTTGCCTATTTTGCCATGGATTTTTCAGGGCCATAACACAGAACTTCACACTTGTCAGATTTCACTCTGGTTTCCCACTCAGTATTCCAAATTATATAGACAATTTTTATTTATTTATTTTAAATCCGAGGATCATTTCTTTATATAAAAGTTTTTATTATAAAAGCAATTCACCACGCATTTGCAGATACTTTAGATAAACTGAAAAGTATAAGGAGAAATTGAAAATTAATTGCAGTCCCTTTTCTTAGGGACAGAGTGATACTTCAATGTAGTAATTATTTTATATGATCTCATTTGAGATAACAGAATTCTATGAAGGTATCATATTTCGACTTACACAGCCTGCCGACTCCTTTTTATTTTCACAAATAGACACGGCCCTGTGAATAGCTCCAGTGGATTTTATGTAGTTTAACCAGTCTTTTCTGTGATGACCAATGCACTCAACCCCTCAGAGTCTGTATTGATTCATTATTTTCAAGTACCAAAAGGACTAATGGACACACGAAAGCATCTAACAATCAGTTGGCTGTTCTGGCTAAATGATGCAAAACAACCAGCTCCAGAGTCTTTTCCTTCTTTAACTGGACCATTTGAGACTTAGGCCCAAGGTCAAGAAATTCACACCAAAATTTTCATGATAGGAATCTTTTATTCTTGCTTATACAAACCTGTTTACGTGTAGCAGGGGGATATCGGCTGAATGTAAACCCTAGGTCAGTGAGGACTCAAATCATTTTCAAATCAGGTTAAATTTGCCATTTCTGTTGCTTTCAACAGAGAGCAGGGGGTCTCCAGAGCTTGCAACTTGACAGGTCTGCAACCTTCATTGTTCTCCACCAGCAGACAGGATGTGATCCATGTGGCATTACCTTATGTAAAGCATGAGACCACTGTGTCCTTTAGTCATCTGTGGGGCACAACAGTGTGTTGCTTAAGAGAGTGTTCCTCTTCAGCTTGAACTCTGAAAAATGATCTTGGAGTGACTTTTCTTAATGGCAAACTGTGGTGTTTATTTGTACAAAAAGTCACAGTGTGGTTACTTCTTTGCATGAGCTAATTTTGGCTTTTATCCAGAATAAAATTGAAGCAGTGGCAAAGTGCAGCACCAGATGTTAGAAATCTAGTTTTTTTCCTTGACAAAAACAATCTATAATGTAACCATGAAAAAATTCACCTCAGTTTCCCCATTGGTAAATTGATTATAAGGAAAATGGATTCTAGCAGGTTTCACATGAAGCATTGGGAAACTCAGTTGTGTATGATTCCCAGATTCCCAATCATCATGGTCATTACTCTTGTACTGACATTTCTGTTCCTCAGTGATCTTTGTTTTCTATACCTAAGACAATTCCAACAACAAATCCATATTTAATGGCAACGAATAAAGTTACTTTTGTTCCTTGGACATCCATTTCCTTATTTTGTAAAGTAAGAACATCATACTCAAATTACTGTTTTTGAAGGGTTTTTTTTTAAAAGCTGTGAAACACTTTCTTCAATGAAACTTTTTATTTGACCTTCTTCATATCTCTACAACTTTGTTTATTTCCTCTGTCAATATCACCACTACCTTAGTAAAGGCCATCATCTCCCACTATCATTATTGTAGCAGCCTTTCAAATGTTTTCTTGTGTCTTCTTCTAATTTATTTTCCACACTGTATTAAGAGGAAGCTAAAATGCAAATCTACTAATGTTATATCACTTGTTTAAAATTCTTCCACTATTTCTCCTCAAATTTGATCTGAAGACTCAACACAACCCCAGTAATAATTCTGCCATATTTTTGGGAAAAATCAACAATCCAATTCTAAATTTATATGGAAATTCAAAGGATCTAGAATAACCAAAAAATTGTGAAAAAGAAGAACGAAGTTGGCATACTTAATTACAAGGCGAATCTACAAGAGGGATGATGTCAGCAAGATGGCAGAGTAGGAAGCCCTGAACTCTCCTTCCTCTCCCAAACATACTGATTCAGTAACAGTTCACAAACTCCCTTTGTGAGAAAATAATAAAAAGGCTCCTGCACTGCACCACAGGTAAACACAAAACCAGACTCACCTAAGGCAGTGGGGAGATTTGGGACACTCTCTTACTAAAGTCCCTGCCTCTAGCACAGTGCCATGTGATTCAAGGATAAATCCCAAGTTTTCATCTCCTAGGGGAGAGACAGGGTTGGTTTGTGTGTCAAGTGTCCTAAATTTTCTGAGGGGAATCCCCAGAGGACTGGCTTCCATCTTGCCAGTTCTGGAGATCTAATGGGTCTGGCACAGTCTAACCACCTGGGAGAGAATGGAGATGGCAGCTTTTGCTGGTTAGATGCCGTACATCATTCCCTGCTCAGCACAGAGTAAGTGGGTAAAAAATACGTCTTGGGGAAGAAAAGACTTGATCTGTGTATCCAACACCCTAATTTCTCTAGGATTGTCCAACAAACTGGCATATGGCTTGCAAGTGTTGGAGCTCAGATGAGTCTAGCACAGGCTGTCTATCCTCAGAGGGGAGAATGGAGACAGCACTTTGGACTGGTAGGTGCCAAAGCTTTACACACTGGGTCAGCACAGTACAGTACAAACATACAAAAACCACAGCTGCCTGCATCTCTCTGGGAAGGGAGACAGTTGGCACAAGTCCCTAGAATCTCTGGCTGGACTGATTGGCAGGAGTTTTCTCTTATATGATGTCAGTTTATAAAGACTGAAAAGGTGTCTGCTTTGTCTCATGAGCAGACAGCTATACAGAGAGTCAAGGAAAATAAAGAATCAAGCAAAAATGTTCCAATGAAGGAAATAAATGTCCAGAAACCAACCCTAATGCAATGAATTTATATGAATTACCAGAGAAAGCATTCAAAATAACTGTCATAAAGATGCTCACCAAGGTAAAGAAAAAAATATATAAACAAATGAAGAATTTAACAAAGAGATAAAAAAATTAAAAACTATGAAACAGAGATCATGGAGCTAAAGAACACAATCATTGAACTGAAATTTTACTAGAGATGTTCAACAACTGACTAGATCAAGCAGAAGAAAGAATTAATGAACACAAGACAGGTAATGGAAATAATTTGGTCGGAGGAGTAAAAGAAAAATGAATGGAAAAGAATGAAGAAAGCTTGAGGGAATTGTGGGACACTATCAAATGAAGCAATATGTGCATTCATTACAGGAGTCTCAGAAGGAGAAGAGAGGAAGAACCAGAAGAATTATTCAAAGAAATAATGGCTCAAAATTCCCAAATCTGGGGAGGGAAATGGACTTCTTGATCCAAGAATCTTAAAATACATCTAATAAAATGATCCAAAGAAATGCACACTGAGACACATAATCAAATTCTCAAAGTCAAGTGTCAAAGAAAAAGAGATTTTTGAAATGAATAAGAGAAAGGTCAATTTCCACATACAAAGAAACCTGCAAAAGATTATGAGAAGTTTTTGTTTGTTTGTTTGTTTGTTTTTTAGCAGAATGTTGCAGACCAGAAGACTGATTTAAAGGGCCGAAAGATAAAAACCCACAAACCAAGGATACTATACCTGGCAAAACTGTTCTTCAAAAATCAGGGAGAAACAGATTTTTCCAGACAAACAAAAGCTGAGGCAGTTCACCATCACTAGAGGTGCCTTACAAGAAATGCTAAAGGGAGTTCTTCAGTATGAAATAAAAGGACACTGAACAGCAGCATGGTAGCATAAGAAAGTATAAATTGATTTGGTAAAGGTAAATATATAGACAAACAACTGAATACTATATTACTCTAAGGGTAGTGAATAAATCAAGTTTAATTCTAGTATAAAAATTAAAAATATTGAAGACAAAGGCATTGAAAATTACTGTAGCTAAAATACATTAAAAGGTATAGAATAGAAATAGAAGTAAAATGTGACAACAATAATATATACTGGGATGGAGCAGTGAGCTAAAATATATAATTTTTTTAACCTTATTTTTTATTGAAGTACAGTTGATTTACAATATTTCAGATGTTCAGCAAAATGATTCAGTTTTTGTGTATCTTACACCTGTCAGGATGGCTATTATCAATAAAACAAAAGATAACATGTGTTGGCAAAGATGTGGGAAAATGAAAACTCCTGCATACTTTTGATGGGAATGCAAAATGGTGAAGCCTCTGTGAAAAACACTATGGTAATACCTAAAAAAATAAATGTAACTATCATATGCTCCAGCAATCCCACCTTTTTGATATTTATCCAAAAGAATTTAAATTAAGATCTTGAAGAGATATTAGCACTCTTGCATTCACTGCAGTACTAGTCACAATAGCCAAGATCTGAAAACAGTCTAAATGTCCACTGACAGATGAATGAATGAAGAAAATGTGGTATATACACCCAGTGGAGTACTATTTAGCCTGAAGATAGAGGAACCTTGTAACATGTGACAGCATGGATGCACTGTGAGGACATTATGCTAAATGAAATAACTCAGTCACAGAAAGGAAAATATTGCATGATTCTACTTAACATACGAGGTATCTACAATAGTTAAATTCATAGAATCAAAGAGTGGTATGATGGCTGCAGTGGCTGAGGAAAGGGGAAATAAGAAGTCACTAATCAAGAGGCATAAAGTTCCAGTTAAGTCAGATGCAGAAACTCTAGAGATTGGCTGTGTAGCTTTATATTCTTACTATAGTCAACAATAATTTATTATACACTTAAAATTTTGTTAAAAGGGTACATCTCATATTAAGTGCTCTTAGTCTACACAAAATTTTTAAAATAGTATTTTAAAAGGGTCTATTGTAGAAGCCAATAACCGCAGTGCTTTCGGTCCCTGTATTTCTGTTGAAGATGTCTTCTAGACTTGTATCCAAGTCCTGATGACTTCTTATAAAGCTTAAATATAAAATGACACTAAAAATTCAAGGAACTCAGAATGACCTGGCTGTATAAAATTTTAAATTTAAAAATAAAACACAAAGCTACTCTAGTTGACACTGTAGTACTGGCCTGAGGATAATAAATTGGTTAATTGAACAGAATAGACCAAGATGTGGACTAGGTATAATTCCATTTTTATGTGGTCATTTGATTTTCAATAAAGGCAGCAGAGCAATTCAATGGGGGAAAATACCTTTTCAACAAAGTGGTTCCTAAACCACTGGAAATCCATATGGAAAATAATGAACCTTGACTTGCTTCATACCATATGCAAAAATTAATTCAAGATGCATCCTGGACCTAAATGTAAAAGTCAAAACTATAAAGCTTTCAGAAAGAAACATAGGGGAATATTTCTGCAATCTGAGATAGGCACAGTTTAGGATAGGCAAAGCTTCCAAAGATAGGACACAGGAAAAAATAACTATATACAAAGTGATCATTAGATTTCATAAAAATGAAAACTTCCACTTATCAAAAGACATCTTCAAGAAAATGAATGGTCGTGCTGCACACTGGGAGGAAATATTTGTAAAACATCTATCTAACAAACAACGGGTATCCAAAATACAGAAAAAAACTCAATAAAAAGACAAGTTATCTGGTTAAAAATGGCCAATATATTTGAACAGACAGTTCATAATAGATGGAATACAAATGGAAAAAGAACACATGAAAAACAATTTAACATTATTAAATTGCCAGAGAAATCAAGTTAAAATAAGAAGTTACCACTATATATTGCCCAGAATGGCTTCATTTGAAGACTCATAGTACCAAGTGTTTGCATGGATGTAGGGCAATTAGAGGTCTCATTCACGTTTGGTGGGTTTGTAAAGTCTCAGTTTTTGAAAAAGTTATGAAAGTTTATTATGAAACTATACATACACCTGTCCTATCACCCAGCAATCCCACTGCGAGGTATGTACCCAAGACAAGTGAAAGCATATGTCCACAAAAAGGCTTGTAAAATAATGTTCATTGGAACTTTGTTCATAATTGCCAGAAGTAGAAATGTCACAGGATTCCATTAATAGGAGAATGAAAAGGTTGTAGTATATCCACACAATGTAAAACTATTCAGCAATAAAGGGGAGTGAACTACTGATCCCATGCAGCAGCATGCATGAATCTGGAAAATTTTAAGCTGAAGGAAAGTTCTAGAATGAGCAAAACCAGCCTGTTGTGGAAAAATAACAACAGGGTTTCATCTGGGGTGGAGGCAGAGATTTACTGATAAGGGAGATGAAGTATCTTTCTGGGACTAATGTAGCATCTTATATCTTGATAGGGATTTGACTATAAGTAAATTTTGTCTCGAAGAAACAAATATTGAGTTATAATGATATACATCCTGAAGCGTTTGAGGAAGTGTACTGATATCTACAACTAACTTTGAAGTGCATGATTAGAATGGACTGATGAATAGAGGAATGGATAGATAATAGAAAAGTGATAAAGTACAGTAAATTATTAGTCCTAGAATCTCGGTACAGAGTTTATGGCTGTTCACTGTAAAATTCTTTCAACCACTCTATATGTGTGAAAGCTATCATAACAGAATGTCTTTGTTTTCCTAAACTTTGCCATGAGTTTCTATTGCCATCAAAAGAATGTAAAATAACTTAGCAGCTCCTACAAGACTGTTGTTTGCTTTCTTTCCAGTCTCAAACTCTGGGCTTACCTTTTTCTCTTTTCTATCTTTTATCATGTTACTTCTCACATCGTATTGTGATTGCCTCTTTACTTCTGGGACTCTCCTACTAGACAGCAGAATCTCCAAAACCACCGATGTTGCAAGAGTCCTGTTTACTCTTACAACATCATTGCCTGCACAGTTCCTGGTAGCTGGTAAGTGTTAGCAAATGCAAAGGACATAGCTACAGGGGCTGATTTTCATGAATGTGGATGGATTTTAAAACCTAGAAAATTTTGTTTCTAGATTGACTTTTCCTTTCCAATTATGTAGAGTAAATGACTGACATTAAGCTTTTAATTTCCAAGGCATCCATTTCAAAAGACATCCATCTTGAATAAACCTATTGCCAGCTGTATGACACAGCTACTAGCAAAACAACCAAGTAAGAAACTTGGCCACCCACGCACATGAAGCTCTTCTTTCAGAAAACCCTGGGCACCTTAGATAGCTGACCACTTGAGAGACCCTGCCTTCACTCTCTTATGCTCTAATTCCTGCTATGATGCCTCAAATTAGTCAATCATAAATGACCCTGGAAAACCCTAGACACTTACCCCTTACACCCTAATAAATACAGAAGCCCAGGTCAGTGGTCTTTCTCTCTCTGCCTCACTGTGTGACGCTGGGGCATACCCTTCAAGGACCTGTGAGTAATAAGCCTTGTTCCTCAAAGTTCCCTAATGGTTTTGGCTGAAGTGTATCCTACAATCATAAGAACCACGAGGACCAGCCTGGCCACAGCATTGGCCCCAGAGGGAGAAATGTCTATGGGACTTGCTAGGAGTAACACAGCTCAGGCAAGTGCCCCAGGCACTCCTACCCGAGACCGTCACCATCACTAGGCTGGAACCAGCACAGCCGATTATCTCAGTGATACTTGTGGGAGTGAGTTGTAAATCAGGAAAGATGGCAATCTGCCTCCCTTGCTATAAGAATGGCTAAGACTTAACTTTTTAACTTTCAGTGTCTGGGCAATAACACCAACAAAACCCCAAATATTCAGAATTATCCAAGGCAGAAGGAACAATGGAGGGAAGGCCCAAATTTTGGTTAAATTAGCTAAAATGAATAACTTTGAGATAAAACTCTACATTAAAAAATAAGAACTTTTTAAAGGGCTGCATGCCCAAACCATTGCTTTTCCTATAATAAAAGGAAAATCTTTGCATTTTAGTGTAAATAAATTATACCTCAAAAAAGTTGAAAAATTGTTTGAGCTGATATTATGGGATGTGCAGTGAAGTTGGATTTGCTTAACAGCTAAGTTAAATAAATGCATACATTTGTTACATGTATTGAAAGATACCTGCAAAGAACCTAATGTATTGCTAGTATCAATACCAGTTATTGCCTGGTAAAGAGTTAATAAAAATTTCGATGATTTAAAGGACAATTGTTCCATCAGTCTAGCATCTTTTCTTAGTTCATTGTGCTGGCTTTTGCCTTACCCTTATTCTTCTATACCCCACACCAATGTGCATGTGAAAGAATTAAATGTAAAAATATAGTTATCTGGAAAACAATTTGCCAAGTAGAAAGTATCTTGCGTAGTGCTTTTTTAACATTGAAAATATTCAATATATATGCTTATTCATACATACATATATACATATATTTTTGAGTGATAATAATCGCCAGAAGTTTGATAATGTGTTAATTTTGTTGCTTTCTGGAATAGATGAATAAATCTAAAATCTACATTAAGATAGTTATTTAGATCTAAAACTAATATTATGTTACTATTGAGTTCATGGAAAGCAAGAACAGATACGGACAAGATGTTGTGTGAGACTTTTTTTGTTGCTCTGAATTTGATGCTAATGTCTTGCAACTGAAAACAGTAGCAATTAAGCCCCTCACATTTTGGATTAACTGTCTTTATATTTGGACCCGGTTGCTGACCTGACCATAGAACCATGAAAGGAGAGGCTGAACCAACCTGGCTTTCGCCACCTACCATGCCTGCTTTTCTTCCTCCTCCTTATATACAAGAAGTGTGAAGGGAAAAAGAGAGACAGGAATTGGGAGTGTATTGTTTATGATGAGCTATTGTTTTCTTCCTTTTCCCATTGGTGGACAAGCACTCATTGAGATTGGGATCATAGGAGGGAAAGACTGATTTGTTTGTTTGTTTGTTTGTTTGCTGGATGCTTGCTCTGATGTAGAGCCCACATTGTTGGTCCCCTCTGGAACAGCCTTGGGAGTGAGTGCATAGGGCTGAGCTTGGGGCTGAGGTCTATTTGACTTGGGTCATGAACTTCGAGTCAGGTACCCACATTTCACCTGAAGATTACTAAAGTTGGGGGCTTTGTTAAAGTAATCTAAGCCAGTGGGGTGGGAAGGGATTATGAAGTTGTGTTTGGGAAGAAAAGATGTCTCTTCATCCTCTCCCAAAGATTTTGGAGGATTTCAATGATTCCAAAAGATTCACACAGAAGGGGCATGAAGTTTAAGGGAGGAGGTCGATGGCTATGCAAGAATATGTGACAACAAAAGAAAGGGATTGGGAGTATGGTTTGTTGGATCCAGAAGAGCTATGGCTGCAGAGCAGCAGAGGGCCAACGCTCCAAGAAGACCATGCATGTCAGCTATAAGGAGGCTTCCATACTAGCGGGGACCACCAGAATCAGAAGGTGCTTTCTTGACTTAATGTGCACTTACTCAGTCCTGCCGAAACAGACACAATGAAAGAAGATGTAAAAGAGATCTCAGAGCCAAAATTCCCCTCCTCGCTTACCCCACTCCATACCCAAGCTGGTGCGGGAAAATCTGTGATAGAGAAGATCGCATCTCTTCCCTAGGCAAGACTTTATATTTGTCAGTCTTATGCTGTGGTAACAAATTAACCTTAAAACTAGTGAATTTGCAGAAGGGGCATGTTTGGGTCAGGGGAATCCAATTTGTGCAATTTTCCATTTGCTGATCTTGGTTTATAAAATATTCACTTCTAGTGTTAGCTGTGTCCTGTTATTCAGAAGTACAGGGATATATCTGTTTAAACTTATTTTAATAACAGATTGACAACCTAAGTTAGAGAGTTGCCCATTGGTAACCACAATACCTCTTCTTCTCATCGCCAGTGTGTCCAGAGAGAAATGGTGTCCTTTTGCACAACTGTCTAGGATGTATCAAGTATGAATCCCCTGAGGTAGGATATTTTGGCTAAATATTTTCTCTTCTCTATTAACTCTGCAAGGCCCATAATTAGAAATAAGAGCCCATACTTTTGCTTTTTAACTAGTGTTTATTTAGCCTTACAATGAGGAGTACATTAAAATTTTCTTTGTTTCAAAGAAAACATAAGTTATAATTTAGACCAACTTATCGTCGTATAGTGTTACCCTTTTTGTTTCTTTTCAAAGACAGTGATCCTTTCAGTGCTTGGGTATCCTCTTTTGTGTTTTCTGTGTGCGGTGGCATGGGACTTGCTCCATGATAAATTCTGAAAGATAATAGATGTCATGAGATATTCTTCTCTAAGGTTTCATTTCTTTGGATAGTATTTCAATAATCTGCAGTACTGGTTTATCCCTCCTAATCATGCTTGGAACACCCTAGTGAGCTCTGATAGGGTGTATAGGAAAGAAAAGGAAAAGACTTTGCCCTTAGAGTTCTTAGACTAAAGGAGAAAATATGAGAGAGAAAAAGCTTTCCATCCTGCCCGTTCCTTTCTCACCCTTCCTCCAAGAACAGATACAATAAAAACTCAGTAACATAACTCTAAGACATCATGGTCTGGGCTATCTAAAATGGTATGCACAGGAAGATGGCCGACCAAGATGTCCCTTGCTCAAATCTCTCTCTCAGAAACAATAATTTGGCATCCATCCATGGACAAAAGTATTTTTGTGGAAGATCTGAGAGTTAGGTAGGAGACCCCAGTGCACTCTAAGACTGAAGGGAGCCATTTTAAGAAGGCAGGTTGGAAAACTGTTCAGAATAGAATAGCTGGAAAAACTTCTCAAATCTTGGGAGGGATATGGTCATCCAGGTATAGGAAGAACCCTTGGCCAGCCCAACCAAAGACGATTACTCTGAGATACATTATAATCAAAATGTTAAAAGTTGAAGATAGAGAATTTTGAGAGACTTATTTCATACAAGATTTCTTTGCAGAAACCTTGTAGGCCAGGAGGCTGTGGTAGGATATATTCAAAGTGCGGAGAAGGAAATCCATCAATAATACATCTGTAAAACTTCCTTTGGAAATGAAGGAGAGATAAAGACATTCACAGACAAACAAAAGCTTAATAACCAGCTTAATAGCGAACAAACAAACGAACAAAAAACCCAAATCTGATTAAAATGGGCAGAGGACCTGAACAGACATTTCTCCAAAGAAGATATAAAAATAGCCAACAGGTACATGAAAAGATGCTCAGTATCACTAATCATCAGGGAAATGCAAATCAAAACCACAATGGGGTATTGCCTCACATTTGTTAAAATGGCTGTTGTCAAACAGACAAGAGATAAGTGTTGATGAGGATGAGAAGAAAAAGAAACTCTTTTGTACCTTTAGTGGGAATGCAAATTGATGCAGCCACTATGGAAAACAGTATGGAGGTTCTTCAAAAAATAAAAAATTGAGCTACCATATGATCCTGCATTCTCACATTTAGGTATATATCCAAAGGAAATGAAATCACTGTCTTGAAATGATACCTGCATTCCTATGTTTACTGTAGCATTATACCCAATAGTCAAGACATGGAAACAACCTAAGTGTCCATCGATGGGCAAATGGGTAAGGAAGTTATGATACACACACACACACACAAACACACACACACACACACGCACACACAATGGATTATTATTCAGGTATAAAAAAGAAGGAAATCTTGCCATTTGCAATAACATGGATCAAATCTGAGGGCTAATTGGAATAAGTCAGACAGAGAAAGACAAATACTATATAATCCCACTTGTATGTGAAATCTTAAAAAAGATGAACTTATAGAAGTAGAGAGTAGAAGTGTGGTTGCCAGGCACTGGGGCATGGAGAAAACAGGATGATTTTGGTCAAAGGGTACAAAGTTCTAGTTACAAGATGAATAAGTTTTGGGGATCTAATGTACAGCATGGTGACTATAGCTAATAATATTGTATTATACACTTAAAAGTTGCTAAGAGAGGTCTTAAGTGTTCTCACCGAATATCAAAAAATACTGTAATACTGTGAGATGATGAATGTTAACTAAACTTATTGTGGTAATTATTTTGCAATATATATGAGTATCAAATCATCATGTTCTACATCTTAAACTTACATAATGATATATATCAATTATATCTCAATAAAACTGGAAAAAATAAAGTAGTCATGAACCTTTCAGCATCATATTAATTCTCTTAGTTAGGAATGCGTGGGACCAAGGATGCTAAGGGCTGTTATGCAAACACAGAGAAGAGTCAGGAATTGAGTTTCTGAATGATTGAGTTTGGATATGGATTCTTTGTCTCTGACTATATCCCCAAATAAATTAGAAAATTATACTTTCATTATTTGCTGGTTTTATCTGAGTCTGTACATTTTAATATTATTTCACCTCTTAAATAAAGAGGTAATTGTATGCATAACCACTTAGAACCGCCAAAAATATTGCAAGGTAAATAAGGTGATATCCAAAGTTATAAAACACAAAGGTCAAATTTTAGGTACTCTATTCATCTATTTCCCTCAGAACGTGCTGTCTAGTCTTGAATGTATAATGACATGCACTCATTGAAATCTGTACTTTAAAAAATAGGCACATTAGTTTGTCACACTATAAGCTTGTTCTCTTGAGAATAGATCCCAAAGGCATTGTTTCCAAAACAATTTTATACGGATGAAGAGTGTTGGCCAATTACACGAATGAAGCTTCATAAAACTGCAGGATTGCTTAATGTTACGTCTGTTGACATTTCTTAAACTTCTTTTGGAGAGTTTGATTTTTTTAATCAAATAATTAATCTAAGGAAATTCCATTGAATGTCTCTTAGGTATCAAACATTGTATTAGGTACAGGGAAGCTAAAAATACAATAGAATTCAGTCCTTAACCCAAGGACCCCAGTGGTACAGAGAGAAGGATGTGATGAGCTTTGCTGGGTAGGTGTTCTGGAAGGCTCCACAGAGATGATGTTTAATCTGAATAAGCAGAATTTAGAAGGAAAAGTATGATCCTTTTAGGTGAATAAAGGGTAGAAAAGAATTCATAGCAGAGGAGTTATCATGGACAAAGGCTTGAAAGAATGAAATTCCATGTTGCATTTGGGTAACGAGAAGTAGTTTGATGTTTCGGGAGCACAGAATATAAGGAGGCATTAAAGGAGATCAAATGGTACAGCCTGCAAAGGACCTGGCTAGCCATATGTATGCATTTCCTAGGGCTGCCATAGCAGATTACCAGGAACTGAGTGGCTTACACCAACAGTAATTTATTTTCTCACCGTTCTGGAGGCCAGCATTTTGAAATCAAGGGGTTAGTAGGGCCACACTCTTTCTGAAGGCTCTAGGGAAGAATCCTTCTTTGCAGCCTCCTACCTTCTGGTGGTTGCTTGCAATCCACAACGTTCTTTGCCTTGTAGCTGCATCATTCCAATTCTCCCTCATACAGCCTTCATACAGTCTTCTTGCCTCTGTGTCCAAGTTTCCCCCTTCTTATGAGGCCATCAGTCACTGAATTTAAGGCCCATCCTACTCCTGTATGACCTCATCTTAAACTTGATTATATCTGCAAAGACGGTATTTCCAAATAAGGCTACGTTCACAGGTTCTGGGTGGACATATATTTTGTGGGGACACAACCTAACCTAGTATATCATGTAAAAATGCACAACAGATGGTAGCTATTAATAAATCTCCACACTGTGGTAGAGTGTGGAGGAAACAGCTGAGAAGTAACCAGGTGTGAGGAGATCATTGAGGAGACCACTAGGGTATCTGAGGCAAGAGACCATGTGGGTTCATCGAAGGTTGGCCCACCTCCTTCCTTCTGACCATTTCTCATTTATTTGTTCATTATAAACCCTATTCTGTCTTCTCCTGACTTCTCTGTGCTGGTTGATTTTGGTTGAAACAGATTCTAAATGCTCTTGATAGAAGTTCTTAGATGTCATTGAACAGTGATATTTAAGGAAAAATAGTGTTTTGCTAAAAGATGGTGAAGAGATTTTTCTGGTTAGTTCTTATGTTCTATGTACTCTCAATGCTTCCAACAGGTAATACTTAGTGACCAAAAGCTTCTTCAACAAGGTGATAACAACTTGAGGACTGTTAAAATTTTTTTTTCATAAATGCCTAAGTTGTGGGGATTCCATTTCCAGGTGGAGCTGGAAAACTGATATGAGGAAAGATTAGAATTCTAAAAATTAATTCAATTGTATTGAACTTCTAGTTTTCTAAGGCATTTTTTAAAAAAATTGTGGTACACATAACATAAAAGTTATCATTTTAACCATTTTCAAGTATACAATTCTGTGGCATTAAGTACATTTCACAATGTTGTGCAACCATCACCACTATCTTCTAGAACTTGTTATCATCCCACAAACTCTACCCAAAACAGTAATTCCCCTTTCCCCCTCCCCAACCCTGGTAGTCTATTCTACTTTCTGTCTGTATGAATTTACCTCTTCTAGGAACTTTATATAAGTGGAATCATACAGTATTTGTTCTTTTATGTCTGGCTTATTTCATTTAGCATAATGTTTTCAAGGTTCATCCATATCACAATATATGTCAGAATTCCCTTCCTTTTTTAGGGCTGAATAATATTCTATTGTGTCCATAATACCTCATTTTGTGTATCCAGTTTTCTGCTGATGAACATATGGGTCATTTTCACCTTTTGGCTCTTGTGTAAAAGGTTGGTATGAACATTGGTATGCGTGTGTCTGTTTGAGTTCCTGTTTTCAGTTCTTTTGGGCACCTACCTACAACCAAAGCATTTTTGCATATATCACCTTCTTTTAATTCTCTGTGGTAGACTCATCAGAGGCTATTATTCTCATTTTGCAGATGTGGAAATTGAAACGGAGATATAAAGTGATTTGCCCAAGGTCATCTAGCAAGCTGGAATAGAATTGGGAGGAGAATTCAGACCTCCTGATCCATCCAGTGCTGTTCCCACTCTACCTTGCTACCATCCCATTAGGCTGATTTGTTGCTGAGGTGGAATCAAGCTATATGTTATAGCATATTGATTAGCATAGTAACTTTTTTGGAATTTCTGAGGAACCACATCCCACATCCAAGTGATGAACCGTCTATCTAGACACACTTGTCTGTATTTTGTGCATCAAGGCCATGCCAGGAGCTTCTGTTTTGGTTTGTTTTTTAGATGTTTCTTAACATGTTTCAAGATGCAACTTATACCACCATAATGGTTGCAAAGACACTCCTCTTAACCCACATGCATCACTGTGAGATGCCAAATGCATACCTTTTCTTTCCATGATCTAAGGACGACCAGTCAATTCACTCAGTCCAGTGCATGAGCCACTCAAATCTACCATTCTGGAAGTTCATAGATCCAATAAGTGTTAATGAGCTACTCTTGTGTTCACACAATACCCAAAACTTATGGTTATAGCTCTTGGAAATGTGGTGGAGAAAAGATACTTGGTGATTTCCAGAATTATATGAATGAATTGGTTTTGTGTAGGTACCACTTTTGTTCTACAATTGTTTTAGCTGCACCAAGTAAAGTTCTTAAGAGTTTGGCCAAGCTTTCCATTCATGTAACCGGGAGCCCAGTGTTCCATCCTGTGGACCTGGGGGAGCATTTCCAGGCTTCCTCACTGTCTTTAGAGGGCTTGCGCTCTCTGGGCTTCAGGTCTTGAGCAAGGACCCTGTTTATTCAAAGAGAATTCCTTCCCCTTCTCCCACAGGAGTTTGGTTTTCATCTATGACTGGATCATGTTAGGAGTTATCTTTCAATTTTTGGCTACCGCAGCCAGCACACTCTGTTAGCTAACTGCATTTTTTTTTGTCAAACTACAGACCCAGAGGCACTGTAAAAAGTTCAGATCTGACACACTAAGGGGAAAAAGAAGAAGAATAAACAAGCATGCTGGGAGTTTTCTACTGTGTGAGGGTACAGACACACTAGAGTTCTCAGCATCTTTTGCATACCATGACCATAGTTTGAGAGGTAGCCAAGTCCAACGAGGAGTTAGACTTCAGAAATTTCATGCCTCCCTCAAGAGCATTGTTACTGATCTAAGACATGGACTGAATTTGAACCAAGTTCTCTTTGTTATGTTTCTAAGTCCAAAACAGGGAGGGAGATAATCACTTTCCTTCTCCTCCCAACAAGCCTTCCCCATGTAATGACGGGCTTTGTTCTAGGGAGTACATTTCTCAAGTGTACTCTCATGCCTGGGTAGTTTGGCAGGCTTTCTGATGCTCTGGGGCAATCTGAATCACACCTGAGGCTGATGGGTTGCTGACATATGGAGCTTTAATTAAACCAAGCTGAGAAAGGAGAGCATCTGGAAACCAGGGCTGGGCCTTGGAAGGGCCTGGGTTGTGCTTTTTTTGATTGTGTTTTTTTTTTTTCAGAGACCATGTTTATCTTTTCTACCAAAAAAAAAGAAAAAAATTGGAATAACATGAATAACCAGATTGACCTTGGTCAAAATGTTGTGTCAAGAGAGATTTGTTTTCTTTTGTGAGTGTTATAGGCAATACTTGAAAGAGTTGAAGGGGGATTTGGTCATGAGAACAGCTGTTTGAAGGACACATGACTTCTCCCTCTCAACAGAACATGTCCCAAGATTGATCGTCATTGACCTTGACCATTAAGTCCAAGGTGAGCCAAAAGCACATACTAGGCGATGATGTTCCAATTAAGGACTTGCAGCTGATGACTACTGTAAAGGTTTGGTGATACAGAATATAATTCCCTGCTCTTAAAAGGGAACTATTGATAAAATTTAGTCTATCATTGCTTTTGACTGTATGAAAAATTAACTGTAGCTGCCGTATGGGTCAAAGTTGAATTGTTACTAACTTATAAGAAAAAGTCAGTGTATTTCCATTTATTAAGCATTTATTCTGATCTAGGCATGCATTTGATACTAAGGGTTCAAGTATTCATTCTTTATTAACTCATTCATCAAATACTGTGTGTCTATTTTGTGCCAGGCACAGTTTTAGATAAAATGTGGGATCACTGGGGATAAAATGGTGAACATGGCAAAGTATTCGTTCTCATGGAGTTTGCTGATGACAATAAAAAAGTAAGCCAAGAAACCAATGGTATAACTTTAGAGAGTGATAAGAGATTTGAAGAAAAGCAAAATGAAGATAATATGCCACATATATCTTTGTGTATTTGCCCACATGCCCAACAAAGTTTTACTGGGGGCTGTCCACATAACCAGTATTGTGCCAGCACTGAGGAGCTGGTGGAGACTGCACTTGGGATGAGTACTGTGAGAAACAAAAACAAAGGACTGAGATCAAGAAGAAGCAGGGACTTGGAATGGAGGCATGTATGGACCCAGCCATATTTCAGACAGTGGGTCTGGAAAAGCTTCTCCAAGGACCTAAATTATGAGAAGGAGGTGGCAGAAGGAATGGTGCTCTGTGTGTGTATGTGTGTGTGCACGCTTGTGTGTGCTGGTGGAGTGGGAGTATGAGAGGGTGTCACAAAGATCGCTCTAGATAGAAAGAGCACAATAATCAAAGGTTCTGAGGCAAGATTTGACGAGAGTTGGTCAGGAAAACCAAATTAGGTCCTGGTTTAGAAGACCTGGGTAACCAGTGTGGCCCAAGACAAGCCTGGGGCCAACCATATGATGCCTTGAAGGCCACCGTAAAAATTCTGAGCTTATATTCTAAGGGCAGTGTGAAGACACCAACAAATTTTGAGCAAGTGTGTGACATAATCTGATGCCTATGAATAGTGCTTTGACCACTCTGCAGGGGACAGATTAGAAGTGGGCAAGCAGGAGTGGGGAGGCCAGCACAGAGGATTTTTAATAATCTGGGCAAGAGAGGCAGGGAAGGAATCCACTGATGGCCTTATGTGCAGTCAACATCTCGTCCATGGTCTTTCTCACATCCTTCCTAATCAGATCAACAAAAATTAGCCTTCCAAATATTCCAGACTTCTGCCTACAGGTCACCGAACGCCTAGACTAATTTGAAACCTGTGAAGTTTGAGGTATCTGGAAAGACAGCTCTTATTTTAAACTTAATTTTATTCAGAAGTTTCCCAAGAAGCTTAATTCCTTTACACCAGAGTCTGACATTAAAAAGCCACCATCACCATCACCACCAGCACCACCAGCGCCACCACCACCAACAACATCCAAATCCACAACTCCTTTGTATGTCAATCAGAGTCTGAGTTTGAAAGTCAGGATTGTGCAACACTAATTGGAAATAACATTACAACTTAAGTGTTTCTTTACCGGTGTTGTTTAGCAGGATAGCCCACCCAGAACAAAACCATGTGAATAAATTTTAGATCAAATTTGCCTCCTTGGTTCTGGGTGAATGTTTTAGAGTAGTGACATAGAAAGAAAGTGAATTTGAGAGACAAATAGACTTGAGGCTGAATCTCAATTCCACTGCTTAGCCGACAATGTGACATGGGACAGGTCACTGAAGTTCCTGAGTGTGCGCTTCTTTGGAAAGTGAGACGATGTGTGTACAATCCTTGGTACCTTGTCAACATACAAGGAGTGCAGTGCCGCTTGCTTTCTTCTTGGCTTCCCTCTTCTAAAGAGCACCTCACTTTTCCTGGCTGTGACATCCTCTGAAGAATCTTCAGCTAAATTTTCTTCTATCATCACAGAAGTATAAAGAGGATAAACTAAACTTCTGCTCCCCTCCTGTCTCCTCGCCTCTCCTCTTCCCTCCCCTTCTCTCCCCTCCCCTCCCCTCTCCTCTCCTCTCCATCTCTCCTTCCCTTCCTCTTCTTCTCCCTCTCCCTGTCTCTCCCTACTTTTTCTCCCTCTGTCTCCCCTCCTCCTTCTTCCTCCCCCTCCTCTTTTTCGTAGTCGTCGTCTTCTTCGTCTACGTCTTCTTTTGTAGGAATAGTGCAGGTTAACAAGTATGTCCTAACTACATGTATGATATCAGATACCATACTAGTTACATTTTAAAATTTTTTATTTATTTATTCATTTAGTTTAAGTATAGTTGATGCACAATATTATATAGTTACAGATGTACAATATAGTGAGTCACAATTTTTAAAGGATATCTTCCATTTATAGCCATTATAAAACCATACTAGTTACTTTTCCAGCAGTAACTCAATCTTCACAACAATTCCTAGATGGAGGTACTGTATTATTCCCATTTTATAGGTGAATAAGCTGTGCCTTGTAGAGGTTTAACTGCTTATCCAATATCATGAAGCCCATAAATGATGGCATTGGAATTTGAATCCTGGCAGTCTGACTCCAGAGCCCTTTGGGGACACTTTTTGCATTTGTTAGATTTCTCTCTCCCTTTAGACAATTTTCCTAGTTTGTGGCATGGGGACATAGGTATTGCTGATGGCCCTGGTGGAGAGGTGGGGAGTCTTGCCAGGAAGTAAGTAGGATTTGCTGTTTATGCAAGTGCATGGATGCGTATGCCTTGTTCATGAAAAATTGTTTTTCCCCCTTTTATTGTCCACCATCTGTGTCACACCTGGAGGCGCTCAGTATTTTCCAGAAATATAGATGATTCATACAATTATTTTCTTATAACATCTCACCTCCCAGAGGAGGGACCACAGGGGAAAGTTCATTTACAAAAGATCAATTATGCTTTTTAAAGGCATCTTAATTTGGTGAGTTGGAGAAAGCCAGGCTGCTAATTGATTAGTTTGTTTCTTGACCTGCTAATTGAAACTTGGTCTTTATTCACGTGGCTTCTCTGCAGATTTGGCTTCAGTTGTGTGTCCTGATCTAAGCTTGCCAAAATCAGATGCTTTGGGGTGTAGAGTTAACAATCTGGCAGCGCATCTGGACATGTAATGTAGATGCCGTTATGGAAAAATGAGGAACTTCCCTCCCAATTAGAGAAGATTGTTCTGTTACTTCTCTTTGTTATAAGCTTGTTCTCTTAAATACTTCCACCATTGCAACCCCAAAGTATAAGACCTTTTTTTTTTTTTTTTTTTTGGAAAAGGGAAACCTGTGTATGTTTAAATGTTATTTATATCACAAAGGAAAGCTCTCCATGAGCATTGGGCAGTGACAAGTTGACTTAGTTAAAATACTCCATCTAAGAGTAGGTTGAGTGAGAGAAAGTTTCATGTAGGTTTTAACTATCCTTAGCTTCAGTTCTGTGTGCAGAGGGGGTGGGTAGGGTGAGGATAGGGGTTCTGCCAGACTGGCAACATCTGTTGGACTCTCTGAGTCTCTTGTGTGATCCCATCCCCACTCTGCATTTTCCTTAGGATCCTCTGAGTCCTCAGTCTCCGGTGGTCAGCTGTTCCGTTCATTGCTTTTACATCCACAGGACAGCCATAAGCAGTAAATGTTTGTTTTTAACTTCCAAAGCAATCTTTCCACATTACAGAAAGAGAAGAGAAAAAAAGTGACTGGAACCTTCAGAGGTAATTAAAGAACTGTCAATTTTTTGGGTTTTGTGTAAAATGGGAAAACTAACCCACCATTTTTTCAGGACAAATATGAGATATTTAAAGCATAGAGTACAGGGCCTTGCCTTCAATAAATGGTTGTACTGTTTAATTCAGATTTTAGTGTATTTCTGCACATTTTCCTGTTTGCCTCCATCTCTCTTCTCCTCCCCTTCCCACCTTCCTTCCTTCAGTTCCTCCTTCTTTCCAACATACAAACTGTAGGCTACATACAAATAGATAACCCACTCATCACAGATAGTTAGTCTAGAGGATTTAGAGCAATTTTTGTTATGAAAGTTGGGCCCTGTGCCCCATATCCTATTCACTAATTTTTTGGACAATGCCTGTTTGTACTTCTCTATTGTGGAGTCAGAAATGGAGCTGGATTTGAAAACTTGCTGGCCCTACATCCTTCTGTCCCATCCACATTCCCTCTTCACTTTCCAAATGGCTAATAACTGAAAGGAGCCAAGTTCAGGAAACATGCTGATTTCAAAAGATGTGTTTGACCGGGAAACACAAAGGCAGAATATTCTCAGAATCACATACAAGGAAGCTAAGCTGTTCAGCGCTGAGAAAATAAGAAGTCGCCCACACTGGGCCTCCTCTCTCGCTCTCTGGTCTCCATTTCCACTCCAGATTTCTTCTTACTTGGTTATGTGGTTGAGTCAGAACTTGAACTTGGGGATCATTTTGCTCAGAATCATTTTGCTTCTGACCCGAATGTGTTAGAAATCGGGTTGGGGCGTGATGACCTCTTATTTCTCTCCCAACCTTGTGATTCTATGATTTTTATGAACAGGAGGAGGAACACGATGCCATCAAATGGCATTTACTCTTATGAAAATTTCCCAAGAGCCACACGACCTGAAGTGTATTTATTTAATTCCTCTGAAAGTCGGGTAGTCTTTAAACACGTGTCAGGACAGCCTGGCTTAACGCCTGTATATTTTACTAAGAGGTTGGTGGGCTTATTTGATTTAGCTCATGTTAGAAGTTTAATTGTTTTTTTCTTCTCCATTTTTTTTTTCTTTTTGCTGGCAGTGACTCTATCTAATAGAATAAAGCTTTGTCCAATCACCCACTCTCATTCCTTACACACATGAGATGGGAACTGTGGATGGCTGGTGGGTTTTTTTTTTTTTTTTTGAGGTTCCCAATGGACCATGTGTTTCACATCAAGTGAGCAAATACCTTTTCAGCTGAAAACCTTTCAACGGCCTCAAGTTTCCAGACCAGACTTTACCTCTGGGTTCCAAACAGATCCAGCCTTACTTCATGTTGGTTCACCCTTAATTTTGGCAAAATAGATGCTGATTCATGAGAGCCAGTTCCAAAGACTTGCTTGGGTTTGCGCCTCAAGTCTTACGCCCATTATTTCCCCCCAGTCCAAGTTATGGGGAGCTCTGTACGTGTTGATGGCATCATGATAATTATGCCCCTGGTTCTTCCTAAGAACACGATGAAGTTGGTATTGCTATTATCTATATTTTACAGATGAGGAAAGAGAGAAGGAGGTTCAGGGAGATAAAGTCACCTGCTCAAGGTAGAAGAGTTAGCATATAGAGTCATGACTAGAGTCTAGATTTTAACACCACAGTTCAGGCTCCTAACCCACATCCCAAACTCTGTCTACAACAGGAAAGGTAAGCACTAAGTCTGGAGAGAGTAAGACCATTTTTCCCCTCCTGTTTGATCAGATTAATTTAGAGCAAAAAGGATCTTTGAGATCATGTGATACCACCTCCTTTGTAGACGGGACTTGCTCGAGGTCACACAACCAGCAGTGCCAGCACCAGGACTGAGAACCAAGTGCTGGGCAGGGCCAAGAGTCTGGAATTACAGAGGCGTGGGGAGGTGCTGGCCAAGAGTGAAGAGAGCTAAGATTCTGTCCTAAATTAAAAATGAATCTACATTTCCTTGAAATAAAAATATATATTAAAGAATCCAACACATGTAAGGGATCTGGAAAGCTTTTCTGGTCAAGTCCTTCGGTAAAATCCAAGCTCCTTCCAGGATTTACAGGGTGATGTGTGCTCTCTGCCTGGCTCTCCATCTCAAGCTTTCACAGGGTTAGTCTCTTTTGAGTCCTAGAATCCAAGCCATTTTTTGCCTTGGGAGTTTTGCTGCCATTTCACCTGCTCCCCAATCTGTCCTTTGTAGGGCTGGTTCCTTCTTTAAATTTTTTTTAATTGAGATATAGTTGGCATATAACATTATATTAGTTTCAGGTGTACCGCATAGGGATTTGTTATTTGTCTATATTGCAAAATAACTGGTTGGCTCCTTCTTTATGCCTCAATTTAAATACCTATCCATAGATTTCATTTCAATAAAGAGAAATCTTTCCTGACATCACTCTATGTATACATGCCCTCTGCCTCCTCCTTTAACATTCTATTACCAAGTCCTGCTCGCTGCATGACAGGGCAATAAACTGAGGAGAAGTTGCTGGGGCAAGGAAGAATGACTTTATTCAAAAGGCCACCAAACTGAGAAGATGGGGGACTAATGTCCTAGAGAACCATCTTACCCAAGTCAGAATTCAGGCTCCTTTTATACTTAAAAGGGGAAGGCGTTTGGTTGGTTGGTACAAACTTCTTGGTGTCTGAATCCTTTGTTCTTGCAGCTGTCTATGCAGCTCAGGTCATGATGTTCCTGTAAACCTCTAATAAGACATCTTATTCTCTGTTCTGAAACTTTTATCTCTATATGAATGGAAAACTGTTAAACCCTTAAAGGTCAGAGCCTTGAGAATGGACTATCCTGCATATTTCAGGCTATAGGCAACATCCTTTTACAAAAAGTGCAGAACCAGCATGACCTAAGTCCAGGAAACAGAGCCCAGGGTTAGAATCTGAAACTAACACAACATTGTAAATCAGCTACACTTCAATTTAAACAAAAAAGAATGAGTTCTGTTGATCTGGGTGCAGCACGGGGACTACAACAAACAGTCCTGTATTATATACTTGAAAGTCATTAAGAGAGTAGATCTTCAGTGCTGTCACCCCTGCCCTCCACTGAAGGAAAAGGTAATTACGTGAGGGGATGTGATCTGTCAACCTTATTGTGGTAATGGTTTCCCAATATATATATCTGTATCAAATCCTCATGTACAATTTAGATTTACGTATGTTCTATATCAATACTATCTCAACAAAACTGGGGAAAAAAGAAAAAAGTTAGTCTATAAGTATTTTATAAATATAAAATTAATAACAATAACAATATTAATAGTGATTATTGAGTGCTTACATATGCCAGGCAATACGTGGCTTTGCTTTCAGTACAATTTAATTCTTATAATGACCTTTTGAAGCAGGCCCTTTAGTTATTTCTGTTTCACGGGTGAGAACACTGAAGCTAAAGTAATTAAAAAACAAAACAAAGTGAAAGTAACCCCAAAAGATGAAATTTCCCAAAGTCATACAGCAAAGATGTGCAGAGGTATCATTCCAAGCTGGTCTGTTTGATTCCGGAGTGAATGTACTAAACACTCTGCCATGAACACAAGTCTTTTCTCACCTCCCCATTTTCCTGATGAGGAGGGCTAGACACATGAGACCAAGAATGATCTACCTGATGGCAGATTCTGAAGCAGCGGTAGCAAGGAGGTCCGGCTGACTTTGGATAAGGAGGCGACTGCAGCGACGTCTCCCTCCTGTAAGCCCCTGGGGGTATGATGCCTGAGGAACTCTGTAGCACTCTCGGGGGCATAGGGTTCTCCCAAGGACTGGTTCCTTGTTAATGGTCACAGTTGAGGGGTAGTGGAAAGACAGCAGGTCTAAGTGTGGCTCTGAACTTACCAGCTTTGTGATTTGGGTCCAGAGTTTACCTCCTCTGTTGCTCTGACGCAGTCTTCTCATCCGTCAATAAGGACAGGAGCTGTGGCTACCTGGTGAAGCTGTTGTCAGGACTGGAAGAGCATGACAGGGCTTTGCATGCTGCACTCTTCTCAATGCAAAGGTTATTTTCAGTGGTGGCTCCTTCAAGTGAAAAATTTGGTGCTGTTGGGGCCAGGCATAAGTGATCAATAAGTATTTGCTGATGGACTGGCTTAGTCTGCAGGAGCCCAAAGTCCTGAGTTCCATTGGCTGTTGTCCAGACTATAGTGGATGGTGGATCCCAGGCTTTCAAAGTGATAGACCTTGCAGCTGATGATCTTGGTAGCCAAATACTTTGTCCTTGTCTGACAGTCGGCCAGGCCTTGCATGGCCATCACATTGGTAAATCACTACTGGGGGAGGAAAGGAAACGCTTCGAATCATTTCTGAGTCAGCTTTCTGACTTACTGGTTTTGTTCCTCCCCACGTGGAGCATTTATAGAAATGTGCTTGGCTCAGAGAAACTCACTTCTCTGGGTGGGGAGATGCATGCCTCAGTTAGGGGTGTTGAGTGGCTCAGGCAAGGTTCTAAAGTGAGAGATGAATGGTTTCATGTTTTGCGGTTCTGAAAGTCGGGGAGAAGGCTTCCTTCAATGGAGGGTTGAGCGAACTGATCCCACTGAACACAGAAGGCTTCCCCTTCACAAGTCCAAACCAAACCACTTCTGGCTTCAATTGGGAAGTCCAGCTATGGCTTTATGTCACTGTTTATAAAGCTGTTGCATTCCTTGGCAGAAGAATATGTAGGCAAATCACAAAAGGAAACAGAAATCATATAAAATCTTCCTGTTGGTGGTGAGACCGCTACATGCTGTTGCTAGTCCTGGAGGAGTTGACAATGGCTACGACCCTCGTCATCATTTCCATAACTAGTCTCGGAAATGAAAGGGAGCTCAGTGCTCCACCAGGAAAAGTTAACAGGCAGGCTGGCTTCTGCTTCTCTGCACATGCAGAGCCACTTCCCACCCTGTTGGAAATTTGATCTTAGTCCCACAGGACCAAAATGCCAGAGCATCTTGGGGTTGGAAGCATATAAAGCAAGCTGTCTGTAATAGAGTGAGTCCATGCACCAGGCAGCTGCACTCGTGTCTGGTAACAACCTTTCCTTAAATATTATATTGGTTCTGACGGTTTGCTCTGAACTTTGAAGTCACCACAAGCAGACTATCCTTTACACTTGAACAGTTTAGATGACACATGTTCTTGCACAGTATTGTATATACATTTTTTTTAAAGAGGGAAATATTTCCTCAGCAAATCTGGAAGCAAAAAGGGAGTTTATTTCTGAGGCCCAGGAGTTTCTTTTGACAGGGTTTTCAGATTGACTCAGGTGTGAGACCCACTTGGAATCATCTGCAATCATATCAGGTTCAGCACTGTGTGTGGGGCTTGTGGACCTGTAGGTATAGGTACCTGTGATCCTGGCCGATAGCCAAACTTGAAAGATGTGAGAGGTTGAGCAGCAGACTAGAAATGTAGAAACTTACGGCTATTTGTGTATATCTGTATGTGCACCTGGCAGCAAAACATCTGGATAAAAGATGAAAAGCCATCTTGGTTGTGATCTGTGTATATGATGCTATATAGTGTGAACTATCTGGCTGAAAGGTTTATTACTTTTTCAGTTTTCATTGGATTTTCAGGCTAAGTAGAGACCCAGCATGTAAATTCTGATATCACTTGTGTAGAAACATGCCAGCTTTTTAAATTATTTTTTAATTTAAAGTAGAGTTATTTCACACTACAGTATTAAATTCATTTTTTAATTGAAGTATAGCTGATTTACAATATTATATGTGTGTGTGTGTGTGTGTGTGCATGTGTGTGTGTATGTAACTGAGTCACTTTGCTGTACACCAGGAAGTACAGCTACACTAAAAGAATATATATATACACACACACACACACATATATATATATATATATATATATATATATTTCATATTCTTTTCCTTTATGGTTCATTACAAGATATTGAAATTGGTTACCTGTGCCATACAGTAGGACCTTGTTGTTTATTTATCTAGTTTTTCCTTTTTAAAAATTTTGTTTTTTATTAAAATGTAGTTGATTTACAATGTTAATTTCAGGTGTACAGCAAAATGAATATATATATATATATATACACACATACATATTTTTTCAGATTCTTTTCTATTATATGTTATTACCAGAAATTGAATATAGTTCCCTGTGCTGTACAGTAGGTCCTTGTTGTTTATCTCTTTTATATATAATAGTGTGTATCTGTTAATCCCAAGCTCCTAATTTATCCCTAGCCCCCAGCCCCTTTCCTCTTTGGTAACCCAAAGTCTGTTTTCTATGTTTTTAATAGTTCAGAGTCCAGGCCTTTTTTTTTTTTCTTTTTTTTTTTCCCTTCTGAGGAAGTAGCTGATAACGCCCGTAGCTTTTCTGGTGCACTTGGGCCTACATGTCAATACCCCGGTCAGGGAAAGGCAGGAAAGCAGAGGATGTGCCTTTCAGGGAGCAGAGCCAAACTTGAAAGGTGTTACCACCCTGATGGAGCTGAATTTTTCTTGAAAGATTTTGAAAAATTTACTTATTCAAGCTGTTCAGCTGAAGTTTCTCAGTGTTTGATAAGGAAGAGTGCAATTCGATGCCTTTCCTCCAAATGAAGCAGCCTCAAAAACTTACATATTTTTTTATTGTTTGACATTATGTTACTGAACCCCAGACTGGTTGTACTGTGCATGGACAAGTGGACCCAAGTTTGTTTTTTTTTTTTTCAATTTGAATATCTTATAATTTATTACTTGAATACTTAATGCATCAAATTAGAACTTTGCAGGCATTGGCAGGGTGATGTTTTTCTATTATTTCATTTCCAGCCTGTGCCCAGTTTGCCCTAACCATCTATCTTTCCTGCAGCTGCTCAGTCCCAAGTTTGGTTTGGTAATAGTTACACTAAGATGAAGAGACCTGAAAATATGATTCGAGGAGTTGCTAGTAACTCCCTGGGGATCACTTCATTGTCCCCAGGTCTGTTTTCTGCAGTATTGAAGATTTTTGTTTGTTTGTTTTTGTTTTGGTCTTTTTTTGAAGTGTAGTCAGTTACACAGTGCAATGTCCCAATCGTGTGTGTGTGTGTATATATATACATACATTTTCATATTCTTTTTCATTAAAGGTTATTACAAGATATTCAATATAGTTCCCTGTGCTATACAGAAGAAACATTTTTTAGATCTCTTTTTATATATACCTGCTAACATTTGCAAATCTCAAACTCCCAAATTTATCCCTTCCCACCCTCTTTCCCCGGTATCCATGAGATTATTTACTATGTCTGCAGGTCTGTTTCTGTTTTGTAGATGAGTTCACAGTGTCCTGTTGTTTTGTTTTGTTTTTTCAGACTTCACATATGAGTGATATATGGTATTTTTCTTTCTCTTTCTGGCTTACTTCACATAGAATGATGATCTCTAGGTCCATCCATGTTGCTGCACATGGCATTGTTTTATCCTTTTTTATTGCTGAGTTATATTCCATTGCATAAATATACCACAGCTTCTTTATCCAGTCATCCATTGATGGACACTTAGATTGTTTCCATGTCTTGGTTATTGTATATAGTGCTGCTGTGAACATTGGGGTGCATGTATCTTTTCAAATTAGAGTTCCCTCCATATATATATTCCCAGCAGTGGGATTGCTGGATCATATGGTAAGTCTTTTAGTTTTTTGAGGAATCTCCATACTGTTTTTCATAATGGCTGCATCTTACTTTTAAAGTTTACAGGGTGATACTGGGGAGGATTTGGTTCCTGGTGTGAATTAATTTATTTGTATTTCTTATACTACTTATGATTTTTAAATGAAAACCAGACATAATCTCTTTGGTGTTTCACCAAGGCACTGGTACATTTACTTATTTGTTTGTTGTGGTTCATGAGGATTTTCCCACTTCACTGATATTATCATCCATAGACAAAAACCTAGTATCTTGGTTTATTCTGCATTTTAAACAATTCAATAAATGTATTGGTTATATAATGCACTAGATAGATCTGTTACCAAGATAAAAAAAATATAATTTCTGCTCTGGGAGTATTCACAGCCTAGTAGAGGAGACAGAAGACAATTCTTTTCAGACTGCAAAGCCCAGTGATTTAGTAACATGCCCTGGATGAGGAGTATATGATTTTGAATCTTTCTATGTGCTCTTGGGAAAGTTTCCTAATTTTCCTTTATCTCAGAGAAGTTAATCAACACAGAAATGGAGGTAAAGACTGTACCTTCTTATAAAGATAATCGTGATATTCAATTGAGTTAATATTGTGATAATGAAATAGTTAACACACGTGTGAAGCTCTCAGAATGGTGGCTGGCACAACACGGGAGCTTAATAAATGTTAGCTGCTACTCAGAATACTGTGAGCAATAAAATAAATGTTTGTGTTTGCAGCAAAATCACTGGGGAAACAGTGCGGAGCTTAGTAAATGCAGATTCTCGAGCCTCCACCTCAGAGTTTCTGATTTAGCAGAACTGGATGGAGCTTGGGATTCTGTAATTTTAATAAGCACTCTGGGTAATTCTTATGCAGGATGTTCATGCTTGGAGGAGCGCTGGTATGCTGGATGCAGAAACAACACTGTGGAGGTAGGATGAACATTTGTTCAGGGGTGAAGTCAAGAAAGCCTTCACAATAGCTTCAGATGGTATGAATTTTAGGTTTTGAAGGATGCATAGGAGTTCAACAGGCAGAAAAAACAACAGCATGTGTAAAGACAGAGTTATGGATCATTGTGGTATGTTTGGAGCATTAGTTTTCCCATGTCATTGGAGGTGGTTAAAAGGTTGGGTGGTTGAAGGAAAGCTGTGGGTGATAAAGTTAGAGAAAGAAGAGTAATTCTGGAGAGCACCTGGCCAAAATTAGAGAATTTTGGTGAATAAGTGGGTCAGAATGTTTTCTGGTATCATTTGGATGAAAATGCGGGATTGATTAGAAGTTGAATTCTGCAAATAGTCCTGGTAGTGATAAATAGAAACAGTCATCACTGGGTTAGTTACTCATGATGTCAAATTCTGTTCCAACAACCAGTGCCGAGCTGATTAGGAGGAATTCTTAGGAAGAATTCAGCTTAGACTTTGGTAGTAGGGGATGTTGGACTTAGTAACGAGTTAAAATAAGGACGTGAGGTCTCTCCCTCTTCCTCTTGTGGATAGATAACAAATAAAGTAGGCTCTCACCTGTTTGAGGTTTTTAGATGTTTTGGATATTTTAGATATTTTAGATTTGGATATTTGGGTGTTTGAGGTGTAATTAGGTAATGCCACAAAACTCTTTGTGCTTCATAGGATGAGAAGGGGTCATGGGGAACACAGAAATGCTCTTGTGGTCCCTTTTTGTCAGCTCCAATACAATTAGGAATATAGTAGAGGAGGCAATGGTCCTATATTGCAAATAAATGAATTTCAGGCAGAATCAGTGATTTTCTTGTTGCATTGTGTTAGATCGAGAGAGTTTTGTGAGTGACATTGAGAAGGAAGAAAGTTCCACGTGAAATGTGGCTCCACATTGCTTTATGGTGGAATGAAGTTTTATGGTAACTGGTGAATTCCATGAGTCACCTGATCCAATGCGGGAAAGGAAGGGAATTCTTTGGGAAATGTTGCTGGTGACAGGTATTTTTTGGTGAGGCGAGGGGAAGGAACAAATGATGTAACTGGAAACTGGCTAATTGGCATAGAAATTCAGGGGTCATCTTTCTTTTTACTTTTCTTTTTTTTAAATTCTCATACTTCTAAAGTTCTATGGATATTGTTTATTTATTACAGTATTAGAAGAAATTTTATTTCTGTTGATCAGAAATTGCTCTAAAACAGAGTTACATAGTCAAGCCAAATCTTTGTCAGATTTCACTTCAAAGGAAAGCCTTTCCTACTGTGGGCAGCTCCATTATCACTGTATCAGCTTTTAGCAATAATCTGTATCTGCCTGATACAAAAATGGATACTTGACAAGGGAAAAGAAAGACTGTTTTTTTGTGGGGGAAGAGGGGTTCCCAGGCAAAGAGCTGGGAACTTGTTTAAAAACCCTTTGGGAGACACTCTGGAATATCTCTCAGCAGCATTTTCCCTCTTAGTTACAGTAACCAGAAGGTGGTATCAAAAAATGCAAAAGGTTGTTGGGCATCTGGATCTGAGAGAGACTGTGTTTAGATTCATGGATGACAGACTGAATAGTGGGTCACGATGGGTGGCCAAATCCTTTGAAACACAGTAGTCCTATTGTATATCTAAGAGCTACTAAATTCAAAGCAATCCATGGCTTGGATGCTTTTTTAAATATACATTAGCCTTTAAGCAAACAAGAAATTATGCCAGCTGTTTTTTTTTTTTTTTTTTTTTAAGGGAAGAAAGTGAGAGAGAAAAGAGATGAAACAAAAAAAGCACCCGGAGAACCTTCTTCTGCAACTCTAACTTCTTTTCCTTTTGACATTGTTTTTTTTACAGCTGCAGTGGTCCTGTGCGAATGAATATGGGTTTTTATCCCTGAAAACAGAGGCCTGCTGTCTGATGCGGGCTTCTCTTTCCTGTTTGATTGGCAGGGCCTTCTGTCTCACTCCCATTAGAGAAGAAATACTGTTCAGATTTCGACACAAGATATTACCAGTGGAATAAACAGTGCCATTTTCATGATAAAGTGGATGTTTTAAGGGTTTATTTAAGCCCACTGGTGAGCGACATTCCACTTGAATTAGGAGGTACTCCTGCAGGAAACAATTTTTATCAACTTAATTTTGCTATTTTCTAAGCCTTTCCTACTGAGTATACAGAAGCACAGTGTCTGCAGAGATATTGGTGTAACTTTCTGTTATTAGCAGAACTCAACGCACAGAGCAGTGACCTATTTCAGGAGCTGGGGTTTAAGACCTAGAAGGGTTGTGTAAGACGAAGAGCCACGATGGGAACGGCAGGGGGCGCTCGAAGACAGGCTGCAGCGCAGCAAGCTGGCTGCGCCGTGTGAAGGCAGAGGCTGTTAGAACCTGGCTTCCATGCACCCCCTTCCTTTCCCTTTTTAAATGCAGGGAAGGAAAAAGAAAAGAATTATCACCCAGAAAACAAAGGGCGCCAGAAAAACAAATACATGAGCTGGAAAACTTAAAAAAATTTTTTCCAGGGGACTCAAAAGAGAGGAACTTTGATGTCACATCATCCCATGCTGGATGTCAGTCATTTTGCAGCAGTCCTGATCTAGGGTCTCCTCTTCTTCTTCCCCCACATCCCTGCCTCCCCCACGCCCACCTGGTTTGGACAGCACCATCGGCTTCCTTTAGGAAGACCCCTGGTCCACACCGACGTCGTCAAGCTCCTCGGGAACAATACTCCAGCGCCTTGGGTGGGTAGTGCTAACTTCAGCATCGCTCCTTCCCCCTGTGCAGCAGGGGTGACCCTCTCCCCTCACCTCTTTTTTTGTAAGTGAGCTGAAGGAGCTGAAATCCTGGGAGCCGCTGAAGTTAGGACGCGTAGCTCTCAGCCCAGCTCTGCCCCCTGGGGGGGGGGGCTCCCTTAAATTCCCTGGGGTTCCTGTTCTTTTGTAAAGTGAGGGAATTGGGCTAAATGGTCTCTAAGCGCTAAAGTTACGTCTGTTCATAAAATAAGTGAGAGGTCAAGGCAACAAACCAAAGACATCAACCCCAGAGCAAGATTTTTGGTGCAAAGTTTGGAGGTAATTGAGACAGGAGTGGTTTTTCTTTTTCTTCGGGAGTCTGAATGATCTGATTATAGGCCCCCAATGCTTTCCTTCTATCTTTATGGTGGATCAATCAACAGATTTATTGACCTTTTCACTCTGTGGTCAAAAAAGAGATGAGCAGATTAGGAGATTATATCTTAATTGGTAGCTTCTTCTTCTTCTTCTTCTTTTTTTTGCTAATGGTTCATTTATGAGTTAGCGGCAATTTCTTCATTAAGCAAACTCAACAGAAAGATTGCTTGGTAAACTGATGGATTACACTGCCTTTGCACTTTTGTTCTCAGAGCAACGTTTAAATATACTTTTTGGGGGATGTTCTAATTTAATTGGTGCTGATGAGAACAGGTTGCTCACCAGGGTGAAAAGGAAAACGTCACTCTGTGTCACACTAATCGGACTCAGTGATGGACAGGATTGTACTCTGAGTGGGATAAGTGGACAGATGTAGAGACTAAGAGGGGCCCTGATAAGGCGGAAATATGGAATGTAGGTATTATTATTATTATTAATTTATTTTTTACTGAAGTACCATCAGTTACAATATGTCAATTTCTCATGTACAGTACAATGTCCCAGTCATGCATATACTTGCATATAATGTAGGTATTAAGTTAATCTGAAAATTACACATGTGCTTACATTGTGTTCAAGCAAAGGGTGCAGAGACATCAGGAAACAGCATCTAAGGAGAGATTTAGCAGTAATTCTCTCAGCCAGTGACTGATGGAAACCTCTCAGCTCTCGTAGGAACTCTGTGCAGCAGGCCATCAATTTTGTGAAATAAAAAAAAAAGTATACGGTGCAAGAGAAGACCAAGATGTTATGTCAATACAGAGAAGAGTTTTCTCTTTCCCTCAGGAAGTGGAATGCTCCACAGTCTTATCCTGAAAGGTCATTGCGGCCCATTTTCCTTTAAATATTTGTGCCAACAATTAGATAAGTTCCTTGAGGGCACATGTTGAAATCTCTTTGTCCCTCAGTGCCTAGTGTGCATGGAGGCTTTTGCAATAAGAGGTGCTCAAGGACGGTTGTTGAACTGAAAGTTAACATTAATTTTTCTCCTCTTTAATGCTTCATTTCAGCTACAGGAACAAACAAAACCAAAAAAAAAAAAAAGGTCCTTGCATGAAGTCAGCATTTGGCTCACACAGGGTGCTGAGTCCGTTTCCAGCTCTGATGACTGGATGCTCACCACCAACGCCATCCAAGCTGCTGGGAATGGGCTGCATGGACAGGGAGCAGAGACCAAACCGCTTAGATTGTTAAGCATGGCTGTGTGAAGCACCAAAACTCAGACTGAGTGCAAGCCTTTGGCTACTCATCTCTGGCTTTCTACATTTTCAAAAGATACTTATTTATATTAATATTAATTCTGCTTTCAATTGGGGTGGCTTCTGACAACGAGTTCTGTCCTCGGGCAGGGCAGTACATAGTTCCACGGCACTACTGAATCAGGACCAGCAGCAACATGGTAAAGTGCGTAGCTGAATGAGAACCACAGAGTCAGATTCACATTCACGTGGGCAGTGCTACATTTGGGGATTTGCTTTGCGGTGGTGGCGATGAAGCTGGTGGCGTTGGTGTTAGGTGGTCTAGTATAGGACGTGGTTGGAATCTCTGTTTTTCCAATTACTGTTTAATCTCTCTGAACCTTTGATTCTTTATCTGTAAAGTGGGAGCTCTTGATTTGTTTGAGAATTAAGTGAGAATAGTGAGAGTATATATGTAGACCCTGTAGAACATGATAAGCATTCAATAATAGGCTATTTTGGTTTTTTAAGATATGCTCCAGAAAGCAGTCTTCTTCCCAAGTATGTTTCCAAACAGCTGTTAAAAAGTGTGCTGTGTTTTAGATGAAGGCTGAGGTTCCCTGGAATTACTGGGACAGAAATACTGCTCATTAAAAACATGGATGAGTTTCCTTTGGGCCCTCCGACTTTGGATTCTCTGCCTCTTCCTCTCTTTTCATTGCATTGCTCTCCTCAGAAATCCAGTTTCCAAATCATGTGTCAACTCTCTCTACTTTCTTTAAGATTACTTATTTATACTTTTATAAACAATAATAGTTTGAGGTGATAATCTCCCTGAGATTATTTAATTATTAGCAGATAACAAATCTCAAAATAAAATATGAAATGGGAATTTTGAGCCTTGGCCAAGACATGGAAATGTGTTTTTTTGGCGTACTAGAATCTTTTCAATTTTCTTGAAGTTAAATTCACTGGTGGCAGCTAAAGTATGAACTATACCATCTATGACAGCACCAGAACTTTAAGATTAATTTAACACATAGTTACTTATCTAGAAAGTCCATAAGGGAAGGAATATGTATCGTCACCATTTGTTCTTGTTTTTCAAGATTTTTTTCTTTTTTTTTTTTTTAAAGGGGGAAGGTAGTGGGTTTATTTATTTATTTATTTTTAATGGAGGTACTGGGGATTGAACCCAAGACCTTGTGCATATTAAGCATGTACTCTACCATTGAACTCTACCCTCCCCGCTTTTTTCAATATTTTTAAGTGAGAGATGGCTCTAGGCCAAGAACCTTTGTTTGGAAAGTCAAAAAGGCTTGAGGTCCTTATGTGGGGAGCTCACAGTCTAAGGTTAGGTGGAACAGCAAGAAATCACAAATGCACTGGTACCCTGGAGGCCAAGTGGGCATGGCCAAGAGGAAGGTTATCAAGGAGCCAGAACTGACTGCCAAGGCCTTCAGAAAGCTCACTGCCTCCCCCTGGGATTAGAAGGCTACACAGGCCGCGCCAAGTATCTCCTGCATAGCTAAGAATTCCCTCCAGGGCCATGTATTTGTCAGGGGACAATGGAATGGGTGTTTTAAGATGCGATCTGACCAGAATAATTTTTAAGCAGGAAATTCTCTCAAAACACAAGCACAATTATAGCGTCAGGAGGATAATCTATGTGACCTCCGTTTAACCTTGGGACTATTTATGATTTTAAACTTTTTCATTGCCTGGATGAACAGGGGAAAAGTCTTCTATTTCCATTCTTATATCCTCCATTATACTAATTGCAGGAAGAAGGCTTCTAAAGTCCACCATTAAAAGCAGTCGAGAAACTCTATCCATGACATGAAACACTACACCAAGCCTATGTGAAATTGAGTTACAGGCTCACAGGGTTGTGGCCGTTATTTGAAGTTGTCAGCTGTGCTATTGTGGGTTAACTGTTCTGAAAGCATACTTTTTCCCCCGCTAAGCAGTAAAGCTGTTTCTGTAGTCTTATTTTATTTGGTAACTATGCTGTGCTTAAATATAGTTTGTGGGTGAAATTCTTATAAGTTGGCCTTTGTACTTTATATGGTTTTGTGCTAGGAAACCTCAGTTAAAGAAAAACACTCACAAGGAACTCCAGCAAATGTCCTTTCCTCAAGGCATAAACTGTAGGCTCTCATTGTGTGACTTTCTGACACCATAAAGAAGCAATGCAAATAGGAAGGAACACAAGAACTCAAAGCACCATGGAATCCAACTGGCTCCAGTTCTTTGATAAAAGTGAATTTTAAAGTCATGAACCTCCTCGTAAAGTACTGTGAAAAACATGTATTTATTTTGACCAGCCAGATGCTGAGCTGAACTGATGAAAGGAGGTTATCACTCAAGTAACCCTTACATATGTGGGAACCTCTCAGAACTTACATTGCAGTCATTGCCAAGTGTTTCTTGCTTTATGTATTTCAGTTAGTAAATGTTAAACGTTAAACTTTAACTTTGTATTTAAGTACATGGCTATGAGATATACAGTTCAGACTGGAGATGTTACAATTGCCCAAGTCTATGACAGCTGTTAAATTGAAGAGAGCTATCATGGTAGGAAACACATACACATTTGATTACAACCTTACAGAGCATTTTCTTTGTGGTTGCATGGTCTTGTTGAGTCATCAGCTTTGTGTTCAGATCACCAAATAAGAAGACAAAGGCAATAACATTTGTAACTTTTCTACTGTCTCCAAACAAAGCTGGGGACAAGGAGACATTAAGAATTTCACATTCTAAAAAGAAAACCAACAGTTGGGACCATAAACCTCCTTTAGGACTTCTAGATGCTGCTAATTCCATCTTGTAGCTCTACCATCTTGTGTTTCCATGATCATCCTGGTAATACAGGTCACTTCCACTTCTATTGGTCAGAATTAGTCACATGGTTAGCTTAACTGCAAGGAGTTCTGAGAAATGCAGAAGAGTACATGGAAAATTTTGAGAATCAATAGTTATTGCAATAGAGTCATTGACATATTTGGAGGCACACTGGCTTCCCTTACCGTTTCAAAATCAAGTGAGCAAGGGCTTTAAGGATTCACTTGGTGGAGACTGAGGGCAACTGAAAAAAAGAAGGCTATCCCTGGTAGGTCGCCTGGTTAGGCAGTGCTTATTGAAGTACCCTTGTGTGTGAGCATAGAGAAGACAATTACTGCAGAGTGATGACAGGACAAAGAGAGGAGATGGCTTTGGGGGTAGTCTATACTCACACTGGTTGGAATGTCAAAGATGCAGAGAGGAAAAAAAAAGATGGAATGTGAAAGATGCAGAGATGTGGGATCGTCCCATAGGCCAAATGAGCTCTGAAAGAAGTTACTGTACTGAAGCCTGTTACCAGTGTCCCATTCAAGAGGGGGGGCCACTAGGTGATGGGAGCTGGCATCAAGAGGCTGTGGGACACTCTGCCAGGGCTAAGAGCTGAGAGGAATTGGAGGATATCGAGCCAGAGCCAGAAACCCCACTTCAAAGAACTGTCCAGCATGAATGACCTTGTGGAAGTTCCAAAGAACTTTCCCCTTGTCCTGTGAAGGAGCAATATCGAATGCTTGACCACTCAGAGGGCATTGATGCTGATCAGCGACAGGCATGCAGGTGGCAGAACCCAACAGAGAGAAAATTGCGATGGAGAGATGATTGCAGTTAAGTAAGAGGTGGGTGTTTCTTCCTTATCCATTTACCCTTCCAACCCTCACCATTAGTGGAGTAAAACCTTAGGAAGGGAGAAGGAGGAGAGATGCCAAACCCAGAATACATTTCCGCCCAATCTGAGGAGACAGGGTGGGGGAGAAATGAAAGAACAGATTATGCCTTCTTCACCCCAAGCTATAATGGAAGAGAAGTTTCAAGTTTGAGATTCAGCTGAATCCTGAAAATGAAAGCAAAGGAAAATAATGGAATCTTCTGAAGACACTGGGGACTAGAAAGAGAGCTTTAACAGAGCAGGGTTGAACGCAGTGATAGGAGAATGAAGAAAAACAATCACAAATGGAAACTCTCACTGAGATGAGCCTGTTCAATGAAATATTTCACAAGAGCTTACCATCTGACTTATTAACATTGCTGATGTTAATTGCTGATGGGTGAGACCAAGGATTTTAATCTGACCTAAAAATCTGAGAGACTTGGAGTTGAAGATGGGGTTGGAACAGAGATTGGTAATTTGACAATCTTAGAGTTATCATTAAAATAATTCAATTCTTAAAAATTCTTTAAAATATTTTCAATTATTATTTTAAATTTGGATGACGTTATCATTTAATTTCAAAATAATGAGACTTCAGGGAGAAAAGATCATCCTTTTTATGTTGGTCCTCTGCCACTCTGAGGCTACCTGTGAAGTAGTGACTTCAATATTTTTCAGATCACTTACAACCCAGAGTGTACAATGCTCAGAACTCTCTGTGATCAGCATCCCCTATAAAAAGAAGAGCTTTATTGTGTGTTTCAAACATGATTCTACCTCCAGGATTAACTTATATCATTGCCCATTTCTCTCCCTTTTAAGACTTCTCGCTTTGTCAAATCTCCAAAAGTCAGTCCAATTCTGTGGCACATTAGAGAATAACGTTAACATTACTGAAGATGTCACAGGCAAGAGAAAAGATGGTAACATCATCCCATAAAACTTAATAAAAATCTCAAATAACTTGCTCCCTCCAGTGCCTCTTCAGTCATCAGGGGCTTCATTTTGCTCTTAGATGCCCCAAACCTGCAGCTTCTACAGCCTCACTGAGTCCACCTTTTCTTGCCTCCCAGGACTTCCACACCCCTCCCCCATGTAAAGCAACTGCATTTCCTCTTAGCTTCTCCCATCTTCAACTTCAACCATCATCTCTTACTAGGAAGACCTCATCTTAGGGTCAGTCTCCTTAGAAATCAGAGAGAGGGTCCAAATAATAAATTACTTCTTTTTTTTTTTTCTGAGAAATAGAGTATTTTCCTGTCATATTTGTAGCATTTTTCAGGCAATAGAGTCTCTCCATCTACATCAGGAACAATTGTTCATCAGGAATGGTTGGTATTTATAGGTCCCTCTTACTTTCAGAAGCTCCATTCCTGTCCTCAAGAAGAGCCACTCCTTTCAGTGTTGGATATGACTTGCAGAGAACTGAGCCTTTAAAATTGGTGTGTGTTACCCACCTGTGGGTCTCTCCTTGGGCTGACCTGATGTTTGTGCTAGAGTCTGTCTTACCCCCCCCCCCCCTTCTCCACTCTAACATCAGATATGAACGGGGGCTGCTATGCTGACCTGATCGCAGACTCTAGCCCTGACCCACCCACCTTCTTGCTGATTTCTTATTCCATGAACTATTTTTTCATCCTTTCTTTCTCCAACCCCCTAGCATTCAGAATGTGTCCTTCCCTATTTTCAGATAGATGACTTCCGTACCAGCTCTGACAGCTGACCTCCCTTAGCCATGTGGTTGGAGGTACAACTCCCAGCTCAAAGAGAGGGAAGTTGGCAAGATTAAGACCATCATTGCTGGTCTTGGATAATATAATGAAGAGAAACTTTCATGTACTGACTAACATAGCCTTCTGTTCCCTGTCAGGTGGGAGATCTGGCATATCTTGTAAGGACTGTTTTTTAGCAACAGTTTGTATTACCATCTAAAGTACCGTACACATTCATGCAAATCCACCTTGACTTTGTTTGTTTATAGCACCTTTATTCATAATTGTCAAAACCTAGAAGCAACCAAGTGTCCTTGAGTAGGTAATTAGATAAACTGTGGCACATCCAGATAATGAAATATTATGCAGGGCTAAAAAACTATCAAGCCATAAAATGATATGGAAGAAGCCTAAATGCATATTATTACACAGAAAAAGCCAATATGAGAAGGCTACATATTGTGATTCCATCCATATGAAATATAACATTCTGGAAAAGGCAAATCTATAGAGAAAGTAAACAGTGGTTTCCAGGGGTTAGGAGAGAGGAAGGGATAAATAGGTGGAATACAGAGAATTTTTAGGGCAGTGAAAGTATTTAGTATGATAGTACAATTGTAGTTGTGTATCATTATGCATTGGTCCAGACCCATAGAATGTGCAACACCGAGATTGTACCCTAAGGTAAACTATGAACTTTTGGTGTTAATGATGAGTCAGTGTAAGTTTTTCAAGTGTGACAAATGTACCATTCTCTCAGGGATGTTGATGGTGGGGGATGCTATGCATGTGAGGGTGGAAAGTATATGGAAAATGTTTGTACTTTCTTTTCAGTTTTGCTGTGAACCTAAAACTACTCTAAAAAATCTTTAAAAAACACATAAAATAACATGAGGCATAATTATGATGATGAAAAATGCTTATAGAACAGTTACCCAAATCAAGAAACGATACATAGTCAGAATTCCAGAAATTCCTGTTATTTTTCCAAGTGGTCTTTCCACGATCACTACCCTGAAATATATGGCAGTCATTTTTTTTTTCTTTAGCATGTTTCTTTAATTCACAGTTTGAATCTGTCCAGGTGTGGATTTCTTTATATTTATTCTCTTTGGGATTTGCTTGTACTTTTGAATCTATGGATCAGTAGCTTTTACCAAGTCTGGCAGTTTCTCAGCCATTATCCCCTCAAATTTGGCCTCTGCTGCATCCCACCTTGATTTTTGGTTGAATTTTTCCAAGACTATAAATAGGTATGAGTCCATGAAATTGTCAGTGCCTTTTAAAGAAGTTCACTCAGAGTTAGCTCATAAGTCAAGCAGGCATTTTGAATTCACAGTCAGAAATTATGAGCTCTAGGAGACCCGTGGCATGGGGTTTTGGTGAAGCAGGAATGCTCGTCTCTCTGCTGTGAGCCACATAGCTAGTGAGGGGGTCCAGCTCACTGCCCAGTATCAGTCAGTGGACTTGCCTGTTCTTTGCTCATTGCCATTGGGATTTTTTTTTTTCTTGAAGTAAATTATATACTAGTCTAAAGTTTGGGGATTCTTGAAGATCTTGGGTATTTGTCTAGATTCTCGAGGTCTGACTGTTTTCTTAGTCACTCCCAGCTCAGGCTGCTGTTTGTCATATGTCACAAAGCAGACATCTCTCCCTGTCTGGATTATACCTACCTGCCTATTCAGCCCCTCCCCAAGTATCTGATTAGTCAGTTCTGGAGAGCCGGGAAAATAGAACCTGAGATGAGGAAACTGGATGTGAGTCTTGGCTCCGCAACTTACTCATTTTATGAGCTTGTGAGACACTTTACTTCTCTGAATCTAAATTTCCTCATCAGTAAAATCAGCATAGTAATAAATACCTTCCTCATAGAGTTGTAAAAACGCCTAAATGAGATAAGATATAGAAAAGTGCTTTCTAAACTGTGAAATTATTACAAATCAACATGGAATTATTATCTGGCAATCAATTTATAAGGTCGAGGATACAGAATTTGCATACCTTATATCCTCTTTGTAGATAAAATTGTTGTTTTATTCTAAAGGTTTTAAACAACTTTCTAACAGCTTTCATATCATCCTGAATAGCAATTGGCTTCTATTTTTTTTTTTTTAGAATTATTTTCAACCTTTCAAAATATCATCTTGAATAGTAGAAGTTTTCTTCATTATAATAACTCAAACTATTGTGTTTTAGGACATTCATATACATTACATTAACTATCACTTGCTCACTTATTCACCCATTCCACAACAAACTACTGGAATCCTGGTAGGTGTTGTGGAGGATACAGAAGTGCGGCGATGTTCTTCAGATCTCACTGCTTGCTAATTAGGAGGTCAAGACACGTGAAACAATTAGGAGCAAGAGGTAATTCCCAAGTGTTCAAAAATTGCTTCATTAACATGGTTATATAAAGAGAACATTAGAGAGCATCTTTTAAAAAAATTGGCTTATAGTATTATATAAATTTTGTGAATACAATTATATTTTGACTTCTGTCTACACTACAGGGTACTCACCACCAAAGGTTTAGTTTCCATCCATCCCCGTACAGTTGACCTCCTTTATCCATTTACCCTCCCACTACCCTCTTCCCCCCGGTAACCACTACTTTGTTCTCTGTATCCATGTTTTTGTTTTTGCTTGTGTTGGTTTGTTCATTTATTTATTTTTAGTGTTATTATTTTTATATATTTAACGTAAAACTGAAATCATATGGTATTTGATATTTGCCATCTGACTTATTTCACTTAGGTCCATCCATGTTGTCACAAATGGCAAGATTTCACCATTTTTATGGCTGAGTAGTATTCCATTGTATATATATACTACATTTTCTTTATCCATTCATTTGTTGATGGGCCCTTAGATTGTTTCCATGTCTCAACTATTGTAAATAATGCTGCGATGCATATAGGGGTGCATATATCTTTTTGAATGAATGTTTTTGCATTTTTCAGGTAAATATCCAGCAGTGAAATAGCTGGATAATATGGTAGTTCTATTCTTAATTTTTTTTGACTGGAACAGATATTTAATTTTTATATAAATCTATGTCTGGCAGATAACATTTGAGTATTAAAATAGACACATAAAATTGTGTTCTACCACTTTACAGCATTAAGCAGACCCTATTGTACTTTATTTATTTATTTATTCTTAATTTTTTGAGGACTCTCCATACTGTTTTCTCTTGGCTACACCAATTTACATTTCCACCAACAATGTATGAGGGTTCCCCTTTTCCCACATTCTAGAGGACGTTTTTATTTTCAAGCTCTCTTACATTTAAACAATATTATCACCTTATTTTTGCATCTCAACTCAGAGGCCTAAACAACTAGTTGGCAGCCTTTCACGATTTCTTTTATGTCTTGAGTTTCTGTTTCTGTTTCTCCACAGAGCTTTAATATGTGAATAAGCAGCAAATTTTTGTCCCCATTAGTTAAATTCCATTTTTAAAATCTCTCCTCAATTCCCCCTCTTTATGTTTTAATTTGGGATTGCAGCTTGAATTCTAAATTTTGTATGCAAAAGTCACACAGCAGTCAAAGAGTAAGGCATACAGTTCTAAATGTATAGTCTTCTTGAGCTGAAAAGCATCTCTTCTTCACGGCCACCGCAAGAATGGGAAGGGTTAATGAATTGCCCAGTTTCTGGCTCTTTGCTGGGTGTCTGGTGGTAACCTAAACCTAGTGGAGCCACACAGATCTGCACTCAGGTTTTCCATCATTTATATTTCTGGTGCGTGAAACAATGTCCTTAAAATGAAAGGAGCATTCTTGGCAAAAACAGAAACCTGCTGTTTGGGTGAACTTGAGGATCCATTGGTTTGCTTTAACAAAATAAATATTTTTGGGAAAGAGCAAATTCCAGGTCTGAAGATGACTGAGGTAGGGCTGGCTCCATGCAGAATTAGCCAAAGCATTCAGGATAATGGAAATAGATGGACTCTGTAGGAGGGAGGGAGGAGAGAAGGAAGAGGGAAGCTCTGAGTGAGATCATTGCTTAAAGAAGGTATGGTCTGGCTCAAGGAACAAGAGCTCTGCTCCCTAGATAGATCTAAGAATTGAACACGTGGGTAGCTGTGGTTCACATCTCAGATGATAATCCTGACTGGAGTCATCTTTCAAGTTTTACTTCCAGCGAATACCAATTACACATGTTTAGAAAGCTAGGAGGCTGTCTGTGTATAGAGAATATAGATGGAAAGTATTATGATAAATATTATTGCCAAAAAGGGAGAATAAAATTTGTGATATCCCTTCTATATGCCAAGTATTGTGCTAACATCATTTTCAGTTGTTCCCCTCGACTAACCTATGAGTTATCTTATTATTTTTTTCTTACAGAGGAAGAACTTGAGGTTCAGTGAGATTAAGTAAGTTACTAAAGTTGACAGAATGAAGAAACTTTAAAAAAAAATTTGAACCCCAGTTTGTCTGACTCAAAAGCTAGGTTTTCCCTAATATAGGATTTGGCCTTCCAAAGCCTGTCTTATATGGGATCATGCTCCTTATGCTTTGTTATAAGAGTTGCTGTCCTTTTCTGGGCACTACATTATGCATTTTGCATGCCATTTATCATCTTCACAAAAATTGTGAACATAAGTTTTATTACTCTTATTTTATAAAGAAGTGGAAGGCTGGATAGGTTAAGTAGCACTCAGAAGCACATAGTAGGTGGAACTGATATCCTAGCCATATCCTGGTTTGTCTCCATCCAAAGTCCATGAATACAGTAATGTTAACAAATGATTCTAGACACAATAAATTTTCTGCATTAAATGACCTTGTACAATAATACTTTGGGGAACTCTATCAACTGTAAGTCACTATGTTGGTATGGTTATCAGGAAGGCAAGAAATGAGAGGATATGTGTTTCAGCTATCTATCTATCTATCTATCTATCTATCTATCTATCTATCTATCATCTATCATCCATCTATATGTTTAATCTGCCATCTATTAGCAATATAGCAATTAATCCCCAACAGTTCATCACTAAACTGAAAGTATAGTTGATTAAAAAAATCAACTATATATATAATAAGCTCAAAACCAAAACAATAACCCACCAATAAATGGACTCAGGAGTAAAATGAAGGATGGGACCAGAGGCAGAATGGGCACAAGATTTTTCTTCATTTCCGGATGAGTTTAGTCTTTTCCTCTCAGTTGCTAATGTGTTATTGAGAATCAGGGCTTCAGCTCTTTTAATACTGGATACTACAATCTTGCAATGGAATTTAATTCAATATTTCTATTTCTTTAAGAAGTATTTATTGGGAGCTTACTATGTGCCTGGCACTATGCTAGATGCTGTAGATTTAGAGCTTTGGAAGATTCAATCTCTGAGTGGAAGAAATAGGTATGTAAACTTAAAGCATGAGGCAGTTTTCCTTCATATTTCAAAACTCCAAAATTCAAGGAGCCTCAATACCCAGCCACTCAGAAGTATCCTGGAACCTTCTCTTGTCTCTGGCTCTCAGCTGAACTGAAGCTGAGCTCTAGAGTTTTATTTGTCAAAAAAGAGCCATTATCTAAATCACCAAGTTGTTCCTGTGGCAGAGAAGATATTCTACTCTGAAATTCATGTACAATCTAGGATAATTTCTTTCCTTCCAGTACAAAGTAGACTTTAGTGTAACTAAAATGCCGTTGAGGGGAAATTTCTCTTTACAGATGTATTCCAGCTAAGAAATGCAGTAAGAATTATAGAATTATGCAGTGACCTTATTTGGATTTTGCTTCAAATGACTATACTATAAAAACAAACAATAACAGTGACAAAATTAACAGCCCCAAATTGAAAACAGCTCAAATGGTGAATGGATCAACAAATAGTGGTATAGCCGTAATAGTGGAATGGTGTTTAACAATATAAAGGAATAAACTATAAATTCATACACAAAACAGTAATACTCTTAAAATAATTATGCTCAATGGAATAAATCAGTCTTTCCTCCCCTCTCCTCCAAAAAAGTATGTATTGTATTCTTTTATTTATGTAAAATTTTAGAAAATACAAACAAATCTATATTAACAGAAAGCAGGTGAGTGGTTTCATGGAGATGGAGGAGGGGTGGTTGGGAAGGGTCAAGGGATGGATTACAAAGTGGCACAAGCAAACATTTGGGGGTGATAGTTATATTCGTTGTCTTGATTGTAGTGATGGTTTCATGGATGTGCAGATTTGTCAAAACTTACCAAATTTTATACTACAAAAACCTATAGTTAGTTTTATGCCAATTGTGCCTCAAAAGCTGTTTTTTAAAAAAAGGTAACAAAACCCTTTCCTATTATGCATGTATATTTGACCTTCAGTTAACTTTCAGATAACTTTCTAACTTGGTTCCTCTAGCAACTTCATAAAGTAACATGTTTCCTACATTTCCAGTCAATGTTGCTGTGGCAAAAATGACATATATTTGGTAAATTGCATTTGGACTTGGAGGAACTAAAAATCACTATAAACATCTGATAGGGTTACCAACGCCCCCCTCCCCCCAAACAAAAAACAAAATCAAGACTGTCCCATAAAATTGACCAAAAAGATGGCAGCTCTATCTAGTTCCTAATCATTGTGGCACTGCTTTTTGTTAATGGCAGAAATATAGAGTGCTAACTTTGAAGTTAAACAACTCTTGAAGAATTAAAAAAAAATGATGATGTGCATTATTCCAATTGAGTGCATTAATAAAACTTTATTAATATTACAAGAATCTTTTCTTGTACCTGTTGACCATTTGTATGTCTTCTTTGGAGAAATTTCTATTTAGGTCTTCTGCTTATTTTTTGATTGGGTTATTTGTTTTTTGGTTTTTTTTTTTTGATATTAAGTTGTATGAGCTCTTTGTATATTTTGGATATTAACACTTTGTTGGTTGGATCATTGCAAATTTTTTCTCCCAGTCCTTAGATTGTCTTTTCATTTTGCTGATCAGAGAAATTTTTGAAGCTATAGTTTCAACAGTAAGAAGATGTTAGGAGGATAGTGGAGGGTGGTGCCAGTGATAAGTCAACAGTGAGAAAAAAAAGTAGTTGAGAAAGCCCATAATAGGTGAGGAATGAGGAGATTGAGAAGACAAGGGATAGGGATGAGCTGGAGGGAAAGTTGTTTTTCATTGATGGAAGGAATGAGAGGCTGGTTAAAACTGATTGATCTTAAGTATCTGACTTTGGCACATAACGTTTTGGTGCCAAGACTGACTAAGGATCCCAGGCAGCAGCATTTAGCCTAGACTCAGGCAGGGAACCCCCCAGGATGGGGACTGTCTGGGGTCTGTAAAGCAGCCAAGAGAGCTCAAATGAGTTTAGATTTTATAAATGTGTCAGAAAATTGAAGCAAATATTTATATTTTAATATTAATTTATAGTAGTAAAATATGAACATGATAAAAATAATTTAGGTATCTGATAGCAACAAATGGCAACCAACCGCCATTGGTTTGGTATCATTTCTTCAAAAAGAATCTTGTCTTTTAGTAATGTGAAAAGAAACAATTACCTTGAGCGGCAATGGGGGGATGGGGAATGAGGTTAAACTGGTATTTGGTAAACCAAAGCTACTCATTAGTTGGAAGAATATTTTTCAACCAGTTATTGTGGCCTAATGCAGTTATGGTTTGATTCTGAATTTCTTGCCAATTCAATACCACAAATATAATGTAATATTAATATAATATAAAACAAATGCAATCAATGGGATGGGATGCAAATTTACTATGAGTCTTTTATAGACTGATATGTATATGGTCCCAGTGAACTTTGCCTCCAATATTTATGCCCTCCAAAACCTCTTCCTACAATGATTCTGGGCTTAGTTATGTGAATCACTTTGTCCTATGGGATGTTAGTAAACATAATGAAAATATTGACGTGGAAATTACTTGTGCAGGCTGAACTGCTGAATGAGAGACCATGTGGAGTGAGGCTGTGCAATGTGAGAAGCCATTTGGGCATTCCAGACCTGGCTGATGGCTCAGAGGAATAAAGCCACAAGAGTGATCTCACGTATACCAGGTAGAAAAAAACTGCCCACCTCCCATCAACCCATAGAATCATATGTACATATATATATATATATATATATATACATACACATATATATATGTATATATATATATATATATATATATATATACACACACACACACATATACACATTAAAAAATTAAATCCACTGAGTTTTGGGCAGTTTGTTATGCAGCAATTGATAACTGATACAGCATCTCTTCAGAGATAATCTATGTCTTGTGCAGCCAGTCTTTGGAGAACAGATGCCTCATTGTGCTGTATCACCTAATAAATTATTTTTTCAGAACCTTTGTCGTAAGGACAAATAATTTCTTCCCTCTTCTCTGAAGGAAGAAGGTCCCAAAGTACTCCTCAGAATAATGTCCCTATTTCTATTGTAATCAGTTCTAAGTAATCTTTATAGTCAAGGTTTTACTATATTTTACATTCATGTGCCTGGATCTTATTATTTCCATGCTTGTGTCATGGGATAGTTCTTGGTCAAATGACTCTTGTTCAGAAGTGCCAAAAAGATGTTTCTAGTATTATCCTAGGGGTTCCATCAGTTCTCATTTCATGGAAGTACAAAAAAACCCAACCAAATGTAAATCCAATACCCATGACCCGCCCTCCTGCCTACCTTTAACTCCCATTGCTCTTACAATAAGGGCAAAGAACAAACAGGTCAGCCAACATGTGGACTTTATAAATCTCTGCTGTTTTAACATTTTTAAAGACCCTGTGTAATGTTGGCAAGCAAGTTAGAGCTCCGCAACTATCCCTTTGATTGCAAAACACACAGGAGCTTGCTCTTGACTGGATTATTGTTTTTCCATACACAAATGGCTTTTCTTTGCAAAATGTGCTTAGGGCAAATATCCAAGACCAACCAGATTCCCATGGTTTTGTACCCACTGTTCTTCCCTATGAAGGAGAACCACTTAATATACAAAACAAGGCAAAATTAGGAGATTTCTCAGGCTGTCATCGCCAACCTGGTTGCAACATGTTTATTAGTAAAGTGGCATTTGTTTGAGGATAAGTTGCAACAGCTTCACTATGTCACAGAAACACTACACTTCCTGTGCTACAAATACGTTTTATCTTTTCTCTTCCCTCAGACTCAAGCTCTTCATTCTAATAGACGCAAACTGTAATCTTTTATATAAGCCAATAATTTCTAAGATCTCCAATACTGGAACAGTTGTCTATTTTAGGTTTGGAATAATCCATTATAATTTCTACCCTGCACAAGCTGAAGAGGATCTTTGGAATTGTCATTTGATATTGTTAAGTCCTAGTGTTTAACTCCAATCCTTAGCAGGTTGTGGTAGGGATGGTGATGATATTTATACATTTCTGGCTATTTTCAGTTCTTCTGTGGTTACAGTTCTGGTATATTTCAGAAAGATAGCTGAAGACTTTCTTGTTGATAATCATCAAGGGTTATGTCTGCTGGGAGGTAGTTCTTTTCAGTATGATCCTGTGTCATCTATCATTCTTTTTCCAAGAATAGAAGTGAGTTTACACAGAGTAGTCACTTGGAAGAGGATCTTCAATTTAAAAGCATCTGTGAATAAGGACAACTTAACCTGGCATTCTTCCAAAAAGTGTTCATCTACTCTGGTTTTCTACCCCAGAAAATGTCTGTCCTTGGAATCAGTGTTCCTGGAAGAACAAAAATTTGAGTTCTGAATAAATGATTTCATTTGAAATCAAGATGTCATGATTTTTGAGTAATTCTTAAAATACTTGATTTGTATGCATCCAGTCCTCACACAATCATATTACTTGAAGAAACAACAACAGTTTTCCACTATATGTCCTGTGGTGGTGTTATTCCTAGAAGATTCTTGGCCCCAGCTTAGAGTGGTATTTCTTATATTCTTACGTCCAGAAGAGGTGAGCACCACGATAGACTTCACTTAACATCTTCATGTAAATATGATCCAAGTGATGGATGAACCAGTGATCTTTCCATTTCAGTGATCTTTGATGAATAAGCCTGGCCCAATTTTGCAAAGACTGTCAAATACAGACTTAAATTTTTCTAAGGGGAAAATTGTATGCTCTATAATTTATCTATGATATCTTTCCAAGAACATGATGGATCCAGGAAGGTAATTACTAAAAGATTCTGTAGAACATGTTTAGGCTTATTGACTTGGACTCTACATTTGGTTTTGGTGGGTAATTATAAGTATGCTGACTAAAATAATCCCACCTTTCCTGGTTGATGCCTCTACTAATCTAGAGGTCCCCAGAACTTAATGTTTCCTCAAAATGCTCCTAAGTCCCATTTCATCAGCATATAACATGGTATGACAGGATGGATATCAGTCTTTTGAGAAAGTCTATGTAATTCCAAGTGATTAATTATGAGATAATGTATATTTTCACAGCTTCTAACAGACAGGTAGACCACCAGTGTATGTTTGCTATTGAGCTTCAGAGTAATACCTATGTGTGTGTGTGAAGGATCCTCTGTATTGCTCAATGACTAGCAAAGAAATGATTTAACCCAATGCTAGAATATAGTACAGATTAGGGGTTTATGATAGTGTTAATAACAAATGGTATGATATTCTTAAAAGAGTGTGGCTAAGTTCTTAAGATGGACTTACAAACTTTGTTAATAATTTAAGAGGTTAATATTGCTCTAGTCCAGTGATTCTCAGCTGGGCAATCCTGCCTCACAGGCATGACTCGGCACTTGGCCGCATCTGGAAGCACTTTTGGTTGTCACAACTGGGAGGTGCTACTGGCATCTAGTGGGTGGGTGGGGGGTCAAAGATGCTGCTAACCATGCTACAATGCACAAGACAGCCTCCGTTCCCCAACAAAGAACCGTCTTGTCCAAATATCAATAATATCAAGAATGAGAAACTGCTCAAGCCCTTTTGGAGACATGACTAGAGGAAAATCCATCATCTAATGGGATAAATATTGGACTGGGAATTTGGACTTCTGCATTTGGGTGCTCATGAATAACCCAGGAATTTGTGGAAAGGCAGCTTATCTTACCCCATTTACTTTTATATAAAAATGATAATTTATTTGCCACCTTTGTCTTGTGAAGTTGAGATAATCATTTAGAAATAAATGTGGAGTGAAATTACAACTTTATATGACCCTGTTGTTGATTCTGATTGTCTCTTGTGGGCAGTAGGGGATTGGAGAGAATGTATTGTTCATCTTTAGCACTTACAGATTAATAATCATCTGCATCTTCTTTTGGTGATCTCTGGATTGAGTAATTAGTAATTGCTCCAGCACTCTCCTTTTGACAACTCATTTGGTCTCCAGGGTTGTGATGATGCAGGGATTGGGTCTTGTTTTTTCCATCCTTCTTTGGGGAATAAGGGGAGGCGGGAGTTCTTTGTGCATTCATGTACTGGCACACACTGCTGGTTAAGTAAGACCACACACTCTATTGTCTTGATATTTGTAGACTAGTGTGTCTTGCTGCAGCATTCTGATGGGAACTGCCAAACAGTATGGAGCTGGTAATAGGTGCTTAGCGTATGGAACAAATTGAAGAAACTATATTCCAATGATGTATATTCAAAATTCATTTTTCTTCATAGCTGGATGTTGAGGTTTAAAAATAGAATATCTCAGCTTTTCCATAAATGTGAACACTGAATGAAGATCCAGTATCCAAATATATTTCTTTTTCATATACAATTTCCCCTTCCCCATAAATTTCCCTTTTTCTGGATCTGGAATAAAAACACAGGCTTTTAGCGATGAGAGTGGCTGCATTCTCAATTACTATATGCAGCGTTCTCAATTACACCCAATTTTATATTGCTTGTACAATAGACTAGATAGAATGTCTGTTCAGAGACAAGCTCATTATTGTTTTTAGAACAAAACTAGCAAACCACTCCAAGCCCTAATCCTCCTATGTAAAAAATATAAGTTTAAACTTTTTATTCAAAGACATAATTTTAGAAAGAAAAGTCCCTTTCTTGCCCCTGACCTTCAAATGCCCTGGCCTTGTACCCCCTGGGCTCCTTGCTGTCTTAAGCTCCCAAACATTCCTTGTTCTCAAACAGGTTGAGCAATTGTTTGCTTGAAATCATTTCTTTCTGGTAATAAAAGGTAAAAATACATTTGGATTCCTTATAAATCACACTTAAATTTTTGTCAACTAAAGCAGTACTTTTCTCTCATTTCTGTGATCTTAGACATCCTACTCTTGTCTTCTAAGTTGTTCCATTCAGCTTCCACTCTTTGGTTGATTCATTTATGTGAAATATTTTAAGCAGCAAAAGAACAGAAATCCCTACTGTGCTCTGCTCTGGGTAGATAATAATTATGCTGTAATGTCTCTTCCCTTTCTTACGTAGCTGCTCAGGGTACTCCAGGCCTGCATTTTTTCCTTGGAGCTTCTTTTTCATTCATCTTTCCTAAGACCTTTCCTAGTAAATACTATTAAATGAGCATAAATTGGAAAGGGAAAAAAATAAAAAAACAGTGTCTGCCAAAATTCTTACTTTATATCTTATGTATTTGGATGTGAAAAAAATAATGACCTCTCCCCCTCCTTTTTTTTTCTTTTTCTTTCCTCCTTGGTAAGAATTCCAAACAGACCTTTCTGGAAATGGATCACTGTGTTGTGGGGAAGCCTTCTCATCATACAGATAACCTTTGTGTAGCTTAGAAGCCTTGTGGCCCCACTTCAGCCTGGTGTTGCAATCAGAGAAACACTTGTTCTGCGTTTCAAAGAACTGGAAAACAATTCAAATTTTACTGCACTCTTATGTGATTACATCCTTTGTCACGCAAGAACACTTGTTAAAATGTCTTTCCTTGTTGTTCATTTTGAGTATCTCCTACACTTTACTGCACCCCCAAATATATCTCCACAACCATGTCAAGCTTTATAAATGTAGTTACGTTTCTTGCTGCTTTCTTCCTCTCTCTGGATCAATTACTGATTGGGTAGATCAACTTGGTCTCTCAGATGTCTCTCAAATTTTCTGCTGGAGCTTTTCCCCCTATGTTTTTTTGCAGCAAAGGAGGTCATAAAAGCTGAACACAAAAGCAAGAATCTATCTTTCTTCAAAGGCAGGCGAGGGCAGGGGAGGTGGGAAAGAGATGACAAGCACGTAACTTAAAATATATTATGGTTTTTGATCACTGAACTGAAACTCAGAAATAAGAACAAGAACTCACTCTACTCCCAGTAATCTGTGGTTTGATCCTCAGTCCCTCACCATTCTCCATTTCCCTGGGTACCTCAAACCTATCAGCTACCGCCCTTCTGCCAGTGCCCTTTAATGTCTGAATGTTAAGGTTTTAAAATAGAAATCATCATCACCCTTCACCTAGACAACTTCATTCTTTAGCAAGAGTGATTTCATTTGCTTCAGGTTTTTTTTTTTTTCCAAATGCAAAGATGATCATATCACACTTCCTTGCTTGACACCCTTTGTTTTCTGTTGCCTTCAGATGATATCCAGCTGTATCACCCTGCATTCAGTACCCTCTGCCATGAGCTCCTGTCTTAACTCCACCACATTTCCCCATCATATTCTGCTCTCCAGCCATATTAATATTCTTTTAATATGTGGATTTCCATGATCCCTCTTATCTCTGACTTTCCACATCTTGCTGCCTCTGCTGAAATATTTTTCTGCCGCATGCTGCTTTTTGTGGCCAATTCCTATTCCTGCTTCAAGCTTTGCCTTAGACATTCTTTCTTCTAGGAAGCTCTTTCTAGTACTTCTAGACTGGATTAAGTGGCTCCGTGATGCATTCCTTTAGCACCCTCCGGGGAGCACACTGTATGTTGTTTGACTTGTAAAATCCAGACTCTACATTGTCGTGCTCAATGTTGTATTTCACATCATGTGACATGAATTAGGTCCTCAAGCTGATTGAATATAGGAACTAATGCTTATTGAGCAGCTACTGTGTGCACTACTCATTAAGCTAAGACAGGCATCTGCCAACTATCCTGTGGAGAGAAGATTCCTCCATCGGAGTGACTCTGCACACACCCCCTGGTGTGTGAGGTAACGCTGTGACTCTGTCCCTCACACCCATCTAACATTCCCCTTGTGAGCCATGAGTGAAGATGATGATAGAGCTAACGCTTACCTCTTACCATCTGTCAAGCCTTGTCCTAAGTGCTTTACATGAGTTACTTTATTTAATCCTCACCCTAAATAAATTGTGAAGTAGGTCCTTTCATTACTGCTGTATTTTTGGGAGAGAAAGTTGAAACTTTGGTAAGTCTAGTCACTACATAGTAAGTTATGAAGCCGGGATCCAAGCTTAGGCATTTTGAACCTACTCTGCTAAACTGGTTTCAGTGAACTGAAATTGGTGGGATAACTTGGGCCATTATGACAAATATGATGATAATTGTAAAACCCTATCATACACATTTTGCAAGCCTACCTCATTTACTCCTCTGAACCATATTTTGAGTTGTATGAAGTAGGTTTTACTTTCCTCCCTCAACTGCTGGTGAGACTTTCAGACAAGCTGGTTAACTGGCCAAATCAACCAGCTGATGAGCAAGAACCCAGTTGTTTTCTGACTAGTTAAACCTTTTCTCTGGCTCTCCATGGCCTTGAGAATAAGCATCAAAAGCCTTAACAAGGTGATCAGACTCACCCTACCTTTTCTAGATTCAGCCTCCACCAACTTTCCCCAGTGATCTTTCATTCAACCAGACCAGATGGTCATTTTTTTCATACTCAGTACATGTTCAGAGCTTAGCTCTTGATTTACACTATGTTTTGACACTCAAACAAGGAGGGTCAGATGGGTGGCAGATTTTTAAAAGCAAAGAAGCTTTGCCTGGATTAATTTAGACAAGTGAGAGTTGACGAGCTGTGATTAGTAAAAACGGGACGACTGTAACATTTTCTGCTTTCTGATCCCCAGAATCCAGATCTTCAAAGCCTGGTCATTCCACATATTTCAACTTGGGATTTATTTACCCTGATGGTCACACTCCTGCAAGTGACAAATGGTCAGTAACTGTGGGGAAACACACAGAGTGAAAATAGCCTGTTTCTTCAGTCAATAATTGAAACATCCTAAGCTCTCAGACACATTAATAGACAACATCTGCTAAAATCAAGAGAAAGAGTGAAAAACAGGATATGAGGCTTTGGGGATTAAAGTGAAGGGTATCCAGTATGGACAGAGTTCCCATGACTGGGGTGACTGAAGCCAAGTGACTTGGTTAGGCAAAATAAAAACAACTGAAAAGAAACTATTGAACTGGAACAGAGTTAATTTTATTCATCTTTCAGCAGTCTCTTTTAGCTGAAGAGATAATATAGAGAGATATAAAATGCTCTTGAATCGAAAAGGAGAGTCACCTTGTCTTCAGGGAATTACGTTGAGAAGGCTGGAGTATAATTCTTTTTATTCTTCCTTTAGAAAGTAAAAAGGGGAGTGAAAAGGGACTGCGTGAAATTAAAAGAAAATAACCATTAAAAACCATAATGGCCTTTCTAAAATCTTCAGATGACTTCTAAATAAATGAACATCATTTAATAAGATTTTTTTTACTTAGTTATGAAGAAAAACATGCACTCATGAAAGCAAGCCATAGTGTCTTAAATTTTCTTCAACCACAAGCCATTTCAGAGCCAAATTTTATTTACAATATGCAAAGATTGAGTGTCTTCATGACTTTGCCCTGGCACCAATACCGCAAAATGGCAGGCTTCTACCAGAGAGGGAGTATATACTGAGAATGAATTCTATTATGCAGAATAATGCACAGAGACGTCTGGAAATATATTTCACCCATGACCATTCAGAGATTGTTTTGTCTGTTAAAGGATAGCTTTCTCAGTTCCAGAATCAAGGTAATCTTGTTTAGAAGAACAAGTCACGATGTCTCCAAGGCTCAGAGAAATCTTCCTGTGAAGGACCAGATAGCATTTTTGGCTTTGTGAACTATATGGCTTCTGTGGTAACTACTTGACTTTGCCATTGTATTGTGAATGCAGTCAATGATTGGGCATGTCTGTTTTCCAATAAAACTTTATTTAAAACTATGGGCAGTAGATGGGACCCAGGGATCATAGACTGTTGACTACTGAATTATGCTAAACATTTCCTAATATTTGATGCGAGAAGCAACTTTTTTCTCTAGATTTCTAGATTCTGAGCTAGTTTCAATAATGACTTCAGCTTTCCTAGTTGAATATATTGGTTTAAGTGGCTGCATATCCTAAGGCGGTCAAAATAAGTTGCCTTCTGGTTATAAATGATGGAAATTATAAAATGTTACTAGAGGTGGTTGGCTGCTTTTTCCTCTGACTTTTAAACAAATGCCCAAACCTCACTCTCATGTCTTAATATTGAATGGAATCCAGCATGAGCCAGGCTGATCTTGGACACCACTCAAGGACATAAAGGGCCAACAGTACCTCATTATGAGGTGGCATTACTTATGGGGCATGGATCTCACAGGCATTTTTCGATCCACAATGTTCCTAATGTAGAGAACTATTTTCTCGGAGGGATACAACTTGAGGCACACATTATATTGATTATGTTGTGTTTCCAGATCTGCTTGGATTGCCTCTAATGCTTGAATACCACCCACACGGGCAAGAGAGTATTTTCCTCTCTGTAACTGAGTGATCACCTCTTATTTTTATTTTACCCTGAGGGATGGGATTAACCCTGCCTATTGCCCTCCACAATTCCCAAAAGGAGCTGAGTCTCCAGATGCTTTTAGGAGGTCAGTAACTCATTAAGCCATCCCTGGTGAGTTTCCTGAAGCAGGCGCACTTACTTCCACCTTCCTGTTGCCGTGAAGCCTCATTTACGGTTAGAGGCAGCTTTCCCCAGCGAGGAGTATAGTTTTTGGAAGCACTGGAAAGAGGGAAGATTTTCTTTTCTTTCTCTCTCTTTTCCTTCCCCTTCTTCTCTCATGACTCTCCGGGGCCTGGTAACGTAGGATCTCTCTGCACCATTAATCACTTTTTCATTTCCAATGAAGAATATTGTGAGTGCAGCAACAGACCATTGGTTTTGCAACTCAAGCATCACCATAGGAATTGTAGAAGTGTTAATATTTCAGTTTGGAATTTGAACTGCACGGGCTTTCTCAGGGCCTTTGAAGTGAGCCTCCTGAGATCGGTGCAACAGGAATCAATATTTTCGAATGCAAGGCTGCCCTGCCGCCTGTGGCTCCCTCAAGGGTTCCCACGAGGATGGTATTGTGTATCTTTTCTGCCCATGGCTCTCTCACCCCTGGTGAACACTGACACGTCTGGGTAGCATCCCTGTCCTTAGGGCCTCTGTCCCATCCCGGACTCATTTCCCCAGGCTCTGCAGTCCACCGTCAATACTCATTCATTAACAGTCAGGAGAGGTGCTGCCCCTGCTAACTGCTCTGACTAGGATGCTTTCATCCTTCTCATTTTATTATTACGGCTAAGTGTTCAAATTATGAAAGGATCAGATGAGATGATAAACTTTAGCACTAAAATTCTATTTGTACCTGATTATATTTGATTCAATCAAATCAATATTACAGAATATATGATGTGACTATGTATCAAGTCCTGGAACATAAAGATGAACCATAATTCATAAAGTAGACGTATTTTCTCTGAAAACCCTTAAGATTATACTTTCTTAGACAATCTTTTTCTTCCTATTTGGCTCCTGCCTCTTTGGTGCTACTGGTCCTTGATGGAAGGAGAAATTCGGATAACAGGGGAAAGCCCATGAATGGTTATTACTTCGTGTCTGCAAAAGACCCATAGAAACTTCATCTGTGAATATCTCTTTGCTCTTCAGTGGAAAATATATATCCCATAATTTGCCTGTGGATGAATTACTCAGTCCCGGGCTTCCTGGGCCAGTGGCCATGCCACGGTGGAGGCTTTGGCAAATATTTTGTGTCCCAGATTTGGTCCTGATGAGTTACAGGAATGCCCTTTGGGCCTAAGAGTAATCCAGACCTCCTAGAAGACAGTCATTTCAGTAAAAGGACAGCAAAAAATTACGGTTTCAGGCTTCTGGTCCCCATCAGTAGGAGAGAGGGCAGAACATTCCCTCTGCTGGGCTGCAGGGTGGCACTCTCCAAATTACAAGGGACACAGGATCGTGGCAAAAAAGGCACTTTTCAGAGAAACTCAGCCTCAGGGCTAGGGCGTGGGAGGAACCCAGGGAGATTTCCAGTTGTGCCAGAAAAATAATTTTCTTTGTTGAGAGTTTGGGTAAGAGTTACATCATGAGTTACCCTTGATTACTAAATCTTGGTTTTATGCACATAAAGTGAAAATTGCAGAATTTTCTTCCCATCTTCGTAGTGTTTGATGTAGCAGTAAGTGAGGAGAGGAGGAGTTGCTTTTATCCCAGTGCAGCCTTGTAGCAGAAACTTGCTGAACTCTCAGACCCTGCTTCCTGTAGACCGCAGCTGCAGGACACTAACAAGGCTGCAAAGGAAATAAATAAAAACGAAGACTGAGCTGTAATTCTTCATAATGTGTTCATCACTTTGCTCTCTTTCTCTGTCCTTTCTCTCTTTATTTACAACTCCTTTTCTGTCTCTTTACTTCTTTGTCCACATGAAGCTCTCTCTGTCTCTGTTGTCTTTTGTGCCTCGCTTTCCTTGTATAAACTTTTTATTTTTGGAATAATTTTAGATTTGCAGAAAAAAATGCAAAGATAGTAGGGAATTCCTGTATGTCCTGTACTCGGCTTCCCCTAATTTTCATATCTTACATAATCATGGTACATTTGCCAAAAACGAGAAACTTACCTGGGTACATCACTATGAATTAATTACAGAATTTATTCAGATTTCACTGGGTTTTCCACTAGTGTCCTGTTTATTTCCAGGATCGAATCCAGGATATCATATTGCATTTAGTATCCTTCTCATTTTATTTACATTTTCAGGCCCTTTTCCTTTTTCCCCAGTTAGGGCTGTAGCAGTGATTCGTGGTTGGGAAAGAGGCCTTCTGTTTCTCTACAAAAAGAATTTATTGTATTTAGTATATGTCTTCTTAAGGCATACGCCAAAAGCATCAAGGATTTGTTTTTGCCCCAATGTCGTGCCCTCTAAAAAACTCTCTCTCCTACTTTTTCATTTGTAGGAAGTGTCTTTTTCTCACACACCTTGCTCTCCATTCTGTTTCAAACTCAATGGAGATCAAAATTAAGATACCACATTGCCTACCGAGAAAAGCAGTCATGTGGAGAAAAGCAAGGGTGCTGGAGCCTTGGAATATTTAAAGATGTGCTATGTGGGGGCAGTAAAAAGGGCGAATGCTTTTTGGTTAACAAGTGTGTATTATGGGCTTGCAGTGAGCAGAGCGCTTGCGAGAGCTGCTATCACTGATTTGTGAATGTCAAGGCTGGAAGGAGCCATGCAGAGCCACTCCACCTCAATGCTTTTGATAGAATTGAAACCTGGGGCCAGAGAAGGAATGGTCTTGACCAGGTTCCAATGGAGAGTAAAAGCTAGAACCTCCTTCTTTGCCTCTCTGGTCCGATGCTTCTTATGTCACTTTTGGCAGGAAAAGCCCTATTATGCAATGCTATAGGATGAGTAGTTGACAGGTTAATTAAGTCATTTAAAGCAGAGAATCATTAAAAGTGATGGTATGTATATTTTAACATTAACATTTTATTTTATCATGAACACATAATGAATGACTTAAAAACATTCATGGCCAAGGATAATTTATTTATTTATTTTTTCTGAGTGTGAGTCCAGGAATTAGAGCTCATGTTGTCTTCTTTAGATTAGCCAAGATTTCCAGTTGGATTTCTATGTTAAAATACTACAGCGAAAACTAAACAGTAAAATGCTAAACACTAAAACTAAAACAGTAAAAATTAGCTATGTAAAAACAAATTCAGCTGGCATAAAATATGCATATTTAAGAACAAGACAAGCCACCTACGAACTAAAAGTGAACAGCTGCCTGTGGGTATTGGTCAGTGTGCTCTCCAGAGAAAAGAGGATGTGTGTCAGTTCTGGGAAGTCACTTAGATGGAAAATGAGCTAAGAGATGGGTTCAGATTTCCAAACTTTGTCCCATCACCTGCATGAAGCCCTTCCCAGTGACTCTTGCCCACAGAGGTCCTGGCCATCTCTGATTTCTTTCGCACTTCTTCGTTCTGTCCCATTGTTGCTTAACAAAAGCTGTCTCACTCTATCCCTTTAATCTGACTTTAATTTTAATCTATCCCTTTAATTTTTTTTTTTTTTTGGCTGGGGGAGTAATTAGGTTTATTTATTTTAAGAGGAGTTACTGGGGATTGAACCTAGGACCTTGTACACGCTAAGCATATACTCTACCACTTGAATTCCCTCCCCTGAAATGTGCCTCATTTTTATCTAAAATCTTTTAGCGACTTGAAGCAAACAAGACTTACACTTCTATTGTGTATCTGCCCAGCACTTAGTTTAGAGCCAGGCAAAGGAGAGGCATTGAAAATATGCTTATTGATTTCTGTTGAGTTGAATGCTGACACCTTCTGAGATCACCCAAGAGCGTGTGTCTCTTTTATCTGCCGTCGGGAGAGTCGTGTGGGTGCTCTTTGAAGAGCTGGCTGCATGGTGGGCACGTTAGAGAATAAACTGGATGGAACAGCACTATACTAGGATGCACGTGGGCACCTCAGCAGCAAGGAAATCACGAACCACTCAAGAGTGCGCTGTGTGTCCTCACTCACCTGGAGAAAGCTCTGAACTGAACTTACAGACTTTGAGCCTACAAAGAGAAACCCCCTAACAAAGAAGGTGGCAAAGTACTGGAACTGATTGCCAAGGCAAGTCCAAGGAATATTTTCCCCAAGCCTTTACATCAGGCTGGATTCATTTCTGTCTGCGTTATTGGACCGCAAGGCCTCAGCTCTGCATTTTAGCCACCTATGTTCTTTGTTTAAACCATCCAGGACAAAGGATCAGGTCTTGCCTTACGGAAGCTCTGCAGGAAGAGAGGCTCTCTGACCTCCCCGAGGAGACCATTTCAATGCTTTATCACTCAGACTTTGAAAAGACCTTCTTTTGTCCAATGGCAAACTGTCTGGATATAACTTAAGTATATTTCCTTTTGTTGGTTCTCTGTGAACATGGACCATATTTATTTAATCATTTATTGCCTTTATAAAAGAAACCTCCATGGGCTGAAGGACCTTGCCCAAATCACACTCTCTCTTCTACAGGTAAAGCACCTCTGGTTCCTTTAACCTTTTCTTGCGGGAACTCTTTCTCATCCCTTTAATCATGTTGACTGGTCTTCTCTTGCCAAAACAGGACGTGGGAGGCAGCAGATTCATTTGTACTGGGACAGGAGGATTCCCTGTTTATACGTAGGCTGTGCAGGTGACACCCAGCAATCTGACTTCATGGGCGGCACACACTCTTGGAACATGCAGAGTATGGTGGGAGGTAAGACAAAGGAGAGACAGAACAGGATGCAACACTTAGGCGATGTCTTACCAAAGACTGCTCAAATGCTATTCTGTAGGCTTAAATACAGTGTTTTTAAAACTAGATCAAATGGTTTAAATATGATACTATCCCTCCACTTTGCAAAAGCTCAGACTTTCCTCTTGGGTATAAAATGTTCCCAACACCAAGCACGGTATCATAAAAATACAGTTTGGAAAAAAAAAAGCATGCTGACACTGTAAAAATTAATAGTTTTCTTGGAAGTGGAGTCTTTTGAATTCTCACAGTGGTACTGAAGAGAAAATCTGCCTTTTTTTCCCCCTTGTTCTCTTGTAAAGTTAGTTGACTTTCTTGTCTTAGTTTTCCCAAATGAACCACTTTGGATGGAGCACACAGTGAATGCTCATCATCAGGCACTCTCTTTGTTTGGCATTCAAATGCCCAGTCTGTGCTCTGGAACTCTTTAGGTCACAACAGTTAATGATGGTGTAGGGGGGAAAAAAAAGTGGCCAAATACTCAACCCTTAGAAGAGTTCTGTAGAAAAAGTTTATCTTATTTTCCCATTTTCTTAAATGTCATAAGAAATCATGGCTGTTACTTCCCTCCATCATCGAATACCTCTGCCACTTCTTGCTACTCAAATCCGTAATTAAAAACCCCCAAAGGAGACTGGGCATCGATTCTTACACATTTAAAAATAGACTTGGGAAGATGCCTATGTCAAAGGCTGCTGACTACAATCTGATGAGATGCCTCAAGTTCAGGCATGGGTTTTATAGTCTTAATCTTGGAGAAGGTAGCTTCTCTAGGGTCAGGCAGCTCTTTTTAGAAAAGCCTAAGAGAACAAAAAACAAATCAGAAAGTTGACATGAAAACCAGTGCCATTTTTGAGGTTGAAAACTTCAGACTGGAGCTTTCCAAGCCAGTTGTTAGTATTTATAAATTTCTAAACCAGCTGAGGGACTCTGAAGGAAAAGGGCCAGATAGGCCTTGATGAGGAAAAACGCAGAACCTCAGATCTAGATGGGTTTGGGGGATCAGCTAGTCCAGTGGTCTGAGTCTGACTTTAAAAGGTTCTGGAGGCTGTTTATCTGTCATCTATATTATTTGAAAAGGGGTCCTATCCCCTCAAAGTTTTCTCATCTTTGGGGCAAATGGTCCTCATTCCTATACTGTCATGTTATTTGGATTCTTTCCCATCTAGATTTTTTTTCCTACTGGAAACCACTTTAATTTGCTGAGGTTCCTTTTAAACTGTGACTTCTTTAAAATGGTACCCTTTCCTGTGCATTTATGCAGCTCTATATAGACATTTTTAACGTAAGGACAATAATTTAAATTTTTTTTTTTCTAACTCATACTAATGCAGGGCCAGTGTAGGATGGGTAGGAAACTGACCTGCTAGTAACATGTGCAGGAAATCAACCCACCCTGGGTGAGCACCGTCCTTTCCTTGTGGGGCTAGGAAACCTCATGTGACACAATGAAAATCTGCCGAAATCCATGGCTTTGAAAAGTTGGAGGAAATCTGAACTTTTCTTCACATTGAGTCACTTGACAAGTTGGCAAATGCAGCTTCCTTTCTTATGAGGAAAATGGATTAAAAACTTTTCTGAAAAGATTCAGAAAATCTTCGTGGACACTGAGTTTCTCCTGGGAAACAATATTTTGATGATTATAGCGTAAATGAATCAGGATCACACGGATTACATTTCTGTTCAAGTACACAGGGTTTAAGCATGAATGGAAAAGCCGTTATGTCTGTAAATTTCACAGTTTTCTCTCTCTCTGAGTCTTTGAGCTTCTCCACTTACATCTGGGGAGATCAAGGGAGAGTTTGAGAGCTTCACAAAACCTCGACGACACCTGGCTTTCTTCTTGCTACCACTGAAGGCCTTATGGATGAATTTTTACTACATAAATAAATGTAGCTGTGGAAAACTAATAAACATTCCCAGCTTCACCAGGTGGGTCTGAAGTCAAAAGAGCACAGTCTGAGGTTTTCTTGATTTCTTTCTTGTTTCTCTATTTGTCCAGCTTTCAGATTTTCCTGGACATTTTTTAATCTCTCTGTCCTCACATACTCCCACGTGTAATTAAATCAACCCTGCTATTTCCTTGAATAGCTTATAACTCTAGAAAAGTACTTTTTTAGTTGATAAGGAGGCAGAAAATAAATCTCATTAAATTTAATGATCTCTTTTGCACCTGGGAAGGGAGTTGGGTAGCAGATAGAAGTCGTTACAGGCTCTTAGACTCTGTGTCTCCTGCTAATCTTCAGAGCTGGGTTGTAACACTGTCCTGTATATGCAACTTGGAGCCAGACCAGCCCCATCCTGTCTTCTCAGGGCCCTCAGTAATTCATTATTAAGGAGGTCTTGGGGCTAGTCCCACTCAAATTTTAGCAATAATTTCCCTAGTCATTGGGTTCCTATCTTGTTTCTAAGTTCCAGTATGGCTGGGTCTCTTGTCTTCTAGTCTTTTTCATTCTCTAGTGAAAAGATTTCCCCATTATTCTTAATGTCAAGATTTATGCATTGTGACCTTAGTTCTTTTAGTGACCAAATACTTATCTGGTAGCTCATAACCCAGGGCTTGGATTTACTGCTTCTGGCTCAGGATTCCTCTGCTCAGGCCTCCTGGATGCTGTCCCCAGTGTGGGTGACATCTATATGTTGCCTGCCACTTGTAAACTCTCACCCGACTCTCCATTCCCAAATTTCCTGCTTCACTCATTTGATTCACTCACTTGCTTTCTTATTCATCTGTTCTGTCAATTTATATCAACTACATATTAGGTAACTCCAATGGTAGTGGTGTTGTGGCAGCAAAGTAGGATTCAGCCAGGTGAAAAGTAGGGGTGGGGGGCAGGCATTGTAGGCAAAAGGAAGGGCACTTTCTCTGGATTCTGGCTGTAACACTATGGAAAAGGCACATAGAGGCCTTCCCCTCGTGGAGCTTACCCTAGAGTTGCCAGATGATAATTTTTCCTGGAAGGTTGTTAAAATCATAGATTCTCAGATTTTTTTTTTCCTGTAAATTCTGAATTGGTAGGTTTGTGATAGGACTTGGAAATTTGCATTTTAACAAGCATTCCAGGTAATTCTTATCATCACCGAGTTTGGAAAACTCTGCAGCATGAGACGTGCAAGGATTCTAAGGTGGGATGTGTTGGGAAAACTTGAGTAATTCCATCTGGCCCGATTGTGGGGAGCTGGGTGTGGGATAGGAGCTGATGAGTGATGAGTTTGAAAGGAAGCAGGAGCCAGATCACGAGAGACTTTGGACGCCAGCTAAGGAACCTGGACTTTATCTAAAGGCTGTGAAAGGCAGTGAAGGATTTTGTAGAGGTGACGTTACGACAAGTTTTAAAAGTCCACTCTTTGGTATTTGGATGGTCGACGGTGATAATGCCCATGGTTGTTGAGATTCCTATAAAGGTTTGGGATGGAGATGTGAATTTGAAGTCATCCTGACACATGTGGTAATTGAGCAAGCTGGTCAATTTGAATCTTTTCGATTTCTTATTTTCCCAGCACATATATCGATCTCTTGGTTTCTCAGCCATGCATGTGTGATTTTATCTCAAACCAACTACCTGTGACCTTGCTCCTCTGTTCAGGTCCCCAGATCCTGCAAAACTTTCTGGGTCTGCCTAAACTTCTGCTCCCAGCTTTCCCCGCCTTAACTAGTCTGACTGGGACCTTGACCCTCAACAGTCATGCCTGTGAGGGGTGAGCATCCTTTTCTCTTACCATCTTATCCCATGTACTGGGCTGGTACTTGACCTAGGGGGATGGGGAGTGGAACCTTTTTTACTTCTCTAAACCTTTGTGGTTTCCTACAGAAAAATGGATTTAGGCTCCCTTCCTGGTGGGAAGCTTCACTTACCTCTGCAGGATTAGCAGCTGTAAAAGTCTAGATGAGGCTGTCCTGTAGGGTTTTGGATTTAGGATAAGAACAGATAATTTGCCTGCCTGCTTCATCTTTTTCCTGTTACTTTATCTATAAAACCATACTTTTGCTTTGGAAACACAATTTCTATTGACCTTGTGTTGATTTTTAATAATAATAATAATTTATTATTATAGGAACTAGAGTGTTGGAAACACAGTTCTCCATGGGATGCAAGCAACAAACTATATATATATATATATATTTTTTTTTTTTTTTCTTCTTCTCATTGTTCCATTAAACTGGAATCATGGATTAGTTTTTTCCCCTTCTTTTTGATTGAACTCTTGACCAGGATCCAGAAAACTTTTCAGATTATGTATATATATATATAGGCACTTTTAAACAATAAAATAAATAATAAATATTAATAATAATAAAATAAATAATAAAAATTTCACTAGTCTCTTTCAGCTCCAAGACACACAACTGAAATTTGCCAGTCACAGGGCAATACCAAAACATAGCATTGTTTTAGTTTGGAAAGTCTTTAGGGTGAGGGGAGGTTTATGGTCGATTTCTCCTACCAGATTCAGTTGTATTCTTTCAGGGGACGAATGGCAAGCTCTCTGTGTGGTCTCTACAGGACTGAGATGTAGGACCAAGGATCTTACTCTGCCCTGTCCACCCCAAAAACACTTTTTAGAGTGTTCATTTCTTTCAAACATTTTATACCCTTGAGGTGAGTGAAGGACTAAGACTGAGCAGGCCAATTTCAAAACCTAAGCAGTCTGATCTTTCACCGTGTGATGGGGAAGTACTTGGCAGCTAATGTTTTCTCCTTGGTCTTTCCACCTTGGCAAAAACGGAGTGAAAAAGTGTCACATGAAAGATTCTGTCAGCAGGTCAGTTTTGGCCACTGCTCAATACTTTACAGTGTTTTCACACATATTAGTTTCATTTGTTTTGTAGCAATCCCATGAAATAAGCAGGACAAAAAAAGAAAAAAAAAGTGCCGCCCAGATAGGTTAAGTGGTGTGTATGAGCCCAGAAAGATGTCAATGGCAGGGTTTGGGTTGAAGCCCAACCCTCACAGCTTTAGGCTGGCTTAGGATCTCCGGCCTAGTGGAGTGGAAATATGGTCTTAAAATGGGCCCCAATCCAGCTTTATTCATTGCTATGTTGTGACTTGTATGTAAATTTCTTAACCTTTCTGATCCTTAATCTCCCAATATAAAAATAGAGCTAATATCATGTATGTCCACGATTTTGGTGAACGGTGCTGAGGATCTTGTGAAAATGCAAGTCTGTGTGGTGTCTGAGATTCTGAACTTCTAACAAGCTCCCAGGTGATGCTGCTGCCCTGGTTTGAAGGCCAACCATGAGTGGCAAACGTATAAGGCATATCATGTGTTTAGTAGGCAGTAGACGTTCAATAAATATGTTTCCTTCTCCTTCATAAATAGTCCGTCAACTCTGTTCTCCATTTGATTTTAGGATCCACTATAAATTTACTCAACTTGTTATTCAGCACAGAGTCAGAAATAACATGGTATACCCTTTATTTTTTTAAATTTTACTTCTTTAATTTTTTTTAACATTTTTATTGATTTATAATCATTTTACAATGTTGTGTCAAATTCCAGTGTAGAGCACAATTTTTCAGTTATACATGAACATATATATATTCATTGTCACATTTTTTTCTCTGTGAGCTACCATAAGATCTTGTATATATATATTTTAAATTGACATATGGTTGATATACAATGTTGTGTTAATTTCTGATGTATGGCATAATGTTTCAGTTATACACAAATATATATTTCTTTTCATATTCTTTTTCATTATAGGTTATTGCTAGATATTGAATATAGTTCCCTGTGCTATACAGGAGAACCTTATTTATCTATGTTATGTATAGTAGTTAGTATCTGCAAATCCTGAACTCCCGGTTTATTCTTCCACTCCCCACCCTTTACCTGCCTGGTAACTGTAAGTTTGTTTTTTATGTCTGTGAGTCTGTTTCTGTTTTGTAAATGAGTTCATTTGTGTCATTTTTTTAGATTCCACATATAATTGATACCATATGGTAGTTTTCTTTCTCTTTCTGGCTTACTTCACTTAGTATGACAATCTCCAGGTCCATCTATGTTGCTGTAAATGGCATTATTTATTATTTTTTAAGGCCAAGTAGTATTCCATTGTAATATGTATATGTATGTAGATATATATATCACATCTTGTTTATCCAGTCATCTGTTGATGGACAGTTAGATGGCTTCCATGTCTTGGCTATTATAAATAGTGCTGCTATGAACATTGGGGTGCATAAGGATACATTTTAAAAAGACACCCACACACAAACCCCTCATCTGGTCCCCTCTGAATGCAGTTGGAGACAGGATGTACTGGTGTACGAATTCCAGGCTCTCAGTAACATGGCACCAGGAGCCCTAATGTGAGAAGAATTACCCAGAGGGCATGCCTGATTCCAGGTTCTCAAACAACTACTTGGTCTTCACTGAGCCAGGAAACAACTTGAGGGCTTGCCAAAAAAGTGTAAAAGATGATTTTTGAGAGTTATTTTAGAGAAATGAGATGGTTGTAACAAACACAGAGACGGCTCATGACCATTCCCCTTGATGGCCTAAAACCCTAATCCAACTACAATTTGGACAGTAATTTTTCCATTAGATCTATTGAGAAAGGAAGGACAAAACTACTTCCAAACCCCAAATCTAACTTCCACTCTTGAACACATCTGTTTGAGTTCTGGCGTGGGAGCATATTGGCATTTGTTTAAGCTCATTAATCTTTAAGAAAGTGTAAAGAGATTGTGGAAACACCTTCTTGCCAGCAAAAAGCTGCAGATTATGCCTTCAAGTATTCAGTGCCTTGGTGTGCTAATCAAGCACCATGTGAAATTGTCAGCAGTCACAACGATGACCCTAATCTGGGAGGGGGAGGCATTTCTTTAATGGCATTCAATCCTTTACTTGTATTTTCTAGATTTATTCTTGATACTCGATATTTCCTCCTGAGTGAAGACATCTCATATGCTAACACCCTGAGCATATTAGCTACTGAACTAGCCTGGTATAAAGTAGCATGAATTCCTTCCGTAGGTGGACAAAATCAGAGGAGACTCCTTCCCCTTTCCCCAGGTGGCCGTGCGTGGTCTGTGGTTTGCGGTGTGTAGGAGGGAACATTGACGTATTGGACACAGTGGAAAAAGGAACCAAGAGGGATAAAATTGTTTGTGGTATAGGAAGGCACATTTTGTTTATTAATAGAAAAGACCAGAATGTGCAGCAATTTTCTCGCAAAAGTAAGAGAAATTTATAGAAGCTAGAAGAGTACAACAGAACAGTTTGTTGTCCCTGGAATTTTTTTTTTCATTACCAATAAATGGAGACCATAATGACATGGTTACTATTTTTTTCCATTGCAGAAGTAATACTTATAAAACAATATTTGGAAATATAGAACGTTAGTGGAAATATATCCATATTTTTGGCATTTAAAGGCAACCGGGTTTAACATTTTGTAATGTTACTTTCTTGCCTTTTCTTTGTAAAAAAAAAAAAAAAAATTGGTTTCTGAAAAATTTTTTGACCAGAATGTGTGGGTTGATGGCCTCAGACCTACCAAGAAATGAGGTAATTGGCCCCTCTGTAATAACGCAGTGCTACATGCCTGTAGTTTCCAAGGAAGGTAAAGTCTTGACAAAGAGATTCTTCATTTATTACGTCCCTTGCCGAAGACTGTGCCCCTTTTATAGATCCTTTGTGTTTTATGGACAAATACTCTGAGCCCTCTCTTGTGTGTATTATCCACCCCTCCCCCCTTTTCAAATAGCCTTCCTGAAGTTTCCTCTCTTGGGATTACTAAGACTGCTCTCCTCCCACCCCCGCTGAGCATCTCCCCTCTTTACCTGACTCGGGAAGAACCTCTTCCCCTGCTGACCACATGCACACAAATTCTTGGAAGGGTCTTAACTTGAACTCTTGCATGAAAGCAAACCTGTAATTTTCATGAATTAAAGGACTGGTAATCCCCAGCCTCTGGCCTGTGAGCAGCCCTCCTTCCTTCCTGCAATGTGAACTTTATAAACAACAGGTCACATTTTAAAAATTCTGAGTTTATGGTTTTATTTTCTCCAGAAAAAGCCAGATGGCATACTAAAGAGTCAGCTATATCACACTCTTAAAACTCATCTTTAGTTGCTCTGATATATGGGTATGACTGAATTTATTTGGCCCTGTGACAAAAATATATTAGTTGGTATATGTATTTTTTGAGTGTTTTGGATTTTATTTTTCATCAACCTTCTTGAGATAAAATTTGCATCCAAAACATGTTCCAGTTGGATGAATTTTGACAATTGTATGCTCCTGTGTAACCAGCACCACCACGATCCAGATACAGAACATTTCCATCACTCCAATTTCCCTTTTGGTCTTGGTGCAGTCAGACCCCACTTATATCCCACCTTAACTCCAGGCATTACTGATCTTCTTTTTGCCACTATAGATTAATTGTGTCTAATCTAGAATTTTGTATCAACAGAATTATCCAGTATGGACTCTTTCGTGTATGCCTTTTTTTTTTTTTTTACTCAGCGTAATGTTTTTGAGAGTCACCCACGTTGTTATGTCTTGTAGTGCATTGTTGCTGTGTTGTTACTTTTTATTGCTGAGTATTGTTTCATTGTTTGGCTGTACTACAGTTGATTTATTTATTCATCTGTTTATAGACATTTGGATTGTTTCCAGTTAGGCTATTAACAATTAGAACTGCTATGGGTATTTGTGTACAAGTCTTTGTGTGGACATATGTTTTCATTTCTCTTGAGTAAATGCGTAAGAATGGAATTTGCTATTGGTATATTCTCTTTAGTAAATGTGTCTACACATCTTTTGCCATTTTCTAATCCATTTTTCTTAACTGCGTTTTGAGAGTTCTTCATATATTCTAGATACTACTCCTCTGTTAGATACATGGTTTGCAAGTATTTTCCTCTTAACACATACCTTGTCTTTTTATTCTGTGGGGTTGTCCACAGATCAAAAGTTTTTTAATTCAAATGGAGTCAAATTTATCAACTTTTCCTTTTATAAATCATGCCTTGGTGTTAAGTCTAAGAACTTTTTGCCTAACCATAGATCCTAAAGATTTTCTCCAACATTTTTTTTTAACTTTCACAGTTTTACTCTTAAGTCCATGATCCATTTTTGTATAAGATTTGAAAATTAGGTCAAGGTTATTGTCTCTGGATGTCCAGTTGCTCCAGCACCATGTGTTGAAAGGGCTATGATTCCTGCATTGAATTGTTTCTGCACTTGAGTCAAAAATCAGTTGGGCATATTTGTGTGGGTCTATTTCTGGTTCTCAATTCTATTCCATTGATTTATGTCTTGTCCCTCTGCCCATACCACGCAGTCCGGACTACTGTAGCTATATGGTAAGTTTGAAATTGCGTTGACTCACCCTTCCCAATTTATTCTTCTTTTTCAAAATTATTTTTAGCAGTTCTAGTTCCTTTGCTTTTTACCTATAAAGTTTAGAATAGTCTTATCTATATGTACAACAAGTCTTGCTGGGATTTTGGTAGGAACTGCATTACACCTGTATATCATTTTTGAGGAAACTGACATCTTTATTATTTTATGATTGTTATATTATTATTGTTATCTATGAAGATGGTAAATCTCCATTTATTTAGGTCCTCTTTGAAGTCTTTCGTTAGTATTTGTAGTTTTTACTATATAAGCCCTGATTTTTTTTTTTTTTTAAGATTTATACGTAAATATTTGATGGAATTCTTCAGCAAGACCCACTGGGTCTGGAGATGTTTTTCGGTGGTGGTAGGGGGATAGTTTTGAAATTACAGATTTAACTTTCTGAAAAGTTATGTGACTATTCAGATTGTCTATTTCCTATTAGGTGAGTTGTATTAGTTTGTGTTTCCTGAGGAATTGGCTCATTTGATCTAAATTGTCGAGTTTATGTGTGCAGAGTTTCTGGAATTATTCCCTTTTTATCCTTTTGATGTCTTTAATCTGTAGTGATAACCTTCTTTTTCCTTCCTGCTGTAGGAATTTATTCCTTGTCTTTTTTTTTTCCTTTTCAGTCTTGATAAAGATTCGTCTTATTTAATTGATATATTGATTTTTTTACAATGAGCCAGGTTATTATTTCAGTGTGTGTGTGTTCCATTTCTGTCCTCATTATGTTCATATCTTTCAAAAAAAAATCATTGTGAATACCTGTAATAGCTGTTTTAATGTCCTTGTCTGCTAATTCTATCATCTCTGTCATTCTGCATCTGTTTGTTCTGACTTATTTTTCTCTTAGTTATGGGTCATATTTTCCTACTTGTTTGCATTTTAAACAATTTGCATTGTTTGCATTGAAAATTTGCATTTTCTTAGGACTCTTGATCTGATAAATATCATATTGTTTGAAGTCTGGCTGTAGTAGTTTTCCTTTAGAAAGTTGTATTTTGTTTTGGCAGGGGGTTAAGTGGCTTACAGTTCAACTTGACTTTTGTGAGGCTTGTTTTTAAGCTTTCCTGGGGTGAGTCTGGAGAATGTTTTACTTTAGGGCTAATTTAATTCTCCTCTTGAAGCATGCCCCTTCAGGAGGCTCTGGTAAATATTCAGGGTGTTCAGCAGGGTCTCTCCATTCGGGCTGGTCACAGCCGATCTCCTGGTTCACAGATGCCAGTAGTTGTTTTATGCCTGGCTTCTTAGAGCTTCACCCTATGCATGTGTAGCTCAATATTCAATAAAAGACTCAAGGTAACTTCTGTATAAATTTCTGGAGCGTTTTTTCTCTGGTCCTCTGCCCCTCATATTTCAGCTCTCTCAGCCTCCTTGAACTCGATCTCTGTTTTCCCAATTCAGTGTTCTGCTAGGGTTCAAACCTCCTTTGGTTGCAGTCTAGGAAGTGGCTGCCTCCAGCCGGAAAGCCGTGTGGATCACAGGACTCACCTCCTTTGTTTCCCCATTTTCAGAACTCACAGTCCTGTGCTCTGTCTGTTTTCCAATGTCTGAAAACACCTTTTTCATATATTTCCTCCAGTTTCCTAGTAATTTACAGCCAGGGGACAGGTTTGGTACCAGTTATTCCGTCACATTCAGAAGTGATAGTCCCTACATTTGCTCCAAAAATGTTTAGATTTATTCAGAAAAATCAAAGTTCCCTTCTCCAGCTTTTAGTACTTTCAAGGAGCTTCAATCCATTTCTTCTCAAATATGTCCACAAATCACTTGGAGTATTTTAATGTGATGTACACACATCACTCCTCCTCTGCTCGCCACCATCACCTCTCTTCCCCGAAATTAATGACGTGTTTTTCTGAGGCTGTGGCTTTAGTAGACAGAGCAAAAACATTCAGTTGTTCTCCCCTCATTTTGAGGGATAAAATCATAGGAATGAGGAACATTACAACACCTAATGTTGCCCAACAGACCCCTTGGTAACTTGGAACCTCTGTCCCCATTCCTCCCTCTCTCTCTCTCTCAAACTTGACTTTCTCTATTCCTTTCCCTTGTGTGTGTGTGTGTCGGGGGTGGGGGGGGGGTCAGGAGAGGAGGGTTGTTGAGTAAGGGTTTAGCTCATGTCTTGCCTAACAAGTTGAAAATGGCTTTCTCATCAAATGTGCCATAATAAAAATCTCCAAAAATCTTCACTGAACATATCTCAGTGTGCATTGTTAAAAACACTTTATCAATAAACTCTTTAATCACATGATAAGAGCTTGGTCTTTATCAGAAAGGGATTTGAGCCAAGGTGTTTTACATTGATCAGTATCTGGAGGGAGAAATATCTCTTTCATGAACCCTTTGGAAAACTTTCCCGTTTGTCAGAAATGCCAAATTCCTTAGAGCGAAGTGAGACTCCAGGCGTGGTTCAGTGTTGCAGGACTGAATTCTTCTTCTATCTCTGCAACCCCTACATTTTTTAACTTTCTCTGAAGGGTACTTAGAAAAACTCGATTTGATAGAGGGATAGAGTTTGAGTTGTATTTTGTCATTGAAAGAGGCAAGTTGGTAACTGATGGTTTTTTTGCTTTGTTTCTGGCAAATCAGTTTAAGATAACTTTAAGAAGGGCCTCAAGTCTTAATATTACATGTAGAGTAAGAGGATGACATGAAGTGTGAAGGAAAATTTCTTTTGATTTTCTGAGGAAGGTGTTGAAGACCTAAAGCTGGAACACCAGGTGAATAATGTAATGGTAGTAGTTGGGTTGATCAAAGCTTCTGATACGTCAAATTTAAATATTCTCTGGAAGGATATTTGGAAAAATATATGGAACTGGGTGGCTCCTAATCGTTTACAAGGAGAACAAAATCATGCTGAGATTGACTGGGAATTGCATTGACATTGGAAACTGTAGGTTGGCTTTTTAAAAATTTGTGAGGATCTAGTATTGAGTTTAGTGTATTTCAGATGGTAATCAAATACAGAATGTTGTAAGATAGCTGATGAGATAGTCTTCTGTTTGATTTTCTCAAATAAATAAAGGCTGTTGTTGATTTCATCATGACAACTTTGCCTGTAGGACAATGACTAGCATGTGTTTTTATCTCCACGACCACATATGTTTGTGATTGCACCAACATGCTTTCTTAGGACGGGAAAGTTTGCCTCTGAAATGAGATCAGCACTTCCATAGCAGAATCCACAGGCAACCAGATAGGAAGCATGTATGGTCTTCAGAAAGAATCAGATTGGTGACTTTGTCAGGGATGGTGGTAAACATGCAGGCTGATAGACTATTTCTCGCCATCAAAAAGCTCTTGTGCTTCTGACTGCTGTGGTTAAATATCAGATATTACCAGATTCGTGCCATTTATAGTTTACGGAGGAGCTTAGAGTTTAAAGGGAGACTTAAATAAGTAAACAAATTAGTAGATTTATCAATTTGCCAGTCCAAAAATGTTAGGGCACAAGAAAGATCTGAATTTAGTCTTGCCTCTGTTAAAGTGTGATTATAGGAAAGTGTTTTAATATTAAGGGACCTCAGTTTCCATTTCACTTGAAAAGCATCCAAGCTTTCATGTAAAAATCCTAAGGGTTCTCCATCATACTTTCTTTTCCTTCACTCCTTACCTCCAATTTAGCAGCAAGTCCTGTTGGCTCTACTTTCAAATAGAGGTGAACACTTCTCTCCCTTTCAGTTACTGCTCAAATCCAAAGCACCAACATATCTTGCCTAGACAATTAGCCTCTGAACTATTACTTTTGTCTTCCCCTCAAAACTTTCTCTGTCTCTTCTTGGCTGAATAGCCAGATTGACCTTTTAAGTAGGCATTGGATCACATCACTTCCCTACTTAAAGCCCCCTGGTCCCTTCCCCTCGCCCTGGAATGTTATAGGAACTCTTCTCCAAGCCCTTCAAAGCTCCTTGAGAGCTTGTCCCTGCTGACCTCCTCTCCAATCACACCTGACCCTCCTTTCCTTCCACACCCTGCTCACTCCATGATAGTCATCCAGCACTAGAAATTTGTTGAACTCGTTTCTTCCTCAGGGGATGCTCTGACTTCATTCCCACACACCTGGCATCGCCTTCTCATGTAAGCTTTACATGTGGCTCAAGTGCTACCGTCTCTAAAAGGCGATCACGACCTTGTCTAAGCAACAGCTGCCTTTGTCTCTCTCTGTTCTCTTGCCCTCTGTTGTTTTCTTCAGGGCAATATTACCATCTGAAACTTCATTACTTTCTCAATAGTTTTTCCCTACTAGAAGGTAAGTTCCATAAGGATGGAGTTTGTTTTGCTCCCTATCTAAGCACAGGATGAATACCCAGTAAATACATGTCAAATGAATAAATAGCGTTTAAATGGTGATAATGATAGGTATTATATTTTAGGTTTTGTGAGGAAGGAGTAAGAGAACATATGCATATCAATAAATATTTAAAAACTATACAGTACTAAAATATTAGTTATTCAGAGACATTATATATCTAAAAGGATTGCAGGGTACACAAAGTATTTGGACATAGTGCTGGTAATCCTCTCCATGAGCTGGGACTTCGGTCTTACATTTAATTCTATTTTCTACCTTAAGAGAAAATGTGTGACTTTTACTTGGTTGAAGAAATGCTCATGACTTACTTTCCACAATTAGACTACTTTATGCACTTTTGACTGGTTATCACACTTCCAGCAATAACAAAATATTTTATCCCTCTGGGAGACTGGGGGCACAGTGGAATGTTGTGTTTGCAATAACGCTGCCTGTCACACAGCAGTGTTTTCATCCTTCCCATCGCTTAAATGGTGACAGCTTTTACTAGTCCTCCATTTTGTGCTAATCAAATATGCACAAATTCTGTACAGTCCTCAGTTCCCTTCCTATAGACCCTGATACCACATTTGAACTATATATGAGTGTGGGAGCAGTGTGGGAGCCATAATGTGACCTACCAATACAGTATCTATAGCATATGCCTTGGACTTAGTATTGCATAGTAGGGCTCTCCAAATTCCTGTCTTGTCATTTATGCCCAAGCAGAGATCAGTGTAGGCAGCACTGCCACCTTTAGCAAATAAAAATACGGAATGCCTAGTTTAATTTGAATTTCTGATAAATACAAATTATTTATTTTTATCTGAAATTCAAATTCAAATGGGCATGCTGCATTTTATGTGATAACTCTATACATAGAATAAAAGCCAGTGGCATCATTTCTGATGGCATCACTGATCCGTTGCCTCAGACCACAGCATCCCTACCATCAGTGAAGTGCAGGGAGATTGCAAGACTGTTGGATGTGCTAAGGTTGCTGGAGTGGTCCGACTCTATTGAACCCCAAGTAACAAGACTATTTACTATGTCTCCTTTCATCTAAGTGAGTTTAATATATTTCCCTTTATTTGAGTGGGGAACAGACATTGAGGAGAATTTTTCTCATGATGCCAGGCTAGCTCTGAATGTCTTTTGGCTTTTCTATGAATTTGATGATTGTGGATTAGGTGATCAGTTACTGCTCCCAAGGTTTCCATCGTCTGGCCCCAGGGTCAGAGGTGGACTTTCTGTGAAGCCAATGAAACTATAGCTTAGGGTCTTCGCTTGCATAGTCTCTTCCATGACCCTGTACCTAGTTTTGTTTTCTTTTTCTTAAAAAACAAAAAACAAAAAACACCCCCACCTCGAAACAGTGTAAGCCTCAGGCTTCATAAAAACCTGGATCTGATTCCCCCACCACCAACCCTTGTCTGGGGTAAGAAGTATAGCACACTAGCTCTAGAGAATTGCTGCTTTGAATACTTTCCAGATAAAATGTCCAAATTGGCAAGGCAAATGTTTTATATTTAGACAAGTTGTGCTTACGTATCTCAGGCCCCCAATAACCCGATTCATTTTGGTTATTGGCTTCTTTCCTTTTCCAAGGTCACAGTTGTCACATTATGCTCTCAGAAAGATGGGGCAGGAATCCAGTGGTCAGATGGATCCTTTTATTTCCTTTCTACTGGGCAGCATCTAGTTCAGCATCTCTGTAAACAGCTGTAGCTTATACCAATTTCAAAGTAAAATTCTGGCTCTCTAGGAGGAATCAATAATGGATGGGATCTTTGGAAATCAATAATGCTCTTTGGACGGGATCTTTGGGTTAGCCTTTCAGTATTACGTCCCTCAATGTAACAGCTACTCCCTGTGCTTTCCTCCAGACTTCGACCCTCAGTTAAGACAGCAGACATCTCCCAAGGCCTTGCAGAACACCAGCAACATGACACAAATCCTCAAAGCAGCCCCCAAGTTTCTTCAGATCTGCAAGAGTATTTTGAGCCCTACAAGTCCCAATGGCCCTGGTTCTCTCTCTGGGGATATTTTCAGTTTTCTGTAGGTAGGGCTGGTGAGAGATTATGCTGGATTCAGCCACGGCCCCATCCTTTAACCTCACCTCTATTTTTAGGTGCTCTCATCCCCTTGGTGATCTCATCTTTTGTCATGGCTTTAAAAAGCATCCCAATGCTGGCAGCTCCTTAGTTTATATCTGGTAAGTAATTGGAGGGTTTAGAGTGAAAAAAAAAAAAAAAAGATGGCATTCAATACATCCTTAAAGGATCAGCTCAGAATTTCTGCTCTGAACTCAAACCTTAACTCCTTACCAAGACGTCCACTAGGCATCTCAGACATAATGTATCCAAAGCTGAGCCCCTGCTCTTACCTCCCAATCTGCTTTTTCTATAGTTTTCCATATCCCAGTTAATGGCAACTCCATCCTCCCAGATGCTCGGGCCATACATCTTGGAGTCATTTCCAACTCCTCTCTTGACCTCCCATCGTGTGTTCAAATTATCTGAATAAAAATCTATCCACTAAATATTCTCTGTCTCTACCTTTCATTTATATCCAGAATCTGATCATTTCTCACCATTGTCCTGGTCCAAGCCACTTCATCTTTTACTTGGATGTGTAATAGTGCCCAACCTGGTCTTCTTGCTTCTGTCATCACCCAACTTTAGTCTCTACTCAACATACCAGCCAGAGTAGTTCTCTCCATAGACAAGTAAGAGCCTGCTATCCTCCACCTATGAGAGCTTCCTACATCACTCGGAGTAAAGGCCCAAGTTCTGTAATGGCCCTCAAAGTGGTACCTAACCAAACCCCTAGCTATTTCTATGACCTTATTTTCTAATACTTTCCCTATCACTCACTCCACTCCAGCCATGTTGACTGCCATGCTGTTTTTCGCACAAGCCAGGGACATTCCCTATTCAGTGCCTTTCCATTTGCTATTCTGTTTGCCTGGATTGCTTTTCTCTCAAATTCCCCCCACCCCTCCTTTTAAAGCATGATCATTCAATTCCCTCAGGTATTTTCTCAAATGTCACTTTCTCAATGATTTAAAATTGCAGCCTCCCCCCATTTGTTATTCTCTGTTTTAATTTTTCTGCATATCATTCATTACCTCTAACATGAAATCACTCTGTATGAATTTCAAACCTGGCTTCTTTTTCTCCATATTATGTTTGAGAAATTCAGTCCTGTTGTCGACTATAGCTGTAGTTCATTCACTGCTGTTGCTTCATAGTATTCTACAGCATGAACTTACCACAATTTATTGTTTCTCATGTTTTGTTTCTGCAAATCATGATGCTCTGGGTATTCTTGTTCATTGAATCTGAAAGTCTTCAGCTTTTCATAGGGGAACTGAGAACATTTACATTTATTGTCCTGATACTTGGCCTAATTTCTCTTGTTTTCAAAAACATTGTTGCATTATATTTCTCTAAGTGAAGTCCCAAAGAGCAGTTTTTAATTCCTCCTATAATCAGGCAACATTCTTTGAACTGACACATAGTAAGCACTCAATAAAGATTAGTTGGTTAAATGATGTGAGTAGATGGTAGCTGCATAGAATGGAATGATGCTGGTCTGCTAAGGATGCTAGGACCCCCAAAGCAGTTTCTTATGTAGGGAAGCACTATTTGCTTTTCTGGTCGAGTATTCACTCCATCTTTTGAACTAGATGTGGTCGTTCACTGAACGAGAGCTGGAATGCTTTCTATGAACTTCTTGGCCAGCAAGGCAGTTTAACTTCCTCCCCTAAACATCCAGTTTTTCTAAGATCCTTTACTTGCCAGATTATTCCCCCAATTCCTTTTCCGCATCTTCCCCATCCCTTTTCCTCCTCTACCCTCTGAGGACAATCTGTGTCTCACAAGTGATTTTCTACAGCTCTGTGATGCCTAATAAGAGTATAAAGAAGAAGACGGGGACGAAGTCATAGAAAGACTAGAGAAAGGAATTAACTAGTGAGGTTAAGTGGAGCTCCTTCATAATGCAATGTAGGAAAAAGAGAAAGGTCTAGAGTAAAAGCTGAATGGACAGAAGTGGAGAGGGAGAATTTGGGCTGAGAATCATTCAATGAGAGATTCCAGAGGCAATGCAGTTGAGAGTACAAAGAAGAGAAAAGCAGATATAAGGAGTGTTGCCAGGGCTCATACATCAGCTCAAGTTTAATATCATTTAAGACATCAGAGTAAAGAATGTAGTTCTATTTTTTTTTTTTTGCTACAGTGTTCCTTAAAAAGATAACCACTCAAATATGTCTTTGCTTTTGATAAGGTAGGAATAATACACCACTGTTATCTGCTCTGTCATTATGAAAAGTCTTCCAGGAATAATGACAAATTGCCAGCTGCCATGCTGGGTGTTCAATGTTGCATGCTTTCATTTGTTATTATTGCTGTGTGGATGTTTTAAAGGGAATTTTATTTTTGAAGACAGTGCTCTCTAATAGGCACTGCTAGCCTGATACCATTTTAACCAGTTTTACTTTGGAAGAGAAGAACGTTAATGGATTGGATGATATAGAAGCGTAGCCCATAATGGAGAAACATCAAGTAGAAGCATGCAGAAGTAGGTAAATCAGGAACAGAAGGCAAAAATACTTGCATTTTGGTTGCAATGGAGAGAAAACTATGGTAAGTCAATGCACTACAGTTAGCATTTCAGTAGAGAAGGAAAATCTTGCAAAGTTGTGCTTTTCATCCCCACATTTGGGGTTCTGTAGCGGTAGAAGTTCTTTTCCCCCAAGGAAGACACTTCTGCCAGGGGCACAGCAAGTGTCTCATTTCACTATATATTGTAGTTCCTGTCTGGGTACTTTGGGTTTCTTGTTTTCAGTCACCAGTTGGCAAGAAGTCAGAGTAATTGGCTCTGATCAGCATTGAAGGCAGAGCTGCAGGGAGAAAGAGCGTGACATCCAAGTGATTCCAGCTGGGCGTCTACTGTACTTGCCCAACTGTGATGGTAAACAGACAAGTGCAGTGACCCTCATCAAGCATGGTGACCAGGGGCCCAGATCCCTCAGAGGTGAGGATCTAGTGCATGCCACCAGATAAGCCATGATGCCAGCAGAGATGCTGCCTGGGATGAGGAGAAGCTAGACTAGACAATGAGCAAGAGAGATGATGAGTATTAGTTGCAGCACCAAGACAGGTGCAGGAGGAGGGGCTGTGGTCCATTTCAGTGACTTTCATTTCTTAGTTTTCCACAGGAAGAGATGCTTGGTGAGAACAAGGCAAAAACTACTCCCTAAATGTATACAAAGAAGTGGATCCAAGTGGCACAAGGGAAAGACTGTGATGGACATGGAGATGTGCACCCCACAACTCACTTCTGGGAAACACATGTCTCTGGTGGTTAGCCTCATCAGAGAGCCCTTAGTTAGCCCCTTCAGGGACTGTCTCGGCTGCAGAGAGCTGCCTTGCCTAAAGACACCACCTCCCACAAAGAATGACTGATGGAGGCAGAGGTGTAAATGCTCTCCCACTTAGCCCTGACGGGGTGACTGCAGCCTCCGAAGCTCCTATGGGGTTGGTGACGCCTGTCAGGTCTGTCAGGTCTGTATTTTAACCTAGATTCCTCCTGCTCAATCCTGCTCACTCCTCTCCCTTCCACAGGTGATGATCCCAGGGGAACACTCTATGTATTGCACACTACATTTTTTCTCAGGTCTGGACGCCCAATCTAGAACAGTGCTCTCTGACCACGGGGATTTTTGTGGGCTTAAAACTAGTAAAGAGTATGAAAGCCTGGGAATTTTTTTCCTCTTTTCTTTTATTTTTAGCAGATGCAGTATTCTGAGAAAAGGATTAACATGATTAAACATGGTGGCCAAGAAATATGATTCTTGTTGTTGTGTTGGAAGTTCTGGAAGTGTAAGAGGCTAAAATATAAAACAGACCGGGAATCTGTTTCAGGAGTCTAGTAAGAATGAAATCCACAGGCTAACAGAGGGCTGTAGTTGGAGGGAAAGAATATACTGAAGTTATTTTTCAGAAGAGAATTGGAAAGATTTGGTGTCAACCTGGATGTGAGGAAGAAGACAAGCTTGGCTAGAATAAACACTGATTCCAAAGCTGAGCACAGGGGCTGCCTGAGGATGCCGTTGATGGGAACAGGAAAAATGGAAAAGGGTTTAATGAAGAGGATAATACCCTCAAGGTTTAGCACCTCTAGTTTAAAATGTCAACAAGATGCTTCAAGGGAAATGTGTTCATGTTGGGAGCCATCTTAATTATCCAGCCATATGGAGAGACTTTGAATACCGTGGTGCAGGAGATGCCATCACTTTTCACCTGCTGTATCTACTTTACCTGAAATCTATCACCTCATTCCCATCCCTGCTTAAAAGTCATCTCCTCTGCCAACCCTGCCCCTGCCACTCTCTATAAAAAGGCACCCTCCCCAACTCTTTCATTTTTTACATCATATTTATTGCCACCTGACACTTATTTATCTGTTTCTTCATTTGTTTATTTTCTCTCTTTTCTCTTTTCCTGTAAGAGTGTGAGCTGCTTGAGACTGGGAACTTTGCTTTATTTATTGTTCTATCTCTAAGCCTAAAGCAGGGCCTGGCCCAGTAAGTGTAACAGGTAAGAACAAATCTGACCCCATGTTAGATCTGTTTCTTTCACTTTAACCTTTGTATTCTCTTGCCTTTGCCACAAGTTAATCACTAAAGGGATGTTGCCTGTAAGCTTAAATTATACATAATGGTCCATCTCTGGGAACCCTGCCTCCCAGGTAATGAGGGTTAAGCTAAAATACTTTGTGTAGCTCACAGGAAACATCCTGGCCAGGCCGCCCTGTGAATGACTGCAGGAAGGAAGAAATGAACAGATCCCCTCTGAAGGCTGACTAGAAACAGGAAATGTTTGGCTTTACTCCTTCCCCTTTTAGTATAAAAGAAGCCTGAATTTCCAACTCAGACAAGATGGTTTTTAGTCCGCTGTCTTCTCAGTCTTCTTTTTGAATAAAGTCGCTGTTCTTTGCCCCAACAATTCGTTCTTTGATTTACTGGCTTGTTGTGCGGTGAGCAGTAGGAGTTTGGACTCGGTAACAGAAGGAAAATCTGATAATGGGGGACGGAGGGAAGGAGCCAGAATTTCAGTGCGTGTCTTCATCCTGGACCCCGGTGTGTCTTCTATGTGTTGAAGACCTCAGAGCTCTCTAAAGGAAGGGACGCAGCGTAAGTACCAGTGGTACAATAAACATTTCCACCGATCCACTTTTCTCGACACTTGAAGAGATTAGAATGATCGAAATAAATCAAGGCCAGAGTCCTTCCTCAGAACTCTTCAGCATTTGCTCTTCTCCACTCCCAGGAAATAAGATAAAGCCTGGAGGAAACAGCATCTATAATAATAAATTTATAAGAAAGAGATGGAGAGAAAATTTTATATGGTGACATGAACTGACTTTGGGGTCAAAGGCCACTAGCTCTGCTGTGACTTACAGCAAGTGTTTTTAACCACCTCTTTTAGGCTTGGTTTTCTCATTTTTAAAATGAGGTTAGTGACCTTCCCTTAGAGTCAGAGATGAGTCTGGTTCTAAGTAAACAAAGCCAAAGGAACTGTTTTCTCATAAAATCTCGGGGATTTTGAGTTAGAGACTCCATCTTTGAGACTGAAATAACAAAGTGTAGCTTTGAGAGATTGAAAGGTCATTTAGCTCAGTGGACTGGTCCCTCTACCTGAGCAGGTAGATACATCCTTATAGCTTTAGTAAGTGGTGGCCCCACCGACACAGATATTACCCCTTGGTGGCTGGCCCTAGCACCATGATGGCAAGGGGAACCCCCACAACTTCAGAGGCCATGAAAGTAGCAAGCAGCACCACCATCTTAAATGTCTCCATCTCTATCCCCCCAGCTCCCCACCCCAACCAGTCCCCTCCTCTCTTACCCTTCTTTACTCTCTCCCTCCCCCTCCTCTTTTGTTCTTTTTCTTCTCCTTCTTCCTCTCATTTTCCACCTCTTCCTCTTCCATCCCCTCCTCCTCTCCCTTTTTCACGTAGGCATAAGATTCCTTGTCTAGGACTTAGGTTGTGTTGGTGGGGAGGGAGAGGTAATAAATCAACAATAACATTTTAAGTAAATCATTAAGCATGTGCATGTCAAAGCTGCATGTGATACATTCACTGTCTTGTTTCATTATTATTTCATCTCCCTTGAGGTAAGAGTATAATCTGTGTCTTGAAGTTGAGAAAAATGAGGCAGAGGAGGGAGAGTAGGTTGCTCAGTATGTCACAACTCATAAGTGATGGTATCAGGATTTGAACTCAGGTCTGTGCGGCTCCAAGACACTTGTCCTCAGGTCATTGGAAGGGCGGACTCTGCATTCCTTCATGGTGGACTGGGTGTGGTAGGTGGTAGGGGGCTGGGAGGGGGAGAAGTGGTCTAGAATGATCTCCATGTTTCTGATTTGGGTGGTCTGTTGGAGAGTGAGTGGTGCCTTACCCAGGATAGGGACATCGTGACTCCTAGAAACAGTTCCAGCCTCTAATTAACATTGAGATCATTTTTAGGTTAAAAATGAGATTTTTGGCCAGAGTTACGGGAATTCTTGTTTTAATCCTTGATTTGGTTTTGCTTACAAGAGACTAGCTACATTCTGAATAAGAGAACTCCCATTAATCTGAAACTGTCTTCAATGCAAAATGGCCAAACTGTTAAGCTAATGAATGAGCCGTGTTTCTGTTACCTTTTTATTCATGCCCCTAGAGTCATTTTCCCGATGGTCACCAGCTATCATGTTATGGCAGTGAAAGCTATTAGGCAGTGGTTAAAGAAAGTCTGAAAAGCAGAAAAGTTAAGCACACTGGAGGAGCCCTGGCCGATTAAGGAAAGAGAAGTCTGGTTCTGATTACTGATAATTATAGATAAGCTGGAGCCGACAGTCATTTTCTGACCACAAACTCAAATCAATCAATTAAAAGCTGCGTGTAGCTGTACCACGGCTAATCAGTCCCAGGCACTTCAGGATGATCCATTAAGTCCTACCTCTGCCGTGTCACGGTTGCTGTGTTCCATCTGCTACTCCGACAGTAGATCAAATACACACCTCATTTTATACTCTCGGACTAATCAAGAATGCTGTTAGTGGTGTTAGCCTTCCATCCACTTACTGAAATCACCCGCCTTGCACAAGGAGCCTGGTGATTGAGTCATCATTTCCTTTTTCCAAGCTGGGCATGCAAACCTAAGAAAAATACTAGCAAGGAGAAAGCAATCGTTGCTAAAGCATTTTACTCATTGTGTTTACCTTCTTATGAAACCTGATGAAGAAAGAACTTCCAGGATGGGTAGCCGTGACAGTGTGGGATACAGAAGCTAGGTTGCAGAGGCTGCAGTTGATGCTTGAGCTAAATAGTATCAAAAAGGGAGATATTTGAGGGAAATGAGGTCTAGCTTCAAAATAAGTCATGTGGAAGAGGGTGAGCAATTCTTGGTTACTCCAGGTACGTGGATTCCCAAGGAAATAGATTTCAATACAATCTAAAGAAGGCTTTTATGCAGAGGTTGCAAACTGGTAGCCCAAAAGTTAAAAACTGCCAGCAGATGTGGCTTCTTGCACCCACAGAGTGTTTAAAACAAAATTTGAATTAGTTGCCAGCATTTAAGGATCAAGGAAGGGTGCAAGATTTGGGATTTTGACTTTTTTTTTTTAAATTTTAAAGATTCAGCAACACGGAGCCCCAACTCCCCATCCCCAGCTGGAGGCTGTTTCCTTTGGAAAGGACTTGTGCTTTCCAGCTCACCACGTTCCCCACAACTTTCTTTGGACCCACATCAGCCTCCTTCACTCATTTATGTTACTTCCTGGCGCTGGCAGCTTTTTTTGAGCTTGTGACACTTACTGAATATTGAAGCACCTTGTGAAATGATGGTCATTCTGCCTTTTGAAGTGTTCCAACCCAGAGGTGGGAAAACATATGCTGGAGATAGTCTGGACAATGTACCCTTGGATGAAAGCAACTGGCCCCCTGGCCCAGGCGCCATGCTTTAGAAGACCCGCTTTCATTCTCTTTCACCCATGGGAAGAGTGGTCCATGGAATCCAAGGGGGAAATCCTTTTAGACACTAGCCCTCTGGACATCGACTGCTCACTTCAGACACCCAAGGCTACCAGATGCTACACCATGTTTGTCGTCTTGAGTATGGGTTGTGCTGCTGGCGTACGTACACCTTGGTGTGAGAGATGAGTGAGAAGCAGCTGTTAGGAAGGATGCATTTAGTGTGTGGATATGTGGCTCTTTGGGTCAATAGACATGCATGTGAGACCCCTTGTAATGCAGGACAAGATGGAAGATGAAAAAGGTGGGCTGGGAGCCTCTGTAGTCCTTCCCAGGGCTTATTCTGAGCTTGTATTTTAAAATGCTATGTCCCTAAAATTCGCTCATGTTCCAGCAGTGGCACGAATCCTGTGCTTTGGAAAACACTGGATAGAGGGTGTCCTCAAGAGACCATAAGTACATACCACTTTAAACTATGATAGCTTTTCTTGGCAAGAAGAAATGAAAGAAGAAACATTATGTCTTAGAGCACCTCCAGGCCACTTTTATGAGTTCTTTTTCTATTTATTAAGTATTAAGTCATAGGATATGGTGCTGCTCTGGATGCTCTGCAGCGTATCGCCTTTAAACCCAGAAAGCATGGTATTCTAGCTCTTTTGAGCATCATTGCTTAATTCTTACGACTTTTCTCTACTTTATCTGATCATGGGCACCTAGGCTGAGTGTGCTTTTCTGGTTAGTCTAACTCCCTTTTTGGCCCCCTCCCCCCCACTATTAGGATCAACAGCTTTTGGTCTTAGACTAGAAGGACCATTTTCTAAAGCACCCTTGGGTTTGCATGGTTCCTGCTGGTTCTTGCCTTTAGAAAGATAACCAGTCCCATCATTCCAAGATTTGCCAGATGTATATGGATTTCTCACCCGAAGGCCATCACACAGCTGCAGTGTCACCACAGTGCATCCCTCTTCATTGAGAGAGCTTAATCTTGGGACATTGCATCATACCTCAGGTTATATAAGAAACACATTATCCTTCAAGCGGAGAAGAAAAAGAAACACACCAAAAATCTGGTCAATTGGACAAACTGTGATTAAATTTGTCTTCATCAAAATTAACTTCCAGCACATATGGGATGAATGCATCGACCAATTATGAATTCATTTGAATCCTGTCAAACTAGTTGGGCTTCTAAGTACAGCCCTGGGCTATCAAGGTTACACCACTGCTTCCAACTGCCAAAAAGGAGAGCCAGGCTCCCCATGCTTCAAAAATGCCCCATTTCAACACTTTCCCTTTATCTCTGATCATTTTGGCTGTGCTTAAAATCACCACACCATCAAGTAAACTTCAATATTTGGCCACAAATCACAGAGCTGTAGAAATGTTAACAGCAAATGGACTATCATCACTTTCCATAATTAGAGTAATAGAAAACAGATATCTATGTGTCGTTTCTTTGCCAACTTATCCTTGCCATCTAAGTTAACCTTAGGAAGAAAATACAGTCCTGCCTATGGCAGTATTGGCTTATTCATTTGTTGAAAGGACTGAAACTTGTTGTGAACATATGATTTGTGTTTGGGGATCTACCACAAGCCACTCCTGAAAGAGACGCTTCTTTTCCACTCAAAATTTAAAAAAAAAAGATATTTTGCTCTTATTTTCCTTATTTATTATCATTCCAAAAGATGATGTATTTACCAAATATGTTAGAAATCACCCCAAGCATCTTTGCATTATTTTGCAGAGTTAGGAAATTACTCTAAAAATCACCAAAGATAGTGCTTCTATCTCCCATAGTATATCGATTCTCAACCTGGGCTGCTCATTGGAAACATCTGGGAAGTTTAAAAAAAGATGCTTCTCTCTGAGTTTCCAACCCAGAAAGTCTGATTTGGGCATGAGCAGTTCTAAAAGTTCCCCAGGTGATTTCAGTGTTCAGCAGCATTTGAGAACCACTGATCCAGTGTAGCCTGGTGCTTCTCAAACTTTCCAGGGCATACAGATCTTCTATAGAGGTTGTTGAAACTCAGAGCCCTGATCTGCACTCATGGAGATTCTGATTCTCCAGGTCTGGCGGGACTCAGAAATTTTCTTTTCACACTGGTTTCCAGGGCATGCTGCTGCTGGTCAGATTTTGATTAACACTGATAGAGCCCCTCATCTCTCTCTCCTGCATACAGAGCAGGAAGAGACTATGGAGGAAGATGAATTATCAAATGTGTTCACCAGTGTCTTTTAAAGGACCATCTAGATTCTATAAGAAAGTTAGATTGTACTGGAGGAGGTGCCAAGCCAGTAAACAAACCCCTGAAACCCCATGAGATTTTTCTAATATCTGAAATGTCAACACAAAGCTCAATTTATGTAGGAAGAAAACTGAGAATGAACAAAAAGAAAATCTAATCACATGGACTCTGAACTTTCAAAATTCTTTCTAATCCAATGACAGCTAGAAACAGAGGAAGAAAATTGGACGAGATGATGAGGGACCTAAGAGAGGGAAATTTTTTATTATAGGACTGCATGTAAATTTCTTCTAGATGTATTCACACTTGGATTCTGAATCTAGAAAGATTTCAGTTTGATTTTTGTTCAGAGATTAAGAGTTTTATGACCCAATAAGGTGACCAGCTATCAGTTTGTCCAGGACTTTCCTGGTCTTAGCACTGAAAGTCTTACATCCTATACAACCCATCACTCCCTTGCACACCAGGTTGGTTGGTCAACCTTGAAATGAGCAAGTAATCTGTAGCTTATTCTCTTTATTATCAAATATGGATATCAATACTTATCTCAATGAGTTGTTGAGAGGATTAAAAACAATAAAGCACACAGCACATACCTGGCTCATAGGAGAAACTGAAAAACACTGGCTTCTAGTAATAACTTTTTCCTGGCTGTGAGTATTTGGAATGCGAGTCTCCTTAGACCAAAAGCTGTGACAATGGCTTTAGGAAGAGCCTATTTTGGTCTGACACACTGTTTGGTGATGGTTTTTCTGGACCAAAGGACAGTTCTGAGCACTTGCTAGTTCATTCTTAAAGCCTTCTAGTGATGGATTTTGGGTCTTTATTGGATAAGATATCTTATGAACATTAAAACTTAGGTTTATAGGAGTTCTCTGATAAACCTACGCACACAGTGGCCTACTGTAAGAAAACCCAGTTGGAGAATTCAGACTCAAAGCAAATGGATTTAGCCATGTTTATTCACATCCTGAGGAGCCTCCCTTTTATTCAGCACAGGGTTCCTTCCAATTAATGGAGTTTCTGTAGTTGCAACTTTCTGCTCTGATGCAAATACTCTGTTCTGTGCTGTCCAATATGGTCCACTAGCCACGTGTGTCTGTTGAGGCTTTGACTGTGGCTATGGCAACTGAGGAATGCAATTTTTAATTGTATTTAATTTCAATTAATTTAAATGTGGATTGCCTTCCTGTGGTTAGGGGCTGTATTGGAGAGACGGGGCCTCCAGTACACTGGATAGCACTTATGGTAGCCGATTAACCGAGAAGCTAAGAAGAATGTAGGCGGAGACACCAACAATTCTGTTTTAATTCGAATGCACAGTAAGCTATTTCTGAAATTTTGTAATTCAATGGACAAATAAAGATTTACTGACCAAAAAAAAAAACACTCGTAAACAACTTTTAAGTCAAGGGGGGCAAACCGCTTGACTGCACTGGTCATTTTTCTCTGGGATCCTTTAAAATCCCAACGTTTCTTGAAAAGAAGGGCACCTGCATAAAATTGTAACTATTTTTTTTTCCTAAAATGATTTCCTTTCTAGCATTGCTGAAAGAGGAGGGATGGAGAGAAACTTACAGTCAGATAAACCTTCTTTACTCTGGAGGGAGTCTGGGTTGCTGTAATTCAAATTCATAAATATTTAGTCTTTATCTACTATGAACACAGTCCCATAAAGGATGGGTAACATAAATTCTCTGTTCTTTTATGACTTACGACCTGGCTGAGGAGGGAGGAAAGACCACTTAGTATGACCCAAGGCCAAATGAATCCGACACGCAGTGCAGCATAAACCATATGGGCTGGGGGCGCTGTGAAGGAGGACCGTTCTCGTAAGGAGGCGGGCAGGGTGGGTGGGATTTGCCCACTCAGGCCTGAAAGAAGAGTCTGGTACCTTCGACGGAGTAAGGAGTTAGAGGCTCGAACAAACCAGTTGGTCAAAGGGCACAGAGCAGGTGTGCACGGCAGTGTGCCCTTTATTTATTTATCTTTTTATCATGCTGGAGCAATTTACATTTGACATTTCTGGAGAACAAACAGAACCACAACGTCTGCTCATTATTCACGCAACTCACTTCTTTTACTGTGGACAATCCTGGTACGTTTTTGGTGATTGTAAACTTACCTGCCACTCCCTTCCCAAACACGTCTCTGTCAGAAGGGCATTCGAGGTGAGGGAACGTGGTGAGAAAAAGAGATATGAGTGATGGTTTCCAACATGTACTCATTATGATGCAATTTCACTCAACGGAACAATTTTGAGGACCTGTGGTGAAGGCTATAATGGGATTCTACCTGTATTTGATCTTGCAACCCCAAGTCGGCTGCTAATTAAACTGTGTATTTATCTTTTTCTTCTTCTAAGTGCCTATTAACACTCAAATGCCCCCCACACAAAAAGCCTGTGCAAACAACTTCTACCAAGGCTCCTGTGCCTTCTGGTGGCTTTCCAGACCTCCCTCACACAATTTTCTTAATTATATCTTCCACTATCCCAGCTGTACCACTGGAGCAGCTGCCACTAATCCTAAGTAAATATTTCCTGTTCTCCTTAGAAACAATTAAACCCAGCCTTTACCAAACCCTTGGCATCTGAGGCTCACACTGGTGGTGGGGCAACAGTTGCTTTTTGTCCTTGTAAATTGAGCAGCGGTGAATTCTAGTTTATTCTTACTAAAGTCCTTGGTCTTGAAACAGAATAGCCTCAGCTGATGTGTCTATAACCTTTTGGTTACGCAGAGTGAAACTGGGACTCTTAAGAAAATCACTCCCGGGAGCATCGTGCCCTCCAGGCAACGTAGAAACAGATGGGTTATGTGCCGACAGATGTGGGTCAGCTTTGGGGTGAGGGGTGCCGATAGACTCGGCCAGCTTCCAGGGTCCTGGAGCTGATGAGGCCACTCAAAGACCTCTCCCAACCTGCCTTTCCAGTGGACCCTGATGGCCTGAGGACTGGCTTTCCAACTTGGCTTCTCTCAGGAATCACCTGGATGGTTTTAAAAAACGTTGATGCCTGAACCCACCCCAAGAGATCTTATTTAATTGGTCACGGAGGTGACCACGGGCATTAGGAAGCTTAGAAAGCCTCCAGGAGATTCTGATGGCGACAACATGTGAGATCCACTGGCCTAAATGAACTCCCCCACACACCTCCCTCCCTCTCTTTGGGTGCATTTTCTCCCTGTTGCTGTTCCCTCTGTCAGCAAGCCGGAAGCAGAAGAGACTGGGCTTCAGAACCTGGTTGTTGCTCTGCTTCTAATGGCAGAAGCAGCCCAGAGGAAGAGCTGCAAATGGTACTCCCCACTCTTCCAAGCCTAACCCTGACTTTTTGCTTTGACTACTCAGAGGCACATTAGTGTTTCCAAAGAACTTACCTAAGAAGTTTATTGAATTCAAAGGGACTTTCAAGATAGCAGAGCGGGCAATGTCTCCCCAGTTCCCAAGTGCAGCAGCCACCTTTTAATCCCGAAGAAGTCATCAGGAGAGCATGCTGCTCGGTGGGCAGCACCATGCCTGTACAGGCTGAGCTGAGCCGGGGCACTGTTTGCAGGACCAAGAGCTTTCGTGTGACCCATCAGGGCCTTTTCTGTACCGTCTCGCAGTCCCTTCTCAGAGGCCTTACTGTTGTGCGTTGAAGTCAACTTTCAGAGGCTCTTTACTTTTCCCTTTATCGCGCTGGGGACAGTCTCTCCAGTGAGGTGTGTAAATTTGGACTGAGTGCAAGCACTGAGACCCTGGATTTCAGTAGTCCTGCGCAGTCTCTGTTCTAGTACTTTTTACAGGCTGGCAGGCAGCCCTTGGATGGTTCGCCCTGAGAGAGAGAGAGATCCCGTGGTCACAGAGCAGAGTTCTAGTGGCAGCTCATCCATCATCTCGACTGAGTTCCATTTACAATAAGAACATTCAATTTCCACTTTAATTAAGAAGCAGAAAGTCACCTGAAGAGGCAGAAGAACAGCCCATGTGAGTCCTGGGTAAGATCTAGGTGCCCCTGACAGCAACGACAACCTGAGTCGTTGGTTTTTCCTAGCTGTCCAGTGTGTGGAGTCAGACGAGCATTTCAGGACTCACGGGTGGTGACTGTTGCACCTAGGCGTTCTCCGTCCACTGTGGGGGCTGAGCTGTCTGTCCGTCAGCCGGCAACACTGACTGGACTCCCACTGGTCACGGAGCCATGGAAAGCTTCAGGGGAGGGCAACAACACGTGCATTCAGGTGCACCCTAATGCCTGTGAACCAGTGCGTGTGGGTGTGGCTTCTTCCTTAAACCTATACGAGGTGATACTATAAGCTTCATGCATCCACTAATTCAGCTAACAGCTTTTGAGTCTCTACAAGTGCAAGTCACTGCTAGATTTTGAGGGAGAAGCAGAAACGAACAAGACAGTCTTTATATCCAGAGACCTTACATTATAGCAAAATGGGGGAAGGGGAAAGCAAGTTAAATTCGGCGAAAGCATAGTCCTTACCATGCCGTGTTCTGGGCACTTTACATTCTTTAGCTCATTTAAATCTCACAGTAACCCTTTGAAGTGGATGTTTTCCATGTACCCCCTTCTAGCAATTGAGTGCTTGAGCGGTTTGAGGCTGAGAGGTTGAGTCACTTAACCGAGGTCACTGGCTTGTAAGTGGTAGAAATGGGTCTGACCTCCTCTCTGTTAGTTCTTCCATCCAGTGCCTCCTAGGAGCAGTCTAAGAAGAATATGAAAAGGAATACATGTATGTATATGCATAACTGGGACATTTTGCTGTGCATCAGAAACTGACACATTGTAACTTCAATAAAACAAACACAAAAAAAGTGCATGAAGAGGAGGGAGATGATGATTCTAGCTGGGAGTTACCGAAGGCTTTGTTACAGATCAAGGACCCCCAAACTCTTTTAACTCTCATTAATTGTTGATTAGGTAACCCTAGAAATGCCTAGTGGGAAACAAGAGGGGTCTTGCAAAGGAGAAGGCAAAAGAATGAAGGCAGAAGGTGAGAGAAAGGAAAAATAAGAAATTGGAGGTAGATACGGCATGTCAAAAGCTGGCTGGCAATGTCAGCCACCCGTGTGCTCTCCCATCTCCAGTTACTTAGCATTCCCAAGTGCATTTTTCCCCCTACCCCCTAAAACCCACTCTTAATCTTTAGATCAGTTTACCAAACACTCTAATGATAAGACTGATTGAAAAACCCCTTTCCTGAGTGCCCTGGAGGAGCTTGGGGAAATGTTTGGGATGCCTGCACCTTCTCAGATCTTTGACGACAGAGGCGAGGAATTTCCCACCAGGGAGGCTGCCCACCTTGCCTTCAGGAGCTCACAGAAATACCACAGGGCAAAGAAAGGCGCCTGGAGTTCCTCAAGATGAATTCATTACTATCCATTACTGCCATGTTGGAAAATACGGAATTCCTTCTTCTTCTTCTTTTTTTTTTGTAGTGTCTTATTATTTACTGAAACAAAGAAAATAATCAATGGGATTTGTTCTTATTTTCTCAAGTGCTTTTTTAAAATTTTATTTTTTATTGAAGTGTAGTTGATTTACAATGTCAGTTTCAGATGTACAGCAAAGCAATTCAGTTATACATGTTCATATATATATATATATATATATATATATATATATATATACATTTTCTTTTCAGATTCTCTTCCATTACAGCTTATTACAAGAAATTGAATATAGTTCCCTGTGCTATCCAGTAGGTCCTTGCTGTTAATCTATTTTATATATAGTCGTTTGTATCTGTTAATCCCAAACTCCTAATTTATCCCTCCTCACCCCTTTCCCCTTCGGTAACCATAGTTTGTTTTCTATGTCTGTGAGTCTATTTGCAGTTTGCAAATAAAATTTGTATCTTTTTTTAGGTTCCACATATAAGTGATACCATATGATATTTGTCTTTCTCTGTCTGATTTACTTCACTTAATATGATAATCTCTTGTGGGGAGGGTACAGCTCAGCGGTAGAGCACGTGGTTAGCATGCACAAGGGCCTGGGTTCAATCCCCAGTACCTCCACTAAATAAATAAATAAACCTAATTACCTCCTCCATCCAAAAAACCAACAAATATGATAATCTCTTGGTTGTGTTCTTTGGTTTGGCTTGGAGTCATAATGTCTTTTCATGACCCTGGTACAAGATGAAAACTAAAACCATATTTTGAATGGCAGTTTCCATTTGTAATAAGCCAAAAAGATCTAAACCCTCCAGTGCCCACTGCCCTTCTCATTTTTCTCCGAGCAAAACCAAAGCCTTCACAGTGGCTGACCTGCTCTCCATGCTTTGCCCCTCCTTCCTACTCCCTTGCAGCTCCACACCATTACCTTCCTGGCCTTATCTTTTATTGCTTCCCTCTCTGCTTTCTGTGATCCACTGGCCTCATTTCCATCCCAGGAATATGGTAGGCATGCTCCTGCCTCAGGGCCTTTGCACTAGCTGTTCCCTCTCCTGGAATGTTTCTACTCCAAAAGTCTATGTGACTCTATCAGTCCCCTTACCTTCCTCTGGGGGGAGGACCATCCCTGATCCCTTTATTTAAAATAACAACTTCCCTCCCTCCTATTCCCTTTCTGGGCTTTCATCTTCAGGAGTACTCATCATCTTCTAATGAACTAATAATCTGATTTTTCTCCTTCCCGCCCCCCCCCCCCTTAAACTCCAGCAAAATATAACCTTCATGAAAAATTCTTTCACTGACATTAAAAATAGAGACATGTCAGCTGAGTAGCAATGAACATGCCTAGCATTCAGAGCTTGGTTTCTAACATGACCCTCCAATAAAAAGAATCAGGGCTCTTCAGAGAAATGGCTGATTCTAGGACTGGGTGGGAAATACAGCTGGACCTCCATGTCCACAACTGTGGGTACCACGTCTGCAGATTCAACCAACTGCAGATTCGAGGTTAGTTGAATCCACGGATGCAGACTCTCCGAGGCAGAGGGCCAACTGTACCAACCTCTGTATATAAGGGACTTGAGCATCTGTGGATTTTGGCATCTAAGAGGGTTCCTGAAATCAATCCCCTATGGATCCTGAGGGATGACTGTATACAAGATGAGCCTGGAGTATCTCTCCTGGAGTGCTAGAAAGTAAGAAAGTATGAAAAAAACAAACAAAAAATCCAAACCAAGCAACCAAACAAAAAAACAAAACTAAACAAAAAGACCCTGCGTTGATGAGGATGTGTCACAGAAGCCAGTTGATAGAGTTTCCAATGGCTAAAGCTGGAATAATTCGAGCAACAAAATAAATACTGTAGTATTGAATAACAACACAGAGTATAAAATAAATATATGTGAGTCCATGTAATTAATGATTGAGTAAATAAATAGGAGAGAAGACACAAATCCTTGCAGAAGAATTTCAAATAATTTATGTAGATATTCTGCCCTCAAGGAGGGAAAGCATAACTCCTCGCTTCTTAAGGGTGGGCTGCACTTGGTGATTTCCTTCCAAAGAGGACAGTATGGAGAGAAAGAGAGGGAACAAAAGAGATGATACTGTGGAAAAACCTGACGAACACTCCCTCAGCCTGGTGTTCAAGGTCAACACCAACAGTGATAAGTCACCGTGAGAGTGAGTGCCCTTTTCCGTGACGTGATGAAAACAGCACTTTACCTGTCTGGTCTTCCTCCCCCAAACCCATAACTCCAGTCTGATCATGAGAAAAACATCAGACAAATCCTGACTGAGGGACATTCTATTGAAATACTTGACCGGTAATCCTTAAAACTATCAAGGTCCTCAAAAATAAGGAGAGTCAGAGAAACCATCAGCCAAGAGGAGCTTAAGATATGACAATTGAATGTAATATGGTGTCCTGGATGGGATCCTGGAACAGAAAAAGGCTTTAGGAAAAACTAAGGAAATGTGAATAAAAAATGGACTTAGTTAATAATACTGTATCACTATTGGTCACTAATTACAACAAATGTACTATACGATTGTAAGACGTTACTAATGGGGGAACTGGGTGTGGGGTGTATGGAAACTTTACTGTCTTTGCAATTTTTCTGAAAATCTAAAACTGTTCTAAAAAAATAAAGTCTATTTTTTAAAAATAGAGCCAAGTTCAAATTAGTTAAGAAGCCAGAAAACCGTTATTATATCTTGAATATGTCAGTTCCAGTTGGAAATTTGCCAGCTTTCTGAGAATGATTACACTGACAGCTCTATTAATCTCCTGATACCAAACTCCTTTTATATTTAGAAATGAGGTAAATGGCCATTTTTCCTCCCATCACCTTTTTTCCCTTTGCTCTTGGTATTATAGCCTGGAGGTACTCTTTAATAACACACTTATTTTTCCAAAGAATGCAATAATTATTAATTCTGTATCTTATTTCTTAAACATGCTATTACCTGCCTCCCTCCAATAATTTTTATTTTATTAATAATTTATTCTAAAACTGTTTTTTTTTTTTCTCTTGGGCATAACACTGGAGACCGGTCTTAATCTTCAGGAAGGACAAGTTTCCTCAAATTTACCCAAAATCTATACCTATATATAATTTTAACCTAACATATTTGAAGTAAATTGTCTATAACCTCTCCCTAGGTGAAATTTGTTCTTTTAGAGAATAATAATACAATAACATGATGTCTCATATTTTTGCTACAGTGCACATTTTCATCTGGAACAAAATTCATCAATTGAAAAAAATAGAGTTGAATAAAAATTAATAATTATTTTGTTATGTTTTAGATAACAAACCACGAACAAAGCCACGTCCAAAAAAAGTCTTCGGCTTGGGTTTCTCAGCATGTGGCTGTGACTCAGTTGTTCTCCTCTGATCTTCTAGCCTTTAGTATTTTGTTTCTCTGGGGGAAAAAAAAAGTGTAACAGAATTGGCTTGGGTCGGGTTGAGTCTCTTTTTAACCATCTATTTTAACTACACCTGAGAATGATGACTTTGAACTTGCTTGGGTTTTCCAGGGCGTGTAAACATTGTAAAATAAAAATACTGGAATTCAAGTGCAAAACCCAGCATGAGCCTCACACCCTCAATCTTGAACTTTGTAACCCCCGTGAGGAGATTTCACTGCTTCGAAACTTGGTTCCTTCACCTGCAAAAAATGGTACTGTCTTTCTTGCCCACCTTCCATGTTTGATTAGAGGGAACAAATAAGACAAAAGACACAAAAATTTCGCATAAACCACAAAGAACAAAATAAAGGTAAATTATTGAAAGTAGAAATATTTTCAGTTATCCATACATGACCTTTTCTTACAGTTTTTTAAAAATAACTTTTGGAGAGTTTTTAGTTATTTATAACTGGTCTAGAATGCTAATATCTGCTGTGCCCAGGTTTTTATTTTAGCTTCCCCCTCCCTGCTGCTGGCCCTTCTCAGATCTCTTCTTTTCTGTCCTTTCAGATCTTCTTTTCTTTAATTTTTTCCCTGCCCATCAATTCTTCCCATTTTGTAGCACACTAAGTAAATTTCTTTCCGGGTTTAGATATTGATTTCACCTTTTTGAGCTTCGACTTCTTCATCGTCAAGTGGGGATAATAATAATGCCCATCCTGTTGGGTCTTCGTGGGGGGATTCATTGAGATGGTACAATGAAGGTGAGAGTCTCATAGGAACCGTAATAGGAACTCAGCAAATATTTGTGGAGTAAATAAATGGATGTCCTTCAGTGGATTTCCAGGTGCACTGTGTCCTCTGGGCAGCTTACTGTCCTGGTTCTGATTGTGAACCCAGCTCTTTACCACCTCAAGAGAGGTCATGACCAGAGCCTGCAATTGTGAGGTGCAAGGAGGCCATCTTGATGATGGTGAGATAATAACATGTATTATCTAGATCAATTCTTGCTCAAAACTTTTCCTTTTTTTTTTTTTTTGTCAGGCTTGGATTGGCTCCATCAGAAAGAACGTATTGTGAAAAACCAATGGAACTGGAGTAAGGGGAATTGTTTATATGCCCACCTCCCTCTGGCTGTGTAACTGTGTACAGTCTGTCATTGATCAGGCAGGAGGTGACTCAGGCTCTGGGGCTCTGCCTGCCGCTGTGGGTATGTACCTCTCAGCATCATTAGGAGAAGGGCTGACCCCTGGGGAACTTTGCTGTGAAAGCTCCAGTCGGTGCCACTTGATAATTCTCAGAAGACCTTTCAACAACCATCTGTCAAAATGTGACTCATGTGTAGCCCAGCCCTAGAGGTAAAGGAGGGCCAAAAATCACTGTGACTGGAAGGAGGGAAAGGAGAGAGTGGTGGAAAGAAGGAATCGTGAATTAACACTTTCTGAGTGTGTGTTATGTGCCAAACACTAGACTTGTCCTCCAATCTGTTACTTTGCGGCCCGTCCTCAGCATCTCAGTGCTCGATTCCAACTTGCCTGGATTGTTTCTTTGATTTTCTCATGAGCTGCTTCTGACTACCTACAGGAATACGTGGGACAGGTCTTTTAGGCTGTTGTGATGTTTTCCCTGAAACACTCTTTTGAGAAAAAGCGCAAAGCACCTACAGAAAGGCATTGAGGACAAGATGAATGATGCAGAGCTGCTACTGAGATGGATTCCATCACTCTGATCATTCGGAGTCTGCCTATGTCCTCCGGGCAGTGGAACCTCAAACTGCTGTTGTGTCCTTCTAAGAATCCATTAATGGTAGGTGAGATCTCTGAGACTTCCAGGAAATGCTTCTAGAGGGTAGACTTTTTTCACGATTGGCTCTTTTCATGACCTCTGCCTTGTTTAGGGTGGGAGTAAGAAATCTTGTTCACTGTGATCTTTTGAAGCTCTCATTGTCCTTGGAGAACGTGAAGCCAGCAGTTCTCCCTACCTCACTATGGCTTGGTGACTCATGCTCTTGGTCAATTCTTAGTCTCCATCATCTTTTCATATTGCCACAGGCAATGGGCACCCATGTGACTGTTTGTAGATTTTCTTGAGGTGGGGAGCCTCTGTGACACGCATCAGTGCCCGCACGGTATTTGTGTTTTGTGCGTGTTTAATTCATTTCTCTGAAAAACTCCATGCGTATCCAACCAGGTATCGTAAATCTCTCCCAAGATGTCATAGCTTGGGTGAAGTTCAGGGCTATTAGACTCTAAGGACTATGTTAGCTCAATCAGATTCTGTATTTGTTCTTTCTATGCCATCCCAGCCAGGAGCGCATTACAATTTAGAAATGTTCCCTGCCTTTCAATACTCTCTTGGTTTTCTGGCTACATCTTTGCTACTCTGGGAAGCAACAGGGAGCAATAAATAGCTAACACCAACCGTTTGGGCAGTATCTGAATGAAGAGAGCCTGAAGAAGTCTGAAAAGGCTCATTCCAAGCAGGATGAGACACAGAGGTACCTAGAAAATAACTTTTAGAAATATTTGTGAATTAGATTGCAAAGCTCAATATTCACTAAGCCAAAAATCATTCTTTTAGGGAGAGAATGTCAAAGCATCTGATAGCCAAAAGGTGGCACTCCTCACCCACTATTCATTTCCTTCCAAAGTGAGCCCATCTCTATGTGGTCTTCTGTTCCATCTATTAGTTGTTTCATAATAAAATATTATACCCTCTTTCTCTCCTGGTAAAACACAGCAGTAAAACAGACCTTATTCTTTGAGCTGATCTGTGTTTTGATACATACCAGCCCTTATCCCTCTGGGTGGACAACGCATAAACTGTTTGTATTTTCAGTAGAGCTTGGCTTACAGCTCTGTGTGTATCTATAGGCTCTTCCGTATAGCTGAGCACCTTGACTATAAAATCATCTCTGACCGAGATCCAAGCTTTTAATTTGTCTCTAGAGTTTGCCTCTCTCGATTTCATAAACCGTGAAAACACAGCTGGAGCAATTTATAGACTGTGGAAAAACTCTTGAGTATTTTTGCCGCAGTACTAATTCAAGGATCCTGCTTTGTTATTTCCTGTTTCATTGGTGTTTGTAGAGCCAGTTAATGGACAATGGGCTGGTTTCACATTTGCCTGGCCCCGCCATAATGTTGCGTGCACCTCCTGTCCGGGCACAGCAGGACCTGGGTGTGAGCGTGACAGCGAGCCGGCATTGCTTTGAGAATGAATTTGTGAACGTATCACTGAGAGTGATATCAGAGCAACAATCTGGAAAGAGCTAGGCTTGTATTCTTTGAGTTATATGAATGGGCAGCCTGAGGCTTTAAAAAAAAAAGTCAAATCCCACTCTGAATAACTTTCCACCAACCCCAAATAATTTGCAAATATACTTTCAGGATCAGCACTGGACTAGGCACCATAGTGGAAGGGAGAATTTTGCAGCCTCCTGACTTAGGGGTCCTTAGAATCAAAGACATAGAACGTGGTGGAGAGCAACACACCAGCCTGGAGAAAAAGTTTAAAGCAAGACGATTAACTCCAGTGATGCCTTATGAACCTAGAATTTGAAAATCTAGAAACCTCAGTCATTTAGAACAGAGGCACAGAGTCACACATAAGTTAAAAGAGTTTCTGAGCAGTTTTGAAAATTGTTATCATAAAGTGCAAGCATTTTTCTCTAAGGGGATAAAGCCTATAAGAGTTTTAGGACCTTCATGCCTGGCGTAATACAAAGTAGATGCTCAATAAATGTTTATGAAATAGAGGAATGGTGAGTGGGGAGAGGCCAAACCTTGAGGGAAGCAGGCTTACTGAACTGCTTATAAAAGGATACTATGAACAGACCATCCAGTATAGCAGAAAATTGCCTTGCACTCCTCAACAATCTTTAAAGGCACCACCACAATAGCCTGATTGAATGATGGAGGCTTTCCTTGCACGGGTCATTTGTTGACAAAACATGGAATTACATTTAGAATGCCCTGTTCCTTGAGATTGAAATGTATGTGATAGGAATGGTTAGGATTCAAAACAACTCAATGCTGTTAAAAGGACAAACTTGAATTATTTATTTTGAATGCTTACTTCAGGTCAAGCACTGAGCTGGATTCTGGACTATAGTGGTAAACAAGTTATCTGAAATGTTTACTTAGATTATATATTTTGTACTTTCATGGTGGAAAAAAGTGAGACATTAGTTCATTTTATTATATACATATGAATAGCACGGGCCTTTGAGCAGAACTGACCCAGAAGACTCATAGCTCTGGTTTAAGTCCTCTGTAAAGCAGTGATCAGAGGCAGATACTCAGTGCTGCATCAGGCTTGATTTACTGTATGGATTCTTTTATACTGACAAACTTTCTTAGGACTTTCTTAGTGAGTGTGTTTTTCACTAAGACAAGATAATGGAATTAGGCAAAGGGCTATGAAGCCATGTCCTCCCTCAGTCTTACAGCACACAAGAGTTGCCCTGTGAAAATTATCCTGTCTTCAGTGAGCTTATGACCCCCAAATATTGTGGCTTCTAGTGCTCTCTAAGTTGGGATGGAAAACCTCATACAACTTGGTGTATAGAGGATGCAATGCCATTGATTGAAGTAAAGAGACAAGGTGACTTAGTTCCCCTAACCCAAAATGTTTTCCTATTGAGATCTAGGAAATGTTGAAAGCAGGTGGGGAGGCTGTCCCTGTGAATCATCCTGGACTCTGTCTCTTTTTGGTGAAGATGGAGTAAGGGTCTTTGCTGTAAAATTCTGGTTCCCACCCAGGTTCTAGGAATCTCTCACATCCCACCATCCCAGCACCATTCCTTTGAAATGTTTCCCTTTACCCACCACCCCCTTATAGCATTAATTACGAGCAATGCTCAATTTCAGGCCAGGTATGGGTTACAGAGATGATTCAGACATTAGATTCAGAGTCTCCCATTAAGGAGCCGAGTCTGATACAGGCGATAAGACATTAACAGTAGTAATAATAGCAAGAGATACCAGTTTGAGCACGTACAACGCATCACACAGTTTTTGTAAACAGTACCATTTTCAATCATTTGGTTTTAGCTTCAAGGAAGAAAATAAAAATTTGAAAAAAAATAGATCTAGGAAATGTTTCTGGAAAGGTTCATCTGGTGTAGGTTGGAACTGAAGCTTACTGGTTTGTTTCACCTCTTTAAATGTGTAGGAACAAGATTTCAAATAGTGTTCCCATTTTACTCTTCAACATGCTCAAACATCGATTTCCCCAGTAATGTTAGCAAGACTCTTGTCACACTTGTAGTGTTCTTTATTATTTCCATTGACTCTTAGAGGTGAAATTGGGTCATAGCTCAAAGAACCTGCATGTTCAGCTTCAGGCCATGTGGACTCCTAGAGCAAGCCTGGGACACTGTGTTTCTGTAGATATTCCATTGCTAGTGCCCAGCCCTTCTGAGATTCTGCAAAATCTACACATTTGCTAACTCTAATTTTGCACTTTTCCAAATGGGAAGATGCTCTTTAGGGTATTGAGTTGGTTTCTAAAATGTCTTCCCCCCCCCCATCTGTATAGAACATTTCAGAATGTTCTTGAAGTGGAAAAGTCTGGGTTTCTCCAACATCAACTCATCCGAGTGTTGCAGAAACTGAAGAATCAGTTACTTATCTAAAATTTTCACTTTCCAATCAGTTTTCGTAGTGATTTTAAAATCTAGCTTAATCTCAGGACAACTTTTATAGATAAAGGATTAGTTGTTCCTGCACTGCTGCTCTGCGTCATGACTCATTTCCAGCTGTTCCAACTCAGCGAGATTCAAGAAAGAAATGCCCCTATTCATGCCACCAAATGTAACTCGTGAGTGCGACTCATTTTCTCTCTACAGAGTTGTTGTTTTTTTTTTTTTTTCATTGACAACACTAGGTTCAGAAAAACACAAAAGTCACTCCAGCTTCTGTTTTGAATTTACATATTGCCCCCAAAGATGAATGAAGTGACAAAGCTAAGAGAATCCTAAGCCAGACATAGTTAAAATACGTCTACTTCTAAAAATATTCACATACTGATTTGTAAACCTAAATAGAAAATTAATTGTGGATTTGTTTCTTTTATTGGTGGGACAGTGAAGAGTCAACTGTATGTATTTTTCTGAACCACTAGTCCACCCACACTGTCCAGATTGTTTTTCAAACTATGGAAATTTCCATCCAGGTTGCATTTTCTTTGTTTGCTTCCATGAACATTTCTTTGCCCAAATGGTTTCTTTTGTGGTTCAATTTTTCCATCTTTTTAAGATAGAGGGCCAATCCCAGCTGCAGTTGTGCATGGTTATATACTGACAACCCACATAAACAAACATCAACAAACACAGTCTTTTGAATAGGGTGATGTCATCCCAATTGGAGTTTCAAAAGCAAATACAAGTGGGCAACTTGGACACCTGTGTCAGCTCTTCTTACTCCTCCCTCCCCTCACCCCTGATGATGAAAGAATTATCTTTACTGAAGGTGGAATGCTCTGTTGACACCGGCTCCCCTAGTCCCAACCCTGGAAGATCAATTGCACGTCAACTTGGTTAGATTGATACTGAGGCCACCTGGGCTTCAGCTGCCAGGAAATCCAGTGCTTTGCTTAAACAGCAGGCAGCTATCAAAATAGGAGAGAGAGAGAGAGAGAGAGGCTATCAGACTTAGTATTGGCACACATTAGAGGCCTAGAGAACTCTCTCAGGTCAGCTAATGTTGCCATTACCATTTGTCAGGTGTACAATCGACCTAGAGAATAGGGATAATGGGGCCTTTGCCGGATCCTGAATCAACATTCCAAACAATTCAACCACTGTTCACGGGTTAGAGCCATACCTCCCTGACCCTTCTTCCCTCTCTTCTCAAATAAACCACGACTCCTCCCACCTCCCAGGAGCCTTACATCAATCCGTTTGTTCCCTCTCCCTCCATAAGACAGCTGGCTAAGTGACACCATGAGAGTCCCTCCGTAATGGCTGCTGTACAGAAACAGCTGTTGGAATGGTTTTTTCATGCTGTTCAACCTTGTTTCCGACAACAGATGACTTAGAGTTTGTGCATTCTGGGAGAGATTTCTCTCTTTTGTTTTAAGTTTATTTATGTAAGAGAAAAAGTGAATGCCATGTATGGTTAAGTTATAGGCGGAGGATAATTTACTTTTGAGGTTTATAAAATAGTCTTTTTAATCATTTTCATTTCTGCATTAAAATGACACACACCGTGTGTACCTCTGTGATAATGCACCGAGGGCAAATTGAGCTCAGCTGTGATGTGTTACCTGGCTGGTGGACTTTCCCCAGAACACTCAGTTTTGTGGATGGTCTCCATTCCATTCCATCTTCTACCTTGGCTCCATCTTCCCTTTTTGCTTCTCTTTCCTAAGTCCCTTACATCCTTTTTAAGCCATCATCTTAAACTGATGAAGCCAGATCTAGAACTGTCCTGAAAAGATTTATTTTCCCCTCTGCTAGCCCTGGGAAGAAAATGGAAGTAACTAAAATAGCAGTATCAAGCAAAGAAGTGAACAGCTACCTTCTCATTTCTCACTGTAGTCAGGAATGTCACAGGGGAAGTCCAGTGATATGATTATAGATTTCCAAAGCTAAAAAATTGGAATCAACATTGGACTGACAAACGGGCAGTAGACACCAAATCATGTCTTTCAGTTGTTCTGTATTGTAGCCCAGGAAGAATTTTCCAGAACCCTCAAACACTTGTTTGGAAAATACATGTAATATGGTTGAAGTTTTTCCAACATCAAGAAGAACAGATGACATCTTGGCAGGGCTTCATTTCCAGAGCACTTACTTTTGCCTCCTTCTGGGCTGACACTTCTCTTTTTTTTGCAAAGGGAACTGGTTCATTCAAGAGAGGAAAGCATCGTGTAGATTTTTAACAGTGTCACTTTCCAAAGCCTTTCCTTAGTGCTTAGAACGTTTATAAATAGGAACGGTGATTAAAGTCTTTTCTTACACATTTAGACATCATTTACCAACAAATATTATCTTAAGAAGGTACCTCATTGACCTATACTCACATCCTGGTGTGTACTATGTGAGTCTAGGAGAAGAGAGAAAACTTGGAGGCGCTGAGTCCCATAGAGTGTGTTGTGTGTATGTGTGACTTTTGCCTGAGTTCAGCACTGTCTTGGTTCAAAGACAAATCCTCCCAGTGAAATGATGCTTTTGTGGTTCTAACTATTGCATCATGAAAGGATACTTCGGACTCCTTTCTGGGAGGCTCAAAGCAATGTGTCTTCGCTGGAGAACGCCCTAGCCCACCGATCTTACAGTTGTGCCCAGCAGCAAATTTAAAATTATTCACAAATGACTTGGTCGGGCCAGCCAGTTAGGTCCCTTCAATTCAGCCACATTATGAAACATGTAAATTAGCCACCGGATGTTGAACCTAGGAATAAAATAGGTAAGGAAACCCAATCTGCAATATACCCACATAGTCATTCTCAGGGACACGATTGTTGACTGCTAATCGTATTTATTTAACAATGAGAAAAATAACTCATAAACTAGAAATCTAATTTTTATTTTGTCTTATAGTTAGCCTCTAGTTCTTGAGTATGGGATGTGTGGAATTCCTTTTTTTTTTTTCCCTTCCGGTATTAGTTGCCACTTGAGAAACAGAATCCAAAATATAGCAGTTCCTCGGATAGTTACTCACCGTGAACATATGAGTAGACAGAGGTCAAGAGGTAGGAAGAGGCAGAGAGGGAGATGGGCTAGGGGTCAGGGATGGTGAAGAGGGAAGCGGGAGGGAGATACTGGTTCATTATTCAGATCCTTGGGAGTCCCTTGGTGGTTTACTTGTGAGGAGCCAGAAAACAAATCCATTCTAAACTTTCTCCTTCCTGGCAGATTTTTAAAAGCTGAGGTTTCTCTGCTGACTGTGCATGTCCTTTTATCATGTGTTTGGTTTTTCAACATCAAGCCATTTCACTGAGAAGAGAACGGTTACTTTCAATTAATAAACCATCCTGCAATTACCCTTTGTTCGTAACCGCGTGATGCTTCCGTGTGTGCAGATGACAGCTTACACATTCAACAGCTCTCCCTGTTAGCATCCCAAAGCTGTCTCTATTCCTCACTGTGTTTTCCATTTCGCCTTCTCCCCTGACACTAAGGTTGTGACTACTCACCACCAGGTCTGCAGAGACACCCCCACATAAACACACTACGTTTCTTGTTCATTTACAAACTGAGAATAAAGATCTTTCCTTCCAATGCCCTGCGAAGATTTTCAACTTAGATGTCTGTAAACCAGGTGGCTTATTTTCACTCGTCTTGGTGGCTGTCTCCTTGTATGAAGTAGAATAATGCTTTGAAAGAAAACATTCATGGATTTTAGCGTAGTAAGTGGTTATTTTGAAAACAGTTGGTCCTCTGCTAATTCTCTTGGTGGTGTCAATTGGTATTTGGAAGCCTCAGGACTGTGTAGACACAGAATGAATTGTAAACTCCTTCTGGGCAGTGTTGGAGCTTTCCAGCTTTGTATTTCCCATGATTGAGAACAGTTGGGAACATGCTAGGCTTTGATGTCCATATACAAACAGTGTAAATAAAGAGATAACACAGAGAACCATATTTAAGCTGGGCTGCCGTCACCTAGAGAGAATGAGTATGCCCTTCGCTGTTCCTTTGTCTACTTCCTTGGGGTCCTTTCCATCCATTCTAAACCAATAAGCCATGACCCAATTTTCTTTCCTTTCCATTATCCTGGGGAAAATGGTTAAAGAACTAAACTCATAGAAAATACATAAAGAAGTCAACCTGGGTGCTTACTGAAAGCAAGACTCATACGCTAAAAAGCTCTGCTAATGACTCAACTTGTTTGTTAAGTTAAATACTGACTATTCCTCCTTTTTGTCCAAAGGTCCCTCCTCTTAAACACTTGTTTGTGGGAGACAAACATTTTCCCCAACACAAACTAACCAACAAAATTCCCAACAAAGACAATTTGTGATTATTATAAGAAGTTCAGCAAATATAAAAATGGGTGAATATGAAAATGAAAAATACATCATTCTAGGTTTATTCTACAGATACATTTGGATAGCTATCCATTCATTCTTTATCAGCATCTATCTAGCATACTATGTGCATGGCCTTTTTATCTTCATTTTCCCCCCTGAACATTATATACATTTGCCTCACCACTTTAATGGCTTTATAAGTAGTCTAGTAAATGAACATACATAATTAACTTAACCAATCCCCTATTCCTGGACATCTCCATGGTTTCCAATTCTAATACCCTTTTAATACTTACTCGCAACATTGAAAGTGACACTAGGCAACACAAGCAGGAATACAGAAAGTTATCTTGGCTGAATCAGAGCCTCAAAATCTATTTATAATTTGACAGAGTGGTCATAAAATGCTTATAAATTTTAAATGTTTTAATAACAGAACACTTATGAAGCTCTTCTACAAACTTTGGTAGATGTATTATATATAAGTAGAAGATTATAGACTAATCATTTTATCTGTCACTAAATATTAAGTACTTTAATAAAAATATAATTATAAAATGTATAAATGATGTAAGGAGGGAGCAAAAGCATTAAGCAACCAGGGCTCAAGCACAGAGTAACTATTTGGAAAACCAAGCTGGAGATCATAGCCTCTCCATCTATGTCTATATTCAGACATTTAGAAATCTACTCTAAGAAGTTTAGATTTATCATTGCTATTAAAATTTATTTCAGGAGCCTACTAATACATATTTTTAATGTTCCGTATTTGGTGTTTTTCATGTTGCAAATGGTAGTTCATAAATTGCAGTAAGTGTAATAACACAAAACAAAGGTGCAAAAGGTAAAACTAAACACCCCAGGGCCACCATACATGGTTGGGAAGTTTGTGCACTGCACAAGGGCCCCACAGCTAATAGGGTTCCAATCACACAGCAGAGAATGAAGGTTTTTATATTTATCGCAATAATTTTCTAGCAGACAGCAATGTATTACAAAACATCCCAGCAGACAGAAATAAAGTGTCCTGAGTAACGGGCATCTTTCTCTGATTGATGGCATCTCTGGTTATCCCCCAAATTCATGTCCCTTTGTCTCCCTCTTATATGGCTTAATCAATATTATCTTATGGAAATTCTTGCAGGCAACGGATGCAGTTCTAAATCATTCTTTTTAATAGATGATGAATATCCCTTATATAACGTATATGAAGAATTTGAAAGGTGTAATGGGATATAATAGCTACTGATAATAATAATCAATATTTCAAACAACCACATATAAGAAATCATCAGAATTTAATTTTTGCCATATAATTCAGTTGGATATTTCTGGACTTGATGCCTATTCGTGACAGAGGAAGACATTGCTGCTTCCAAAAATACTTTCTAAGCCCTCAGAGAACGACTAAATTATATTCAAGATTGTTGTAGTGTTGAGTATTTTTTCCATGTTCTTTGAGACATTCATCTATTGCTTATATATGTGATGCTTCTTTATTGTAGGAAATTAAACTACATCTTCATACAGGGCTCTACACCTTTCAGAACACCTTCCCGGGATTTTTGTATTCGATCTTTGAAATTACAACATTCTGAGTCAGGAGTTGCTAGTCTCCCAGTTTTCCCGTTGAGGAAGTGGTGGCTTAGGAAGGACAGCTGTCCTGCCCAAGACCCTGAGATCCGAAAGATATAGAGTCAGTGTGGGACCTCAGTGACTGGTCTTTACATAGCCCCACTGCTCAAAAGGGTGGGACTGACCAGAACTTACCACTTTCTGACCACCATCATTAAGTGAGGTTTTGCTCTGCTTTGAGCACCATAAAATATATCAGTACAGCTTATGAGGTCAATGTTCTTTCCTTTGTTAGAATGACCCCTTTGTTGCGCATTCCCCAGATACGTTTTTCACTTTCTTACCCCAGGTTTCTTAGATGCCATAGGAACACAATTTTTCCCACCGTCTACCCCAGGTCACCAATCTCCTTCCCTAGCGCGTGCACATGCACACACACACACACACAGGAAAGGCTAAGTGGGTCTACCTCTGTATATTATGGGTATATGTATATTACCTGTAGGTAATATATACCTATACTAGCTATTGAAATGCAATCTAGTAGCACCGTACACTATTAATTAGCAATAATAAATAATGTACCTTGGTTCTTCGAGTCTTTCCGTGGTGACTCTCTTGTTCTAATCTAGACCAAGTTTATAGTTACAGTGCTTTACAGCTAAGAGCATACTACCATTTTTAAAAAACATTTTTCATTAACATTTAAAAATAATTTCCTATTGTTGGATTGGGTGGACTCAACCTTAGTTAAAGAAGGCACATGATTTTGGCTTCCAGGGGCGGGGATGGGGAATATAATGTAGAATCAAACCGTTTCTTTAAGATGACTCTTTCCGGTAGCGTTGTTTTGCCAACATCTCAAAGACACCACCACCAACAAGAAGCAAAGCCTTCCTCCTTTTAGATGACATAATGAACGGTTGGATCTTTTTCTCTGGAGCTGGTAAGTTAGGTGACTGAACTTATTTATATTTCAGCATTATAAACAAAAGAATGATTAAGTGGCTAGACCATATGCAGTGGACCATGGCAGTCTGCAAGGATTAATGAATTAATTAGTTACTTCCATCCATTATAGTTTTATTCTTTTCCTTGGAAATGTATGGACTATTTATGTCAGCCTTTAAATTTCCAGAGCAGGGCTGCTCATTCAGCTTTCTGAATGGCTGAACAGAACAATAAGATTGTGTAAGCACTGGGACACGTCAGTGCCTTCGTCAAGGGAAAAATGTAGCTCTAGAAAACGCTTTTCATCTTTTAGCAAGGGTCCATTATTTCTATGTATCTCTCTTCTGTGCTTTATGGAAAGGTTTGTACAGTAAATAATGACTGACTATGTAGTAGTTCTTTCTTCTTTTGCCAAGCTCTTTTTAGCTTTGGCAGCAATTTTGTTTTCCCTGTCATCATCTAATGTCTATTTATTTTACGTTGCTACAAAGCCAGAGAAATTCCCTTATAAATCCCAGGTCATGAAGATGAAGCACAACCCGATTCCTTTTATTAAATGTCTCCAGTGTCCTCTGCTTTTTCTAATTAGGTTCAAAGTGGTCAGTGGCTTGAAAAGGCTCTGGGCAGGAATCGAGTCTGTTTGAACAATGCATTCCTAAAGGCCGTGCCTATTGGATGTTTGGATCTCATTAGAAGACAGGTATCAGAAGTCAGATAGTCTCTGGACGCACTGGGGTCGTCACCACAAGGTCCTAGACCTACCCAGGCAATGTGACCAAATTCTTCCCCTCCGTCTGACTCTCCCTCCCACACACACATACAATAGGCATTAGGTATTCAGAGCCTGGGGCTATTACTCACCGTGGGTTTTCCAGAGCTGCAGTTTTCTTTTGTCAGCACTGCCACAGCATGAAGGTGAGAACAAGAAACTCTGAAACTGAAGGGAAAAAGATAAAAGGGAAAGTGTGCAGTAGAAAAGAGAGGCCCTTGAACTGCTCCGTCAGCCCAATTTTTCTCTCTCCTCAGCTGCAGGTGTGTTCCGAAGATGGGTGGGCATAGGTACAGCTGGTACCAGAGAGCAGCTGTGACTTCCATCTGGGTACCATTTAGTAGCAGTTAGACTTTTCAGGCCCAAGTCTCCTCCAATTGTTGTGGTTAGAAAGGGAAAGTGAGAGGCCCGCTGTGTTTTCTTCCACTTCAGACGCTCTTGTTCCAAACCATTGCCTCTCCCTGTGCTGGCGTGTTATCAAAGAGAGGGGAATTATTTGATTGTGGGGTGATGGGTGGGGGAGTTAGCTGATGAGAGCTGGTGGGGCTCGGACACAAAGCATCTCCTGGAACCCATTAAATATTAACTCCATCCAGCTCATACTTCTCATATTGTCTGTCATTACCCTTCTTCCAAACTATGGGGCCATCAAGAAAGATGGTGCTCCTCTGAGGACTGACGTCAGCGTTTCTGTCTGTGCAGCACTAAAGCAGATGGTTGAAATGTGAGAAATTCCATACGCTGATGGTACTTCTTCGGTTGTGCTAAGAAGACAGTTTGAATCATTTCTCCTTGCCTCTAGGACAGAGTTGACATGTGAGTCCAGGCAAAGCCATTTAAAAAAATATCTGAAAAGATTCTGTGAAGATTATTTGATTAAAATGTTTTAAACATCCAATTTGCTAATGTTTTTAAAGCTCAACGTTGGTGTTTTTCAACTAGTTGCATCAGTGGGGCATGGGCGCTGATTGATTTCAACTATTGTTTTGGAGAGAATTTGCTCAATACTCTGCTGTTCTGCAACTCATCCACCCATATGTCAGGAGCGTCAAGAATCAAACTAGAGGCTCTTTGAATGCTTTCAGAAGAAATTTTGGGGGGCAGAAAGTTGGTGATTCCTCATGGTAGGAAATGCTTCTTTTCAAGGAGGCAGCACCTCCTGGTATGCTCACATTCCTGGTTCTTTTACGTTCTTTGGATTTGGGACCAGAGGTGTTTCACAAGCATCCGCTAGAATTAGCAAACGTAACCCAGGGAGAGATTGCGATATCTTTTCTGGCAAACTAAGCTTCTTTTTCTTGCCAGCATGGACATTTTCCAAAGTTGGCCTGGCTCTCCAGCTTTCCTAATGTACTCAAGGTCACTGTTTCTATCCCCGAGGAGAAACTGTTGCTGAGAGGCATGCTCAAACTCGGTTTTATTTTGCCCCCTATATATTGTTCTTTCACCTTCAAAAGCCCAGAATAAATGTAAGAACATGTTGATAAATATGATGAAAGCACACCCGATTCTCACCTTCAGTTGAGAAGGAAGAGTTCTTCCTTCCACCCGGGGGAATAAGGTGGGTTGGTGTTAGTGGGATGAGATGTGTGAGGTCCACACGTATATGGACCATCTGGAGCAGTGCTGCCCAACAGAAATAGAATGCAAGCTACAAATGTAATTTGGTTTTCTTTTTTTTAAGTAGCTATGCAAAAATAGTCAAAAGAGACTGGTGTCATTAATTTTAATAATTTATTTTATTTAACCTAGTATATCATTTGGACATGGAATTAATATACAAATTATTAATGAGACATTTTATCTTCTTTTTTTTTTCTTAGGTGCTAAATCTTCAAAATCTGGTGTATTTTATATTTATAGTACATCTCGAGCTGAACTCACCACATTTCAAGTTTCAAGACATTAGCCAATGTCTACTGTAGTGGACAGAGTGGATCTGAAGGAAATAGATGAAGAGGGAACTAGTTTATATTGAATAGTTCTATGTGCAAAGCACTCTGGTAGCAATTAAAATATATTATGGCTAACCCTCACAACCACCCTGGGAGGTGACTATTATTTCAGTTTTACAGAAGAAGGAGGTAGCCATTAATTTATTGTTCAAACAAGACCCTTTTGGAGCAATAGGGCAGCATTTAATAATCACCCAAGGATAACCGGTATGCCCCAGGACTGTCCCTTGCAAACTTGCATGAATAGGCAACTCAGATGGGGAAATAAGGCAGGGTGAGTTGACTAGTTCGCCCAAGATCATACACGGAAACATGATGGAAGATTTAAAACCAGATCTGTTTGTCTCAAAAGCCCATGCTTGGAACGTGCTTCTGGTATTCCTCTTGGAATCCTCCCTTGATAGTTTGGTTAACCATTCTAAGTTGGACGCATTGGTCTCAAAATCTGTTGGCAGCACGCTTCTCTATCAAGCAAAAAAGACTCCATTTATTTCTGTTCTTAGAAAGGCCCTTCTAAGGAAGCAGAACATACACAGAGGCTGACTACATACCCATCATTTTTAGATGTGTATTAATTGCTACCACATTTACTGATCAGATGAGAAGCCAGCTTAGAATTGCTAGCTAGGTCTACGTGGTGGTTGGGGGAGAGAAGTTGCAGGTCTCTAGCAACTTTCTCTGTGATGCTCTGGTTTACTAAGTTGCTTTCCCTATTGGGAAACATAGCATTGGAATTTGTTCACAGACAGGAAAGAAGGCCAGAAATGAAAACATCTTGCTCGAGTTTCTCCAGCTCCCTTTAGCGCTCCAGAAAAATGGAACTTTATCTCTAATGTAAGTGACAGGGTTCTCTGATCCTTGGTTGGGGTTTCTTTATTTGCTTGTCTGTTCCTGACATGACTTCTTTCTCAGAAATGCATACATTGTCCCCTTTAAATGACAGCTAGAACTAACAATGGGTACAGAAAATCAGAATACAGCAGGAGAAAGGTCTGGGAAGATTGCTAATAATTATAGCAATTTATTAATAATGATGGCATTTGTTGAGAGATTACTATGTTCTGGACACTGCTTTATATCTATTAAGTCATTTAGTCCTAACAATAAGACCATGAGATTGATACCATAATTATCCTCTTTTGACAGATAAGGAAACCTGCTCAAAGACTTGTCCAAAGTCACATGGCGACTTAGTGCCAGAGCTTGGTCTCAAACCTAGCACTCATCTTACCTTAAATAAAAATCTAACCCACCTGCATTACCAAGACCATTACTTGGAATAATCCATATTGTGCATTAGCCTTGTTGCCCTATTAAATAAATCTCTGTTGTCCTGAGATTCCCTGAACACTACATTATTGGAAAATTGAATGAAAAAGGTGACTTTTTGGTTTGCGTTTCTGGTAATGGCTCATTTCTTGATGGATGTTGTGGAAATATTCTGGGCACCGATAAGCACCTTTCTGTCCCACGGGTTGAGAAATATTCTGCTTGCATCTCACTATGGTTGGCAATCTAATTTAGGATAGAAGATTAGCTCCCTTTCTGTGTGCTTCTTTCCAATTTTTCATCCTCAAATATTTTAGAGGTTGATAAGCAGTGCCATTTTTTTTCTCACTTACATTCTTCTAGTGAAAAGCTAGATCATCTAAGTTGTATGATCATAGATGTTTACCATGGAACTCAATAAGCTGTTACCAAGTGGAATAAAAAAACATTTTTTTTTAAAGTTTCTCCTGAGTCTGCTCTCATGCTGCAGGAAGATGCCCAGAGGGAGCTGAACACCAGGGCAGCCTCTCTTTTCCCATTCTGGAATAGTAGCTTACTGGACAGATTTGAGCAGAATATCATAAACTGAGGTTATTGTTTATATTGGACCTATTTCAAAATTGCTTGTGACTTTCATATGAGTGGTTTGGTATAAAGTTTTATATTCTAATTGGCATTTTAAAAAAAGCAAAACAAAGCAAGACATTGGTCTTCCCCGAAGGCTGAAACAGCCAAGATCTTATCTGTTCTTTGTGCTAATTGCTGATAATGAGCATAAACCACAATGGCAGACACTGACCAAAATCACAGATTGTCCCCAGATACAAAAGGGCTGGGTCTTCATTAGACTGTAAAAGTAGATTAGATCCACTGACAAGCAACAGCTAGCAGGGCGTTTCCAAGTTATACTCCAAACAGCACAAGGTGGGCCTGCAAAATGTTATTGCCAAGTACCTCCCCCCTGGAAAATAAATGAAATAATCTTCCCCATGTTCAATCTTTGTAGGAACCTGAGGGCTGGGGTAAAAATAAAATAAAAATCACATTTATAGGCCTGGAAAAAATGGGGGAGGATTATCTCCCTCATAAAACCAGCTTCTAAACCTGAAATTGTATTTCTTCCAGACTAATATTTTACTTTATCTTTGATCATTATAAATTATTCTTTGTTATTTCTTTCTTTTTAAAGTCCAGGTTGAAAAAGTAGCTTGGCAGGCTGTTCTGTTGGAGCTTAAATGGACTTATTTATTGAAAAACACTCAAAAGTAAAAAGTCGAAAGTGCTTCCCATTACGCTCATCTGAGCCCCCCAAGTTCACGGCATGTAACTGTCTGTGTAGAATTATGCGCAGAGTCAAGTAACCATCTCTGGCTTCAGAGTCAACTTTCCATATCTCTTAGTGCCAAATACGTTTGCTTACTCAGATTTTTGCTTGAATCATATTCTGGGTTTTGGGGTTTTTGGGGTGGGTGGTGATTCCAATTTGTGAGATAGCTGGAGAACTTCAGGGGAGAGGTCTGAGAAAAGCTCAGGAGTGTTGGGGGAGGTGGGGAGGTGGCCAGGTCTTTAAGCGTCTCAGGTGTGGAGAGGCGATCGTTTCACAGTGGAATCACTAGAGATGTCAGCAGCAAAAATCCTTCACACTAGGAATACATGGGTGTGTTATCACTGATAAAGGAGAATCATTCCAACAGTGAAAAATTACTCTGAGAGTCAGCAAGGGTCCTGGTGGGTTCTTGTAAACGTGACAACTCTTCCCAGAGACTGGGGCACCTTTCTCCTGGTTTTTTCTCATCGCTTTTCAGACCATACGTTTCTGAGGCATTGTAGCTTAAACTGGAACTCTTAAGCAGGGAGCTCGGTGATTCACTATTAGTAGTTACAATACTAATAAATAAATTACTAACAATAATAAAATAATCATTAACACTTAGGGTTTTATGGTTACAGAGCATTTCCTCATTCATTATCTCATCTGAGATAATGACCCTTCTGTGTCACAATACGATGCTCTGGAGACCTCTTTCAGTGCACTCCTTCTCAGATCAAAGCAGGGGCTTTCCCAGCCCCTGGGAGTGGTGGTGAAGTGAATGTCCAAGGGCATTAGTCTGGCCACCCTGGAGAACACGGGAGGGAAGAGGGAAGAATCAAAGGGAGAGCCGAGGATTTGATACCATCATTCAGAGGCGCTTTGTTTCTTCCCCCATATATTTTTAACTGAACCCCTGGGACTTGGGGAGGTGGTTGGATGATCACATGCTCCTTGAATGCTGTATTGTGTTTGAAACATAAAGCTGTTCCATAAAAAGTTTCTATTGTGAAATGTCAAGTTTTTGGCATGTATCATATTTGTCAAGTGAGGTTATGTAAGCTGAGCTTTCCAGCATGGCCTCCCTTGCCTAGCACTGGAGAAAAGTTTCACAGAGGAAGGCCCAAACCATCTGAAGCCACATTACGTTCAGCTTCCAGAGTTGTAAAAAACCACCCCAAAAGAAATATTTGAAAAGAGAAATTACTGAGTCCTAGAAAACATATGAAGACATATGGCAAGTTCTTGTGTTTTTGGATTTTTGGGAAGAGGGAGAAGGAATGATCATAAATTATAGTAAGTCCAAGTAGGGAACAGTCAAGCCATCTATGTGTCTTAAAGATGGAGCATCAGTTAATTAATTGCATTTTTCTTTCTGACCTCCCCCTGCCAGCACCTCAACCCCAGATTCATTCAACTGCTTGTTGCATAAATAAATCTCCTAGACAGAGCTCTGGTGGTGAATTAGGGAATGGAATAACTGATGTAGAATCCCAAACTGAAAATAAAATTGGTTAGTGGTTTGGGGAGCAAGGACCTGTTGGCTGGCTAAGTTTCATGGAAACAAGATTATAGAAAAGTGAGAAAAGTCACAGTCTTCTGTAAGAGACCACAGCCTGTGTTTCCTCACCTGCCATGCAGAAATAAAATCAAGTTACTCCTGGTTGCATAGTTCCTAGAGTTGCACCGAGTAGAGATGAGCTCCTTGTGCTGTTCCTGGGGTTAACTCTACCCACTTCCACTGGTCAAAACAGGCTGGGAACCACGTGAAAGGGTGAGCTGCAACAGATAGTGCTCCATAACCACAGTAACTCTTACTGTGGTTAACCATTTCCTCAAATCTGACTCTATCTTGGGTCCGACCCTCCCAGTTACTAAGCTAGCTGCTCATTCTCTAGTATTCATCCTCATTCTCTGGGTTTCACCACTGGTAGGTGGGTGCTACAGGGCTTCCTCATCTCCCATTCCCATAACCCCTCTCACCCCCACTCCTGGCTGTCCTCCTCCTGTCTTTTTCTCTGTCTCTCACCAAGCTGAGTCCATCTTCTCTAGTCGAAACTTGAACTCTGTTATTCCAAATCCAAGAAGATTTCTGCCACTTTATCCCCTCCTTCTGCTATAATGGAAAAGAGAACGAAAAAAGAAGGCAGTCACCAATTTCTAGATGACAAAGAAAGTTACAATAAAAAACATCTCCATTCTGGGAGCTCTTATTCAGTCTGTTTGTTTATTGTTTGAATAATAATAGGCAAGGACTAGTTGATTTGCCATGGTGATAAGACCATATCATGTTTTTGGGCACTTAGAGAAAAATGAAGTTGGGCACAACTACCAGACAGGAGAGAGACAACGTATTCAGTCAAAAAATGAGCATGAGCCAGATACCTACAAGACCACAGCAATGAATCCTAAGAAAGGTGGATTTGGTTGACCACTGGTGGATCGGAGCAAGATCAATAGTCGTGCAACAATGCTCCCCAGCAGGTGATCAACTTGAGACATGTTTTAAAAGAAGTCCTGTGCTTTGGTGAATACAAGGTCTTGTGCACAATCTAAAAATCGATTCCACATTCTCAGAACATTTTACAGGGTGTTTGCACTAAAAGTAGTAGAGTGTATTTATTTCCAGGCAAAATTCAATTTAAGTGCAGGAATAATTGAAAACATCATTTTGAATGACATGGTTCTAAAAACTGAGTTAAAAAAAAATGTTGACAAGATTTCTGAGCCCTCACCACTCTCACCTCTTTGACTGCAGGAGTAACTTTTGAAGACTAAAATTTCTTTTGTTATCAGAGACACTTTATATTTCCTTTTAAAAGAGTGCATATGAACTAAACTATGTATTGAACTAAACTATGATTACCTTAAATTCCTAAGCCACTAAACCAATCAGTCAACCAGCTCCTGACTCTGCCTTCTAAATGCTTACAGTTACTTGTACCAGGATGAGGACACACCCATCGAGAAATGACCTACGATGCACTTTTTGAATCTGTATGCCCAGTCATTCATGGTTTCAGGGAACACATAAGAACACTGCCTTGTTCTAGTTTCAGAAAGGACTTGTGTTGCCCTAACCTCCTTCCCTAGTGAGGAAAAATTTCTGGATAAAATTTTGCATCAGTGGATCTAGGACGTAAATTAAGTGGCCTGTATTAATAATTTCCCCTCCTACTTCCTGACAAGCCTTGAGAAGCTCTGAAGTCCTTACCTGAATTCTCTCCCTTCTAGAAGGCTGAGGGCGACTCTTGAATCTTGCAGTTACTCATCACGTAAAGAAACCTTGGATTCAACTCTGATCTCTTTTTCTCCAAGATTCACCCTGGCCAGCTGAGTCCTGATTGTTCTCCTTAAATTCATCCTTCTTTTCATCTGCATTGACATCTTTATCTTTTCTTACCTAGATTACTCAAGTTACCTTCAATGGGGACTCGTTACTCTTTCAAATCCATTTTCTTTTTTTTTTTTTATTGAGTTATAGTCATCTACAAGTTTTGAACTCCCAGTCTGCCCTACAGTTGAAAATGCCAATCTGTTTAAAAGCCATCAATGACTCCTTATTGCCTTCAGAATCGATGTCAAACTCTTCAGCAAAGAATGTAAGATCCTTCATGGTCTGGTCTTTCCCCAACTCTCAACTCTAATTTTGTCACATGCCTTCATGTTCTCTGTTACAAAGCCAGAGGGCACTAATGTGCTTGTCCTCCAAAGGGTCATGTTCTTAAACCTCTATGTCTTGACTTCAACTGTTTCCCTTAAAATGCCTCTTCTTCAGCCTCCTGTCCATCACATGTATTTAATTACCCCAATTATCCTTAACTAATCAACTTAAGCCTGCTTTCCTCTGGGGCACCTCCCTGCACATCTCCACGAAGAGAGGGTACTTGTTCTCTATACTCTTCCTTGTGCTCACTCAATGATCTGTCTATCATCTAGTACAACACTTTCATGCTGTTATGATTTGTTCATCTGTTATCTGTGTCTTCTTAGGCACTTTAACTGGCTTAAGAAGAGGACTTGGGTCTCGTTGGCCTCTTTATCCACAGTGCCTACGTAGCACTTGGCACGGTAATAAATGCTGTTGTGGATGAGCAGATCATTTGTAGGATGGGGCTTGGCCAATTTCCATGAAAGGAGGACTTTCCCCATGTTCCACCTTTTTCTGGATGAACCCAAACCTCGTCTGCCATTTGCTTTGGAGATAGGTCATGGGAGCTGGGATTCTCATAATCTTACCCTGGTTTGAAAGGGTGGAGCCAGAGCTTAAGGTCCTGTCTTTAGCCCATAACAACCTTTGGATTTCCAGACTTCAAAGATGTTCACTGAATATGACCCATTACTTGATTATTGCTTTACAATTTTCAAAATAACATCTTTCGTAAAAAATCTCTCTCCTTCATTCTCACTTAAAACACATGAGAGCAATTGAGCTGATATGTTTATAATTCACATTTTCGAGATGACAAAGTGGAGACTCAGAGAGTTATTTCACCTGCTAGAGGCCGCACAGTTTGTAAATGAGGACACAGAGCCACTCAGCTGGGGCAATGTATTAGTTTTCCATTGCTGTATAATGCACTGCCACAAACTGAACAGCTTCAGATGACATACATTTATTATCTCATAGTTTCCATGGGTCAGGAGTCCACATATGGTTTAACAGAGTCCTCTGCTTCAGATCTCACAGGGCTGAAATCAAGGGTTGTGTTCTTGCTGGACCTCAGAGTTGCCTTCCAAGCTCATTCATGTTGTTGGCAGAATTCTTTTCCTTGTTGGCTTTAGGAAATAAGGTCCCCTTTTCTTGCTTGCTGTCAACCAAAGATTGTTGTCAGTGACTAGAAGCCACCCTCAGGTCCTAGCCATATGGCCTTCTTACCATGACAGTGTATTTCTTCAAAGTCAACAGGAGAACCTCTCTTTAGTCTTATGATGGAATCTTATAGAAAGTAATCTAATCAATGGAGTGATGATCCCACCCTATTCAGGTCCTGCCCAGACTCAAGGGAAAGGAATTTTAGGATTACACTGGATATATATTACACTGAGGGACAGAAACCTTGAGGGCCATCTTAGAGCTCTGCCCATTACACACCCCATTTCATCATTACATTAAAATGCTGAGACTCCGTGGAATTGTCAGTATCCTAGTCATAGGATATGCCCCTAAAAGATTGCCATCTGCTCTGTGGTTTCAGTTTGGATCATTTATGCTGAAAGAAGAATCATTGTGTGTGCTGTGGGTAGCTTTTTTGTTCTGGGTAAAGTGGAATTCATGACCTGTGAAGTGGACATAGTCAGAGACCATTTTAACTCTTCGGTGTCTAAGAATATGCCAACTGGATGTTCCAGACAGCTCCTAAGAATTGATGTCTAAGATCAGGGCAAAAAGGGAACCTCATCTTTTCAGTCTTTTGTGTGTGTGTGTGTGCATATGTACTGACTTTAGCTGAGGAAACACAGGCAGTCACTGAAAGACCAGTCCCTGGAAAGGAGACCTCTGCTAGATTGTCAGTTAAGGGTGTTAATCCTAAATTGGGTTGTATCATCCAGTGAGTCTGAGTTGGGTCCAGAGTCCCCTAAGCATCTAAGCTTTTCAGTTCTTTGGTCTTGCATTCTGCATGGGAGCTAAATGGACATTTACCCATTTGCCTCTGGGCAATTTGTGCCTTTGCTTTTGTGGGTAAAAAATGTCTATTGCTTACTTTTCAGAAGCATTTTTAAGAGTCCCTCTAAGTGTATGTTGCTGTTTTTTGTTCCGGCCTGCTGAAGGGAAACACGCCTTGGGGTGGCCTTCACCTGGTCTAGGTCTATGCATCCATGAATATGGAACAGAGTGAGAGCTGCTTCTCTTTCTGGAGTTCAACGAACACATCTTCACTGAAAAAGCCAGTGCAGCTATTGTTTAATTTCTTTCATTAGGAAACTCACCAAATGTTTGGCCCTAAATTCTCCACTCATTTGAGCCAGCTGGAAAATGCCACGAGTTGCAAGGCAGCAGTAACCCACTAAATTAGTCACACACAAAAATCTTTGTATGAGGTTTCTCTTGCCCCAGTTCTTTCTGTTTGCCCCTTTTATTCCACCTTCATGAGGTCTTACTGTCTTAGAAAAATGGAGCCTTTGGAGATTTTGTTTTAGTTTATACCCACTGGGTCACACCAAGAGACACTGATACCAACACGCTGCATGCCTGAGCATCCAATATCTACATGATACTGTGTCCAGTATGTGGGTTCCTCAGTGCCATGCAGATCACATGGTGCAATTCTGGAAATCTGAGATCAGGATCCTTCTGACCTAGTGTATGTTATTGATTTAGACAGTATCTACTAAGAAACGGCTTCTTGAGAAAATCAATTTGTTTATTTTGTGACTGTAAACAAAATAAACAAATATTCTAGGGGATCTGCTCCGCAGTTTTTACATACTACTTCATTTAAACCTCACGGCCTCTATACAGGAAAGACTGTTGTTTCCCAAATTTTTTGTTAAAAGTGGCTATTTATATTACCTAAGGAAGGAAGCGTTTGAAATATGCACATGCAGTTGAAAAGCCAAGTGCATTTGTGGTGTGATGCTTGTAAAATATTCTTAGAGAATAGTTTTTCACTACTCATTATAGAAGGTCATTGAAGGTTGTATTAGCTACAATGCACCCTGTGAACTACAGAATCACTGCATGTGTTGATCAGTTAGTCTGCTTCTTTCCAAACTTATATGATGTTCTTCTGTTCGCAACCAACCATCTTAGGGATATCTGTAGCCACAGGTGTGGAGATTTGGGAGGGATTCAGAGTCTCTGGTCCAGCATTTCTCAGAAGAATTCCTACCAGGAATATCTGAACACAAATAGCCATTCAACCTCCACTGAAATAATAGTATGGAATGGTATATTTCATTAGAAAGTCCTTCTTTGCCTTAAACTGAAGTTTCCCCTTCTGCATAGCAGTCATAAATGTCTTCATAATTGTTGGCCTGAACTTTTGCTCTTCAAATATTAAATAGTCTAAGGATGGAACTGTTCCACCTGACCCCCACTATGCTGCTTAACCAGTTTCAATTGTCTAATCATCCTTATCACTAAGAAAACATCTTAAAGCTCGAGTTCCTCTGATGGCTTGTCAGTGACTGCAATGTCCATAGGAAGAGGCACATTACATCACAAAAGCCCCTTAAATTTTTTTTTAATTTAGAATGAAGGGATTTTTTTTTTTTTTTTTTTTTTTTACCATTTCACTTTGGCCTTTTGCAGTAAACGGGTGGGGTTTTTCTTAAACTAAGGGTGGAAACAAAGGGAGGAGTGTGTGTAGGGTGATGGGATCATATGGTGGGGATGGGGTTGGGGGATAACAGTGCCCAGGAGGTGAAATGTTGGAACTCAGTGGTTTACCTGTTTTGTGGCTTGGAGGAAATCCACTGAATCCTCAAAATTTTACAAAACAGCAGGATGGCGTCAACAAATGAATCTACTGGGGAGTGCCTCCAGCCTTACGGCTTCTTGCTCCCCTACAAGGAGGGCTCACACAGCTGGATTTGTATTGTGCAATGATTTGGTAGATTCAGAGACAAGTTGGGTGAATTCCATCAGGAGCTTCCCAAAGGTCACATTCAGGCATATGTAATAGCTGGGAGTGCCATGCAGTCATTTACATAGCATTTGTATTCCATGTGCAAGCTTTGTGTTGTCAAAATATATTCCTTGTATTTCTTGTCAACCCATCCTAACTGATGCAGACCTCTTATTTCATGAGCATATAGCAGAAGTGCAAGTGTGTGTGTGTGTGTTGTGGGTGGTGGTGGTGGGGAGGGTGGAGGATGAATGAGATGGGTACACAAAAAGACAGGAGATTATAAGGGTTCACCAGAAATCAAGAAAGAAATTTTAGTGGAAATAAGAATGGGTTAGAGTATAGATCTGGAATTTAGATCTTTCTCTGATCAGCTGAGAGATCTTTGGAAAACCACTTTACTTCTGAGTCATAATTTCTTTTTCTTTTCTTTTCTTTTTTTTTTATTGAAGTGTACTTGATGTACAATGTTAGCTTCAGGGCTGAGTCATAATTTCTTTATCTGTAAAATGTGAGGATTGAACTAGGAAGTCTCTAAGGTTCTTCCAGTGCTAACAAGTTAGAGATAACAAGTTTTTTCCTGAATGGAACATAAGTCTGGGAAGTTAAGATAATTCATTCAACTCATCCCTCCCCTCAAACCTAAGGCATGGGTAAAAGAGCTTGAGTTTAGGAAACTGTTAACTCCTTAACATCGGCATAGCTTATTTCTTACCTCTTTTCATTTTTCTACTTCTTGTTACTTCTAAGTTTCTTTTACCTGTGTGGCTTTTTCTCTCTTGACCCTCTGACACCATGGCATCAAAAGATATACTTGACATTTGTGTGATCAAGGTTATTGGGATAAAATTCGTTAGAAAATTCATAAGTCTCTGTCCTTTGCCTTCAGTGAGGTTTATATGTTTTATTTCTAACCTAAGCTGCTTCCCTTTTATTGGTATTTATAGAAGCACAAGTCAAGGAGAAGCCATTCTGCCTCACTTTTTTGAATGCAAAATTGTTATATTACAAAAAAATAAAATAAAATAAAATAAAATAAAATAAAGCATATCCAAGAGTAGCAGAGCTTCCAAGAGTGAAATCATCATCCCTCCAAACAAAGCCAGTTGGGTGTGTTTGTATTCATCATACTTGTGCCTGTTAATTTCCTCAGTTCATGTGTGGGTGAAAGCTACACAGGCTTTTCACTATAGTTATTTATATATATTTTAAAATCCATCAAAATTTCACTGAACTAATAAACCCAAGGCAGACATACTGTAGGATTTGTGAGGTAATGAATAGCACTCTTTGAAAACTCCATCCTGTTTTGCAGGCAGCCCATGGTGGTCAAAAGTTGTCCAGCTCTCATGTGTGAGAACAGTGCTTTAGATGGACTAAACCTTGCTTTGAGGAAGAACAGACCAGCTCATTGGATGATTAATGTTCGGTCCCAGGAATGAGAGAATTCCAGCCCAAATACATCACTTCATTCCTTGCTGGATTGAAATTTTAAAAAAGGAAGGATCCTTTTGTCTGATAATATAATTGCCTTGCGTATACCAAGATAGGAAGCACCCCCTTCCAAGGAATCATAGGAGGTAAAGAAAATTGTGAACCCCAGAGTATTAGGAATTCTATTTATTAGGCAAAGAATGTGTGGCTCTGACCCACCTTTTAAGGACTAATGTATTACAAAAATCCTTAAGTGTAGCAAGGAAGAGACCCTATCACATTTCCTGGTTGTTAGTTGCAGAACTTCAGAACCTAGGCTTAGATTTGCCCAGCTCTTGGCCTTAATGTAGTGAATTCAGAGCTTCTTCATAGATTCTCAATATATTGTCATGCATTCTTAGTTAATTGGTAGGCATGGATAGTGTCATCTTGGCAAGGCTACAAGTTACTTGAGAGTGAGTACAATTTTGATTCTTCTCTCTGCCCCAGTTTCAGCAGCTGCTGATTTGGCTGTTCCTGGGTCTTGAGGAGTCTGGTGTCAGGCAGTTCGGGTAGCTTCCCAGACATCTGAAGGTATAGGCTAGCTAGGGCCAGTAGCTATCCTGAAGACACTGGACATTTCCTTAGAACAAGGGAGACTGGGGTAAAATAATGACTTTCCAGATAAGGTACCTGTTTTCTCATGGGCTCTGGCTATTAAAGAAAAAACAAAACAAAACAAGGGAAAGGAAGAAGAAAGAAAAAAGAAAAGAAAGACATGCTTTAATGGCTGGGAAGGAGGTAATACCTATGTATTTTTCACCCTTCTCTCTTCCTGAGAACCAGGGAGCATGATTTCTTTTTAAAAACAAATCTATCCTATGACTGCCCCCATTCCTCACCATTTTCCAGACGTACACCTCCAATAGAAAATGATAAATGACAAATAAGCCTTAGGGTTAAAAGTAGTTCTTTCACTCTCTCTCCAAGAGGGGAGAAATCTCCTGGGAAGCAGAGTAAGTCTCCCCTAAAAGCCACTTCTGCTCAGGACCTTGTCTGCCAGCAACTTGAATAGTATTTGAAATTCAACAATTTAGATACAGAACAGACACCAGGACTATTTTTTCTTTCTTTCTGAAAATAGCAAGTATCTGAAATAGAATTCCAGGCCCAGTGTAAGCCGCACAGGAGCAAGTAGATGCTGCCCAAGGATAAAAGGCCGTATTGGAAAGGAATGGCCTCCGTGGACCCCACTGACCTTCTCCTGTTCCCTGCGTTTCTTGCATTCATATGAATAATGAGTGAATTTGAGACCACTATCCACCAGGGCATAGCTCTTTCTGCTTTTTATGTTCTTCATTTGCTACTTCCATATGGTAGAGTGATTCTCCAAACATTTAGCCCTGGCATATTAACTGGCCATTCTGGGTGGGAAGGGAATGTTAGTTCTTACAAAACAGCCGATAAAAGAGTCTTGCTCTGGGCTCAAACACAGTACACACTCTTCCTAGATTGATATAAGCAAATGGGATTAGCTTGGTGCTGTCTAATTTAACAATCAAAGCCAGCTTAATCACTAAAGCTGGGTGCAAGATTCTGTAGATGTGTGCATTATAGAACAGAGACCATGTTCATTATTAATTTGGGTGTAAGCTGTTCACATAATTTCTCATCCAGTAAAGAGCAGAACTGCCTTGATGTTCCTTCAAAGGGAGCTGGGTGGGACTGCACAGGCTTCTGTGATTTAACAGTTGCAGAGCAAAGAGGTCGGTTTCCCAGGATACCGGATCCCCAGCAGAAGCCAACTCTACAGCTATGACAGAATCAGATAAGATAGAAATAATCAGCCTTTTTCACTGCAACCAAACCCCTTAACTTCATGGACATAAGTGATCGTTCCTATCACCCAAAAGCCTCTTCCAGTAAATAAGATTCATTGCTATTTTCAGTCCTGTTAGTGTCTTAAAATGGCAGGCGCTGATCTTTTCTATTGCTCCTCAGAAATGAAAAATAGTGAGGCTGATATATTGGTATATTGGTCAATTACTTCATGAAATAGATTTGCCATAGTAGTTTTCATGCCATCATGCCAACAGAGTAGAGCCATTGGGGGAAGATATAATTTCCATCATTCAGGAAGTTGGTTTTGCCACTGTGTTATCCAAATGCATTTTAATCATTAAGGTTTTTTTGGCTCATGACACTGGCAGAACAGTCTAGCTACAGTCACATTCCATCCTCCTGAAACGTAGTGTCTTAGAATTTTTATGCTATTTTATGAAGGGATTAACCTCTCCAAGGTTGAAATTTGCCTGCTTTGGATAAACTAACACTTCCAGAGGGTTTTTCATAACTCGCTGAAAGCTATGCCTGGAAACACAGGAGCTGTGTGCTGACAATCTATGCCGGCTACTTATGTTTTAAAAGAACAGAGATCAGAATGGTTGAATGACTTGTCCAAAGCCATAAAATAAATCTACCTTTGAGATGATAAGAGAAACCAGGCTTTCCAAGTTTTTGCTTTTGTCAAATGCTGAACTGATTGGAGCAGAGAGAGGAGGGACAAGAGAGTAGATTCTGAAAAGATACCAGCAGGGCAGCTGGCTGTGCTTCGGATCTGGAAAGCAGTAATATAGCTGAGTAATAGGACCCTCTGGACTTTATACAAAAGGATAACCAAGGACTGCTCTGAAGGGCCCCAGAAATCTAAAGTCTGAAGGCAAAGCTGTGCTGGGAACTTGAGCTCCTGCGCGGTAGGAGACGGGGATCAGTCACAACTTGGCTCGAGTTCTGTTCACTGCTGTTCTTGCTGCTGTGGCTCACTTGTACTGACTCAGGCAACCTTGTGGTGCCCTGGATCCCAGACACTTTTAGAGGATTACAGAAGTCTCTGACCAAACCCTACTGAGATTGACTTCCTATGTGCTTCTGAATGAAGGCAGTTTTGGCTTACGAAGATCACTAAGAAACAGCCGTGTAGAAGAAAACTGCCAAAACCTGAAGATCTTGATTGCAGTTGGGTTGAAAAGGACTTTTTGCTCCAACTTCTTGGCAGAATCAAGTACAGGAGGGCAAGCAGCATCATTCTCACGTTCTCTCCAACTTCTTTGTCACTGGGGCCATGACTTTGTTGGAAAAACCTTTGCGCTGGCAGAAGAATACATAGATGGCCTGAGAGACCATTTTGCATTCTTTACTTAGGTTGAAATAGTTAAGTCCTATGTTGTGATATTATATTTAATAGTAACTGATGAATTTGATGGGTCTCTCTCAAACCCCATCCTCCCTAAATGTAGCATTTAGTTTAGGGCCTTAAATCTGGTTCTCAGGATAAGCAGATTTCTCTTTTCCTTTTAATTCTTCTTGATTAAGGTTGGAACTGATATCAGATTAAAGTTTCCTATGAATTCATTTGAGGTTACTCTGTAAATGATAAATAACCCAGGTTCAACCAAGCAGGAAAGAGGCTGAAAGATATTTCAGGCTTCTATGAATAAGAAATCAAGCCAAGGAAATAATATTTTATATTTATATTTATTTACTTTTATTCTTACAGTAAACATAAAGTTTCTGGATCAGAGGAGAACTGGCTTATTTACTTGTGCCCCGTTTCCCCCCTCAGGGTGATATAATAAAGGCCGTCATCACCTCCTTTTATGGAGGAGAGAGGGTGGCTATAGGACAGAAGAGGATCCCTGAAATCATGAATCTTGGAGCTCATATATAAGTAGTTGTACAGGTGTCTTTAATTCCCTCCTGAGAGAAGGACAGAAATCTTTGCTCTCTAAGGTAAACACATCTTCTCTGAGGAGAGAAGAGAAAGGTCCTCAGGGTGTTATAACCCTTTGGAATGTGAACAAATAGCTCCAGGGGAGATAAATCTGTAAGTCCCTCTTGGGTAATTTATTGTCTTTAATTTCCAAGTCTTGTTTGCTATTCACTCATCCTTTAGCCCAGATTACTCAGAAAGCCTTGAACAGGCAGAAACATGAATATATCCACATTGATTTCTGACACTAGGGAGCTCAACTCAGGAACCAAGAAGTGCCATAGATTTAAAGAGGCAAGCAGAAATCCCAAAGTCAGAGTCCGCAGGAACAGGACTAGTGAACCCTGATGCCAGGGGAAAGGTTATTTCTTCCCTCTGTCTGTTGGATGTGAGTGGCCCTGGGCCAGGGTTATTAATAAAGTTGATGGCCTATTGGGAAAAATACTGCCCCAGACAGGAGAGATACGGAGAAAGTAGAATTACTTGGTAAGTAATTCCAGTGATGGCAGAGGTAACATGGTCTAGTTGTAGAAAGGCTACGGGATGATTAATTAAAAGAGAAGGGAACGAGAAAGAGGACTGATGATAACAACTACCTGCTAGGTACTGCACTGCATGTATGTTCTCCTGTTTGATCACATACCCACCAGCCTGTTTTGCTCATTAGAAAACTGAGACCTATACTGATGAATAAGCTTCAAAAGCTATAATGATAGAAGATAGCAGAGCTAATATTCAAAGCCCACCCTGCCTGGATCCAAAGTCCATGTTGGATCTGACTAAGTGCTCTGTCATGTACTCTCTGTGTAACTTGATACAAATTGCTCAACTTATTTGAGCCTTAGTTTCCTCATCTGTAATATATAAATAAATAAATAAAAACCATAAATTGATCTGGTTTTTGTTAGGCTGCTTACAAATTAGGCAGCGTACTTGCAAACATTTTATAAAGCTCTTTGCTCCACAAATTCTGGTTGTTTTTATTATTAATGGAATCCAGTAAACTATTGTTATGATTTTAGCATTTTGGAAGTTGTTTCTAATTTTTCACCATTATATTTAATGTTCCAATGAACATCTTAGTTCATATTGCTTTTTTCCTCCTCTAATTTAATTATTTTTATATGTGGACAAACAGAACCAGAGAGAGTAAGGGATTGGCTATGATCCATAGTAGGCTGGCTTTCCCACATTATTTAAAACCATACCTTGACAATGGGATTAGACATGATTCTGTTTAGTAGAGCTTGGGGTGGTTTCCTAAAAGGATTTCTTCTGTGAGCTGGTGGCTTCACGTTAGCTATTGCTCTGCAACCCTGACCTCTAGGTAAATGGATAAGATCATTTCAAAATTGGGGTGGATGGGTAATATTTAGAGTCACATTGGAAGGGAGTTCGAGGGGAATCCATCTGAACCAATGGAATAGTGATGCTGATCTTTGCCTTATTTTCTTAATAGCCTTGGCTGTAGAGAAAAAAAAGTTAATTTTTAAGTGATGCAGTTAAACGGACTGGGAAGCCCCAGGGGAGATGGGTGTGGAACATACAAGGGAGTACTTTTCATAAATTAAAAAAGAGAGAATATTTCATCACATGGTGGGTTTTCTATTAGACCCACTGCATAATTTGTTTCAGCTCACTTTTCTGGCACCCAGTTGACTCTTCCTCCCCATCTCTAGGGACTGGAAAGGATTACAGTTTCCAAAAATCACGTGTACTCTCTTCAGAGTCATCCCAAAAACCTAGCAAAAAATAAAATAAAATCTGGAATGGTTCTCATACTGGCTTTAAAAGACGAAGAAACTCAAGGTTTTCAAAGTGCTTAACTTCAGCTGTGGTCTGAAATTAGGAGTCTGGGGCATAGAATTGCATGGACTCATTTTCTTGTCTATAGAAATAGATTTTGCAGGAGCAGATGGCAATGGGCAATGCAGGTGTCTGGTGGCATACTGTGTGCTTTCTACATGTAAGAACCCGTGAGACCAAGAGCCCTTCAATGTATGTGTGAGTGTGTGTGTGTGGGCTTTAAGGCTTTTAATATTTTAAGCTTTCTACTTAATTATAATGTCATATATTATTACTGAAGCTCTGCATTCCAGCTAATTAAGAAAAAAAGAGAAAAGAACCATGTAAGTGATTCATAAAGATGGTTTGCCCTATTAGCTGGTTTAAAGCTTCTAAAAATCCATGCTTTTCCCTTCGAAGTGATTAAGAGATATAAAGGGCTCAGTGGAAGCCTTTTAGTTAGGGGAGAATCTGAAGGTAGATTTTCTTCTTGGAACTTGGAGTTCAGTAATACGCCATTCTGATGTGGACATGTGGGTTATGTTATAGTGCACAGTTGCTCTGTCCTCTCTGGAAAAAAAAAAATGCTGATTCTGCAGTTGAGTGTGGCCTGAAAGAGTCTGTCCATGTGGAAGACACAAGCCTAGCCCGTAACCACTTTTCCCTTTGCACAGCCTTATTCTGCAGGAGGCCACAAGTACAGCATGTTAATTCAAACTTTTCAAAACCATGAAACCACGGAATATCTCAATATCCGCGTGTGGACTCTCATCTGCCTACTCTGTGCTAACAGAGAAACATTTGGTTTTAAACAAGACTTTATTTAAGGGGAAAAAGTGTATAGGATTACATTTGAAAATGTAATTACTGAAAAGATAAACCATATGTTGTCGTCTTTGTTTTACCTCCTTTTCACTGAGGCCTGCCTTTGAGAGTTCATTTGGAGGTGTATGGAAATTCTAATTCTTCTGTAACCGAACTGGATAAGACAAACGTAGCTTTCTCACCAGTCATATGTGTTTACATTTTGGTGTAGTTACTGCCGAAGTATCTTATAGTCCAGTGATATAATCTTACTCAAAAAAAGAGCACAAAATATTGACTCAGAGATTCTGAGCCTGGGGGTCCACACCTGCCTCCCAACTCTTCCTAATGCCACCTCACCAGGACACAGGGTAGAGGGAGGTTGTAACAAGGAGATGGAGACTGGGCGCTGTGGGTAGGGGGCATGGTGGGGATGTGTAAAAAATAAAACCAGTGTTTTCTTGCTCCTCTTACTTTGAGTGGGTCAGGTCCATGCCACAGTACAACTGGGAACAAAGTGTAAATGCCAGATTGAGCCCTCACAGAGGCTAAAATCCATTATAGGTCCATCAAAATCTTTTACAGAGGATAATTCTGACTCTCAGTAAGCAGAATTAATAACCCTCACTCAAAGGAAAGGAAAAAAAAAAAAGAAAAGAAAAGGCTAACCTTGATACCAATTTCTGCCTGTTGTGAAGTTACTTAAGTTAAATTGGATATGTGCAACTCCTAGGTTGATTTTTTTTTTTTTTGGTAGATTAAGGAAATAACCCAAGATGTCTGAGGTTGATATGGGCTCCTCTTCCCCCAACTCCCTGCTACAAGGATATAATGAAAGCAAGTGTCTGACAAGTTTCATCATAGACACAGACATTTTTAAACAAACTTTTATGAGCAAGCAAGCACAATACGGTCCGTTCTATAAGCTCAGTGTGGTCCAGTTCTCTCTTGTTTTAGTTCCTCTGACCAATGTCTTTCAAGGAAATTTCGCTGAAGGAAAACTAGACAGCATTCTTGAGGCAGCCTTCTGCTACCTGTTTTGCAGCAACCAGAACTCCTTCTAAGCCAGCGGCTGGAGATAGGTCTGTTGAAAGGAAAATTGTGAAAGACTTAAATAGACGGAAAGATTACTAGGTATCTTTAGTAGAGTACTATGTTGTTTGGAGCATACTCGTTTTGGTTGTTTGATTCTATGGGGATTCTGCCTTTCAGTGCCTTTGAGCTATTTTATAATTCTGTAGATCTAAGTGAACCTGTAGAAAACTGGTTGTAATGCAAATAATCCTTGTCTGTGCACATGCAAATACATTCTATCTAGAGGAGGTTCAATTGGCTTTCCTTTTCGATAGTAGAAGAAGCCAGTTTTACACATGTTAAGAAAATTCATTCCAGTATAACCCATGGACTCGTATTATTTGTCTCGTGTTTGAGGTCTTCTTTGAACAAATTGCAACTTCTTTTCTGATTTTCTCATTAACTAATGAGTCGAATAAAACCTTTGATACATGTTCATTTTATATCATGGAGTCATGATTTTAACTATTAAAAAATATATATTCTTTCCAACATTCCTGAGGGCTCAGGTTTGGAACCTGGCTAGATTCTTGTACAGTGTTCACCAGAGAATAAGGAACCAGTTCAAAATATTTCATCCAATTCCCAGTTTACATAGTTTAAATACCTTTAATTTAATAAAATATTTCACCCAATCTATGTAGCTCATATATTTAAATGTCACTAATAAGCACCCAAATGTAACATTCATCATTCTGAATACTGGCTCTGAGAATCTGATATGTCTGTTAAACATCAAAGTCTCACGGGTGGATCAAGATATGAATAATAGAAGTGCTCATAGCAGCTGTATGTGAACTTTCTGATATAGTACTAATAGATTTTTCTGGAGTGCGGATTTTCGGTCTGGGGAAGTGACTGCTTTAGAGCTGAAGCCTCAATTAAATGGCATATTTATAACATCATAATATCTATGCTGAAATATTTTAACATAAGCTACAAACATCATGACGCTGCCCTTTAAAGACATTAAGAAAACCCCTCAAAGTTGAAAGTTTCACATTCTGTAGCACAGTAGTTCATGTAATCTTTAAACACAAAGTAATTTGGCATTTGCATTGTTGGAAAATGAAAAGCTGATGAAATTTCACTTGGGTTGAAATGAATCCTGACAACTTGAGTATCATATAGCTAGTCACAGAAATCTACAGGAAAAACGTACATATTAAACCTTAATATGAGTACGTATTTTTTTGAAGAGGGAAAGGAAAGAATTATACAAAGTGGGTAGTAATTTACATGTAATAACAGTCCTTTGCATTTATATATACCACTGCTAACCATTTTAAACTGAATTTGTGGCCCAACAACAGTGGACCCAGAACAGCTAAACAGTAGAATTTCAAGCCAATTCAGCTGTAAAGATAAGCAATTTCTTCTTCAGTGGAACGTCTATGAGCTGAAAAAAGGGGACAAAACACTTAAAGGGAAGATCATTTGAGTAATGACAGAGAGTACTCAGCTCAGAAAATGCTTTCTAATTACCTAAAGCCACAGAGAAACCTATCTGAGTACTAGGAAAGATTCCTACTTAAAAGTCATAGGACAGAGTCCATTTGAGTTTGAGAGGGACATCATCTCTTGTAGGTTTAACACTGTATGGAATTGTGCAATAAAAAATTAGGAACAGGAGTAAAAGTTGCAAAAGCAGTAACTGTTCTGTTGCAAATCTTAGGGCAGTTGGAGCCAAAAATCCTGTATTTTAAGATGGAAACCTGGAACAGTTGCAGAGAATTGAGGACTGTGCACTCTATGAGGGAAGTAATCAGACCAGCTTGGTTCAATGAGAATCGTAGCCACATGCAAGTTGGATTGGAGACAATATCTAGACAACAGAAACAGGAAATGGAGCAAAAATATTTCTCTTGACAGCTTGGCCAAGGGTCTCGCCGACACCCTAGAGAAGGGATTTGATTAATTTCCACCAGAACGACATTGTTCTTATATCTGCAAGTGATTTGTAATTTGCTGTACACTCTTATGCTTGAACTGTTAAAAGCTCATGTTATTCCAGGGTATAGTTTTAGTTTATATAAATTTCAAAAAGGTAGTAAAGTTAAAGAAATAAAACCTTAAGTTAGAATAAATCTCCCCCGGTTGTGCTAAGAAGTATTTAAATCAGGAGAACCGATAGGACAATTATAGTTCCTATTTTCATAGATCTAGTGAGTATCCTTTATAAAAACATGATTAGAACAAGGCTGTTTCCTTGGATCAGTCAACTCTCCTTTCCACCATGTTCTTTTTCACCTCTGTCTTTTTGCTATTGCCAAATAAAGAAGGTTACCCCCTATATGGCCCTCCCACGGTTGAGTCATGAGCAACTGCATTCAGTGACCTTCAACACAGCCTGAAAGGAGTTCGGGACTGAGATCAGGAATGAGGTACTCTGTGCTCTGGGAAAACTGGCAGAACTGGCCTTCACATAGATATTTTCAGAAGAAAATTTTATGAGCCCAATTCCTTACATCTTCCCATACTTAGAAAAGTACTAAAACCATTAACTGTGATATGTATTCCTCATGACTAGAAGCAGCAATGTACTGAGACGTGCACTTGGTTGCATGTACCCCATCTCCAGAATCACATATATGCTGATCCTTACCTCCTTGGAGTGGTTCCTCTGAGCTATCTGATAGGCTGTCTCCCGGGCTATAGTCCTCAGTAAGTCCCCAAATAAAACTGAAACTCACAGCTCTCGTGTTGTGTGTCTTTATATCAGTTGTCCCTGTGATCCGCCCTTGGTTTGGAATCACCTTCTCCACTCCAGCAGTGCCCCTCCCCCAACCTGCTACCCCTAGTTGGTTAACCTCTACTTATCCTTCAGCACTTGGCTTAGTGTTTAGTTCTTGCTGGAAGCCTTCACTGACCCACACTGAATGCTACCCTATACATAAGTCTATGGTTGTACTGCCACATTTAATTTAAATTGTGTTTCTGTCTTTTTATTCCCAACTAGACTGTGAACTCTCCAGGGGAAGAAGCCATGTCTTATCTATCTCTGTATCTTTTGCACCTTGTACCATGTGTCCATCACATAGTAAATGCTCAACAAACACTGAGGGGAAGATTGAAAGAGTGAACTGTAATTCAGGGTTTATTTAACTCAACACTTTCATATTACATAATGGAAAATGAAGGCCCAACCTCCTTTCCTGGCCTTCTGTCAGATAGGATAGTCTCCTAAAAAACCCTTTAAGAAGGCATATAAAACGTTCTCAAAATTATCTCCAGTGTGCAGGGTAACTGTGATTACCAGGGACTAAATTTAAGCAGAAGGTGAAGGGTCACTGGGTTTGCTGAACACTTCTTAACCTAAATGTTGGTTTTGAACATTCAGTTCAGGTGGGGAGAGAATTCTGGAGCAAAGTCTGGGAACTGGGCAAGGGGGCCAGTTGGGATGTTTGAAGGAACACACCCTTATGAAAATGTGTACTAGGAGAAAAAAACTTCTCACAAAAAGAAAATGATGAGAAAACTCGCCCTTTTCTGTTTGGGCTCTGGGTAGAAAAACAAATTTCTTGACAGTGTTTAACACAGACCTACTGTCAAATGGGTTGAGGGCCAATTTTACATTACCTAACTGACCTACAAAACCCTAAGCTAAAGTATTAACACGGCAGCCCACCAGCAACCCAGGGTGTCTGACGGAAATGTGTAAATTCCCATTGGAGGGGCAGATTTCAACCCTGATCAACAGGCTTGTCAGAGATATATACAGGCCGAACACTAACACACCGCTCAGAGTTTATATAACACACAAAGAAACAAATATCCACGAGGCAGACTTGTTGGATAAATAACATATAATGAGCAGGCTTAAAATGTTTAAAGAAAAATGAGCCCCACTTTGGTTAAGTAGGACTCAGCAAATTTGTGGCAAAAATCTGAACTATATTATATCCAAGGCTGGCTACATAATTTGCATGGTCCAGTGCAAAATGAAAATGCAGGGCTCCCTGTTCAAAAAGCAAGGAAAAAAAATATCGTTAAAAACACTAAAGTAAAAAGCTTTTTCTTTAAAAACATCTTGTTGCTCATAAAACATAATAGGGCTGATAGTGATACCTGAGTAATGACATAAACTGCAAACTGCAATAATATCTTGGTGTCATAATTTTAAATAAACAATAATACTTTATTCATGTGATAGCTTGATTAATCATAAAATTTTTCTGACACAGTTTGCTGCAAATTTATTAGGTCCTAAAAATTTATACTTTTAGAAATTTCATTTTCAATTGATGTAATTAAAAGCAGTGTCAGTTCTCTTGGCAAATGCGAGATTGCAAATAATTCTTGAATATTTGATTTTAAGAAGAATGTTTTTCTGTTGATGCAACTGTTATCAGAGCTGTTAATAGTATTTCACAGACTGACAACCTTGGGATAAATCATCTAGAACTGATGATTCTTATAGAATCATTTTAAAAAAAGGTTAACTTTTTATACACATCATGTAAGTCTGAATTTAATTTTAGATATAAATTTATACAGTGGCATTTCATTGTTTTCTCTAACATTTCCTGTAACTTGCAGAGGTCATATAAAAAAACCAAAAGTGGCTTCAAGATTTATATACAATTCAGAATATTTGCTTATACATTATATTATGATATAGTCAATTCCAAGGGAAAAATAATTTTAAAATTGTCTCCCTTATTAATAGTTTATCTGAAGCTTTATGTGAGAAAAATGTTCTCTTTTGTTGAAAGTGACAATCTGTAAATTTAATTTCTGGATCTAAGTTTGTGGAGGTTTGCTCTGCAATGCTGTGGAAGTCTTCAAAACCAGAGATTCTAAATCCTTTCAAGAGTTTGAAAAACTCACGAATATGGTTTATTGCCACGTCTGTGTGCACAGTCTTATTCTGTAATAATTTACGAACAAAACGTACTGCTTAAGCATAGGTATTTCCTGTTCCAGCACTCGGTACAGATGCTTGTAGGGACGGGGTATGGGGATAAATGGGCAAGCTGACTTCTTGCCATGGGTCTTGGTGCTGTGGCTCTGAGGAGTCCCTACTCACTCCCTCAGCCATGACCGTGGCCACCACTGCCACTGTTGATGCTTCTGCCCACTGTCCCCCGTACCAGAGTCTGCACATACGTGTGCTGACACCTGGCGTACCTGCTCTGCTCATGCTTCATTCTCCCATCAGACTTCACTCACAAAGCACAACTCCAAAGATAAACTTATTAAGAATTTCAAGTGACAGAAAAGCATTAGGCCAAGTGCGTGGTCCTTCCGAGAGCAGAGCCCTATGCGGCTGCCTTGGTTGTATTCCTACAACGCTTGCCCTGATGGTGTAATATTATTTCATTCTGCCAACCACCTTTTAAAGTAGATAGAGCAGGATCATACGGTAAGTCTTTCTAGTTTTTTAAGGAACCTCCATACTGTTCTCCATAGTGGTTTATCAATTTACATTCCCACCAACAGTGTAGGGGGGATTCCTTTTTCTCTACACCCTCCCCAGCATTTATTATTTGTAGACTTCTGGATGATGGCCATCACACAAAATGTGTGAGATGATACCTCATTGTAGTTTTGATTTGCTTTTCTTGAATAATTAGTGATGTTGAGCATCTTTTCATGTGCCTGTTGGTCATCTATATGTCTTCTTTGGAGAAATATCTATTTAGGTCTTCTGCCCACTTTTTGATACTGAGTTGTGTGAGCTGCTTGTATATTTTGGAAATTAATCCCTAATTGGTTGCATCATTTGCAAGTATTTTCTCCCATTCCGTAGGTTGTCTTTTCATTTTGCTTATGGTTTCCTTTGCTGTGCAAAAGCTTTTAAATTTAACTAGGTCCCATTTGTTTATTTTTGTTTCTTATTTCCATTACTCTAGGAGATGGATCCAAAAAAATATTGCTGTGATTTATGTCAAAGAGTTTTCTGCCTATGTTTTCATATATTCAGTGGGTTATAGTAACCTGTAATGAAAAAGAATATAAAAAAGAATATATGTATATGTATAACTGAATCACTCTGCTGTACACCAGCAACTAACACAACATTGTAAATCAACTATACTTCAATTAAAAAAAAAGTTTATAAAAAAAGATTTTTTTTTTGCTCTATCTACTTTTTTGTAGATAGAGCAAATCTATTCTCCAGTGAATATTGGAAAACCAATGTAGAGAATATGATTTACTGGCCTACGTTCAAACAAAGTAGTAACAAAAACAAGCATAGAACCTGGACCATTTGACTTTAAGCTTGGGGTTGTTTTAGATTGTTTAGGCTATATTTCCACAATCGTGTCAAAAAGTATGTATATTTCCTTAGCTAAAATTTTTGATGTTTACCAAATTTCATCTTAGTTTAATATTGATTCTATAAGTGAGAGCTGGAAAAACAGACATACTAGGATTCAACTTAACTTTACGTGTAGACCTGAAAAATCCCACTTTGTATACAATACATATGATGGAACTCCAAGGATAATTTACTATTCTCTAATGTGAGCTTGCTTTACACAGAAAGTCGATAGGATTAGGAAAAACTCTCTGAAATGAATGTGTGTATCTGTGTAGTTGTGGGCATCCATATTCCACCCTGTGAAGAGGTATTCACTCACTCAGATTAGGTAACACTTTTTGATATTTCTGTATGTTTTATATGGTGTTTATGTGCACATGGAATGGTCTAGTAGGGTGAGTGGTAAATATTTACAGCAGATTTATAAGACTGGTCCAGAATCAATTTCTAAGGAGATTCATTCTTCAGTCCTTCTGCTGGATCTCTCCCCAGTCTTTGCCATTTCCATCACTGCCTGAAACTAACTGAATCTGGAGTTGAGACCAAGAGCAAGTTTACAGGAGAAATTTTGGATGATTTGAAAGAAAGGTATATTAGAAGTGACCTTTGAGAAGCGGGATGACTGAAATGATGTTATAACAGCACTGTCGGAGGCTTCGGACATGGCTAAGTGAAGCCAGTTGGATGAAGGGTAAACTAAACTCATTTTTTCCAATGTCTCGTCTATCAGGAAAGAAAACATAAATACTATGTCTTCACTTTTAATGTGATATGATAAACACAGGAAAAGGAACCACATTCATTTTGTTTAATATTTCATGAAGGTATTTGAGCAAGGCAATATTTTATTGTCTGAGAATATAACAAATGCCTGTGTTATTCCCCAGTAATGAAACATGTCAAGAAATCATCATTGCTTGGGAAAGTGGAGTTTAAAAAGCATGCTTTTGCTAATAAATCATAGAATGTAACATAATATGGTGTGACTATGTTAAACAAATAATTGTATCTACAAATGGAATCTGAGCTAAAAGGGAAACATATACTATGTTGCTTTGCTTTGAACTCCACCCCATACACACTCACATAAGCACACATGCTCACGCGCATGCGCACACACATCTCATGCATACACACCATATCATGCTGAAAGATCAGGGGTGTATTGGTTGATGGCCCAGAGAATATAGTCTAGTGGGAACACATGATTTTGGTGACCTCTGCCCTATTGTCCTCCTTGGGGTCTCCATGTACACGCCATACTCCAGTGATGGAATTTAGAAGACACATGTATACTGAGCCTGCTGGAATAGAGTAGGATTTGATAAAACTGATTATGCAATCGTAATGAATGTCAGAAGTCCCACCTCCCTTCTACCCCCCAAACACCACGCCACCAACATTCTTACTTAGAATCTTCAGGCTTGCTATTTCCATGCTTATTCCAAATTTTGCCACTTATGTGCTTTTCTCCCTTCCCCTCATATTTGAGGGTAGGTAAGCCACATAGTGGTTTTTACACAGAAAGTACACAATAAATGTGGATTATGTAAATATATGGAAATGTTTTTCTAAAAAGACATTGAATTACTTCTTTCTATTCAGTTACTCTGAATGGATACTGAAGCAGATGCCCAAAGAAGTCTCTGAATAGATTCAATTATTCTTGATTTTGTCCTGAATTTCTGAGGCACCAGGTCATTCATTCTGATGTGTTTGTGTCTTCAGAGGCCAGGTCTATTGGCTTTAAAAGCTGAGCAAGCTGTGTAGGGGTGAGTGTGTGTATGTGGCGGGGGTCGGGGTTGGGAGGGGCAGGAAACATTCTCAGCAGGTCTGACAACATTTTCTGAATGTTATTACTGTTGGCAAAGTCTTATCTTAGATGAGGTGGTAAATTAGTAAACTGCCATGGAGAAGTATGATTTCGTAAAACTAGATGGGGTATAAAGAAACACAATTAATTCCAGACCCTCAGGCAAGAGAGATGAAGTAACTGGCGTCTTTGTTCTCTCCGATTATCAGATACACCATCTCTTCTTCTGAGTAATAGCAGGCACTCTCTGGCTGTCAGTTGAAATACCAGGTATGCATTTGCAGTGTGGACAAGGCCACCCCAGGATTACATTTTATTGTCTTAAAGGAGAAAAAGAGTGAATCACCCTCCCAGGGTCTGTTTTCTCCCATTAACCCTGAACCCTCATGTCACAATTTGTTACATCTTAAAAATGACCAAAGAGAGGTTATCAGATCCAAATTAGCCAGGAAGAGCCACACTGAAACACCCAGAAGGCCCCATCAGTATTAAAGTATGGGTTAGGTGCATGAAGTATTGTGCATTTTAAGGGGTGTTGCTGGAAAGCCTTGAGATGCAAACTGAGAAAAGCCCTCTTTCTATTTGGACAAAGCCTTAGGCTAAGAAGGAGAGAGGGAGGAAAACATAGAGGAACAGGGTACCGGGACGTACAGACTCAGCCCACATTCCATGGGACAACGCTGTGTGAGGACATCAAGGGAGCTAGTCTGTGCACCGTACAAGATCTACCCTCCTTTTCTACTGGATCTCAGTTCTCTTTGCATCTTCTGAGCGGCAAGTTCCCAGGTCTTTCAACAACCAGTCTCTGGGGTGCTGTGCAGTTTGGCAGTATCGCCTCAAGTCGATGCCGTAGACCACACGGGTTTTCACTCTTTCCCAAAACAACTTAAGATAAAAATCCAATTGAATTAAGAGTTAGAAGGGATGGGGCTTAGAGGTTAAACATAGTTCAGCCTCTCCCACAATGCTATGAAAAGTCCCCATTTCAGTGATTTGGTAGAAAACGTCCTCAGAGGCACGGGTTAAGAGAACACGGAAAAATGTGAGAAAATAGACTTACATAATCATCACTGGAAAATTACTTTGTCTTTAGGCAGATTTACAACTGTCCTAATCTAAGTCATGATGTACGTGGGAGTCACCAATATGATACCTCAACAAATGGCCTCCACACACATCAGCCAACACTTTATTCATTTAAGAAATATTTATTGAGCACTTACAGGGTGCCAGATAGCATTCTGAGCACTGGGGATGTGGCAGTAGGTCCCTTTCCTGAGGGAAATACGAAATAAATAAGTAAACAGAGATTAGAGGCAGCCATTTTAGTTTGAGTGATGAGGGAAAGCCTTTCTGAGGAGGAGAACTTAACTGAATTTCAAGAACAAACCAGTCATGCGAAGACATGGGAAGATGGCACTCTGAGCAGAGGAATAGCCCACTTGGAGGCACTGAAGCAGAAGTAAGTTTGGTGTGTTTGAGGCACAGAATGACAGACAGTTGTGGTACAGGGAGTGAGAAACAGAGAGAGCAGACCAGATCCCATCAGGCCTCTCAGGTCATATTTAAAATTGAGAATTTAACTTAATTTAATTAATTAATTTTTTACTAGAAGTACCGGGGATTGAACCCAGGACCTGATGCATACTAAGCATGCACTCTAGCACTGAGCTATATCCTCTTAAATTTAATTTTGATTGTGGTTGGAAGCCCTTGGAGGATCATAGGGAGGAGGATTACATGATTTTATGTTGTAAAATCTTACTGCTTTGTGAATAAGCGGTTGCAGGGGCAAGAAAGGAAAGCAGTGTGGCAAACTGAAGAAAGTTCAAGTGGTCTGTATTATAAATATTCAAGTCTTAGATTACAGAAATAATGTAAGGAAACGCATTGCATAAGTGTATAGGAAATACTTACACAGTGTTTACAATATGCCAAGTGCTGGTCCAAGCATCTTAAGAATAGCAACTCACTGAATTCTCTTAGAGCCCTGTCACGGTTCCAGTTTACAGGCGAGATGGCTGAGGCACAGGAACTTTGAGTGGCTTGCCCATAGCAATTCAATGGCAGAGCTGGGGTTCAAATACAGGTAGTCTGGCTTCAGAATCTGCTTCCTCAATGCCCCTCAGTTATGGTAGAAAGAGTGGAAATGGAGAAAAATGAATTAGTGTATTAGTTTCCCATTGCTGCTGTAACAAACTGCCACAACTTTAATGGCTTATGCATCATGAGTTTATGACCTTACGGTTCTGTAGGTCAGAAGAATAAAATCACTTTTACCGGGCTAAAATCAAGGTATTGACAGGCCTGTGTTCCTTCTGGTGGTTTTAGGGGAAAATTCATTTTCTCACATATTCCAGCATCTAGAGGCTGATCTCATACTTTGGCTTGTGACCCTGAGTCACATTACATTTTCTTTCCTTTGCCTGCCCTGTCACCTTCATCACCTTTTCCCTTTCTCTGATCTAACTCTAACGCTCTTGCTTCTGTTATGAGGACCCTTGTGATTACATTGGGTCTACTTGGATAATCAAGGCTAATCTCCCCATCTCCATGTCCCTAACTTAATTTCAACCTCAAGGCTCTTTTTTCCATGCAGTGTAACAGTCACCGGTTCTGGAGATTACAATGTGGAAATCTTTGGTAGGGGGGACAACATTATTCAACCCACCATAGACTCAGGATACATTTTAAAGGCAGCGCCATTAAGACTTTGCTTACCAATTGGATGGGGGGAATGAGCAAAGGATTTATAAATCAAGAATATCTCCTAAGTGCTTTTGGCTTGGGCAACTGGCTGGATGATGGAGCTACTTAGCATGATGAACAAAACAATATGGAGGAAGTCATTTTGTTAAGGAGTAAATTGAAGAGTTCAGTTTTGTTCATGATAATATTCAGTTGCTAAGTTGAGATCTCAAGTAGTTGGTTACAAGATACCCATCATACACATTCTGAATGTTGCGGAGGGGACAGTGCTAGAGAAAGGAGTTTAGAAATTGGCATTTTGTTGTTGTTGTTGCTAAAAAACATAGCATGGGTTGAGATAATCAGGAAAGAAAGTGTTGCTAGAGAAGAAGAAAGATCCAAGGTCTGGCCCCTGGAGCACTTATCCCTAACAAATATTTAGGGGGTAAGCAGAGGAGCAGAAGTCAGCAAAAGAGAATAAAGAAGTGGTGTAGAAGGTGAGAGGGAAACCAGGAAAGTGCAGGAGTGGATAGTCCAAGAGAAAAATGTGATGGAGAATAAGTATCCACCCAAATCTAGTCTCTCCTTCTTCCACAGAATTAGAGTAGTAGCCGGGCAAGTGCCCATCCTTCAAAAAATTGAATTTGCAAGCACCTTGTTGCACCAAAGTGTGGCCGTGTATTAAGTGCCCCAAGTGGAATGTGAGCAGAACGGCATGTGCTGTTTCCAAGCTGTAGCCTAGTCCCATGGCTCATGCGCTCTCCCATGCTCTTTCCCCAACCTCCATCATGTTGATAAGAACAATGCACTAAGGGAGGGTAGAGAAACAAGATGGAAAGATGGAAGGAGCAGCCTCAGACTTGGACTGTTATACGTGAAAGAAATGGAGTCTTTGTCCTATAAAAGACAGTATTGTTAAGGCTCTTTGATCTTTAAGACACTACATTTTTTTGCCCAGCTGCATTTTACTGAGCTCAGACATTGGCACTAAAAGCGGGTCTCTTCCCAACTAAACCAATATACATGGCATTAGTTTAGTGATCAGGCAGTAGGTAGTCTGGACAGGCGAGGAAGCTAGGACCTTAATAATACTGTGTCAAAACAGGTGATAATGCTGTTTCCTGCAATAAATTATATGGCCTATGTCCACTGAGCCTGTAGATTAAAGAGAACCAAGAGAAAGCAGAGGTTTAGTGTATATTTCCAGTTCTTTGCTGCTTTAGCAAGGTTCTCAGAAGAAAAAAAAAAAAAAAGGCGGTGGCTAATTTGCAAAGAGGAAGGAAAGAGAATAGATAGTATCTCAAAATTTGGAGTCTTTCATGTTAGGAAAAGCTAACTCCTTATATACCTCAAAGAGAAGGGAAGAGATGGTTATTACAGGTAAACCTAAAAACAAATTAAGCCCATCAGAGAGACAGAGGATGGGCCAAGAACAGACCAAGGGTGTGCCCTTTCTAACCAGGCCTGTGGTTCAGAGGACCTCCAAGTAACCATCATTTCAAGTGAGCAAGAGACATGTCACAGGAGGAAATAGAGAAATAAAGCAGAAATTAGAAAAATGTCTAAAAAAGCACTTCAGATAGTTTTCTGACACATGAAACCAACTGGAAGCAAAAATACCTAAAATCCATGATTACATTTTTAAGGGAATTGTATTGTCAGAGAAACAACTGTTTAAGATTTAGCCAATTCACAGGACATCAAAACTGCTCCATCAGGAAGGAGGGTATACATGTTGTACAGTTGCCAAGAGAACATAGTTCCCATCTTCTATTTTAGATATGGCTTTGAAGGATAGTGGAATAATAAAGACTTACCAGAGTTTTGAAAATGGACACATAGATCAAGGGAACAGAATAGAGAGCCCAGAAAAAAAAAAAAAAAACAAACCCGTAGATATATGGCCAATTAATTATAACAGGGGAGCCAAGAATATACAATGGAGAAAGGGCAGTCTCTTCAATAAATGGTGTTGGGAAAACTAGGCAGACATACACAAAAGAATGAAACCAAATAACTATCTTATACCATACACAAAAATTTACTCAAAATGGATTAAAGAGTTAAATGTAAGACCTAAACCCATAAAACTCCTAGAAGAAAACATAAGCAATAGGCTGCTTGACATCAGTCTTGGCAATTATTTTTTGGATTTGACATGAAAAGCAAAGGCAACAAAATCAAAAATAAACAAGTGGGATGACATCAAACTAAAAAGTTTCTGCAAAAGAAATAAACAACAAAATGAAAAGGCAACTTTCCAAATGGGAGAAACCATTTGCAAATCATATATCTGATAAAGAGTTAATGTCCAAAACATAAAAAGAACTTACATATGTCAATAGCAAAAAAATAAACAATCCAATTAAAAAATGGGCAGAGGATCTGAATAGACTTTTTTTTTTTTAAAGAAGACATATGGATGGTCAACAAATAGATTAAGAGGTGCTCAACATAATCTCATATCTGTTAGAATGGTTTCTATTAAAAAGATAAGAGGTAAGTGTTGGTGAGTTGTGAAGAAAAGGAAACTCTTGGTTGCTGTTGGTGAGAATATAAATTGGTACAGCTCCTATGGAAAACTGGAAGTTCCTCAAAAAATTAAGAATAGAACTATCATATGACCCAGCAATCCCACTTCTGGGTATAAATCTAGAGGAAATGAAAACAGGATATCAAAAATATCTGCACTCCCATGTCCATTGTAGCATTATTCACAGTAGTCAAGATATGGAAACAAAGTGTCCATCAACCATGAATGGATAAAGGAGATGTGATATGTATATATAATTGAGTATTATTGAGCCACGAGAAAGAACATCCTACTGTTTGTGACAACCTGGATGGACCTAGAAGGCATTGTATCAAGTGAAATAAGCCAGACAGAGAAGGACAAATACGGCATGGTATCACTCATATGTGTAATCTAAAAAAAAGTCAAGCTCAATAGAGAGTAGAATGGAGGTTGCCAGCGGCTGAGGGATGGAGGAAACAGAGAGAGGTTGGTCAAAGGGTACAAACTTTAGACTATAAAATGAATAAGATCTGAGGATCTTATCTAAAACATGGTGACTGTAGTTGATAACACTGTATGGTTTAATTGAAATTTGCTAAAAGAGTAGAATTTAAATGTTCTCTTACACTCACACACAAAGATAAATACTGAGTTGGTGAATATGTTAACGAAATGGGGAGAAGCCTTTCACGATGTATACATATATCAAATCACGACAGTGCACACTTTCAATATCTTACAATTTTATTTTTAATTATACCTCAGTAAATCAGAAATTAAAAAGAAAAGAACTTATCAGAGTTCGGTGGCAAGAGGTTGAAGGACAATAATCAAGAAATTTCCTCTCAGAGAGCAGAACTAGTGTAAAGTAAGATTATCTCTGTTGCCAGAGCAGAAAGATGTCAAAATCCTGCCCATCAGAATTCTATCCTTCCTATTAGAGTGACCAGTCAGTGGTATGTATTTCTCATTCTTCCCTTTTTATTGTTTTTTAAAGTTTTGTTTCCAAATAATTTTAGACTTACCTAAAAGTTGCAAGAATGTAGAGCTCTTTTATACCCCTCACCCAGCTCCCCACAAATAACATTTTGCATAATCATAGAACAATTACCCAAACTAAGAAATTAACGTTGGTACAGTCTATTAAGTAAACTATTTAGGATTTCATCAGTTTTTCCACTAATGTCTTCATTGTTTGTTTCAGGATTCAATTTGGAATCCTCCATCACATTTAGTTGTCATTTTTTAAAATTTTCCTCATAATCTGTGCAGTTCCTCAGCTTCTTCTTGTCTTTCATGACCTTGACCATTCTGAACAGTACTTTTCAGTGATTTTGTAGAATTTTCTTCAATTTAGCTTTGTCTAATGTTTTCTTATGACTAGATGAAGGTTGTTCATTTTTGACCAGAATGCCACAGAAGTGATATGTCCTTTTCTGTGCGTTTTATCAAACAGCATATGAAATAAATAGATCTCATTATTGGTGATAACCTTGATTACATGGTTAAAGTGATGTATTATGGGTTTCTCCACTGTAAAGCTGCCATGTTTTCCTTTATAAATAAATATCTTGAAGAAGTACTTTGAGATTGTGCAAATACCCTACTTCTTTTCAAATTTTCACCTACTGATTTTAGCATCAGTTAATAGATCTAATGTTAATTTTCATTCCTTCTATACTTATTAGTTGGAATTCTTCCGTAAGGAAAAGCTGTCCCTTCTTCATTTATTTGTTTATTCAATATTTACATATTGGTATAGACACAAGGTTATTTATTATATTTTATGGGATAAATCTAATAGTTATTTTTGTTGCCAAAACTGGTCCAGATTTGGTCATTTGGAGTTCGTTTAGGTTGGCTCTTGTATCCCTGCTTCCATCTCGTGGGACCATTTCCTTACTTTCTGGCACCAAGTTTCATTTTGTATTTTCTCTGCTCAGCCCTAGAATCAACCACTTCTCCAAAGGCCCCTGGTTCCTTTTATTGGAAAATGATACTTAGAAAGAAAGATTTGGATGCTAGGTGTGCTCATTGTTGCAACCATGTCATTACTTCTAGACCCTTTCAATGGACAGAGATTGGAAGTATATGTATGTATACAGTAACTCTTGCATGCACATACATCTATGTTTATTTCTGTTTCTATTTGCATTTATATTTAAAAAAAATGAGTTGATAGTGATACCTTTGATTCTAGTCCAACACCATGGTATTCATTCTAGCCTTCCCCTTTGCTTATTTATAACTTTTTTTCTCCAACAGTGGGAAACTTGGCTCTCATTATTTCCAGTATATTTATTTATTTGTTCAACCCTAGTACAAACACAGAATTGGTAATTTATTCCTCTAAGAAAAGCAAATTTACTAACTAGTGTATTGTACAGTTCTTTTATTCTTTAGTCTTAGCATATCTGACCAAAATACTGTTTTCCAAAATAACAAGTTAATTCTTCTCTACTCACTTGGTGTAGCTACGCTATTAGTTTGTGATAGAGTTAGGTTCATTTGTTAAGTCTGTATTCCATTTTGGGTCCTCATAACAACATCCTGGTTGATTTTTTGAAAGATTTACATACAGCAAAGTTTATTCTTTATGGTGTATAGCTCTATGAATTCTGATGAATATATTTTCCCCATCATGGTCGTGACACAGAACAATTTCATCAGTTCCAAAGTTACCTTTGCTGCTTATTTTAAATCAACTCTCCACACTCTGCCTCTGAAAACTACTGATTTATTTTCTGTCCCTATAGTTTTGCCTTGTCCAGAATGTATATAAATGGAATCACACAGCATGTACTTTTTCAGATCTGACTTTTATGTGGAATTTTAGAGACCTGGCTTCTTTCACTTGGCAAAGCACATTTATGATTCACCCATGTGGTTGCTTGAATCAATGGTTTGTTCCTTTTGGCTGCTGAGTAGTATTCCATGCTATGAATGTACCACGGTTTGTTTATTCATCAGTTGAAGGACACTTGAATTGTTTGCAGTTTGGGGTGATTATGAACAAAGCTGCTATAAACATTTACATGTAAGCTTTTACATCAACATTAGTCTTTATTTATTTTGGATTGAATTCCTGGACTATGTGGCAATTGTATGTTTAACTTTATAAGAAACTACCAAACTGTTTTCTAATGTGATGGTACCAATTTTATAGTCCCACCAGCAATGTATGGGAGTTTCAAATATTCCACATTCTTGCCAGTATTTAATATGTCAGCTTTTTACAAAAAATTTTCCATTATGATGGGGTACAGTCATATCTAACTATGAATTTAACTTGCATTTCCCTAATGATTAATAATACTTATTTGCTATCTACATATCTTCTTTGATGAAGTATCTGTTTACATTTTTTTGTCCAATTTTAATTGGGTTCTTTGCTTGTTGTTGAGTCTCAAGAGTTCTTTATATAATCTGAAAATAAATCCTTTGTCAGAAATAGAAAGTACAAATATTTTCCCCATAATGTGGCATGTCTTTATTCTTTTAAATGTGTCTTCAGAGCATAAAAGTTTTCAATTTTGAAAAGGCCCAAATAATTGATTCTTTTAAAATGAATTATACTTTAGTTGTCATACAGAAAAACTCATTGCCTAACTGAAGATCAGAAAGACTTCCTCTTATATTTCCTTCTAGAAATGTTAGAAGTTTTATGCCCTACATTTGGGTCTGTGATCCATTTTTAGTTAATTTCTGTATAAGTTTTCAAATAACAGCTTGAGGTTCATTCTTTTGCATATAGATGATGTAGCAGGAGGAATTCCAACTTGGCTCCCTCAAGATTTCCTGCTTTAATCTGTGGCACTGTGAATGTACTTAATTATGTTAATTTACATGGCATAAAGGATTATATAGATATCATTAAGTTTACTAATCAGTTGACTTTCAGATTTACCAACAGGGAAATTATCCAGGTGGGCCTCATCTTATTTACTATCTTGAATACAGTATTTGTGTGCAGTTACTTTTATCTTTAACCTTACAGTATCCAAACAAAATGCTAATTTGCAAAACCCTTTAAAAGTAGAATGTTTTCTCTAGCTGGTAGCAAAAGAGGAAATCCAAAAGATTCTAAGCATGAGAAGGATTTGATATGCTGTCGCTTGCTTGAAGATGGAGAGGTGAACATGACAAAGATTGCAGCTGGTCTCTATAAGGCAGCAAGAAAAGGAAACCTTAGTTCTACAACTATAAGGAATTGGTTTCTGGCAACAACCATATGCGCTTGAAAGCAGATTCTTCCCCAGAGTCTCCAGCTGAGAGCCTAGCTCGGATGGAACCTCGATTTCAACTTTATGAGATCCTAGCCTGTGTGTGTCTTTCTACTAATACATACTATTTTGATTACTGGTTGTGTATTTTGAATTTCTGTGATACACATCACTTGATTATGATATCAACATTTTTTATATATTACTGGACTTCATTTGTGAATATTTTGTTGAGAATTTTTATGTCTATGTTTATGGGGGTTTGGGCTGTAGTAAGAATACAGTAACTTTTGAAGTGAGATGGTTTTATTTCTTGAACTTTGCTGTTTTTCAATTTCAAAAATTGAAAATATTTGAAAATATTTCAAAAATATTTTTGCTCTTTGACTTTCTTTAACTTTTTGTATACATTCTAGAATCAGCTTGACAATATCTACAAAGAAGCTTGCGGAGATTTTTACTTAGATTGCGTTAAATCTATAGATTGATTTGAGAAGCAGTAATATCTTAGCGATATTGACTCTTCCCATTTATGAACAAGTTATATCTCTCCATTTATTTAGATCTTGTTTGATTTCCTTGATCAGTGATTTGTACTTTTTAACAGAGAGATCTTGCACATTTTAAAATAGATTTATACCTAAGAATTTTGTATTTTTAGTGCTATTATAAGTGGTATGTTTTTTGAACTTCTACTCTTTACTGTTAATTTATAGAAATACAACTGATTTTTGTGTATTGACCTTGTTTCCTGCAACTTTGGTAAACTCACTTATTAGTTCTATTATCTTTTTGTAGATTCTTTAGAATTCTCTATGTGGAAAATCATCTTGTCTTAGTAGAGACAGTTTTATTTTTCTCTTTTCTAATCTGTATACACCTTATCTCTTTGTATTGCATTGATTTTATTGCACTGATTAGGACATCTAATGTAATGCTGTGTAGAGTCAGTGAGAAGGAATATCTTTGCCTTGTTCTTGATCTTAGGGAGAAGCATATAGATGTTAGCTGCAGAGTGTTTTGGTTTTGTTTTCTTTTATTTTTTGTTTTGTTTTTTAATGGCTGCCCTTTATGAAGTGAAGGACATTCTCTCACAGTCCTAGTTTGCTGAGATTTAAAAATCATCAATGTGTAGAATTTTGTCAAAAACTTTTTTACATATATTGAATGGTCGTATAGTTTTTTCTTCTTTAGTCTGTGAATATAGTGAATTACATGGGTTGAATTTTTTAAATTTTGAATCAGTTTGTAATCCTACGATGAACACCATTTGATCATGATATAGTAACCTTTTTATATATTGCTGGATTTTATTTAATTTTTTGTTGAGAGTTGTTGTATCTATGTTAATGAAGAATATTGATTTGTAGCATTTTTTGGTAGTGTTTTGTTCGTTTTGATATTAGGGTAATAATAGGCTCATTAAATGAGTTGGGGAGTGTTTCTTCCCCTTCTATTTTCCAGTAGAGACTGTTTAGAATTTGTATTATTTCTTCCTTAAATGTTTGATAGAATTACCCAGTGAAGTCATCCAAGCTTGGAATTTTCTTTGTGTAAAGGTTTTTAACTATAAACTCAATTTCTGTAATAGATGTTTCTTGTTACTTATTTCTTCTCAAATAAATTTTTGTAGTTTGTGTCTCTTAAGGAATAAGTCAGTTTCATCTAAACTGTTGAATTTGGGGGCATAGAATTGTTTGTAGTATTTCATTATTGTTTTGTCTGTGGGGTAAAGAGTGACATCTCATCTTTCATTCCTGATGTAGGCAAATTGTAATCATAGCTTTCTCTGCATCCAGCAGATGTTGTTATATTGTAGTCTAATTATTTTTCAGGTTAAAGTGTTTTAAAATTTCCTCCAGACCTCCTATCTGAATCATGGGTTATTTAGAAGTGTGTGTTTTCATTTCAAAATATTTAGGGAATTTTTCAAGTATTTTTCTGTTATTAATGTCTAGTTTAATTCTTTTACAATTGGAGAACATACTTTGTATGATTTCTATTATTTTAAATTTGTTAATGTTAGTTTTATGGCCCAAAAATGGAGTCAATTTTGCTAAATGCTCTGTGTGCAACTGAAAAAAAAAGTGTATATTTTACTGTTGTTGTAAGTGTTGAGTTTTACACAGCTTCAAATTGAACATCGTTCTACAGTTTATGTTGCTCAGTATATTGGTACGGAGAATTATAAAGAAAAATATGTATACTTTTTTGATAAAGGCTGAAGTTAGTGGAAGAAACAAGCACGCTTAGTGAAAGAATACTATAATTGAGAGAAAAGGAAATACGCTCTTTTAAAACCAGACTTCTCTAATAATTGAAGTGTGACTCTGTCAGGTTTTGCCTCCTTTATATCCAGGTTCAAACTCTGTTTTCTCCCATAACCAAGGATACTCGATCACAGTCTGACATTGACTATTGCACAGGGCCTTGAAATCAATTCTGACCCAAGCCAATGGCAGGATTAAAGCAATTTTATTCATCACTGACTCTGAGCACCACACCTGCTTTACTCTTGTCAAACAGTTCTTCCAGGAACTCCAAGTTCCACTTGGACGTCTCCTTTGCTGAGGGTTTATGATCATTGCACACTATGACAGGATCCCAACTACTGCAGTGTGGGCTTTGCATGCAGAAATTGCAGTGTCTTGAGTCAAGTAATTAACTTGGCAAAGCCCTCACTACTTTAAAAACTAGCAACATCTCTGAACAGCAGATGGAATTTTAGAATAATGCATCTGGGAAGCTGCAAGCAACAGGAATACATCTGTTTCCGTTGTTATAGAAAGATAAACCGGACCAGACTCAAGACACTGTGGGAAAAAAGTTCTTGCTTGTCTGCCTACTGTTTACTGCTTTTCTGGAGGAAGAAATGTCAAAGATGTGTCAAATGGTGAGGACAAACTGGTCTACAGTGCAGTCATCTCAAATATGTCCTGTGAAGAATAAAAACAATGCTCATCAACATGACAGAAAAATTCTCAGCTGATTATTTATTTACTTATTCATTTATTCCTGCCCACAGTATTTCAAATTCAAGAACATCAAGAAATTCCCATTTATCTTTGTATTTTGACTTTTTGGGCCACTTTGTATAAAAATGTAGTTGCTGTCCTTCTTGATTTTAGTCTGGTTATGGATGTTTTTAGGATATGCTTGCTAGTTTTTCCATGAAAAACTATATTAGGTTGATTAACAATAGATTTATCTAACGTTTTCTTAGAGCATTTGATATTTTCAACCCACACAATGTCTTGGAAATACTTGCTATTTGAAGAAGTATTTGCTTTTATTTGCCTGAAAATGACTGGTCTGACTGGGGTTTTTTTGACTGAATTAACTGGAAGTTTTGGCGTGTTGATGAAGTCAGAAGTTGCCAAATAATCTCAAAAAGCAACATTATTTTTTTCTTCTGGGGGAAAATTATGAATTTTACCAATCTACCAATTTTAAAAATCCAGTCTCCAAGCGAGCTTTCAAATCTTTTCAGCCAGGAGCCATCAGACAAATGGAGATATTGGTTCACATCAGACCTTTTTGGAAGACAGAGTGAGCCTTCGTCTCTGTTAACCCTGCAGGCTGCACACTAGCCAAGTCCAGATTGAAGACCTATTAGTCATGTCTGACTGGAAAGCACACACTGTATCCATGGCCTTCAAGGTGATGTATGGGCATCTGATATGTTATTTGTTTTCTTCCCCTGACAATTCTCAGCACCTACTTTCTACCCAGCAACAAATAATAAAGGTTCCATGAGTTGAGAGGTGCCAGTTATTCAAGTGATAGATTTGGGTAAAACCCTAGGATCAGAGTAACTTAATGAATCAGCCAGTGGATGCCTGCCCCAATTAGAGACAGAGCTCCTGGCTGCCAACAAAGCCACGTGCTGTTCCCCTTGCCTGAACAGCAGGGCTTTGGGCAAGTGCCTCATAAAACCCAGGGACAGCTAGAACTGGGGAGCAATGTGTGCTCGAAGGCTCTTAGGATAATTTTCCCCCCTTTTAAACTCTGTTCAACATTTGTGACCCCCTGCTTCTCCTGGCTACAGATTCAGGTGATGAAAGGAGATGAAAAGCCAGTGGGTTTTCACCAGCAGGAGAAATGAACGAGGACTCAACTTAGAAGAGGGACAACCTCTCTTATGCTTTCTGCACGGCTGCTGGGCATTCAACAGTAAACTGGAGGAGAGTACAAATGATGTAGAATATATGGTGGAGATCACCCTTGGAAAGCAGAGCTATCTTTCAATGGGTGGAAAGATTCATATGAAAGATTCCACCAGAGGGGAAACACTTCTCAAATAGATCCAAATCGTCTGTCCTATGGCACTGAACCTTTTTTATATACATCCATGTATTTGCTTATTTGTGGGGAATGCTAAAACCACAAAGTTCCTGTTTGCTCTGTTTCTTTGGGATAAAGTTATTCTGTGGTCAGAGACACCTAAGACCATTAGGCACGCACACTGCAGATCTGAAGAAGGTCTATTTACTTGAGCTTCCAGGAAAAATATTGACAAGGCAGTAAAAATACTTTCCTTGATTACTCAACCTCATATTTTAAACCTAAAATTACAGGAACTTTTCTCTTTTAGTCACTTATTTTTAGCTTCTCTATTTTTCCACCTTTTGGGTTTTTTTTAGTTCACCTTTTAAAACAGTCTATTTATACTGACTCTGCAAATCGAGGAATAGCAAACCCTTTCAAGCATTGTCACTGTTTCCCTCTGACTAGTTTTCAAGCTGCTTGGGGACAAGTGAATCTCAGCTTCCGAAGATAAATAGATAAAGGGGAGTTTGTTACAGGGCTGAAAGAAACTTCAAAAAGTCTGTTAGCGCTGGATTTCAGGAAAGCCAATATGTTAATCTTTTTTTTTTTTTTTTTTTTTTTTTTTGGAAAGGGGAGAAGAAGCTGTTGGGTCTTTTCAAATTTTTTATTTGTATTGAAGTATAGTTGGTTTACAATATTGTGTTAATTTCTGGTGTGCAGCATAGTGATTCAATTACACATATTACCATTTCTTATTTCTCTACCTTTGGCCAAAGGTCAGAAAGAGTTACAAATCTGAGGAGGAGGCACTGGATCTGACTCCATCAGTGTCACACAAAGGGACTTTAGTCAACTCAACACTGGTGCTTGAGAAAGGAGGGATCCAGATCATTCTGTCTGACCTAGCCCCTCGCTACAACGCCCTTGGATCCCATTATCTCTACATCTTACCCTGTTTCAGTTTTATTCATTGCACTGTCTGAACCTGGACCATATATTTGTCTGATTATCTGTGTGTTACATATCATTTTCACCAGATTTTAAACCATAGAAACAGGGGGTGGTTTCCCATTGCATGCTCTACATGTAGAGAGGGCTGGGTACAGACACTTCTCAATAAAAACTTTAAAATGCTTTCATTGTTGAAAGGATAAGTCAGGGTTTTTCAGCTGCCTTGCATTTAAAAAAATTGAACTAGTTGTTTATTCACAACCGTCAATGCTGTTTTTCTCTAACTTTGAATTGATAGAAATCAATTCTTCTCTTCTTCCCACAAATCTAGAAGATCAGATAGCACTTGTCACTGTTTGAGAAAACTATTCTCAGAAACTCTATCAGTGATGCTGAGTTCTGCCTTTGACTCCTTGCTGAAAATACCCAGGTCATTTTCAGAGTGAATGAGTGAATTAGGCCTGTATCGTAAGTTTTTGATGAGTATTCTCAAGGGTTAAGTTTTATTTTTTAACACTCTGCCTGGGGCCCCCTATTGTACTTTTGCTGCTTCAGCTTGCCAGTTTCTATTTTATTTATCATTGTGTTTGCTTACTTTATATCCTGCCATAAAAATATACACACTTCTGGCTGACCGTCCAGAATGGTCTTTGGACTTTGACTCAGATAAAAGAACAATTGGGTCACCTGGTGATGAAACACAGCTGTCTGGTCCTGGAATGAATAACGGGTGCTCAGGAGAGAAAGACAATTAGCTGGATTAGGAGGGAAAGTGCTGCTGCGCAGCGTGGGAAGCCCCGGAGGAAAGGCTGTCTCAGCATGAGTCAGTGCCTCGTTCGCCATCGGAGATGCAGGGCACATGGCGGATTACTCACCTGCAACTTGTATTCCCCAAACCACAATATCTTCCATTTGGAAGAGGCCTGAGGGGTAGACCCACCTTCTTCCCATCAGAGAGTGTGTTGTGGGCTGTCCCCCTCACTGAGGGCTGGCTGTGCTTGGAGGCTGCCAAGCCTGGGCAACATAATTGGAAAAGTAAACCTGCTGCTGCAGGAATTAAATGTGGGCAGATGATTCATTCCAACGATAGGTAGACGTCTGTGCGGTCATCATCATTGGGGATGTCTGTGTGATTCTGATGCATAACAAGTGGGATCAAGAGTTGACAATGCTTATATAATAGTGAGGAACACTTACTGAGCATTTACTGTATGACACACAGTTTTCAAAACACTCCAAAGCCAGCTCTTTTCTCACAATACCTGAGGTAGATTTATTCCTTCTATTTAAAACAGGGGGAGCAAAGATGCAGAGAAGTTCATTTCTCTGTGGTCACCAGGATTTGGAACCAAAGTGCTTTCTTCAGAGCCCACCTAAGGACATTTCTAGTCCTGACAGTGACTGAGTAATGTTTGGACAGCCTGCAAAGTACCTTACCCAAATGAGTCATTCTCATTCAGCTTCGAAGATTTGGCCACTTCTCTGTTTTCGATTCCACAAATATTGTTAATTTCCACGAGAAACCTCAGAGGTCCCATTTCTGGCTCAGGAGAGGGTTAACACACTCCACCCAAGAGTCTCCCAGTCCTGGGCTTCATTCATTTTGCAGAATATAGCGTGTTCTTTTTTATGAGTCTGCTCCACATCATTAAAGCGAACCCACACACTAACAGCTGAACCCCAGCCATGTGGCGTTGCAGTGACCTTGACCTCATTTCCCCCTCAAACCCTTGGTCTTGATCAATTCCCAGAACCCAAAGTTCTGCAGTTGAGTCCTCTGACAAAAACAAATGAGGGAGTTTCAGCGGCTTGCTTCCACAAGGAATCAAGGCCTCTCTTCTGATATGTCTCTTGATATTCACTCACCAAACATTAAAAAAAAAAAGTTTCTAGGAGAAGATGAGTGAAGTTTTTTAAGAAGACAAATTTATTTGATATGCACATAGAAACTGCGTACATCCGATGACAAGAGTGATGCTGGGACGAGACTTCAGCCCTGAAGCATCTCCCTCATGCCTCTGCCTGATTCCGTTAGAGCTTCGTGCCTCTGGGGTCTTTTGCTTCTGCTCTGAGAATTCAAATGCAGATGTCTCTTGGAGAGGTGACACAGGAAGCCACTGTCCGTCTTTAACATCCTTTTATGATTCAGTTGATCCTAGAGGGATTCGTCATAGAATCAGTAAGGTTTCATTAGGAGAAAAGAGAGAAGTAAAGGATACATGTGGCTCAGAGGAACCAAGCTGATGGGAGAGACCTGGCTGAGTTGGCCACTGGAGACCCTGGTGGCCCTGCAGAGGGCGCCACACACTTTATACCCTGGCTTTGGACCCCTCCTGTTAGGCTTCCGGCCTGCTCCCAGTCCCAGCCATGTAATTAATTAACACCTCCATCACTTCACATATTTATCTTTTTGTGTGTGTGTGTGAGAACATTTAAGTTTCACTCTCTCAGCAAATTTTGATTATACAATACAATGTTTTCAACTCTAGTCACCGTGTTGTATACTAGATCCTCAGACACCATTCATCTTTTAGCTGGAAGTTTGTGCTTTTTACCCTCGGTCCTTTTTTCATTCAACACACCTCCAATGACTGATTGAGTCTGTATCACTATAAGACAGGTTTGCCTTTTCCAGAATTTCCAAAATTTAAAAAAATGGAATGACATACTATGCTCTCTTTTGCTTGTGGTTTCTTGAGTTCTGACTAAATGAAGACTCACCCATGTTGTTGCATCAGTCTGCTTTTTTTTTTTTTTTTTTTGAGAAAGTGTGTCTTTTCCCATTTTATAGAGCAGGAAACTCAAACTCAAAGAGGTAGGTGATTTCTCTCAAGGTCTCAGCTCACAGGTAGCCCATCCAGGACTCCCACACACAACCTTGGGCATCCTGGATTCCTTACCATGATGCTGCTCTCGGGGCTGAACTGAAAGGAAGAAGGTCACTCACTCCACCTGAGTGGATTTAAACGTGTGGCGATGGCATGCCAAGCACAAGGGAAGAGCGTATCCTAGTAGCTGATACGAGGGTGACTCTTTGGCTGCAGGATGAGCACCTGATACAGTCAAGCCACTCAGAATTCTTCACCTAGAATTTTAAACTGGGAATAAGGAAAAGGCTAAAACTTTTTCTGTGGTTAAATCTGTGGAGTATGAAGCCTAGGACTGACCAAGGGTCGTGGTTTTCTGCACCGTGGAAAAAATCTGAACTAAAAGAGAAAGAAGCCAACATTCAGAGAAAAGGAAAACTAAGGGACATGAAGTCCTAGCTGTTTTGAAACTTCGGTTCATTTGTTTTTGAGGGATAACAGCCTCCTGGTCCTTCCGACAAACTGGCTATTTAACCCTTCATTTGATAACTTGAGATGTTTCAGAATCAACCAACAAATTCCCTCTAAGTTTGAGTTAGGTTTCTGTCACTTGCAATCAAAAGAACCCTGAGTAACATGTAGCCCTTAAAAGGATTTAATTGGATTAAGTCATTTGCATAAAGTTGCCACTTCTTGTAAAAAACCTGTAGTTTTCTTAGCAACTCTAGTTAAATATACTGCATTTGTATTGTGCCGGGAAGAATGACAGCACAGTATTTACCTTTTCAAACAATCTTTGTTTCCATTTGGCATATGCAGACGTTGAAATATTGACAATACATCCCAGGAGAAAAACCTAGCTCTGTAATGTCTATGGGTGATAAAATATATTATATAAATATTCTGTGTTCAAGATCAGCACATTCTATGCATTTTTTTTCCTGCTGGGAGTTACTCATTTTTATGGAAAATGACCTGGCCCACTACAATAAATGTGGGTAAAAATGCCGGGGGATTATTTTTTTCCAATTCTCATACCATATGCAGGTAGTGAATAATGTCTTGTGTATTTTAGGATCCCATTTTCAGAAGTAGAATACTTGCATATGAGAAAGATGAAAGGTAGTGAATCTCCTTTTAAGTAGAAATTATGTCCAACAGCAAAAATTAAGTCCTTTTTAATCTCATGCAGAGAAATTTCCCCTTTTTTTGAGGACCAGTTCCCAAGAATGCTATCAGTGCCCCTCCAAGGGAACTCTAAGAGCAATGGGAATTAACACTTGGTTAAGCTTCTCTTTACTTTGTTTTCATTACTCTAACTCTTCTTTCTGATTTTAGTCTATCCTTTGTTTAGCTTTTTTTCTTGTTATTGTTTCCCTTTCCCTTCCTTCCTGTCTCCCCAGGGCTCATTGAGGGGAGAGCCAAGTCTCCATTCCTCCTCGTTATGCTCATTTGTGAACTGGAAGGAGTGACCCCGTAGCCCGTCCTCATGCAAGGGGAGCCTTCAGCAGTTTCTAGTTTGGATTTCCACGCTCCAGCATGTTGGGATGCTCAGAGGGCAAATGTATGAGAAACAGGAGATAACTGAATTACAGATTTCCATTGTGTTCAAGATGTTAGCTCTTGCACACATGTAGCAATTCTTGATTGCTTAAGAGGTCCCTGGTGTGTTTTTGGCAAGTGGAGACCTTTACATGTGCCTGGCTCTGGTCCAAGTGACATGCACAGAGCTGGGATTACTTAACTGCTCATCTGCCTGCATCTTCTTCCAATTCCTTAGAAAGAAAATGGAAAACAAGGAGAAAGAAAAGGGGTGTTGACCTTGATGACCAAAAGAATTCCTTCTAGATAAATTCCAAGATAAACTTTAAGATTAAAAAGATAAAACACTCCTCAATGGAGTACTTGCAGGAAATAAGGTCTAATTCAGGCAAGCTTTCTTTAAAAAGAAAAGAAAAAAGAAAGGACTAACTTCCTGGATTTGTGTTCATGTGTGTGTATGTTTGATTTCATTTTGTGAACTTAATAGTTATCTTTAATGACTTTCAGATCTACCTAGGATGAGGAACAAGTGACAAATTATCCAAAATAGAGGCTGCTCTAATTGTGTGATATATTGGTTTGATTTAGGAAGTATCTGTGAGGTGAAAAGAATGAAAAAAAAAGACCTGAATGGTAAAACTTAAAAATCATTTTTAAAACACATTTTTTAGACATAAATATACATTACCATCTTTAGTACTAATTGCCTATAGCCAGGATGAGAATTTGGAGTTCCAAACAGAGAGAGGAAAGAGGGGAGAACAGAAAGTAACTCGAAGATCATAGAAAGTCGCATGTATCTGCACCCCGGAGGATCCAACCTCCTTCTTACTCTGCAATGGGAATCCCAACTGCCTTCAGTCTTCGGGGGAGGGGGGCCGCAATGGACAGGTGCATCCCCTCTGGGCACTGGAAAGCAGAACTAGCTTTATGTTCACTTGACTTGGGGCACCCTGCTCCTTTTGCTCTTTAAAAGGAGAGATTCTCTCTTTCTCCTTGATGAAATATCAAGTACAGCAGTCTGCACGTCAAACTCTAAATAGAAAAGGGTCAAGAACAGTCTTGGAACTTGCTGGTAAATGAAAAGGGGATGGTGGGATGGACAGTCCTCTGAAACTGAGAAAGAAACCTCTCGTTCTCTCCCTTGGTTTAGACTTAGCGTCCCAGTCATCTAATGCATGGTCTGGGTGTAGCCTCAGAATTGGATAAAACGTTTCACATCCAGACTATCCGAACTTGAAGGAGAAGCAGAAGACAAAGGCCAAGGATGCTTGAGTGTAACCTGGTTTAACTAGTATTTTTTTTCCCCGAATACCTAGCTGATTGGCATTGAAGAAATGAGAGTGTTTTAGAGGGAATAGCTCAAGTGTAAGATATAATTTTGATCACAGAGCCCTTCAAGTTTGGATGGTGTTAAGTGGACAGTGAAAGGTCTAGATAATGGCTTTGAGCATCTGGAGATGAGAGAACAGAAGAGGCTATTGAGTGACAGAAAAAGTGGCAGAGGAGGAGAAAAAGTGAAGCAGGAGAGAAGTTCAACAAAGGACTTAACTCATAAAGACTCATCAGAATCTGCTGGTATTTCTCTGCTATCATTCCCAATATAGTTACTATAAACTTGTTCTCTGTTCCACATTAATTCTTTTTTTTTTTTTTAAATCTTTCCTACGATATTGAACACTCTGTAAGGGTAGGGCCATGTGCTCTATGCCTTTTGTATTCTGCTAAAGCATCTCTCTCAGCCCAGTGCCAGGAGCAAAATGAGTACTCCATAAACACTCATTTATTGAGGGTTTGACCAGGGATGGCTAAAAGACCAAGCTACAAAGTGGAAAAAGCTGGAACACATCAGTGATGCATTTTAGAGAAACCACTGTTTCACCTTTCCCCTGTTTTTCAAAGGATTTTTTTCTTCAATGTCAATTTGCCTTTGGAGATGTTAAAAAGAGAGACAAGGAGGTAAAACTAATTTTTTCTCTAATACTCCAAGGCTTCAGAATTTGTTGTCAGTGCAGCCAAGAATACCATCAGCACTTTAGGTGAAATGATTCCTCAGAGACACCTTGTCTTCCCAATTGCTTTTGGACTCTTGCTTCATGACAAAAATCATAAGCTTGGGACACAACCAGGAGCCCGTAGGATTGAGATGAATCTCTGCCAGAAGGGAGACCATAAGCAAGGGATGCTGGGGGCCACTGTTTTCTCATGTTACGTGTAAACATGATGTTGGTCTAAACTGTGATCAAAATGAAGGGCTCGTTCAGTGTGATAAAGTCCTGAAAACACCACTTGTGACAAATGGTGAAAATTAAGTTTAACGCTCAGAAGAGGACCGAAGCACCAGGTTGGGACAAATAAAGAACAGTAGAAGCCGCCCCTCCACTTGATGGTCATATGAGCCTTTCTCATCAGCCACCAAGAATTTAGGAAGCAGCCAACTTTCCCGGTGGTGGGGGCGACAGACTGAAGGGCACCAAGGACAAGTTTATGGCAGAAAAATGGCGTTGGAGTTTTTTTTTTCCTTTCTCCCTGTCTCCCCTCCATCGCTCCGTAGTTTAGCTTAGCTCATTCTGGAGTCTAGCACAGAAAAGGCCTCGATTATCAAATGTAATATTCACGTAGGATCGTACCGTTCAGCCTCACGTTGGGGAGCACACAGGGCTTCACTGTTCCTTAATAAATTACCTCTTCGTGTAGCAATTAACCCCCTTCTGTGAAGGTTCAGTGTTTCCTTGGGCCTGTGCCAGTGCTAACAGCTATGGCTTAGCATTCTTTTTAATGGGCTGCAATTACTGCTGAGAGCAGGGAAACATAAAATATTAACACTTAAGCATCTTTTACACTTCTTTGAACGTTAGATTATGTTGAAAATATAACTGACTTTTCATTCTTAAACCTGATATTTGCTTAGAATTCCACAGGACCCATGAAAATGTTTCAGTAAGTGGTTTCTGTTGATTTATTGACTCCCATGAAAGCTTAATGGAAATCCCTTGCCACCAAATATTGAATATGTTTTAGGCATGCTTACAAAAGTCATGTTTACCAATTCAAGGGCTTTCCTGCATTTTATAGAAGATATATGATTTGGAGCATAACTTGATGCGAGTCCATTTTCCTCCTTCTGTGTCATCTGTGGGGGAAGAAGTGGATGGAAGCTTCAAACCATCCAATTATTACGTGCAGGCAAAGTTAAATTGGTCTCCTTAAAATCTATTCTCTATTATCTTTTTTTTAAGTTACTTTGCCTTTTTTGGTATCATCTGTTGATGTGAAGATCCAATGAGATAAATGATGTGGAAATGTTGGTAATCTGTACATCACTTATTAGCCTGTTTTCTATATGTGTAGAATGCAGTATATGTGTATATATCCTCTGCATATACTATGTGTACACTATACACATGTAGATTTACATTTTGTATACTATATATAATATGTAGCAAATACATCATATACACATTGTATACTATATATACAAAGTATATATAGTATATATTATGTTATGTATAATATATATACTAGACAGAATAGGGAATAAGTAATGTACACATATATATAACATTTATATATAAATTGTGTATGTGCACACACTATCTATGTGTATGCATATGTCTGTGTGTATGTCTATATGTAGTCATTTTGGTGCTTGCTTTATAAAACTGTGGCATTATTAGAGCTATAACTAATTTCAAGAGGTTATATGGATCCGTTCCATTATTTCAGATGATTAAAAAGTCTAAATGTGTTAAGGTGGATCTGTTTTCTCCTTTGCTATCTCTCAAGAGGGCTGCCTTACAGACTTTTAATTATAGAAGTAATTTAGGCACTCTTAACTACGGAATTGTTTTCCACTTCACCAAATAAATAATTTTAATAACTAATCACATAAGTGCTCATAAACTAAATATATTTAATTCTCTAATATTCATTTCTTCTGTTTTACTTTTTTAAAAATCTTTGTATTTCTCCAACAGGACTTGCAGCATTAAGTATGTGTAGACTGATTGATATTGAGTCTTATTCCAGCTCTTGTAAACATTATTTTTTGTGCTAATATTGCCTCTGAAGTATTGTCCAATGTTTAGTTAACCTAACAGCTAAGGAAGTCTTCCTTATGAATTACTGAATTATTTTATCATTTAACGTAAGTCCATTTCCTCTTACTCATCATTTAATACAATTGAAAGTATAAACAAAAATCATGTTGCCTTCTTCCCTTCATAAACATGAGATTCAAGTATTGCTTAATTCCAAATATATCTGTTGTTTTTTCTTGCTTGCAATTGTACCACTCCTTTAGAAGTTCCTCAGTGAAATGGAATGATTTTATCCCTCTGACACCAAGATGTGCAAACTATGGACAATAGTTCCAGTCCACCATTGCCCATTTTTGTAAATAGAGTTTTGTTGGAAACAGTCACATTCATTCATTCATGTCTGTGACTGCTTTTGCACTATGACAGCAGAGTTGAGTAATTGTGACAAACTGTGACCCACAAAGCTGAGCATAGTTACTATATCGCCTTTGTAGGAAAAGCTTGCCAGCCCCGCACATCTAGCATCATTAATTATGCTGCTATGGAAACAAGCATTCACATATAGTGTTGCTAACTGTATTAAGTGCATCCAATCATGGCATAGTTTCTATGTGCTTTTTAATATTCCATGTCAAACATGTTTACATTTAGTTGCTGTTTCCAAGACAACCCTCTCTAGACCTGGAATCTGCCAGACTCTCCTTGAATTCAAAGTTCTTTTGTCTTTTCTTTGGGTTACAGAAATGTCAAAGTGTACACGATGGTTACAAACAGGGCTGGGGGTGTGTGCGGCTAATACGTCATGCTTCAAAACAAGATGTGTCACTTAGTGGCTGTTGTACCAAGAGAGGAATATATAACTGAGTGTGTGACACCTGAGTGCTCTTATTCTTATTTCTTCATTTAATAAATGAGGGTAATAAGAATATCCATCTTGTTTGTTGGATGTGAAGATTAAATAAAAAATGTTATAATGTATTAATGTATTCACCGATTATGCTGGAGCACATGATGTCTGCCCTGTATGTAATTAGTGTTTTTTATGAAGACCCAAGTAAATGTACAATAAAAGGTAGTAATTATAGTAGTATACTAGTTGCTTCCACTCTTTGCTTTATATGTTACATACAGCCCTTAGTCTTGTTCAGTAAGGCAGTGACTCTGACCATTTCTTTGACTCATAATAAAGCTTAGCAGTTCATTCTGAACCATAGTGATATGATGTGAGGCAAAGCAGAACTCCTCATTTATTTGTTTCTTAATTAGCCTCCCTCATTGAGTCTCTCTGTCTCCAAGCACAACTAAAATGTTATGTGTTTCTTTAACACTCCAAATTATTTTCTGTTCCCAAGCACCCTAGAATCTCAAGTTGATGAAACAATTAAGAAAGAGGAAAACCCCAGAGGTGCCCAAATGGGGATATCGAAACATCAGAGGTGATCAAAAATGGTCACACTCGTGTTGTCACACGGGAAATCTGGTGCGCCAGTCAGTGGCGGACGATGCCACGCTGCTTAAACACTGTCAGGCAGATTCTGATTCATCCAGCAGTTTTTGGTGTTTTTACTTACACTGTGCATTTTTACCTCTTTTTTTTAATTTTATTTTTTCATATTGAAGTATAGTTGGTTTACAATGTTGTGTTAATTCCTGGTGTACAGCACAGTGATTCAGTTATATACATATAAATATTCCTTTTTTATATTCCTTTTCATTATAGGCTATTACAATATATTGAATATACTTCCCTGGGCTGTGCAGTAGGATTTTGCTGTTTATCTATTTTATATAGAGTATCTGCAAATCTGGGACTCCCAATTTATCCCTCCACCACCCCTTCCCCTCTTGGTAACCTCAAGTTTATTTTCTATGCTTTTGTAAATAAGTTCATTTGTTTTACTTTTTTAGATTCTGTATAAGTTATACCATACGGTATTTTTCTTTCTCTTTCTGGCTTGCTTTACTTAGAATGACGATCTCTAGGTCCATCCGTGTTGCTGCAAATGGCATTGTTTTATTGTTTTTTATAGCTGAGTAGTATTTCATTGTATAAATATACCACATCTTCTTTATCCAGTCATCTGTCGATGGACATTTAGGTTGCTTCCATGTCTTGGCTATTGTACATAGTGCTGGTATGAACATTGGGGTGCATGTATCTTTTCAAATTAGAGTTCCCTCTGGATATATGCCCAGGAGTGGGATTGCTGGATCATATGGTAAGTTTACTTTTAGTTTTTCAAGGACTCTCCATACTCTTTTCCGTAACGGCTGCACCAAACTACATCCCCACCAGCAGTTTAGGAGCATTACCTCTTGCACATACTTGCCATCCTATTTGAAGTTTTACCATTAGAGAGCCATTTATTTGAAAATTCTCTTTCCACTCTCTACCAAATAGGCAAATAACTCCTTTCTGTTGCAAAACTTTCCCCCTAGGGAAAAATAATTTCTCCTTCCCCTGAAGTCTGCATTTTGCTTGCCACTATTTCATTGTTTGTGTCATATAGACCTTCTGGTAATTTGCATGTTAACCTGAATTGCTTCCTCATCCACTCTCCATCCTTGTCAAGAGTATGGAGGTACCGACTGTGCACACTTAATTCTCTGTGTGCCTCACACATGCACTCGCAAGCAGGAATTTCTCAGGACTGTTATCACTCTGAAAACTATGTTTTCCACAAGACTTTGCCTCTTAAAAATATGCTTCATGAGAATTCTATTACCAGTTAATAAAAGCTATAACATATTGATCAAATAATCTTTTCTGCTGTGGACTGAATGCTCGTGTCCCCCTCCTAAAATGTATATGTTGAAACCTTAATCCCTGATATCCGAAGGAGGGGCTCTTGGAAGGTAATTAGGGTTACATTATGTTGTGGGGGCGGAGCCCTCATGATGGGATTAATGTCCTTATAAAAGAAGATAAGATCTTTCTCTTTCCACTAGGTGAGAATATAACAAGAAGACATCCATTTGCAAACCAGGAAGAGGACTGTCAGCAGGAACTGACTCTGCCAGCACCTTAACCTTGGACACCCCAGCCTCCAAAACTGTGAGAAATAAGTGTTTGTTGTTTAAGCCCACTACTCTAAGGTATTTTTGTTATAGCAGCTTGAACTGATTAAGACTGTCCGTATTGGACATTTACTTTTGGCAGATACTGTTGGTTGGCTTAGTGCCCAATCCCAATCCCCTTCTCCATTGCCTGCTTCCACAGGATTTGCTAACAATATTACTTGCCTTTGCAGGCTCCTTTGCAGCTAGGTGTAGCCGTGTGACGGATCTGGGCAGCAGAATGTAAGAGGAGTCTACTTGGACTGCTGAGAAAGCTTCTGATTTTCCAATAAAAGCAATAGATGGTCCAGCTGATCCAGGCTTTCCCCTCCTTCCTGGCTTGAATATGGACCTAATGCTTGGAGCCCTAGTGACTATCACACTTCTAAGATGACGCTCCTCTGCATTAAAGGTGATGAATGGACAGAAAGAGCATGGGTCCTTGATGACACTGCTGACTACTGAACCTACTTCTGCAGCCAGTTACCCCAGACTTCACGTTATGCCAGACAATGAACCTCCCTCAATTTGTTTAGGTCATTTAACTGTATCTAATGCTACTAAATATAGTCCTATCTGTTCAATAGATGATGAAAAAATCAGTAAGATTCTTTTAAAATGCTATGTTAAAGATATAATTAAAAATCATACTGTAACAGGCATATGCAGGATAGATAAACAAGATTATACTGTATAGCACGGGGAAATATATACAAGATCTTGTGGTAGCTCACAGCAAAAAAAATGTGACAATGAATATATGTATGTTCATGTATAACTGAAAAACTGTGCTCTTTGCTGGAATTTGACACAGCATTGTAAAATGACTATAACTCAATAAAAAATGTTTAAAAAAATAAATTTTAAAAAATGAAAAAATCATACTGTAATATAATATATATATATATATACACATATATATGTATGTATATATATATATAAAGTAAAATAACAAAGAGCTTAAGAACAAGGAGTCAGTTTTAAGCCCTAGCCTCATCACCCACTAGTTCACTTAGGCAAGTAAGTTCCCATTTCTCAGGCTTAGTCTCTGTGTCTGTAAATTGGACAGAACTATGTAATAAAAAGACTATTAGTATTAAATAATGAAAATGCATGAAAACATTTACTTGGCACATAGTAAGTGCTCAATAAAGATGAGGTATTTTTGTTATTTGTAATTTAACAGAAGAAGTCGTGCTAAATAACCGAGTTCCTGGGATCCATTATGCTTTACTGAGGTTCTTCTTTACAAATTCACCATAGTTCAACCTTCTGGATCCCATACTCTCCTGCTTCAGTTTCACATCAACAAATAAACTCATTTCTACTTACTATGCTCTTCAAAAGAGACAAGAAAGGATAGCACAGGAAGATTGGGAGATACCATTCCTGTGTTGGTTTACCGTGCTATTATTACTGTACCTCTATTATAATCACCATTTGTCACAAGGACTAAAGGTCCATTAGAGTTAGGCTATTAGAATTAATTAGAATTAAAATTAATTACTAGAATTAATTAGAATGAATAGAATGAATATCTCAGTTACTAAAGTTAATTTGAATCACCCCATCCATTTGGAGAACGCTGGTTATTCCTCTTGCTCAAAGTTCAAAGATTTTATTTGTGCAGTTTCAGATTAAGAAAAAAACCATTCATAACCTTTTTTGTTTTTCCCCCCACTTCTCTACTCAGTTTGGAAGAGGCCTCATTCCTGGTTACCATAGCTAAACCAGGAGGCATCAAATGGAAGAAAGGTATGATTTACACGAGAAAGAATGAAAATAAAAATCACACCCCACTTAGAGGAAGAGACTGGGACCGAGTCAAAATAGTCAGAGATGAAAGCTTAGCAACTTTGCACATTTTAAGCACTGCCTGGAATTCTGACTGATGGGATATTCTGGAAGAAGGCTTAAGCAAATAAGTAAGCTAAGAGGAACACTGAAGCCGTTTCATGCTGTGGCTGTTTTAATCTTTGGGTATGAACTAGTAATTATTTTCATAGGGTGTGGGAGTGGAAGTAACCAGGGGATTTCTGGGGCCCATAATGGACTCTGCGGTGTTCACTGAGAACCGAATGTTATACCACAAGATTACAGGGCTCCTCATCCCTTCTGACCAGTGCCGATTTGAATCCGCACTCCAGCCTCCTTGTGTCATCTCAGCTGCAGTCCGCGGAGAGGGGCTTCATCTTGCTGCCTGGGCTTTGGAATAAATAAAGTATTATTAGCCATTGTCTTAGAGGTTGAATGAATCCATGGCTCTCAGGGACGTATACATAGGATGTCAGAGTCTCAGTTACTGAGAAGAAATGATAAAACATCCAGGAAAGGTTAAAAACAGCGAACTTCAGTACGTGACATTCTCCTTGTGTCAATCATTATTTTCAAATGTTTCTTATTGAAAGGGGACACCTTTCTTGAAGCTTGAACTACTGTGACTTTGCATTGCTCCCAGTGCCTTGGGCCCAGGATGATATTAAAATTATCCACTGTGAAGAATGAAGAGGGGCAAAACACCCACATTCCCGGGAAGTCCTCTTAATCTCATCACATTATTCTCTAATTTCAAACACAGTCTGTTTTTTCCCTAAACCTATATATGACTTGAAATCCATCTAATTTCTCTTTATCTCTTCATTGCAGGTACAGGATATTAAAAATAATAATGGTTTTCTGAGGTTTACTGGTTTCAAAAAAGAGGTTTTCCTGCTGCTCACATATTTGGTGGACATTTGATCAGGAGAAGGACCCCTAGGTGAAGTCCTGTCTCCTGGCATCATAATTTCCTTACATGCTGAAGCTAAAGTAACCCTCTTTGGGTGTTCTTTTCATTGTGTCATAAATGAGCTCTGCTTTCTCCTGTCTGTGGTGTAGTTCCTTCTACCATCTGACCTGCCCCAACTTTCAAGTCTCTTCTCTCCTTACTCTTCTACTTGAACTTGGCTACTGAGGTCCAGACAAACTTGGTTACTGATCATTCTTCCAACATTCCATGTCATTCTGCATTTGCACTCCTTTGCTGGTCCCCTCACTTTGGAATGCCCTTGTCAATTTCCTGTGTGTCAATCTGGCTTACACATCATGGTCTAAATGAAAAGTCTCTTCCTGTAAGAGGCCTGTTATGGTCAGTGCAGGTTTGGTATTTTCCTCTCCCAAACCCCTACAGTTTCCCATTCATACCACGATCAGGTCATTCTTTACATATTGCCCTTGATTAGGCTTTTTGAAGACCTACCTTCATTAATTCAGGACGCATGTATCCATCTTCTCTGTGTCGATAGCTGTTCTAGGAGCAGGAGATACTGTAGCAAATAAAATAGATGTAAGCCCTATTTTCATGGAGCTCTGGGGTATCTGTTTTATGAAATTGAACTCCTTGAGGCCATCCACTTCACCTTTATATTTCACATGAGACAATGCTTTGAACATGGAAAGTAATTACTAATTTGTATTAACTAAGTAAATCAGTCATCTCCAACCCTATAAGACCCAATGCCCTCTTGCCAATATATTGCCATGTAGTTTTTACCATGCTGGAAGAAAAGCAATAAATGATATCATCTATCTACACACATAATTCTGAAAACATTAATGTCTCTCCATGTAAACACAATACCCTCAAAAAGAACAATGAAGAGAAAAGCAATTTAGCACAATATGCATTTCACTGTGTAAATGCCTGGAACAGGACTACTTAGAAGATGCAGTGAAGTAGTCAGATGAGTATGTTTGGATTCTCAACAAGCAAGAAGGTAAGAAACCATGCTGCATATAAAAAGCAGGAAAATGAAACAGCAGAGGTGTGACACTCAAATGAAAATGAGTGTTTGGATAGGTTGTAGCAACCTAGATTCATTCGTGTATAATAAGGCAAAAAGAGAAACTGCCTTCATTGAAGTTGGGAATCATATGCCAAAGAAAATTGCAGAGCAATAAAATGGAGACCTGAGGAAGTGTGACAGTCTGACAAATGAGCCATACCTCACTTGTAAGGGGAGGATCGAAAGAATTCATACAGAATGACTGAGGGCAGAGTCATGACAGGGGAGCACAGAAAACATATCTTCTATTTTAAATTCCTGCCACCTGTTAGACAATAATTTCAGTTTCTGCTATTTATTAAGACTTTGAAGGCCAAATATTTTGGCAGGTGGTAGGGAGAAGAAGGTGGATTAAGATAAAAAAAAAAGAGTAATCCATACAGGAGTCTGTAGAAAACTGTTTTATGATATGTTTCTGGGGGAAGTATAACAGGAAAATCAAAATTGATAGGCAACTCACTTCTGCTTCCAGACACAGATGAAGGACTGGTACTGGAATAGCCTTCCCACCATAAACAACACAGATCGGTACAAAGTATAAGAAACAAACGTGTTCTGTGATGAATAAGAGCCAGTGCAAGATAGTGATTCCCAAGAGATGGAAAACAAGGAAAGTGTGTCATCTGTTACCTCTGGTTTGGGGTCCAGAGCTGGGTTCTGGACCACAGGACTGGGAGGCACAGCCTACATGCAGCACAGCAGTCTTGCTAAGCCTGGGACTGAGATCAGAGCCCAGGGAGGCTGAGAGAGCTAGAATTTGCAAGGCAGAGAACCAGAGGGGAAGGAGAATTGCAGAGAAGTCTCCAGAAAATCTGCATAAAAGTCCTCAAAATTGAGGGTGGAACTCCATGAGGCTGGAGAAAAATAACTACTAGGGAAAGACAAGTGCCTGGAAGCAATAAGGTGAGCAGATCCTAGAGCACCTACAGGCTGAGAAGAGTTTGAATCTGATCCGTCAGAGTGGAAGGACATCATTAAACATCTGGAGCATTTAGGAGATGCCCCAGGAAAGCCATGCCCTGCGAGGAGGGCCAAACTGGTTACTCGAGGCTTGTTGACCTAATAAAGCTTAATAACAAGATTCCAAAGAATCAAGCTAATCCACACACAATTTAACTGCTGCTGGAACAGAAATTCAACACTTTTCAAAGGAAGACAACAAAATGGAGAATATCGACTTTGTAACATTCACGCTGTTCAGAATCGAATCAAAGAATATCGACATTATAACATTCATGCTGTTCAGAATCGAATCAAATCGAATATCCCAGTCACCCCCGATCATCTAAAAGGTCTAACAAATGTGCAAGCTGGGGTCCCAGGAAAAGAAAATATTTGAAGAAATGATGTTCAGAAAATTTCCCAACTTGAGAAAAGTATAAACACACAGGTCCAAGAAGCCTAATGAACTCCAAACAGGAGAAACACAGAGAAAACTACAAAGGGGCACATTGTAATACAATTCCTGAAAACTGATGAGAAAGAGAAACATGTCAAAGGCAGCCGGGGGGGAGGGGGGGGGAAAGGCACATTATGTACTAGGAAACAGAGGTAACAATTACTGTTGACTTTATCAGAAATAGTGCAAACCAGAAGACAAGGGATGGCATTTTTAAAATACTGAAACAAAACAAAACTTGTTAATCAAGAATGCTAAATCAGCAAAAAGGTCTTCAGAAATAAAAATGAAATAGAAATTTTCACACAGACAAAAGCTGAGAGACTTTGTTTTCTAAGTTCTACAAGAAATGTTAAAGGATCTTCTTAAGTCTAAGGGAGAAAGATAGTGCTTAGAATCTGAGTTCTACATGAAGGAATTAAGCGCACTGGAAATAGCAAATACCAGGCAAATATTAAAGATTTTTTTTTCATTTTCCAATTTCTCCAAATATAGGTGACTGTTTAAAGCAGAGTAAGTAACAATGTAGTGTAGAGTTTAAATAAATGATAATAATATTGCAAAAGATTGGAGGGGAAAATGGAGAAACACTGCTATAAACTTCTTATGTAACTTGCAGAGTGAATATAACATTATTTGAGAGTAGACCATATGATACATATTTCATATAAAACATAAACTATATATGATCTTAATTTTCTAACAACTGACTCAATAAAAACTGCATTTCTCAGAAAAAAAAGGCAACCCAAATAAATAAAACACACACTTTTTACAGCACAGTTCTCTTATTATTGAGCTACTATATATATGAGTAATAATAGTAATAATAATAATAAATATTTTACAAATAATCCTTAAAACATAATGCAATTATGTTTTCTTATGTAACTCCACTAATTTAAGAATGTTGGGCTTTAAATTTGTTTAATTAAATTTAAATTTGTTAAATTTGTTTTTTAAATTTGTTAAAAACAGTTAACATCACCTTTGTTGTATTTTTTTAAGCAGTGACCATTGCAATGTATTTATAGTAACTGTACTTTGTAGTAACTGTGTGATAACTCTGAATCGCTTTCCAACTAAATATGGAGTTGGAAATGCTCTAGTAAGTCATTTAGGTTATTTCCAAAGATGTAGGTTTGAAATTCATAACTCTGTAATTAGACTGATTAAATTCTTTGTCCCCTGTCCTTCCTTTCTCAGGTAACTCTGCCTGCAAATGTTGGCTGACATGCCCTTTTCTATTTCAAATAAATAAATCCCACGCAATCACTCCTGAAAATTCATTCAGATCTTTACATCTTATCTTTTGGGTTCAGCCATATAAGACTAATATATTTCCAAATCAATATTATTATCTTTAACCTGATCCAACAGCTGGAAAGAAGAACAAAGAAAATGCTCAGTGAAAAAAGTTATTTAAAAGAAATTTAGTTTTTTGATAATTTCTATGAAAATTCTTTTCACTTTAATATGATTCATCTCATTCCCTTGCATCTCAAGGATCACCTCATTAAACTTTGTCAATAACTCTGAAAAATAAATACATCATTTTTCAGTCTCTTAATTTTGGCATTGAATTTGTCTAACTTTTCATTGGTTGGATGAGTAACTCTACAACAGTGTGAAATAGTGAACAAAATATTTATAAGCAGTTTCCCCTGGGAGACATCTCAAATGTAGGAAAAAATTATTTAGTGTGTCAGATAAATTTTTTAATATCTTTGTCATGCCACAAATTTCTAAATAATCTGTCATTCAAAGGATTCACCTAAATTTTATTAATTTTAAGACTGATAAAAATATTTATTGATTTGTGAAATGTTTCACCAAGATGTTTGTCTACTGATTCTTTATGAAAAATAGGATGGACTGCAAAAACATTATGATACTTGTTGTGTATAAAAACTTGTTTGGTAGCAAATCATAGTTGGTCTAATTATAATACAAACAATGATATTGGAAATGAGATTTTTTTTTTCTGTTTAATATGTTTTTAAGAATTTCAACTATTGACATCCTTTTTTTTGTCCTCTATCAGTAAGTTTGACAACAATAGTTTCTTATAACTTTTTCTTTCCTTGCAAATCTTATGTATGTGAGCAGAAAATCTTTATTGTCATAAAGGATGCTTCCATACACTTGTCAAAAATTTGCTTGTTGCTGTTCATTACATGGCTAATTTCTCAGTACTGTTTACCATCTCATCAGTTCTTTTTGAAATAGTAACATTGCTTAATGAAAAAGTAAAAAGAAAAATCATGTTATTTTTATTCTTTTCCATCACCATTCTAGTAAATTCTTGTACAGCTAGTAAGATTAGCTTTTCTCCAGCATTGTGTAGATTACCACATTTTGCAATCATTTATACTACTGTCTGAGATTTGTTCTTTTTTTGATTAAAAGACTATTTGCAAACATCCCAGAGACAAGATTACTTGGAAATGTGGCATATCTTCAACAATTTTATTAGGATGTTTTGTTGCACAATGTTTCTTTAATCTTAATGATTTTGTTGCTTCATTTGGAAAAATAAAACATAGAATTTGAAGGCACAATGGCGACTTTATGGGCAAAACTATAAGATTCAATTTAAAGTAGTCAGCGGGATATTGTTGTCACTTTCCTTTATATCTGATGTTTTGAAATAAGATCTAAAGAAATATATTCATAAATATGATCAGAATGGAATAACTACTTATAAAAACCGACACAAGTGTTTTGTACTAGAAACACAAATCCTATGACCAGAGTTTCTTTTAGTGGTGTCATTTTCCAAATTGTTCAGAAATTCTTTGTAAAATAACAAAATAGAGTCCCTTCTTGATTTACACAGTAGTTGCATTTTGGGAAAAATTTAACATATATAAAAACTGCTAAATAAATTCTTTAATTTATATGTATAAACAAATTAGGGCCAAACTTCAGGTAATTATACCAGTTAAAAAAATTACTCTGCAGAATGTGGAACAAACATTTGTAGTTTGGCACTTCCCTGAACATTGCAAGACATCTAACATACCTGGTCTTTTCTCATTAAATGCTAGAAATGTCTCTAACTTTATCTCAACCAAAACACCACGGAGGAGTTCAGAAATGTTCCTTAGAGACTTCTTTGGATGACATTGGGGTAAAAGAATAACTGTGAGCTGACTGTGGGGAAACCTTCAGGGCTACAAGCACAAGCTGCACATTCAAACACTACCTATAAATGCCCCTCAGAGGGAGTGACGGGCAGCAGAAATCAAGTCTGTGCTCAGTCCTGCCTGGAGGAAAGACTTTTAAAAAGTGCCTTTCTCTTGTCAAGCAATGATCCAGAGAAGTCATCTTTTTCTTATTTGTGCAAAGGTACTAGAAAAATAACTAATATACAACATGGTCAAGCAGGATACTCCCACATCCACTTAAATACATATGAAAAAGATGCAAGTAAGCCAAAAAAAAAAAAAAAAAAAAAAAAAAAAAAAGAAAAGAAAAGAAAAAAGCAATTCTTGAAATGGAAAAATAATATATCTAACGTTTTCTTTATTTCAACATTATCATGATTGTGTATAAATGTATATTAAAGCATCTGTGTAATTTGCTGCAGCCATATGGATAACAATATGGGAAGTCCTTAAAAAACTAAAAATAGAATTACCAGATGCTCCAGTGATCCCACTCCTTGGCATAGATCTGGAGAAAACTATCATTTGAAAAGGTGCCTGCACCCCAGTGTTCATAGCAGCACTATTTACAATAGCCAAGACATGGAAGCAATCTAAATGGCCATCGACAGATGACTGGATAAAGAAGATGTGTTACATGTACACAATGGAATACTACTCAGCCATAAAAAGAATGAAATAATTTCGTTTGCAGCAACATGGATGGACCTAGAGATTATCATGCCAAGTGAAGTAAGTCAGACAAAGAAAGAAAAATACCATATGGTATCACTCATATGTGGAATCTAAAAAGAAAAAGAAACTATAGGACTACTATGCATTGCTTGTCAGGGAGAAACCTCGGGAAGGACTGAAGTGTGTAATAGCTTCTAAACCCAGAGAGACTTGCATTTGAATCTTAACTCTTCTAGTAGATAGTGTGAATTGACCTTCCTAAGTCCCAATTTCCCCAGTACCTGAAGCCAGTGCCTCAGACATCCTTAAGAAGTCTAAGAACCGAATGAGACTCCAGGTTATCTGGTGCACAAGCAGAACAAATGAAAACATCACAGAAGAAGAACTGTGCTGTGATTTTATGAAATGGCTGGGGACTAATTTAATAGCTCACATTCAGGCCATTCTAATTTTCATGAGAAAATTAGAGAACAGGAAAAAAAAAAAAAGACAGCAACTACAGAGCGGAGCTTTTAAGCTTTTAAAGTGAAGTTAACACACTTTTAGTTGTGGTTCCTTAGTGGACTTAAATTTAATAATGCTTCTTTCTTCTTGTTTTTTTTCCCCTTGGCTGGGCATGACATGGAAGGTGATCTTCTCCACTGAAGTGAAAGCAGGTCCATAGGTCTGTATTTCTTTGTCTGAAAATGCACACACACATAGATAAAAACCTGATCAATAAAATGTTACGATAACTCACAGAGAAAAAAATGTGACAATGAGTGTGTATATGTCCATGAATGACTGAAAAATTGTGCTGAACACTGGAATTTGACGCAACATTGTAAAATGATTATAAATCAATAAAAAATGTTAAAAAAAAGAATGCAAATATAAAAAAAACCCAAAAAACAAAAAACAAAAAACCTGATCAATAAATGCATTGCAGTGAGTTTCCTTATTAGAATAAGACAGATTATTTTGCTAATTGTCTGGCCCCAAGGAGCACCTGGTGCTATTCATCCAACACGGGCACCTGGCAGCTGGCAGCTAGGCTAATGGGGTGATGGCACCAACAGTTGGACCTGGCCTCTCTCCTTCCCACTGCCCACACACTTTTGTGTGGTTTGAGGCTGCTTTTATGAGACAGAGAGATTTTCTTTCAGGAAAATACGGTGAACTGAAAAGTCCATTGTATCTTCCGTAACTTGGGGAGAGGGGTTTCAAATCTCCTTAGGCTGGAAGCAAGGGTGGCTGAAGGCTTAACAAAGGAAGCCGTTCTAAGCTTGATGAGCTGAGGGAAGGGAGACTATTTGAAGCCCTGGAAAAATCCCAGAAGGTGACTTTTCTCCCTTTTAATAGAAATGTGTGACTAGACTCGAAGAGCTGATTTGATCTATGTGTTCCTGGTGGGCACAGGTCTTGAAGGCTGCTACTGTTCACAGCTAAGTACCACGTTCACTCCACTGATACCCAGTGGCCTTATGTGGGACAGGTTTATGCCCAGCGCTAGAATAACCTCTAGAATCACCTAATTAAACATATCATCATGTCGGCTTATGGTGCGCATATTTTCTCTCAGAAAAATATAATCTAATTCTGGAATGGGAGATTTTTCTTTTTCTTTTCTTTTCTTTCCTCTTTCTTTCTTTCTTTCTTTCTTTCTTTCTTTCTTTCTTTCTTTCTTTCTTTCTTTGGATTTAATAGCAACATGTTGCAAAGCTTCAACATTTTAATTAAAAATTCCACCACTGGTACTTTCCCAAGGTTCTAGATCAATTTCCAAACTGTGGAAAAATATCTTGTGCTCCCCACCTCTTGCCACTGGCTCCCTGCCTCTTCCTCTTCTCTGGTGTGAAATCAGACAATCCTCACACTTGGAGGGGAGCTCTCTTTGAACCTTTGTGGGGACCCTGGGACATAGTTGATGCTTTTTGCATGGGAGGCATTAAAATGCCAGACTCCAATTTTTTGTCTCCTGGTGAAGATATCTCTCCATTGAACAGGCAGACGTCAGTCCCTTTCAAAGGATTTTTGCAAGTGCAAATTATGGGAACCCAAGAGAATTAGCTATATTTCTTTAAATAAATCCAGTCATGGTTCTTCTGAAGAGGGCTGCGTTTCTAAGAAGCCGTAAATTCTGCCTTGAGGGAAGGGTGCACCAAAACCCTCTCCACCCTCATTCTCCAGCAAGTATCCTGTCGGGTGGGTGGGGCGGCTGTGGCAATGGCATGGATTAGGTAATACCCCCCCCCGTTAGACTGCAGATGTGTGAACTAGTTTAAAACTTTTATTAGGGCTTTTATTAGACTCCGATGCAGTCCCAGCCTCTTCACGGTTGCCAACTTAGCCAGTTGCTCACAAGTTATAACAAATTAGGAATACCTAACGCTTAAGCTATTCTTACACTTTGGGGGCAAAATCCCAAACAAATCATAGTCTTCCTGGTGCATCCACTCTCACTCTTAGAAATTGCACTTACGGGCAGAATGACATGTGAGCCAGGGTTTCCTGATGGCTTTGTTAATGATGACGTGCTTCAAGTCGCTTAAGCACATAAAACCCAGGCTCCTTTATCACTTTCTGCCTGGCCACAGAATGCCGTCTTTGATGGCTTTCCCAAGTCATTTCCCCCTCCCTCTTCTTTTTATTTCACATATACCTTAAGTGACCCTAATACTTCTGTGAGTGCCAGATTGGCTTCTCCGAAGGTTGACTTTGACTTTTGATCCCCAGAATCAATATAATGATGCAGAAGAGCCCCATCTGCCTTCTGCTTGGGGGAAAAGATGAGGAAGAAGGGGATACCTCTTTTACCCAGGGACTCATGTCAGCCTGGTCCTTGGCTTCCAAGTTTTTATTACGCGCCAGTAAAATAAGCTTACCAGGCTGTCTAGTTCCTTCATCTGAGAAAGATATTAATCCCCCCTGTTTAGACTGACTTACACAGGAGGGGATGAGCACAAAGCAGAGGATTCCTTTTCTTGGTGTTAATGGTGTGCATTGACATGTATCCATTCACTAGTTCTCAAACTTTTTTCCTTTAAAGTTTCAGTCCAGGCACCAAAATGATATTTCTTTGCACTCATAGCTGCACTGAAACACCAGTCCTTTGAGCAAATGAAATGACAAGACATGAAAATAATTTGTTGAATCACTATAATGTTATATTTAAACTTGTTACAGATATCTTAATGCAATAAGTAAGGCAATGTTTCAGAAAATGAAAATGATTTGTTGAATCACTGTAACGTTATATTTAAACTTATCACAAATATCTCAATGCAATATGCAAGGCATATGTGTAAAGATGATCTACCTTATTCACAATGAATATTCAAAGATATTACTCAGTTTACTGTGCCTCATAGGTTTGCCTATTTTTGGTCAGTTTCTGGTTGACTTCCTGCCACAATGGTTACTTCCTGTGGTAAAGGTTACACATCAGGGAATAGCTTAAGTGTTCTCTGAAAAATTATGCAGATGTTAAATCATTTGCAGCTCAATCCCTTGATGTTAGAGATAAAATTGAGGCCCAGAAAGAAAAAACATGGTTTACCAGAAAAACCCGGGTGCAATTCTGACTCTACCACATCCTAAGTATTTGGCCTCAGGCAAGACGTTTAGCCTCTCCAGACTCTGTTGCCTCCTCTGTGAAAAGGAGGCAATGTTAACAAAGGTTTTGCTGATTAAGTAAATGGCATGTGAAGGGTCTGGCACAGAGTAGGTGCTTGGCAAACCACTGGCTGCCTTCTCTTTTCCTAAAGTCTCATTGTGTGGTTAAAGGAATATTGGGGGCTGCAACCCAGGATTTCTACCTCTCAGTCCATTATACCATGTTGCTTACTGATGAGATCTGTTGGGAAACTCCCTGTCTAGGGAATGTGTTAGGGAGATGGTGTAAATGAAAGGCTGAGATGTATCACAAATCCTGACCACCGCGATGGCTGAAACTAAGCAACCACTAACTACAGGAGGGTGATTCTTCACAATAGAGAGGAGCTGTTGGTACTTTTGGGATGCACAGCTATGAGGTTCCAGAACTACACCACACACAATGTGACAATGTGACAATGTGACAGCTGTGATCAAGCAATAACCATCCCTCCCTTGCCTCCTTCCAGCCCAGGGCTTGCCTTCCCTAAATACATTTTGTGTAGACTTTCATTTGAATGCATTCATTATGCTCGTAGAAATGGACAGTTAATTGAATAAACTCTGAATTCTCCTGGAGAGTTATTCTGAAATTATTTCTTCACTTGTCATTCACTTCTTCCTCAAAAAATGTTCTGAGCCTTAGTGTATGCTTAGCACTTGCAAAGCCCAAGGAAAGCTACAAAGAAGTGTAATACGCAGCCCTTTAATTATCTTACAAGTTTGGGGATTGTTAACATACTTGAAAACTTAAATAATAAGCCACAGCAAATAGTCATTCATTCATTCATTCATTCAATATGTATTTATTTAGAGAGAATGCTGACCATGCATAAGGCTTTGGAGCAGGTAAGATGTAGCCAAGAAAGATGGATAAGATTTGCTTCTAAGTAGCATGCAGTTAGACAAGGAACTGACATTAGATTGTTAATATAATACACTTTAATACCTAGTTTATCAGATATATTAGGTAAATTATGCAAATTATGGTGAGAAGATAAGTAGACCTTTTGCATTTGGCAAACCCTCTGTAATTCAGTCAATGAATTAACCCCAGACTGGAGTCTCGGTGCAGTGTGTGAGAGGCTTCTTTGGAGGAATGATGCTTAGAGGATGGATAAGAATTAGCCAGATTAAGAGAGTGGAAATGCATGCACGGAAGTCCAGAGAAAGGCAGGACTGTGGTAAGCAGAAGGGACTGAAAGAAAGCGGTGCAGTTAAAACAAGAGGAGCCTGGGGGAAGGTGAGCCTAGAGGGTGGGTAGAGGTCTGTCCGGCAAGATAGTGAAGGACTTGTGGGTCTTATGAAAGACCATTGTCTTTATTCTAAGATCTTTAGAGATCGTGTGAAATTATAACAGAATCATAGTCTAGAAGGAACCTTGGTTTATCTAGTGCAAACCTTGACTTTATTCCTGCCACTGTGTCTCTAAGAAGTGAACCTCTGGGCTATGCTGGAGCAAACAACTTTAGGGATGGAGAACTCAACATCCTAAGGCTAATCACAACATCTTTTTTTTTTCCTCTTTTATTTCTGAATTAGGTATTTTACAGTGAACAATTCTGTGGCACTTAGAACAGTCACAATGCTGTGCAACCACCACCACTGTCTAGTTCCAAAATATCTCCATCACTCTGAAAGAAAACTCTCCAGTCATCCAGTAGTTTCACCCCATTTCTTCTCTCCCCAGCTCCTGGCAGCAACCAATCTGCATTTTGTCTTTATGGATTTATATATTCTGAATATTTCATATAAACAGAATCATACAACAGGCTGTGTGACCGGCTTCTTTCCCTTAGTCGTGTGTGTTATACTCCAGCCCTTCCTATAACTGTATAATATTCCATACTAATTCCACATTTGAATAACTTATTAAAATGTATTTTTATATGAATTTTAAATAAAACTCCTTGTTCTTCCATTCACTGGCCTAGTTTTCTCACACCTTCAGATGAAGGCAAAGGAAAGCATTTGTCTAAGGAGGTGATTTATACACCAATATAATGTGAAATGGGCTCCACTTTGTAAACTTATAATCACGTATGTCTTCTACATCCCAAGTATCAGCCTATCCCAAGGGAGGCTTTCCTCTTATGTTTCTAGGAAACTGGAGGATCATCTTAGTCCTTTCCCAAATTCATCCCCTTGGCAGCTGACTCTCAGTAGTCTCTGTCCAGGGTCGCTATGGGCCACTGCTTGCTTTGCTGTTCTTCTGCCCCCAGATGGGACCACTGTCTGTGATGAGGTGCACGTATCCTCCGCAGCACAGGGGCCAGTGAAAGCCAGGATTCCATAACAAGCCTCAGATGTTAGCTCATTCTTCTTCCCTGATATGTGCTTTTGCTTTCTATCCCTTGAGAAATCCTGTATCTTGAAATTTTCTCAGTATCAATTTCTCCATCTCCTTTCCATGGGGGAAAAATCCACTTCTGTATTTGGTCTTGTGCTAGAAAACTTTTTTCCCCTCACCAGTCCCCCCCAGTGCAATCCAGAGGACCCAATAACCGAGAGGAAAATGTGTTTCAAAGTCTGAGCTGGAGGGCATTATGCTAAGTGAAGTAAGTCAGACAGAGAAAGACAAATACTGTATGATACCACTTACATGTGGAATCTAAAAAATGCAACAATTAGTGAATATAAAAAAAGAAGCAGATTCACAGGTGTAGAGAACAGACTAGTGGTTACCAGTGGGGAGAGGAAAGAGAGGACGGGCAATATAGGGGTAGGGGATTAAGAGATACAACTATTAGGTATAAAATAAGCTACAAGGATATATTGTACAACTTGGGGAATATAGTTGATGTTTTATAATTACTGTAAGTGGAGTATAACCTTTAAAAATTGTGAATCACTATAGTATACACCTGTAACTTACATGATATATACAACTATACTTTAATTTAAAAAAAAAAGAAAATACCCAAATTCTGAGACATTCCCTTTAGAGTAACACCAGCAGTGGGTGGTGTGGGTGTGCCTATATAGACTTATATATGTATTTATTACATATAATATTTATGTGTATATGTCTTATATGTGCATTATATATATCAAATTCTGTCTCTTGTGTAATACATGTATTATTCTCTATCTTGTATATCATATATACACACATATCTCATATACACATATCCTTGCTTTATTTGCATAGAAAATGCCTATTTCCTGTAGGTATTACTACTGTTAAACTGACCAGTACTTATTTCTGTGGATGGACACTAAGGATGGAGTTGGAAGAAAACGAATGTTTTTGGTCTAAAATTTTTCCAACTTCCTATTTACTAGTTAACTAAAATAAGTGCCTGCCAGTCTTGGTCTCTGTGGTCCTTTTTGAGACGTGACCCAGAAGGTCCTTCCCCATCCAGTATCTTTGGTTTAAGTCGATGAGAACATTTGCCATTGACTTGTCTTTTTGGTCCTCTCTCTCCAATAAGATTTTACTGATTCAGTCAGCACACTCTCCAATCTGCTATCATGATATTCTTGCTGCATTTGATTCTCTTAGGACACTGTGATAATTGTCTCTGAGAAGCCCTGGTGATGATCCTCATGTTAGAAGTAACATGCTAATATCATGTTTGCATGGGTTACCTTCAACAAATGAGCCAGTTTTCTAGTAGAACTTAAAGAAAATGGTACTCAGAGGACTAAGCTTCATGGAAGGGAGGTATGACAAGATTCCACAGGCAATGTGGAGACTCCTGAGTCTTGGTGTGACATTGGTGCAGGAGAGAGAGTAGTTACTGCGAGTGGACTTCAAACTAAGGTTACTTAAGTTTAACTTTATTTACTTTTGGGTTGGGTGTGCTTGGGTATGTGTACGTAAATTGTAAAAACATAACACTTATTTAGAGTTTTGTTTAAACAGAAAAAAAGAGGACAGAATATTAGCTCATTTGCAGTGGAAAAAAACAAAGTTGTCAGTGAGAGACTGGTTATTCCATCTAGATTTTCCTAGCTTCAACTATAATGAAAGAAAAACAGACCAACTAATACTACGTTTATTTGGATAGGTGAGCTCAGTGATCAGATGTCAGCTCTCCAAAGTTATCATTCAGCCTAGAAACCCAATTTAATTATTTGCAATTAATTCTCCTACTTTGTTTTGGAAAAAGATGGCTATATTAGTTTTACTTAGAGTCCCCGTTGAAAATATAAGTTTTCCTTCTGCTGGTGATTCAAGAATCACTTTTCTACCACTACTGTCTTTTTTGATGTTTTTCATGCAGATAACCAAAATGTCAAATAAAGATGTAATTAAAAATAATTAGCAATTGCAAGAGTTTAAAATATTTTTTTTTCAATCTTAATTTAAACTCAACTTTGAAGACCAAATTGACGCTTTGGAAAAATCTACATCCTTTGAGAGAAATAAATTTATAAAGTGGTCTAATGTGTACAATATAAAGGAAAAAAGAAAAAAATCACTGAGTCTCTAAAATAATATTAGCTTTTATGTCAATTTTTCTTTAACATCAATCTCTTTTTTGACTGTTTTATTGAAAATTCTACAGACAGTAGCTTATTTTTCCACCAACCTAAGCACCTGAGACTTTTGGCTGATGGATATAAGACCAATAAAATTGCCTATAAAATGTAACTTTATATCATAACTTACACAATGTTTGTAGAATATACTCCAACGGTAACTTTTTCCGAAAAACAAATATCTCAGTGTTTGTGTATAATCATTATATCACAACGAAAAACAAAAACTATTAATCTCATTTTGAATAATGTTAACACTTGCTCCAGCGTCATTGTATTCTGATGTTTTGTACCTACTAATTGATAAATCTAAACAGAGGGAGCACTGATCTCACTTAGCATAAAATTTTTCTGAGCCTAACATGAAGGAAATAGAGTGATATTTTACTGCAACATGTTTCATTAGCTTGACTTTCGAATGCTATGTTAAAATTGTGTCCCTGGCTCTCTTGTACACCCTGAATTAATATGGTCACCCAGTGTGGCTGGTATTATTTTGTATATTAGTCAGGGTTCTCCAGAGAAACAAAACAAATGGTGGGGCGGGTTATTAAAGGAAACAAGAATTGGCCCACATGGTTATGGAAGCCAAGAAGTCCCCAGATTTGTCACCTACAAGCTGGAGACCCAGGAAAGCTGGTGGTGTAATTCATTCAAATCATCATCCTGGGAGCCAGGGGAGCCAATAGTGTAAGTCTTGATCCAAGTCCAAAGACCCAGGAATGCCAGTGTCCTGGGCAGGAGAAGAAGAAAGTCCCAGCTTAAGCAGAGAGAGGGAATTCCCCCTTCTTCTGCCTTTTTCACTCAGGCCTTCAGCAGATTGGCTGATGCACACCTGTGCTGGTGACGGTGACCGTCTTAACTCAGTCTATTGATTGAGATGCTAATCTCTTCCAGAAACACTCACAGACACACTCAGAAATAACATTTTAGCAGTTGTCTGGATATCCCTTAGCCCAATCTAGTTGACACATAAAATTAACCATCACGTCTTGTAATTAGCACACTGCACACTCCCCCTTCAGGGTCTTGGCCGGAAGTAGTGTTTCTTCAGATATCCATTTGGCTTTCTCCTTACCTCCTTTGAATTCTTCAGTATCGCCTTCATGATACCTATGATCATCCCATTTAAAAGGCCACTCTTCCCATTCATCATCTTCTATCTCTTTTAGTCTGTCATTTTTCTCTACAGCACTTATCACTTTGGAAAAGCTATGTAATCCAATTATTTATTATGTCTGTCTCCTCACAGCAGATTATAAAATTCATGATAAGAAGGATTGTTTTTTTTCTTTTTTTTCGCTACTGTATTCCCAATGCTTATAATCATGTACATGGTAGGGACACAATAAATATTGTTGTATGAATGAATAAATACACAGATGAATGAATAGATGTAGGTAACTTTCTCCACACATTGGTTGTATTCATTAGTTAATTCCTTAAAAGATTTTTAAAAGGAATTTTAGCATTGTATAAAAATAATAGACCTACAACGACTGCCATTTATACTGATGACAGTGAACATCATGATAATTTAAAGAAAAACTCCAAAGAAATGGAGCCAGTAATGGAACAAGGCAAATTTGCTGAAGATCATAGAATTCTTCTCAACCATAAAAAAATCAATAACTGTAGTGTTATTCTGCCAAGTATGACAGAACCAGAGCTGTAGATATTTGACTCCGTCAGCACAAGAAAAGAAATGGATGTGGAGACTCAAAAAAAAAAAAGTCTTGGTGGAAATGTGATTTGTTACTTATCTACCAATATCACCCGCTGGGCTGTCTTACCCCTGAATTTTCTAAGTCACACACTGTTGTGTGTTTTGGGCACTGGTCTCCTTCTACTGTAATGGACAACAGGTAGAAGGCATAGCATTTTGCCACGTGGCTTTGTAATTGATCAGAGACTTGAAGGAGAAAATGGAATGTGGGCCCCAAAGGAGACAGAGATGATGCTTGTTCTTCTCTTTCCCTTTCTCACTTCTGCACCAATTTCTCCCTCTACCCAGTTCTACTTATTCTATGGCTCCGCTCCATGTTTGAGTCTAAAAGGGAAAACATAATATTGTCTTTGCAGTTTTAATGAGTGTGGTTTTTTGTCCTTGCTAAAGATGGATATTTATTGAGGAAGAAAAAAGCTGAAGTAGGGATTTGGAAAAAAAAATATTACCAATGGCAAAAGAAATTAAGCAGTGGAAATGATGACTACAGGAGGGGGAATGTAGAAACTCAACTTTTACAGATATCGCATCCTACCTGCCAGCCCTAAACCATTGTTTAGTTCTCTTATATTAGATTTTCAAATAAGCATCTGGAATATGTTCAGGAGAAAAAAAATTATTGCAATCCTATCACTGCCATGTGTCAGAATGCTGTCCATGTTGCAAAACCCACATTGCAATACCCTCAACAATTTCTCCACCAGAAAAAGTGGTACTTGGTGTGTGTTCAGCAAACATTCTGTTTACCTTAGACCAAATATCAGTAACCAAAGATATTATAAAAGACATGGGAAAGAGGAGTAGGTACTGGATTTCATTGAAATACTGAGTATTAAAAATGCAATCTTTTCTGTTTAATTCTGAGGACTAAGACCTCTGAAATAAGATTCATGCTGTGCCTGTTTTAGATTTGGGGGCTGTCTACATACTTAAATGTCTTCTCCCCTCTTTTTTCACCAGCATCCCCTCTACCCACATTTAATTCCACATCTTCCATGTTACAAGATATTTATACTAAAACAATGAATATAATTTGACTAGTTTTAAGTTTTAAATGCATTTGCTGGTTTCCCTGATAATAAAAGGAAAGGGAGTGCTTTACACACTACTCAGAGTGCAACACAAGTCATCCCATTACTTAACAAGGTTGGAGTAAACACAGTGCGTTCCGCAAGAAACAGGAAGAGATGGGTAAGGGGCCCAAAGAATTCTCTCTGTCTCTCTCAGACTCCCACTGTCTCTGTATAAGATAGTTTTACATTTATTATTTCATTTTACCTTTTCTATACTAATAAAACCATTTTGTTATTAATTCCCTTTTATAGTGTAGGAGTGGAGCTGGAGAAGCTAAATAATTGACACAGACCAGTAGCTAATACAAGGCAGAGATGGAATTCAAACTCAAGTCTATCTGACTTCAAGGTCAATGTCCATTCAGAAACGGGAGCCCCTAAATGATGCGGCAGTCAGGGAAGCAAGGGCATGCTTGTCTCGATGGTCTATCACAAGGGAAAAGACTTCCAGTGGTTTATTTTTAGAACTCCAAATTTCACCTCTTTCAATGCCAACTTACCTTGCCAGTTGCTACCAGCTCAAATATCACTTCCTGCTCTCTCCCTGATTGCACATTTCTGCTGTACTGGTTTTATTATGCTTTGTGTGAAAGTTACTTGCTTAGCTGGTTTTTCCCTCAAGACATGATGTGGGCATCAAGGGAAGGATGTCTCATTCCCTTCAGGACAGAGCTTGGTTCTGCACACACAATTGGTGCACAATACACATTAACAATGAAAGAGAAGCTCTGAGTGACCGTGAAGAGCCAGGGCTGCAGAATCTCTTAAGTTCTGTGACATCTGTATTAGCATAAAAGATAGAAGAAATCATTTTCTTGGCATTGCAGTTTGGTCTACTCCAGCCAAACATAGAAAGCTGTCATGTGAATATTTTTGAACCTCAAAAACAATTTTGGTTTAAGTTTGGGTGGGGGAGGAGGGGCATGGTGGCTCTTATTTCTCCCACACCAGTCCACTCAACTCTTATTAGAACATGTAATTCCAACAATGCTGACTGTCTTAAATTTTGTGAACAGAGTGTACTCTGGACACTGTTTGGTACACACATTGACTCTTTAAGAAGAGCACTTATAATTAAATTAAAGGACCAGCAGCTGCTGAAAAAAAAAAAGTATAACGTAGAGGCCATGTTTATTTGTTTCTCAGGCAAGAGGCAGTCATGTCAGAACTACTATTGCTATGAGTCTGAATGTTTCCAATGAAGCCTTTGCACGAATCATTTGCTGAACACTAGTCATTCAGTCATGCCACTTGATTACAGCCCACTATTTCCTCTTTAAACTGGCAAAAACAACTATACAAAGGAAAACATGTCATATTAAAAGTCATAGGATTTTGCTTTGTAAACCATAGACCTGGACTCAATGACCAGTACTGGGGATGTTGCCTCTGGTTCTAATAGCCTGGGAAGACGACAATGATTACTTAAGCCTATGAAAGCAGAAAGTGTATATTCTCTTTCCTTTGTTTCTTCGATAGATTATTTTAATATATGGTAGCTAGAGGGCCAACCCTCCTGGTTTGCCTAGAACTGTTCTAGTTTTAGCACTGAAATTGTCACATCTGTCATGGGAAATCCCCCAGTCCCGGTCAAACTGGAACAGTTGGTCACCCCAGCTTAGGTGACTTATCAATGGTCTTAACCAAGAGACTCACATCCTGGGACCAGTTTATGATCTAGAAGGTTTGGGACCATGGTGCTCAAATCACAATTCAGTGATTAAGTCACAGTGAACTTATGCTAAAAAGTAGTCACGGAATCCCCAGTGGGTCCATAAACATCCTTTACTCCAGAGCTTCCAATGTTGTACGCCCAGTGGTAGGTGTTGACACACTGATGTGTTACTGATGAATTCCAGATGAACAAAGCTATTGGTTTCCTCAGCTCTTGGTTTGACTGGGCAGCCCCCAGTTGTTTTCCTCTGGTCATGAGCTGTCTTATCACTTTGGCCCACTGTGCTCTACAGAATAATACTGTTTTCTATGCGTGCCATAATGAGAAAAAAAAATCACAAAGAAATGTTTAAATTTAACCCATTCATTTTATAGATGAAGCCTAACTTTGATCATTTCTATGAAATGCAGGCTTAAAGCAAGGCGGAGGCAAAACTGTGTTCAATTTGTCTTGTGTTCATCTGTCTTCAAGGTGACATAGATCACTGCCTGGGAGAGCTGATGTTTATGTAGTGAGTGGTAAGTGACAGAACTCAGCAAGCCAAATGGACTGTGCTGCAGTCTACTCACCTGCATCAGAGGTACATGACTAGCTAGGTGAAGAAAAGAAAGACATTTATCTGGAGGATATCAATAGAAAGTCCTATATTGCTTCACATAGCTCTGTTTTCAGTAAAACAGAGATAACTTTTAGTTTGAGTGACTCATCTAATGCTTCAGTTCCACGCTTGACTTTGTACAAATGCAAAGTTATAATTTCAAAAATGAATATGTTCTTGAATCTAGGCAGCTAAGTAAGAATTATATACCTAAAAATCCAAGTTTCCAAGACAACAGGCATTTGCACCTTTACTGATTTATTCTGTAAAGATTAGTTCAGGTTCCAAATGGAGACAGGATTCAGGGAGAAAGGCAATATGCTTGTGAAAGTCTATGGCCACAAATGTACTAGAATTTCAAATTCCCAGATCCCTTGATACTCCTCACAGGCAGTGAGTGGAGAGGGACAGAAATTGTGTATAAAGTTGGGCCTTTACAGATCAGAACTTTACGTTGTGCCAAACTCAAATCCTGCCCAACTTCTGGCTCTTCGATTGCTTAATACATTAGTGGACTTTTTCCAGTTCCCAGTGGTTGGAGTTCCACATCACACAGTCCCTGTCCCATCTGGTGCTAATTGGCACCCTTGTTGGTAGTTTCCAAAAGCAGAACAGGAAAAATAAAAGGGACTATCTTTCTATCCTTAGAAGCTAGAAGCTTAGTACAGGCAGTCCTCTTTGAAAGAGCTGTGTACTAAAATACTGTATGTAAACCAGTTGTTTAGAATCCAGAACAAATTTTTCTAATAAAATAAAGTCATGCCTCATGGTTAGCTCCCCAGGTCATCCCAGTTCACAAAAATCTGTCTGACCCATAATGTACCCAGTAAACAGTGCTAATTTTGACAGCATACAGCCATCATGGATGAACCAAGAAGCAGAAAGGTTGATGAAACAAACACCACCTTTTGTCACAGAAAGCCAGGCTGTACTCCCACCAACCCTGTGACCTTGGATAACTCCCAGAAATCTTCTCAGGCCTAAGATTCTTTAACTGAATACGGGAGGGGAGGGCAGGTAATAAAAGTTGCTTTTTGTCCCTCACTGGGTGATTATTGCAAGGATCAACTAAGATAATATATATGAAACCATTTAAAAATGATTTCATTTTCCCCTGAAATAACAGAACCATAGGTTTCCCTTCTGTTTCCTTTCTAAACCTTGTCGGTTGTAAGAGTAAGGGGCTGTTGCCTATTCAAGTTTCTCTACGTGGTCTGCATCTGGAGGGAAGGGGTTGGGAGACTGGAACGCAATGAAGAAGTCAGAACAGAGGCCCTGACAGATGAGGCAAGAGGCTGGCTGCTTAGTATGGGGGACCGTCTATCCCATATGAATCTTCAAAGATTATTTCTCGGTCCAGGCTTCTCTCAGTCACCCCTGTGTTTTCTTCCTAGGATCCTATGTATTGGCCTACTGGTTTCATTATCAACACCTGTTGCTTTTGCACAGCACATCTTTATTCTCAATTTTATCATCCTTATTTATTTAATATCCTTCTTAAGGTTTCATAATGAATTTGATTACTTCATCATAAAAGAAGGGAAATAAAAAATCAGAAGACTCACACCCCTATTCTTTCTTTCTATCAATCAATCTATCAATATCTATCTATCTATCTATCTATCTATCTATCTATCTATCTATCCATCTATCCATCCATCCATCCATCTATAACCTTACTAAGACATAGATAAAAAAATAAAGTCACACATACATGCTAATTGTATATTTTTATAATCTAATAACACATGTTTTATCTATATTTAAAAGAAGGAATAAACTTAGGGAACTTCATTACAGAATGTGTTGATGAAGCCATGGGGAGAACAGGCTTGCATCACTGCATAGCACCTGGGTACAAAGCCAGCAAGGCATCGCAGAGGCTCAGGAGCCTGAGAAACAAGTTGGACTGCCTGGAAGAAGGGGGAAGGAGAAGTATTCTGGGGTGGGATGACTGCTCTTTCCTACTCTCCTGATTTTCTTTCCTTTCCCTCTAAGAAGGAGATGCCATCACAACGGCATAAGTTAAGGCATTTACTATAGTGGCAGCACCTTATTCACTTCTGACTACTTCCTGTTTTGTCTTCAACCCAGTATCCACCTTCTGAGAATCCTTTTGTCTTCCCTGCAAGCACTTCCCGTCACTCTGAATCCCCTTCCATGATAATGTCAAGCAATCTTGTCCCATCTTTTTTTTAATCTCTCTACAGTCCCTTCAACTACCAAAAACCTTGTCCTTCTCTTCTTACCTCTTCTTCAGCACCCTGCCTGTTAGCTTTCTGCAGTTCAGTTTAATTTAACAAATATTAATTTCTCATTAAGAAAGTGATGATGCTAAAACATAGTTTCTATCATCAGGAAATGGTCACAATGTAGATACAACAGGATTCACAGCAGGATATGCAGAAGTCAAGCGCTAAGGAAACAGAGGAAGGAGAGATTAATTTCAAAGAGTATCTGGATTTTGAGGTGAGGGGATGGTCAAGGAGGTCATTATAGAGGCTGGGTCTCAACAGATATAGGAGAGTTTGAAGGAGAAAGGAACTTTGCAATAAAAGGAAGACACCCTTAAAAGATTCCAGTTTGATTATCATACATAATAAAAGATCACAAATTGATAAGACAGCACCACTTCCCAGGAATCTAAGCATAATTTCCCCTAGGACAAGTAAAAGAGAAGCTTCAGGTTTCAAATGAAAATCTCTGATAACATAGGTGTTACAGAAGTAGTTAGGCTACATGGAAGAAATACTAATATCTTTCTTTCTTTCTTCAATATTTAGACACAAGCCCCTAGAAGCTTCTAGAAGCCATGCATTGACGAGAACCCATAAGGAAAAGTAGCAAAGCTGGAGTGTATCTCAGCCACTGGCGGCTCACAACCAAAGCAGCCATGCCGTCAATGGTACTGGCTCACTAATAAATTCTCTGCTCAACCCCACCACCCTCCAGTGGAAAGGTTGTAATCATGTGGTTCTATTTAATGAAAGTATAAACAGAGGCCATCTCATTCTAATTTAGAAGAGGAGAAAAGTTAGGATCTAGGGTTCTCATAGCAGTGACTCAGACTCTGAGCCATTAACTCAAGAGCAAGCCTGTGTTGACGTGTACAAATTGAGTGTGTTGTTTTGACTTGACTGGTCAAGGAAACAGCCAGGTTAGGTTGAAAAAAAAAAAAAAAAAGAAAGAAAAGAAAACAATAGCCAGGACCGTCATGAAACAGTCAAACTGGTAGTTTGACAGATGATTATTATTTCCGTTTCGGTCTGTCACTTATGTCAAGTAAATCACATCCGTTAAAACAGATGAACTTCACGTTCAGTACACTCTTGGTGGAGTTCACCCACCCATCTCATTCATGTGAAGACTCCGGACTTCTCATTTGGCTCTTTCTCCTGCACTTACTTACTCTTCTATTTTTATTCCTCATTCTGGTTCTCATTTTTCGCTTTGCATTCCTTTCTTTCTTCATTTCCCGCCATGTTTTCTTCATCCATTCGTAAAAGAAAACAAACCATTGCACAACCTTTTTCTCTTCTGGAGCTAATTCTAATGCTACTTCTAATTTTTAAGGAGTCATATCAGAAATCAATGCAGGAATTTACATTTCTAAAGTCTCGGAAATGTATGTAAACCCATTGACGTTCAAGGAGAGGGCATTTTGCTAGCTGTTTAATTCCCAGCTTGAGTTTTTACTGGTACAGAACGGCAATAGGTGATTTGCTAACAGTATCTGGGAATCAAAAGGCCGGGCTTATTAAATCTCATTTGGTTTCCCTGAGTGCTCATGGTGCCATTCAAAGAGCCCTGGACTGGAAGTCAGAAGATTTCTGTCCCGCTGCCTGTTCCACCCCTTGTCTGTGGTTGGCTTGCTTTCTCCTGGGTCTCACGCTTGTATTTGAACATGAGATGAATGGTCTACTTGATTTCTACCTTTGTGACCTCCTAGGATTGTGATCCTCTAAAGCTTCCATACAGTAAATCCTGGGGCATTTAGATACTACTTCTTTATGCATGCTTAGTATCATTTTTGCCTTCATTGTAAACCTAATCTTGAAGATCACAGGGACTCTTTTCTATCCTTTGAGACATAATTAATTGTACATCCTAGATTTCTCAAGACCTCTTCTTCCTGCAGATAGCCTAAGGTAGGCTAATGTTAAAGACTTACTTGTCACTATCTCATATCTTCTTATAAGGACAGAAGATCCCCTAGACTCCTGGAAATTCTTGCCCTATGGGAACTCTGGCCCTGCATTCTTATGTGGCCACTAAGTCAGATTTCGTGGTACTGGGCACAGTTGAGCTTGCTGCTGCTCTCCTGGGCATGAAAGGTACATTTCTACTCTGCCAGATTTGGCACTTTTACTTGTGATCCAGCTGGTTTAGCAGTCTTTTATTGGCGTCTGCTAATGTTGAGCTGGGTATAAAAGCCTGTCTCAGATGCTGCCTTTATTCCACTGCTGGGTACCTTGTCTCTGTCACTAATACAAAAGAGTGGCATTTCCTCCTGAGTGACCACCTCAGACTATTGACAACACATAGTAAACTCAGTGTTGGCTCTGCTGGCACCATGCTGGTGTCCTCAGGGCATCAACCTTGTGTGATGCCCTATAGAAAAGAGGTGGGGAGAGACTTTCCCTTCCTGTGAAGTTTTGCTACAGGGGGTCCAAAGTAGAGCTGCTTAGGTCTCAAAGTAAAACAACTCTTTCATTATTTACTTAAAACTGTTTGCTTTCCATAATATTCAGACCAAGCTCAACTGAGGTTAAGTTGGGAATAAATCTCAGACTCACTGTGATCAGAATTCTTTCTCATCCAATGACTAAGGTTTTTTTTCCTGAGTCACTTCATCACGCCTGGACCGTCCCTCCCTAGGGATCAGTTCTCTCCCAGATTCCCCAGTCTTCATGCAAACAGATTTCCAGAGGCGGACACTGCACTTTTGCCAGATGTCCCCAAACACATCTGAATCTCTTTTAGTCTCATGCTGACGCCTTTATTACAGTTGCATAAAAAGCTGGATATAGTTCAAATTCCTGACTGTATTTTCTGATTCCTTTGAACATTTATACTCTACCTTCCCACACAGTGCATCGTGGAGAGGGTCCTAATATAACTTGTTCGTAAGCTTTTTCATGATTTGCTATATTTATATCTGGTCTTGTCTTCTGAGTGGTAACCTTCCCAAAGATAGACCTTGCTTTCTTCTGCTGTGTCTTCTGTCATGTTTTTTTGGGGGGGGAGGGTGGGCTGCTCACATATGAGGATTTTGACTGGGATGGAGACATCTTAGAACATCACTGGTGCGTTTGGAACAGTACATTAATTTCACCTGCTTGGACCACAGTAACTCCCTGTGCTGATACTGGGACATGGCTCCTCATTCCCAGAGAGCCAGATCGTGTAGTTACTTAAAGTATAGAGAGAAGTTGGGTTTTCTTCCTTAGCTCTGAATCACTGGACTGTATTTTGGTGGTTTAAAATATAGAATAACACATTGGCAAAGAATTCTAGGGAGGTAAGCATGAGGCACTGGGAAGAGTATAATTACACAGAATTTTAAGGGACTGGAACACTTGGAGTCACTTAATGTTATGGTTAATTGCAGGTTAGTCAGAAAAACATTCTTATTTCAACACTTTTTGAATAATCCTTATAAAATGCCCTTGGCAAAATTCCATGCAGCTAACATAGCTGCATCTTTCTTTGATGTCTGAGGATTTTTAGAACCATTAGGTCAATATTAAACCATGTATTTTCATTTTTGTGTTTGGGGGCAAAGATGGTGTAGGACATTGCCTGAACCAGTCACTATATGTTTTCCAGACATTGGTTTAGATAAATCTTTGATCTCATTCCTTTTTTAAAAATGATTTTCTTCTTCACTATCCCATTTATTAAAAATTACATTTGTAATATTTTTATGATCAAAAACTATACACACAGGAAAATATCATCCCAAATTATTCCCTCTACTCAGATATAACTTTTTAACATTTAACTTTTTAACTTTTGGTTTGTTTCGTTCCTATGTTTCCAACGATTTCCCTCACTATATGTTACAATCTAAGCTGATCTTGGCATCAACATATAGACTAAATATCTGCAAGTGACAAAAACATTGAGTCATCACGGAAGAGTAAAAACGTATATAGCTTTTTTTTTTTTTTTTTAAAGCCTCTCTCGGCACATATCTTTAGACCACATGTCCTAAGATAATCTTTTTTTTTTTTTTTTAACAGATTCTATTTTGGTTTTTCTGGTGTTTTGAGGGAAATAGTGCATAATAAAGCCACTGCTCAGAATACTCCTCAAGAGAGCTTCGGAGAAGTGATAGTATATGTGTTTGGAGGATCAAACCATAAATAGTTGCCCTCAACCTCCCTTGCCTGGCACAGGCAGCCAGGCTGTCATTTCCTATCCAAACATGGAGGCTTCGTCTCTAAAGAAACAGGAATAAGCCATTTAGGTAAATGCCTACGGTACAGGTTGGCATCACAGATTTAAGTCCTTCTCCTTACATTCTTACAATAGAAAGGGAAATAGTCTGAAACTGTTTCCCTTTTTACTCATGTAAAGGAATGCACACACAAAACACAAATTGTAAATGAAAAGATTTTGGACTTGGATTCCGTTAAAATGAAAAACTTCTATTCATACAAAAATACCATCAAGAGAGTTGAAAGACAAGCCACAGAACGCAAAAAGATTTTCACAATACATACAGCTAAAAAGTACTTGTGTCCAGAATACATAAATCCTCCTACATACAAATGAAAAGATGCATACTCTTGGTGATTCCAGGTCTTTTACAGCTCCTTATATATTTTAGAACCAGCTTGTCAATTTCCACAAAATGTCTTGCTCTTATTTGATTAGGATTGCATTAAACCTATAGTTCAATTTGGATATATTAAAAAGACAGACTTCCTAATCCATGAATATGTTGTATCTCTGTATGAATCTCCAATTATCTTAGACATATCTATTTTCTCCCAGCAATTGTAGTTTCTCCCAGTTTTGTAGTTTCAAGTCTTGCAGATTTTCCATTAGATTTATTCCTAAATATTTGATCATCTTTTGCTGCTACTGGAAATGGTAAATTTTAAATTTCATTTTTCATTTCTTTCTCTCTAGTATATAGAAATACCTGATTTGTATATTGAGCATGTATCCTGTGTTCATGCTAACTTTACTTATTATTCCTTATAGCAAGTCTCTTTTGGATTTTTTAGTATTCCCAGTTATTTCATCTGAGAATAACAGTGGTTTTTTAATTTTTCTTATATTTTTCTCATGCTTTTTATTTTTTCTGCCACTTTTTTTTTTAATGTACTGAGTGATTCCCTGGCTTTATTTTTCATGAACTTTTATTTTTAATTTTGGTAGTCATTTTATTACTTTTTAAGACTTTCTTGTCATCTGATTTGTTTTTTTAGAGTATCTTATACTTATTTTGTGGCTACAGTGCAATTTCAAATTACTGAAATTACATTATTTTTGTTCCTTTTGTTTCCTGAATAATATATTTTTTTCTCTATGATCAGGTTTTCTGTTTTTCTTTCATCTTTCTGTTTCATGTCATTTGTTCTCATTTATCTATTGATTCTCACTTGTTCATTGATATTTAAGAAATAACTGCTTAACCAATAAGGATTTCCTCTGCTGTTGTATCTCTTCTTCTTTCTGTCTCTCTCTTGAATGAAAATATGCCTGAGGAGATGCATAGAGCTCAGTTTTAAAATGGACAGAAGATTTGAGCAGACATTTTATAAAAGAGGATATCCAAAGAGCCACAGCATAAGAAAAAGTTTTCAGTACAATTACTCATCAGAAAAAATGCAAATCAGAACCATAGTGAAATACCATTTTCCACCCACCAGAAGGGCTAAAATTAAAAAGACTGACAGTGACACACACTGTTGAGGCTATGGAGGGACTGGAATCCCCCTACACTGCTGGTGGGAGTATACACTGGTACAGCCATTTGGTAAAAAGTTTGACAGTTTCTTAGAAAGTTAAATATAGTGACAGCAATTTCATTTATAGACATATATATACCTATGAGGAATTAGTACATATGTCTATCAAAAGACATGTATCTGAATGATCATATTTGCATTTTTCATAATTGCCTCAAACTGCAAACAATCCACAATGTTCATCAACATGAAGACTGATAAGTAAATTGTGGAATATGAGCTAATCTATAGCAGTTAAAAGAGAACCAACTATTGATGCGCCAAATCACATGGATGAATCTCACAGACATGATGTGGAGTGAGTGAAGCCAAAGAGAAGAGTATATGCTGTATTATTCATTTATATAAAGTTCAACAACAAGCAAAACTAATTAATAACACCCTGAGGTATGAGGATATTGGCATCTGTGTAGAAAACAGTATGGAGAGTCCTCAAAAGGCTAAAAATAGACTTACCATATGATCCTGCAATCCCACTCCTGGGCATGTATTTAGAGGAAACTTTAATTCAAAAAGATACGTGTACCCTAATGATCATAGCAGCACTATTTACAATAGCAAAGACATGGAAACAAGCTAAATGTCCATCAATGGATGATTGGATAAAGAAGCTGTGGTATATTTATACAATGGAATACTACTCAGCCATAAAAAAGAATAAAATAATACCATTTGCAGCAACATGGATAGACCTAGAGATCATCATTCTAAGTTAAGGAAGCCAGAAAGAGACAGAAAAATACCATATGATATCACTTATAAGTGGAACCTTAGAAAGAAGGCAGAAATGAACTTATGTACAATACTAATACAGACTCACAGACAAAGGAAACAAACTTATGGTTACCGGGGAGAAAGAGGGTGGGAAGGGATAAATTGGGAGTTCAAGATTTGCAGACACTAAGTGCTATATATAAAATAGATAAATAACAATTATACTGTATAGTGCAGGGAATTATATTCAATATCTTGTAGCAATCTATAATGGAAAAGGATATGAAAATGAATATAAGTATGAATGACTGAACTATTATTCTGTACACTGGAAATTGACACAACATTGTAAACTGACTATATTTCAATTAAAAAATGAAAATAAAAATGTTATGACTATTTACTATGGGGGTACCCCTGCTCAAGTATTCATTCTCTGCTTCCTTTTAGTAATAGTAACAAGATTTTCAACACTTGTACACAGTTCCTATGTGTTACAGGAAGGGGGCCCCATCCTCACATCCCATTTTGTCCACCCAGTGCTTGGATAAGGACTGAGAACGTGGCCCAGATTAGGTCCATGAGGTGTGAGGCACGGAACATTGCCCCACATGTCTGGGAAAGAGGTTTCCTCTCTTTCCTGAAAGCCACTTGGAGGAAAGTTGTCTTAAGGCTGGATGTGAACAAGGCCACATGCAGCCCCAGAAGCCACCCACAGCCACGTTATGACCACAAGGCCGCCAAAGGAAGGCAACCCTGCAGGATTCAGGGAGGAGAAACGGAAAAGTCTTTCTGGGAATCTTTAAAGAGTAACTGGTTTTAAGGCATCACCTAAGGCTGGCCTTACCAATGAAATATTTAAGTTATGTGGGCCATTAAGTTTTATTTTTAAAGCTAGTGCAACTCAGGTTTTCTGTTAGTAGCAACCAAAAGATTTCTGAAACACCAACAAAAAAAAAAAAAAAAAAGAAGAAGAAGAAGAAAAAAGAAGCACTTCGAGACTATTTACAAAACAAATAACAATATAGAATGTTTTACAGAATTTTATAGATGACAAAACACAACTGCGTTATCCCTTTAATCTTCACAACATCTCTGTGAGGTGGGGATTGTTGCTCGTGGTTACAAATGAGAAAACTGAACAGAATAGTCAGGTGACCTGTTCTAGTTCCCTTGGTTATAAGTGACAAGATCTTCTAAGTGCTGAGCTGTTATCAAAATACCACACTACAGGTGTAGACACAGGAACCAGTGGAATAGAACAGAGAACCCAGAAATAGATCCATGCATATGTGGAACTTTAATGAGGGCAGAGGTGGCCTGGCATTTAAGTGGAGAAAAGAGGGATTATTCAATAAAAGGAGCTGGAAAAATTGGTTGTCCATTTGGAAAAAAAATGAATTTGGATCCCACCCTGACACCATACCCCAAAATCAACTCCAGATGGATTAGGGACTTAAATGTCAAAAGCAAACTTTAAAACACTCAGTAGAAAAATATAGGTGGATAGCTTTCAGACCTTGGGGTAGGGAAGGATTTCTTAAACAGGCGCAGAAAGTGCAAACCATAAAAGAAAAGATTTATGATTTTGACTTTATTAAGATTAAGAAATCTTGTTCATCAGAATTCTTAAAGAAGGTGGGAAAGCGAGCTACAAATGAAAAGAAAATCATCTGCAACACATATAACTGTCAGAGGCTTAGAATCAAGAATATGTAAAGTTTCCTAGAATAAGGAAAATTCAAACAGCTCAGGAGAAAAAGAGATTTAAAAAATGAAAGATCAAAATATGGGAACAGACCCTTCACAGAAGGAGAAAAATACATAGCTAAAAACATATGGCAGGTGTCCCAGCTTCTTAATAGCAATGTAGCCTAGCAAATTAAGCTACAGAATTGCAAATCAAGGCTATTAACAGGCACCATTTTATGCTCAATTTATTGGCAAGAGTTGGGAATTTAAACTAGACCAAAAGTTGGAGAGTTTATGGATCAATCAGATTTCTTAGCTATTGCTGGTCTAAACTGGTTAATCATTTTGGAAAATTACCTGGTATTTTCTTTTAAAGTTGAACATGGAACCCAATGGTTTTCTAAGTATCAAAGAAAATTCTTACATTTGTTTGCCAGGAGAAACTTACAAAAATATTCATAATAGCGCTGTTTGTGAGGGCAAGAGCAGATAACAGATGACTATCAACAGGCAAACAAATAAATAAATTGTGGTCTATTCTGATATACATGTGGGTGCAAATGAATGAACTACAGTTACGTAATAATATGATGTCAAGTGATAAGTCCTCAGGTGACCTCAGCCCGATATTCTTTACAAACGTTCAAAGATTACTTACATTGAGTCATACAATTTTTGATCCAGCATACGTGTGCTAAAGTTATTTCTACAAACCAGCAAAAAAAAAAAAAAAAAAATTATAAAAACACAAAATTTAGCATGTCAGAGCAACGCAGCAGGGTAATGGGCTAAGACAGGCTAAGGTAAGTAGATGTAAATATTGTTCATCTTCTAAATCTTAGGTTGTGTGATTGGTTTTAATTACTAATAAAGCAAAAGCAAATGAATAAACATGAGTAAATGAAGAAATAAAATAGAGTCATGCACAGACCAGTAAGGACACTGCCTCATACAAATCTTCTCATCCATGAAGTAGGATGGATAACAACCCTTACCCCCGACCCCTAGAATTGTTATGAGGATTAAAATTCTTTGAACAGTGCCTGGCACTGTTTATATATCAAGTTTTATATTAGTATTTGGAAAAGATAAAAAAGAGAGAAAGGAAAGAGGAGAAAAAGGAGAAAGGAATAAAGGAAGACGAGAAAGTATTTTGAATAATCCAATCCTGGATACTTGGAGTCTATTATTATAACATTAGTCTCACACAAAGAGGTGACAAAGAGTGCAAATGAAGGCAAACTTAATCAGGGAAAATTCTCTAGAGGGGGTGAATTTTGAAAGAATTTTTTTTAATGTAAAAGCGTGGCTAAAATATAACTATGCCTGAGGACTGACTTCCTAGTTAATGGGTTCAGGTTCCAGCTTCTATTTCCAGAGTGGAACTTAGTTGCCACGATAATAGGAGGTGACATTTGTTTGATTTTCCGCCTTCAAGTTGTGGAAGAATCCTATAAAGTTCTCTATAAATAACCATGGAGAGGCCGAAAGTTTTCCTGTAACTTACAGCCTAAAGCCAGTAACCTCTGATGGCAGTCTGAGTGGCGGTTGAATCAGCAGGGTGACAGCCTCCGCCAGGGAATTCCGTCTCCTCCACCAAGGCTGGACCGGACAGGAGCGTCTTATATTTGGCTTCCCTCAGTCCTCAGGGTAGCACACTAAGAGCCAATACACAGGAAATGTTCCACGCGATTCCTGAGTACCTGAGTCAATGAAAAAAGTGGAGCCTCTTGGGCCAAAGAAAACTTTGTCCAGCTGTTTATGGAGAACGTACAATGATAACTGAGCAACCCAACCAAACTCCCAGCTACGATCAGGGGGCGGGACCCCAAACCCTCCATCAGAACCAAGTGTAGACTTGAATAAATTCAAATGCCTAAGTGAAATGCATAATCCCCTGTCTGTCACATTCTATCTAAGGCAGGATGGAGAGCGAGGAGATGTGTGTTGGGAAGAGGAGTTGAACTGGTTATGGCGTTTGGGCTACATGCAGAACGGATAGGTTGGACCACCAGACAACTGAGCAGAAAATTTCAAGCTTCTTTGTTGTTTTGGCCCCTGTATCTTTCACTTCTCTTCCAACTTCAGTTGCTTTCTTTCCATTGTCCAAATTCTTCCTGGCTGTCTGTGGGATAGACTGGAGAAGGAGTAAGTGTCTGGACGGGTGTCTCTTTGCCTGCCTCTTAGTTACTGTCTTATTTATCTCATACCTCTCTTTGACGGATCACAATGGGTTGTCACTTAAAAAAATAAAAACAAAAGCAAAAAACTGTCTTAAACTTATATCCTACAAAAATGAAGCCCTAAGTAATTAAGAAACATAAAAATAACTTTTCATATTCACCTTTTACCTCCTGGCCATAGTCTACCTTTTTTTTTTTTAATTTGAATAAACATACATGAGGGAGACCAAGAAAAAATTACAGAATTATCTGGTTCCTTTGGTCAGGCAACAAGAATTGAAAATGCTTCCACAAGTCCATGGACTTCCACTCACCAGTTCCATTTGATCCAGGATTAAATCTTTCTTTCCTCAGTCCTTCCAGCAACCTAATTAATGGAAAGATCACCTAATAGTTACAAATAGAAACTTACTAAGAAAAAAAAAATCAAAGTATAGGGACAAGTCTCCCTAAGAATCAAAAATAAAGTAGAAGGGGAGACAGGGACAAAGTCAACTCAAATTCATGATCAAAACAGCCCTCAGTTCACTCTTTATTCACAGGCTTTTTTTTTTTTTTCTTTTCAGGCTGTGTTGTAAAAAGCATATTGCAATTTGTATAAGAGTCATTTTCCCATTTGTACCTTTAACAAATTTAATTTGCTTTCTGTATAAGTAAATTTCAGTTTGTTCATAATTGAAAACCAGTTTAAAAAGTTTAAAAAAAAATGGAAGTGGATAATCCAGATGGCATTTTCTATGGTTTTCATGACTCCAGTTGTTGGACAATGAAATTCTGGAGGGAGGGAGGGGATATCTCCAGAGGCTTAGTTTAGCATCCTCAAAGTCCCTCCCCTCCCCCCTGCACACATTACAGTATCTGCTTTACTAATCAGAGGGAAATTTATCACGGAGGATTTCGGGGAGATATTTATGGCGTCTGTAAGCACAATGGCCTTGCCTTGTGTGATGTCAGCTATTCTCTTTTGGAGATAAAAGGCCACAGCTGGTGAGAGAATAGACCGGGGACCATTTCAGAATTTCAAAACAGAAGGCCTTGTTGAAGAAGAGGGATTTTAAATAGCCTTTGCTTTTATTTTGTTCCTAATAGGATGAACAGGTGTGGAAGTTTGTTCAAGTGAGCTGCTGAGATGACTGGGGAATAAGGGAATGATTATTTTTGATGGTCAGGGAAAGACTGAGATTGTCAAACTTCAAGTTCAGCAGGTAGTGCAAGCTCCTCCCACCTGGGAACATCAAGGAGCTAGGAAGCTAGGTCAAGGCAAGACAGGGGGTGCTGTGCAAATGTTTCCTCGCTAAACAAAACAGAAAACAGCTATGTGGCATGTGTCTGATGTGAACACACAAATGCTCGTCTAAATTCATTGTACTAATGGTCTAGGGGAGGGAGGGATTTGCTATTGCACTTATGGTCTAAGTATCTTAAACATATATCTTCTGGAAGAGAGGATGAAATAAAAGTAGTACACTGATTTTTTAAAAATTAGGGTCATCACACTGAATTACAAGAATTATTAAAATGACTCAGGATATATTAAAACACTGTGAAAAGTAAAGAGTAAACGACATATCAGAGGTTATTAATAGCATTAAAATTGTAAGTGCTGGCACCGTATATTTTCATCTTTGTAGCCCCATGGCTCTATAGTTTCTTACACCCAGAAAGCCCTCAAAAACTATTTGTCCAATTACTAAATAAAAGACAGTCACACTTTTTAAGGGGTTAAAAAATATCTGAACCACAAGAAAAAAAATAAGAGCATGAAATTGCTTTATGAATGAAGTATAGATTGTTTAGGTGTTGCATTTTCCGTTTGTTCATTTTTTTTCAACACAAACTTTTGGGGAAATTGCGTAGCATTATTTTAAACAATTCCTCTTTGGGCCCATTAAGCAGGCTTTTCTGCTGACAGGATAGATGTCTTTTACAGCTGGTCGCTGTTCTCTGAATTCCCGGCTGAAGGAAGAAAAGGACCATGATGTCGGATATCTGACCTATAGATTGCTCATTCTCCGCGTGAGTCAATCTTTGAAGTCCAAAGATAAAAATCATCATTCATCACAAAACTTTCCTATAGTCATAAGGACAGATATTCCAGCCCCCTTCCGAAATGACCCCGCTGACTGGTAGTGGGAGAGAACGACCCCGCCGTGGTTCCTCTTGTGACCCACAGCTCTTCCCCTCTGGTGGATGCTATGAATGGACAGACAGGAAGCCAAAATTTAAAAGTCAGCTCACCCATTGCTGAGTCAATCCAGCCCACAGCATTCAAAGACTGAAGGGCCACCTGACTCTGAGGAGGGAAATGTGGGGCTGTTTCCTCCTGGGGAGAGATTTCATTAGGAGAAGTACTGACTTCAATGAAACGGAGTCTGTCTATTGCTTTATTGAGCAATGAAAGTTCCCCTCATACTGATCAAAGGTTGAGGATTTGGTACATGTGGGAATGCTTTAATGTCTCACCTGTGGCTGAGACAGATGTGCATTTCCAAATGCTAATTTCTTTTCCTGTGAAGCCAGGTGTACAAGAAGAGTGAAGGGAAAAAGGGACTTTTTTTCCCCCTGTGAAAATATGGATTCAATTCAGTCCAATTTAATTTAAAAAAAATTTATTTATTTTGTGTCTCTTAAGCAAATCGAGTAATATCCTGCATGAATAAAGGAGGTAGCCACTGAAGTAAGACAAGAAGGAAGGAGGGGAGGAGGAAAGAAAGGTTGCCGAGTGACCTTTTGTGCTGTTTTACAGGCACAGCATCCTTGTCAGTCCTCACAGCAATCTTGGAAGATAGGTGGTATTTAATCATCTCACAGATGAAGAAAATGATACCTAGGGATGTTGTCACTTGCCTAGTGAGGTAAACACTGTTTATTTATTTTTGTGTCCAGTGTCTGAATTCCTTTCCATATATGGGGAATTGCTCACTCTTATATATTATTTATGTATGTATATATATATTATATATATATATATTTATATAAAATGGAGTACTCATATATTATATATATAAAGGAATACTACTTAGCCATGAAAAAGAATGAAATAATGCCATTTGCAGCAACACGAATGGATCTAGAGATACTAAGTGAAATAAGTCAGACAGAGAAAAATATATGATATCACTTATATGTGGAACCTAAAAATAGTACAAATGAACTTATTTACAAAATAGAAACAGACTCACAGACATAAAAAACAAACATATGATTACCAAAGGGGAAGGGAGAGAGGGATAAATTGAGAATATAGGATTAACAGATACACACTACTAGATATGCAATAGATAAATAAAGTCCTACTATATAGCACCAGGAACTATATTCAACAGCATATAGTAAACTGAATGGAAAATAATTTTTAAAAGAGTATAGATTGTACATATATCCTTGTACAACTGAATCACTTTGTTATTGAAACAGAAAATACTAAATGCTCACTTTCCCCGCTCTCCTGGGCTCCCTTCACGTTACAGCCAAGGCTCTGATAACTAGAATATCAGTTCCAAGGAGGGAAGTGGGGAAGTGAGCCTTTCCTCTATGTCAATGACTCTTCTTTCTGTCTCTCTGTCTGTCTGTCTGTCTGTCTGTCTGTCTGTCTTCTTCTCAGTGACTCCAGGAATAGAGCAGAGGACTCTAATGCTTGATGTCTACAGGACATTTCTTATAAAAGTTTTTTCTGAGGCTTGATTTTGGGTCTCTCCTAGAAGCTGGATAGTTTGCCCTGATTCTCTGGTCCTTAGAATACTTTTTGAGCTATCCGATACCTTTTTCAAAAAGCTTTATTAGAGACTGTTTAGCATCTGTCAAAGTAGAGAAGAGTATGATAAGCCCCCGTAGATCAATTACCTTTTTAAACAGTCATCAGCACATGGACCACTTTGCTACTTTGCCTCATCTCTACCCCTACCCACATCCACCCTCACCTGGGTTATTTCAAACCCATCTTAGACCTCATATTATTTCATCCACAACATTTTCAATCTTTATCTCTATAAAATATAATTACTCTTTTAATAATTACCACAATACCATCATCCTACCTAATAATAATTATTCCTTAATATTATTAAACACCTGTGCTCACATTTCTCTGATTAGCTTGTAATTTTTAAGTTTAAAAAATATCTTCAAATCATGATCAAAACAAGTTCTTTTGAATTTCTTCTAGTCTATAAATTCAATTTCTCTCTTACTCTTTCATTTTAAATTTGTATTTGAAGAAGCCGCGTTGTTTGCCTGTAATGTTTCCCACAGTTAAGATTTACTAATTAGATCCTCATGGAGTCATGTGTAATGCCCTTGTTCCATGTATTTTCTGTGAATTGTTATTAGTTAGATCTAGAAGCTCGATCAGATTCAGTTTCAGTTCATTTGGCAAGTCTACTTTATATGTGGCACTATTAAGACGTATAACTTCTTTTGTGATGTCAGCAGTGATAGATAATTGTTATTTAGATACACTTTTTGATCAGAAGTAGCAAGATGGTGATATTACAATTCTATCATTCATTTGAAATTTATTTGCTGGAATTCTTCTATAAAGAGAAAATTCTTCTCATCAATTGTCTAGTTGCCCTGAAGTATAAGATGTAGGAAATTCAGAACTTAATCCTTAATCCTTTTCATTTATCTATCACTTTTCTTTAGTCAAAAATGACCAATTGTTTCTTATTCTTTAGTCATTATGAACCATGAGCTTTAAATATATGTGACTTTAAACCTATTGCAGTTATTACTGATACTTAAATTGACCCATCTTTGACTTATGACAGCCACTTCGGGATGGCTCCTGAGTCCTTTTGACATACGCTTAGTAGATTTTGATAATGTCCTTTTTTGGTGTACCAGGTGATTGAGGCTCATTTTGTATATTTCCTTCCCAGAGCTGACATGAGCCATTTCTTCATGGTAGTTAGGGGACTCATTGATCCTGGGCTGACCTTTGTTGTTAGACACTTTCATTGGACATAGGTAGTAGACTTTTTTATGATAAAATTATCATGAAGTCATATTAATACTTCCAATTCAAATTCAAGACTACAGAGTCTCTGCTTGATCTAATTTACTTTACATCTGTTTCTTCTTCTCCTGTCCTGAAAATACTGGATTCCCAGGGAATGAATCTTCGAATAATAATAGCAACACTACTACCAACGATATAATTACTGAAAAGAATTTTTGTGTGTGTGTTTGCAACTCTTTGTGTCATTAAGGAAAATCCCACTAAAGATATATAGTCAATTTTGTGGTTTAAAGGCAATTAAAACAGCTTCTGTCTACATGGCTATGCCACAAATGAAAACCTAGTTGGGTTTTCTTGTTTCAGTTTGCTTTTGTTCTTTAGGGATTTCTTCTTAAGATTGAGTTTTGTTGTATAATTATGAAAAATATTAATGATTCCAAAGTCAAACCTACAAAAAATAAGAGTCAGAGAACTCTAGTTTATATCCTTGTTCCTTTTATCATAGGTTAGTCATTTTTACTTGTTTTTGGTTTATCATCAATTTTTTAAAACTCTAAGCAATTATGTGTGTGTGTTGGGGGGTGTATTTGTACCCTCTCTCTTTTTCTTAGGTGAGGGTTGTCTTCCCATACGTAGTTGCTCTACTTTGTCAGCTAACAAGCTGTCCTGAAGATCTCTTCATAGTGATGGACCTAAAGATAGTCCTCGTTCCTTTTTAGAGTTCATGATACTCCACTGAGTGAATGTTCCATAGCTTATTCAACCAGACCCCTAGTGATGGATGTTAATTTGTTTTGAGCCTTTTTTTTTATAAATAGAGCCACAATAGCTAGTCATGTGTGAATTAAAAAAAATTTTTTTTTCAGTATAGCTCTAGAACAGATTTCCAAAAGTGGGATTTCTAGGTCAAAGGGTAAACACATAGATAATTTTACTACAGTTTGTCAAGTTTATCTCCGTTGAGGTCATACCTACCTCATTTTATTCCTACCAGAAATGTTGTATACTAATTTTTGGATTTTTGACAATCTGATAGATAAGAAGTCATATCTTGGAGTGGTTTTATTTCCATTCCAATTATTATGAGCACCTATTCATATGTTAAGAACCACACATCCATTTCCTTTCCTGTGAACTGTCTGTTCATTCATCTTGACCTTTTCTTCTATTGGGTTTTTGTTCTTTTTTGTCTCTATTTCCAGATATTGTTTATCTATGGAGGTTAATCGTTCTTACTCTGTTGTACAAGTTGCAAAAAGTGGTTTCAAGCGTCATTTTACTTTGGCTATGATGTTTCTTTTGACGCTGTGAAAAAATGTTTTCTTTTTAAATTTTATGTATTCAATGATATTTCACTCTTGTCTCTTGTTGCATCTAGATGTTAAGTAATAGTAAAATTTATCCTCTTCTAGGTTATAGAAGTTCACCTGGGTCATCTTTCAGTTCTTGTATATTCTATATATTTTCATTTTTATCTTTGATATACTTCACATTTAGCCTGATATGGTGTGAAGAAGAGATACAATTTAATGTGTTTTTTTTTTTAAATGGCTATTCATTTATCCTAAAATGTTTTATTAAAAGGCCAATATTTTCTCAACTGATTTGTGATACTACCCTTATTGTATACTAAATTTCCATTTGCACTTGGATCTTTTTCTGGAATTTCTATTTATATTACCAGCTTGTTGATCTTTTCATTTACCCATACTACACCATTTTAATCAGAGTGGCTTTATAATATATTTGAATATGTAGTATTGTCCTCTCCTTCCATTGCTCTTGTTTGCAGTTATTTCTGGATATTTGCACTTGGTTTTTTTTTTTTTTCTATCAAATGATTTTAGAAGCAACTACTGTGATGATATTTATATTGATATTGTGTTAATTTACCATTTAACTTCAGGAACATTATTATCTTTATAATATTGAGCCTTCCTTCCAATAATATGTCTTTATGTTTGTTCAAGACTACTTTTGTGTCTTTTGTGAGTGTTATAGAATTTTCATTAAAAAAGGCTGACATTCCTTTCTAAATTTTCTCTCTCTCTCATTATTATGAGTTGTCTTTTTGACTATACAGGGTAAATTGTCTTTTTGAATGTATGTGGAGATTATTGTTTTCGTATTGATTTTGTGGCCTATTTTTAAGAATTAAATTCTCTTATTTGTTGTGGCTTTCCCCTTAGTGATTTTGGCTTTTCCAAAATCATGTCATCTGCTAAGAGAGATAATTTTACCTCTTTCTCTTCTATTCCAGATTCTTTTTGATTTGATTTGATTTTTTGATTTTGAGGGGGGAGGTAATTAGGTTTATTTATTTATTTATTTTAATGGAGGTGCTGGGGATCCAGATTCTTTTTAATAAACTCCTGTCCTGCTCAATCCAGAATTAGATTTCCTTGCTTGCAGCTGAGAACACTTTATAATAATCAAAGATCAAAAGTCTAGAAAGTGATAAAAACAGATTCCAAAACAAGTCTACTTTCTGTAACCCAAACCTCCTCTTACCTTTCCCTTGATGACATCTATAAAGAAAACCATATGTGACAGAAAGTTAACTTAAGTGAAAGGGAGATATTTTTGGCTAAATCAGTCAAAAATCCATGGGTAGATCCGGCTCAAAGCAGGACCTAGGAGTTCAAATAATGATATTAGGGCTATTTTTCTGCCTCTTGGCTCTTGATTATCTTTGCATGTTGGCTTCTTTTTTTTTTTTTTTTTTCCTATTTCAAATGGCTTTCACCACTGTGGTTGGCAATACAGCCATAACAGCTTCACTTTACATTTCCTCTTAGTTTTTATCCTGAGTAAAAGATAATCAAGAATAGCTCCTGCAGGAAAATTTCAGGTCTCTGGTTAATGCATCTTGGGTCCCATGTTCTTCCTTGAATCTAATCAGTATGCCCTCAAAGAAATTACTCTAGTACCTATGGGTCTCATGCATGAGCCAGAGGATCATAAGGTACAACATGAATGCTTCTCCCAATAGCAAAGATGCTGTGTAAACAATATACGTCCACAATACCAGATCCTGTATTTTTTTCTATCACATTCATGCCATTAAGCATTTACTAGATAGCTCCTGTGTAGTAGTGTCCAAACCTACTGGAGTAACATAAGCATTGTTGTATCTAATGTAATATTTTAAAAAACACAAATTGAGTGTTGCGTGTTTCCTTGAAGAGTGCTGTTCATTAAGAGAATATAAATAAGTGCTACAGAAGTCAATTTGTTATAGAAGGGTAGGGATAGAAAGCATTCCTTGGGCTGGTTGAGGTTGCAAAACATCTTATGGAAGAGATAGAACTTGAAATTGAGTATTCATTCAACCATCAGGTATGAGGTTGTTAGTTTTTATGGACTGGATAATTTTATATGCTAACAAGTGGGAAGATTATTCCACCTATTTGGGGGAAGGGGTGAGAATTTCCAGAATTTCCAGAATTTCCAGGAATTAGGCCCCTGCTCACTTTTTGGTCTTTTGTGATCAGCCTGGGAACTGCCATGGCACCTGTGGGTGTGTCATTTAGCATGCTAATGTATCACAATGAGCCTATAATAAGGCTCAGTGTCTACTGGAAGTAAATATTCTGCCATCTTGGGCTTAGTTGGTTCTAACCAGTTTATGTCATATCCTCAATGGCTGTGTCATTCTTTTAATGGTTGTGCCCTACCCCCTTCCCTCCTGTCTCAGTGGTAGTAAAAGGGGAGCAGATGAGGGCTGGGGTAGTTCTCTGGTACAGATTGCATGGACAGCAATACTTGGGCAGAGTTATGTGGTAATAAACATCACAATGCTTTTGATGAATGAGGAAATTATCATTGATCTTTTATTATTATTATCAAGAAGATAACGTTGTAAACTAAACCTATCAAAGAGATGTAAGTTAAACAAAGGCTAATAATTTATCAGTAAATAATGTAATGCTGAATTTTATCTAAGAGCTACCATTAATTTTCTCTTAGAGAAGAAATTTTCTTTGTTTAGGAAAATATCTTGAGATGCCATTGAAGTAGAAAGGTCCAATATGCTGAGGAAGGAAGCAAGGCGGAAAGTTCCTGAGTCCTTGATGACATTATTGAGTCACTGGACTACTCTTAGAATCATCTTGTATTTCAGTTTTTAAATTCCCTTTCTATTCAAGGTATGTTTAGTTGGAATTTTTATATTTTGCATCAAAAATGATAACATCACAGCCCCACAAACCATCCCCAGGCAGTCCCGGGGAGGCTCATAGCAATGTTTATCATTCACAGAGAAGGGATAAGGTCCCTTCTGCATCCCCTCTCATAGCTTCATCAACAGCAGAACAAACCCTTATCCCTTCTTCCACCATCATTGTCTCTTAACAACCCAATGACACTGGCTCTCTCTTTCAGAACAGCAGTGGTAAAGGTATCTGTTCCTCTGTTCTTCCTTCTTAAAGGAGCCTATTCTTTTTCTGTAGGCACTTCCCAGGATTTATTATTTTATTTTATTTTTATTTTATTCTCTGTTTTACCCCACTTGACTATAATCACCAAGACAGCAATGACTATGAATCTTTTGTTCACCCAGGAATATCTAGTGCCGACCATGTAGAGTCTGGCCCATAATAGGTGCTCATTAAATATCTTCTGTAGCAAAGAGTGAAAAGAAGAAGGAGAAAATGCTTTCTTCCAACATAAGGGGTTATGAAATCTAGACAAGCTGGACCATTATTTTAGGTCCAGCTGGTCTGCTTGATTATCCTTTCCTGTACAGCATCACATTCAGTTACAACAGGGCGGGATGTCCTAAGAGCACTGTTGATCATTTCATGATTGTAGAAAGGGCTCACTAATCTTCCCCTATCTTACAGGCAAGTCCAGCTGTCTTCCAATCTCCAGTTAGACCACAGCTCTTCCCATCAGTCAACACATTGATCCAGCCCAGAAACATCTGGGCAAGCCAAGTTAATCCTTGGCTAAACTGAGATAGTGCTGATAAGTCAGCATTAAGAGTTGAATAACACAGCATTGCTGAGGAGAGGGCATTTTTCAGACAGGGTGAGGGGCATAACCCTCAGCTAGGAGGCCTCCGTTATGAGACGATGATGATTTTACAGAAAAGTGTTGCCTTGAGGAGTCCAACTGCTGTTCTCGCACCAAAGAAATTCCGAGGAACACTCTTTGCCTCCTTCCTCATCCACACAAGGAGAAGTCAAATTCTCAGAGTCCTTAGGCTGCTCCAAGCCTCGGGCTGTCCTGGAGCTTATCCAAGCTCAAGGGTTCTGAAGGCCTTTTATGGGATTCACCAAAATAAACAGCATCTTAAATGTATGTTCTTAGAGGTCAAGTCTCTGACCCAAATCCGAAATCACCTGCTGATCTCAAGAGCCCCGGTATGAATAATTGATTTAAAGTGGACCTAGTGGATGGAACCGATGTTTCCTCAGTGTATTTGTTCCACAGTTGATAAGCACCAAATCAGAGTTCAATTGCAGGTAACAGAAACCACTGAACTAATTTCATCAGAAAGCTGTCTAATTCATGGAATTAGATGCTTACAAAATAGAAGGCTCTGGAAGCCAGGGATAGATCTAGGTCAATACCCATGTAGCTAAAGCCTGGAAACCGGGACTTCAGCTGCCCTGGAAAAGCCAGGGCGTTTACAACGACGCTGGTGGCAAGAGCATGGCTGTTTATCTCATGACCCTGCGGTTTTCAAATCTCACTTGGGTGAATCATCTTGGTAGATGTGGATTCAAGAGTGGACCTTGGCTCTAAGGGGATCTGCAAAAACAACTCGCACTTTCTGGCTTTCCCCACAGAGTGTGGTTTTCTTCGAGAAGGATGTAGTAAGGTTAAGCGAGTCAAACGTGTCATATCTGATGCACATCCTACCCTGCTGCGGAAACGAAATGAGTAAGAACCGGTCCCTGTCTTTGGGGAGCTCACAGTCTAGCAGGCAGACCAACCGATGAACACAGACGTGCACCTCAGTGTTGCCGGGGCAGGACTAGAGACACGTATTAATACGGCCACCGATGAGCCACATTTTGCATCTGGGTTTTGGTTATAAATTTGACAATGGAAGTTAAAATGCTTCACTTTAAAGAGGAAAATATTCTATTAATGGAGGCCCTAAAGCAGCCCAGAAGTTTAGGAAAAGACTAAAAGTGATGGCTCCCTGAATTCCTGCTTTTCCAAGGAGAACTTCCGATTCCTTGTGTGGTCCCTCTCCTTCCCCTTCAGGAAGCCGCCCCGGGACACTGTCTCCACTTACTCAGACAAGGGAGCAGAATGGGTTACTTGGCTGCAGTTAGTCATCGGTCCCCTGGCAGAGTGACTGGCACATGGAAAGCCTGAGGCTGAATTTACTGTTAGTCCTTTGAGTCACAGAGCACCCCTCCAACTCCCCCGCCCCCAGTCTGAACCCAGAGCCCCGTTCAAAGATGTTTCCCCTTCTCTTTGACTTACCTTCTGAATTCATTTAGGAAGAATGTACCAAGATCCTTTGAATCCTACAGGAATGTTGAACTCAGTGAAAAGTGATGTGGTTAAGAAAGCAAATAATATGCTGAAAGAAGTTCATTGGAAGTGGCCAGGCACATCAAAGAGATTGATGAATCTGCATTTCAAAAAGCTGGCAGGGGGTAACATTTCAGCTTACCTCATATCCACCCCTCATATCCACCCTGCTTCTAGGGCTCTTTGCTGCCAGTGATGTTTCTGCCTTCTCATCGGACAGAATGCTAATATAGCTAGCCGCAGGAAAGAGATTGTCTGGAAATGGTATTGTCTTCTTAAATCAAAGCAGCTCAACAAAGTCTGTCTCTTTTATTAACAATAGCACACAATTGCTAACACTGGGTCAGCAGCCGCTGTATTTCAGGCACTGTGCTTAAGCACTTTACATGTGTTAGATCCCTTAATCCTGATTGAATTGGGGAGACAGATAATACTATCAGGTCTACTTTACCTTTTAGAAAATTGAGGGGTCGAGAGGGTTTAAAAATTGTCCCAGTTATAAGCGTTGGAGCAAGAATTTGAAGATTATTGATCCTATTGGGTACCAGGTGATGTTGCCTTTTTAATTTAAAATCAAACTACGTTGAGGGAGGCAAGATATACAATACCCTTTAGTGACATTAGTTTTCTAAGACAAGCAAGAGAGGAGAAATGCTTTAATAATCTGCTGAAGTTTAGCCTCCATTGACAGCTATGGGTTGGCAAGGAATTGCTAAAAAGTGAGTGCCGGAGAAGAAAGGGGAATAAGCAACACAGGCGAGGTATTGAGTGACGACGTGTCAGCGGTAGAGGCGCAGCTGTCATCATCACTGAATCTCCAGGTTTGAAGGAGCCGTGCAGAAGGTGAGGCGCAGCAGGTCACTTCAGACAAGGGGGCCCTCAGACCCTGCTCCGGCATCAGCAGGGCACGGGCGACCTCCAAAGACAGACAGCTCCATTTTCACATAACTCTTTGATTGAAAAAATATTTGAGGTTTATCCAAAATCCACATCCCCGTAGCATCTGGAGCATTTATCCAGTCATTGTCCTTAGTTCTACCCTCTGGGAGCATGTGGAACAAATCCAGCCTCCTTTTCCACAAGAAAGTACCTCCCTCCCCCAGTGCCGTCGACCATCCTTCATATGACATGATGTGCATTGAACCATTCACCGTTCTCTTTTCTCCTTTCTGCATATTTCTATTCCAGTTCCACTCTGGAGAAGAAATGTTGTTAGTTAAAATTGAATTGACATGTTTAGGGTCTTTAACTCTCCCTAAAGAAGACTGGGTAAAATTAATGTTAACAATACCAAGGCAGGGACTATTAAAAAGGTTTAGAGTGGAATTATATCTTCCACTAGTTGGACACTACACACCCTTTAATGAGGCCTCAGTGTACACCAGTATTTTGAGTCATATTGAGTCAACTCAGCCCCTAAATCTTTTTCACACCAATAGTTACTAAGCCACAAACTAAAGGACAATCACTAGAAAAGCATGGAAGAGGAAGGAATGTGGGTTTTCTAGGCTTTCTCACCCATTTAGCAATTCATGTAACAATTACCTATTCATTCATTAATTTACTAACTTGTTCATCCCACAAGCATTTACTGAATACTTAAATCTGCCCAATTATGCATAACATTTTTGGGTGGGCTGAATGTGGAAAAATTATGAGACATTACTCCCTGCCTTCAAGAAACCCAGAATCCAGCCAGGGAAGGGGGAAAAATCTACAAAACAAGCGTAAGTTCTCACAGGATCCTATAGCCTAAAAGCATGGAATTGGGTCAGAAACCCTGAGTCGTCGACAGAATATTGACTGAAGATGGTCACGTCACCTCCCCAACCTCAGTTTTCTCATTCAAATAATGAGACACTTGGCTTTTTCAGGCTCTTTCTAGTTCTAAGTACAAGCTTCTCGAGGGCAGGGATGATACTTTACATGTAAGTGAATTTTCTATTAAACTGTACAGTGTTAACCTATAATGTCACTCAACAGATATTTATTGGATGGCTCAAAAGTTCAGGTTAAGTAAGCATAGGGGTCTCCACTCCCCCTTGGCTTCAGGTTGGGGTACAAAAAGCACCCCAAGCCAATCCCCAAACAGGCATGAGAGTTCTTACTCCAAGTGTCACTGTGTGTAACGGTCCAAAGATTTGCACGCACGGTCTTGATGCTCAGGTGCAGAGATGACATACACACTCACACAAGCGATGCTTAGAGGGTGCGACCTAAAGTACAAACCAGGCGTACATACGCTGCCCTCCGTTTTTTTCCTCAAGGCCCCTGTCTTATCTTTCTTTAGGTCTCTCCACCTCTACAAAGCCCAATTTGTTCCTTTTTCTTACCAAAGTATTTGGTAGTTCCTAATAAAAAGTTGATGGACAATCTGTAGTGTTCCACCTCAGCAACCCAGGAAATATTGAGTTACCTTCCCTCAAAATGCTAACAACAGCAGCTTCTCCCTGATAAGACCAGATTTCTTGCTATAGAAGCGCGTGTGCGCGCGCACGCGCGCGCGCGCACACACACACACACACACACACACACACACACACAGCCATATACACAAACATACACAATTCACAAAATGTCACCCTGCTAGACTAGTCTTTACCCAGCTATTGATATATACAGAAGAAGGAAGGCTACGCTTAAACTATTGGCAGAATAATATGGCAGGTGGGGTGAAATTTAAAAGGCACCTGCAGTTTGGAAGTTAAGTTTGAGAAAGTGACTTGTGTGTGGAAGTGGGAAGGTGACAGGTTGTTTGGGAGACTAGCTGATGAACTTTAATTTGATATAAGAGGGGAGCACTGCAGGATCTTTAGCTAACCCAACAACATGACGTGCATTGTTATCTGTGCCCACGTCCAGAGTTCTTCTCAGATTGTAAGCTCCTTGAGGTCAAGGACTGTGTTTCCAAAGTTGCAGTAGAAAAGCACAGGAAGCAGGCAGACTGACACAGAGCTGGTCCCACTCACTCTGGCAGGGCGGTGAAAGGCTGCTTCCCCACAACACGTTTAGTGAGGAGATATGCTTCTGCTAAACATAAGACTATTGTAAGTGATAGTTACAATGGCTACTTGAAATGTACAAAGTCTTGGTTTTGAAAACAACTTACACCCTGGGAGTTGTGGTTCCCTGGCAAGACATGACTCCCACCGGCATCCATCTGAGAGACCGAGAAATAAAAGCTCGTGAAATTTTGGAAACACTTATGCAAATGGCATTTTGATGAGTTAACTCTAAGTAGATCAGTAACACATGGATTAAATCTTCCACAAAGGGCCCATTGGCTTAAAGAGTGAAGGTCCAGTGTCGTTGACATCATGGAGTTTGGGTTTTGCTGAGCTCCCTATCTTTGGAAAATCAGTTTAAGGCTGTCATCAGATGTATGCAGCTGTGGGTTTTGCTCAGATCTGCTTTATGGTTTTATGGCTTTCAGAGTGAAGCCAAAAGTCTTCCAATAGTCACAGCAAGCTGAAGATCTGGAAATTTTTGAAAGCACGTTCCCACGCAGACTCATCACGGCCACGGCCTTTTATAGCTGGTACCTGCCTACGGGCCAAAGTTACAAGGCGACTAATTTGGGATTTTGTGTTTAGAGACAGTCCTGGGTCACAAACTTTGCTGGAATATCTTAAATGGAAAATCTGGCCATTTCTGGTTTTCCTACACATTCAAACTACAATTAAAATAGAAAATAAAACTCTCAAGAATTTCTGAGCTCATGAATACAAGTAGCAATTGTAATGCTGTTTTGCAGCTCAGAAAAGAAATGATCATGGAAAAAAATGAAGCAGAGCTTGGTGGTTGACTGGCATCTTCTGCAACCATCCCTGTCTAACATTGGTGGGGTTAACAGGGACAACAAGATTCACTGTCATCCTCCTGCAGGGAGATTGGAGGGGTGAAGGAAAAGCTGGGCAACTTTCAGTTTTCATTGACTGAAATTGCAGAACAACTTGGGTGAAAATAGTATATACCACATTTCAGAAAGCAGTGTTCAGTTTGCATGTGCAGGGTGCCTCCTGTTTCTACAACATTTATTCTATAAAATATCTGCCTATAGAATCAAAAGCTCGCACACAAAACAACCTGACATTGTTTCAGAAGAGGTGACCACTGAATTCCTGTTTATGTTATCTCTAGATCTACTTTTGTATGGCCAATTTTCAAATCTGACTGTATCTGACATAAAGGAAGAAAAACTTTTCTATTTGAATTCAGCATTGTGCGGATGGATGGATAAAAAATCTATCATATAAGAATCAGGTTTGGTAACCTCAGTGAGGAAGATTTTTATAAATAAGACGAAGGGTCTTGAAGAAATCCAGAGAAACCTTAAAGACCTTGTGGCTGTTTTGATACTCATTTGCATAAAACTAACGATTATTTAAAACATGATGCAAACTTTTAAAATGGGATTAGGAGGTAGCAGAGTGAAGTGATCTGATTTACAGTTTTGGTCCTTTCTAGACACATTACCTTGGGCAAGATAATTAGCCCCTCTAAGATTTACTTCTTCCTCCATAAAATAAGGATGTAAAAGAAGCTGCCTGATGGAGTTGCTGTGGTAATTAAATGAGGGAAAATATGAAGAGCCTTAGTCATATTGGTCCTTACTGCTTCTCGTCTCAACGACCCTGCTGCTGCTACTCCTATGACAAAGGTGACAACTGAAAAGCATTTCTACGACAAAAGCAAAAACCAAGTCATGCATTTTTTTACGACTAGGAACCTTCTCTAACGTGAGTAGTAACTTTGCAAGGGACAGAACTGAAAGCTGATAGCTCACCAGGAGGACAGAGTAGGGGGAACAATTTCTATTTTAAAAAATACTAACAATATAAATTGCTAGATGCCAGAACCCTTTTAAAAATTCCCCTCTTGGGAAAGACTCATCAGGTTGTTTGGTCAGAAGCGGAGATGTATGTGGATGGATGATGTGTTTCACCCTTTGCCTCAGTTTCCCTACACGGAAGCCCAAATTGCCTGTGACTCAAATCAAAGTGTATAAATACTCACTTAGGAGACTTGATGCTCAGTTATGTCAAGCTCATTTCTCCAAACTGAGCTTGGAAAGTTTCTACCGCAGGGATCTTCCAACTGCACAGAACTAGAGAAGCCAGTTTTAGTTGTTCTTTAAAGTGACCAATCAGAGGGAAGAAAAATGCTTCCATCGTGAATGTGGACCACAGGAGCTACAGAATTCTCCTGAAATGGTAAAATTTTTCTTTAATTGTCTCAGAAACTTTTCTTCTCTATTAGGCTGCCTGAATATAGGCACAAGGTAAGATGGCTGAGGCGTAATGACATACTTAGACAGGAGATGGCACCTTTGTATGAAGGATTAAAATGGTAGAGGAACCAACCGTAGGATAACGCCTACATCGTGATCACTAGAAGAATGGATTCTATAAGCACGCTCTGTGGCTGGGCCCTACACTAAAGGCTTTATGTAGACTTCCTCCCTGAATCCTGTGAACAGCTCAGTGATGCAGGTGCAGTGATTATTGTCCTCATTTTCTAAGTGAGGTAATTGGTGAGTAACAAAGTTAGGTAACAAGTCTAGCAAGGGAGGCAAACATTCTAATAATCATACAGAAAAATATGATTTTAAATGGTATTAATTTGAAGCTAGAGCCAATGAAGCACAGAGGTGAAGAATCAGGACCCTGGCATCTCACTGCTTGTGTTTGAGTCTTAGTTCTGCCACTTAATAGCTGTGAACCTGGGTAAGTCACTTAAAACAGTCCATGACTCAGTTTTCTCATCTGTAAAATAGGATAATGCTGGTAATGTTATGTGAATTAAATGAGCCAATATATTTGAAGTGCTTAGAAGAACACCTGGCCTATAATATGCCCTCAATATATGTTTGCTGTATTTTTAGTCTACTCTTATGTAGAAGAAAATAAAGATAGAGAGGTCAAGTGAAAGTCAAGTTCACTGAATGGAGGCAGTAATGACACCAGTACGTGAATGTTTCCTGGACGTGCAAGGAAGATGCCCTCCTTTGACTCTTCACCATCCTCTGACAACCCATGCATTGTCCCACTCCCGGCTGGGTCCATATGAAACAGTCTGGGGCACAAAATGCACCCAGTCCACCATGATTGTGAGCAACTGATTTAACAGGCAGAGGGTTAGTGTGATGTGGTCTTCAGTCCAACAAGGGCTCACTAAAAGTCTCAAATATTGACTGACTACTTTCTTGACCAAATTTTGATGGCCTGAAAACATTTGAAATTTGCTCCAGAAAGTTTTGTACTAGAACTTAGTATATTTGATTTTTCTTTCAGAGTGCTGTGATGGTCAGTCTAAATTCTCAATGCTCAGTTTTCTTAAATGAGATGAGTAATTAAGCAAAAATCATCTGGAGTGGAATTCTTTTACAGGAGTCTGTCTTTGCACCTAAATTTTCAGAAATAAAATTTTCCTTCATGTAATGTCTTCCAGTAAATCCAGTGCTTTACGTAGTGATCCTAATTATTTTCAGCATAAATATAATAGACTTTAGACTATATTAGCTTTAGGATGGAATTTATTAGGATAGTCTTACATGTAAAATTAGGATTTGTCTTACATGTAAAAGTCTTTAAAGTATCTAAGGAAGAGAGAGAAGAAAGGAAGGAGAGATAGAAGAAAGGAAGGAGAGATAGAAGAAAGGAAGGAGAGAGAGAGAGAGAATGAATTTCTATTTTCCATAGAGCCTCAAGTTTATTTTCCACCACTTACAAGTTTGGTGTCTTAGCAATACCCTTTAAACTCTCTGAAGTTTAGATTTTCATCTATAACTTTCTTTGATATCCTTCCAGGGTGATTGTAAGGCTCCACTTAAATATCTAAAAAAATTCTTCATAAACTCTATATAATTGTATAAAGAATTACAACTACTAATATGTGCCTAAAAAGTGAGTATATACATATAACAGAATGAAGTCATCTAGACAATTAAGAGTCAATCTTAGTCTTTGGAGGATGACATAGAGCTTTAATGTGATGGTCATAACAGCTTTGTACATCCCAGTAAGACATTTGTCTATGTATTTGATATTTGCCTATGTTCCAACCAATGCTCAACACACAGGACCTGCCACAGCAAAACCACACACTGCCACCCTCTTCAAGGAACTGATAAGAAAAACATGGACGTATGGAACCACGACACAAAGTTGAATGTCAAAAATGCCATGAGGTGAGGGGGCCGAGCACAGCTTTGTGGATATTTTGGGTGGGGTTGGGAACCGGCAAAGTCCTTCCAGTTGGTAAGAGCAGAAAATGAAAATGTCCAGCAACGCTTTGTGAAGGAGGGCTTGCCTTGGTGCTGATGGTAATGGTATGATGTGCGGGGGCTGGGGTGGAGAGTGGCCAGACGAAGGGGTGAGTGGAGAATGATGTTCTAGGAGAAACAAACTGTGAGTCAAGACCTGAAGGCGGGAACATTTTGGGCTGCTCTTTCTCAAAGCACGGTCTGGGGGTTTCCTGATTTGTGAACTGATGACCCATTCCCATGTCCCTTTATGGGCTCTTGTGGGAAAAAGAGATGACGCGCAAGCTCATAGATTTTCATGTTTATGACTAAGAGCAAATTATTACTGACTGAATAGGTGAATGACTAAAGATGACTAATATTTGGTGTCTATACACCAAAATTTGTAAGTTACTAGAATTTCCTTAAGTCTATAACTCTATCTTACTAAGGAGTCTGGGTGCCAGGACCTAGTTTTCTGCTGTCTTTGTAGACACCTAGATGGTGAGATACACCACCCTACCCTGCTGCCACCATCCTTCAGTCTTCTCCAGAAGAAAAATATTCATTTGTGCATCTTAGGTATTGTCTGAAATTGATTATGACTCTCCATTTTTGCTCTTTCATTATGAATTCTTTTAAGATTTACTCTTTTTTAAATACCTTTATTGTGGTATAATTCTGGTACAGTAAACTACACACATTTCAGATGTACAATTGGATGAATTTTGATAGATGTCTACACCTATAAACCCACCACCACAATCAAGACAGCTAACATTTCCATCACTGCCCAAGAGGTGCAAATTTCAAACTCCTGATTTATCCCCTCCCACCCCTTTTACCCTCTGGTAACCAAAAGTTTGTTCTCAATGTTTGTGAGTCTGTTTCTGTTTTGTACATAAGTTCATTTGTGTCCTTATTTAAGATCCCATTTATAAGTAATATCATATGGTATTTTTCTTTCTCTTTCTGGCTTAATTTGTTTACTCTTGTATATATATATATATATATATATATATATATATATATATATGCTGGGTTTTTACCATTTTTAAAAAAATTATTTATTTATTTATTTATTTATTTATTTATTTATTTATTTATTTATTTATTTATTTATTTTAATTTTGGAGGGGGAGGTAATTAGGTTTATTTATTTATTTAACAGAGGTACTGGGGATTGAACCCAGGACCATGCATGCTAAGCACACACTCTACCATTGAGCTATATACCCTATCCCCTGGGCTTTTACCATTTTGATAACTCAACTTTTTTCTATATGTCTGATCACCAACTTCTTTTTTTCAGAACAGAGGAAATAGGTGATATAGATGGGCTACGTGTCCTTGTCTTGACATAGTGTATCTCTCCTATCCTGAGAGTTGTATTTGGCAAGTTTTGTTATCTTTCAGGAAGGAAGCTGTTATGAAGGTAATATACAAAGTTTCTGATTTTCTAGAACAGGAGATGGCTAATGATAGCCATAGGTCAAATCCAGTCTGCTGAATGTTTTTGTAAGTAAATTTTTATTGGTACACAGCCATGCTCATTCATTTACATATGCTCTAAGACTGCTTCTGCACTACAGTGGCAGAGTTGAATATTTGCATCAAAGTCCCAGGAATCTTAAAATTTTACTCTTTGTCCCTTTACAGAAACATCTTCTGACCCATACTCTAGACTTTAGGAATAAAATTATTTCCCAAATGAAAATCTGATTGTTCCTGTTGGGGGGGGTAAAAAATGGAATACAGGCATTGCTAAGAAGTCAATCAGAACAGGTTGTAGTAGCTCATTGAGTGATTCCTTCAAAACTCAGAGTGAACTGACCACTTTAGGAAAGACTGTGTTGTATATTCTTTTTTCATCCTTAAGGGGTACAATTAAACCTTTGTTGGTGAAATGGCAGTACACAAAATACAGATGATTACTTGATGAATATTAGTAAAATGTACCAGTATAAAATAAGTAATTCTTTAACTTTTCAAGGGTTTCCCATCCTTTCTAAATTTCTCCTTAATTGACTTCATTTTGAGTCATCCTCTAAATCTAACTCATCCTGACATTCGCCCCTGACTTTCTTCTGCCATCCTCCTCCTCTTCTCATTCTTCCTCATCTTCTGTTTTGTCGTGCGTACACTCGTGACAAATAACACTCACGTGTATTCTAGTACAATAGGTTCTCTGGATGTTTTTTATGGCCTTGAGGATGAATTTTTGGGGTTAGGGCTCAAGTCTGGGTTTTATCCATAGGATATTATGTAATTAATATAAGTCTGGCATAAGCATTGTTTACTTTCAATAGCAAAAGTACCTTAAACGCAATGACCTTGTGAAGTATCTACCTAAGTTTTCAGGACATTTTGTGGCTTCTTCAAATGCACTTAGAAATGAAAGAATTGGCTGCCATGATTTTCCCCAGGGTTCTTAAGTAGGGTCCTCAATTTGTTCATACATGTTCTGATTTTCTTAGAGTGATGTCACCGACTGTCACCCTGAAAAACATTTTAGGTCACTGGATTGAGTTGCTGAAAATCCATTTTGGATTCACGTCATTTAACTCAGACAATTCTGAACTGGATTGATTAGATGACCCATATAGTTCATAAAGTGGGCTTAATTCTTTATTTTAAAATTATTACCAAAAGGTTATATTCTGTTCACCAAAACTGTGAAATATTTCAGATCATATTGGGAGGTATTTCTGGTTTATTGGCCATTTCAAATGGCCAAGAAAATTGTTTACTTCTCACTTGAATTTTTATTTAAAAATCCACATTTCACAACCAGTCCAGATTTGCCAAGGGGTGTTTGTTTAAAGTAGATTCCATTTAGAAATACTTCATGTGTTTCTAAATTAAAAGAACCAACCTACAAGGATCAAAATTTCAGAACAGATTTCGATTACTCTGGCTGTTTTGAGAAGGCATGCAACATCTACTTATATGAAATCCCACATTACAATTAATTCCCAAAGCTTAGAAACCCAGAATTTACTCTAATGGGGTTTTGTAGTTAGGAAAAAAAAAAGATGCCACAGTAAGGAAAAATACATGGTTCTAATTATTGTGGTTTTTTTTTTTTCCTCTTCTGAGATGTGTTTTTCCATGATACTTCAATATTTCTTTTGCAGGTGGTCAGCAATTTTATTAACAATTGGCAAACCTACTCATACAAAGGCAACATTACCAAATTATAAAGCAAGTCATTGGAGAAGGAAAATTAGGCTATGGGTAGGCTGCTCATGGGATTTGCAAAATCATCAACCTTTGAACTGCTCTGAACTAAACTGTAGATTACAGTTTTGAGGGGAGCGGGTGGGTGATTTCTACTTTCTAAGAACAGCCTCCAACTCCCACTTAGGAGCATATGGAAATTGAGAATATCCTTGATTTTGCAATACAACTATTGTCTTTGCTCAGGATTATGAAAAAGTAAAGGATGCTATCAAAACAGAGTGTAAATTATTAGGGTAAATATGCAAATTATAACCTGGGCTCCCATTAGTTGGCAAATCCTTTATTTGGTGAAATTAAATGTTGTATACTGTAATTTCAAATTTTCTGAATTTTAAAAGACATTTCTGAAGCCTTTGGGGCAAATTCAAAGCTCAGCTTCTTTTCTTATGGGGTCTTTGCCCCAAGTCTCCCTGCTCGGATCTATGATTCTCTCCCTGCTGAAAATGACCACAACATACCACACCATGGACCACTTTTCAGGAAATGGGGCACAAGGCCATTCTTTAGAACTGCAGCCCTCAAACATCTCCATTTCAAATGATGGTCTTTGCTACATGCACATAATAGGCTCATTTCTCTAGCTTGTCCAAGAAAAGGAACACCAAAGACTGGGTCTTCATAGCTTGCAAGTAAGAAAATTGTTTGCTACTTTAAGATAACTTTTTAAGCTTCTTTTTTTCCCATCAAAGTTTTAAAAGTTTAGGGTACTGGTTCAATCCAGTAATGATGCTGTTAATAGTCACTGTAGTTACGCTGCTAGGGCCACTGTCTCATGAAACACAAACAACAGAAGAAACAAATCTCCCACGAAGAAGAATCTGCAATAATTTCTGTGACTACGTTGTCCTTAAGGAGGGGAAACCTATTCCCTACCCTTTAAGTGTGTGACATGCATAGTGACTTCCTTCCAAAAAGTACGGTTTGGAAAGAGGGAAAGAAAGTAACTGGCCACTCTAGTCACAACCAGCCTTCCCCAAACCCTGCTGCGTCCATGCCTCCTTCTCTGAGGCACTCAGCAGTGTTGGGGTGGGGGGGGGCATATTAAAGACACTAAAATGTATTAGGAAACAAAAATTGTGCCAATGGAGTTTAACTCCGTATTTCCCAAGTTTATTTGCTCACAGAACTCTCTGTCTTATTTACAGATTGCAATTTGTGTTGCAGAGTAAGCGAATTTCCCAGAACACTCTTTGGAAAGTGTTCTTTCACCCAAGAGTTGCCTAATGCAGTGAGGATGTCAGCTTGTGAGAGCAGAAACTCTTTCCCGTGCCTAACCCTGCTCCCTGTGCACTCTCAGAGCCCGGGAACTAATGAATAATGAATGAGCCAGTGAATGAATGGATGAATGGCGAACACCTGTGCAGGCCTACTGGCCCTAAGTGGGTTTTGTTTGTGTTGCTTTGTTTGCTTATTTTAAAGCGTAGGAAGCTCTCACAGAGCCCGTAAAATGACAATTTTGTGGCTGCTTACTTTTCCAAGTGTCGGTCCTCAGAGAAAACGAGATTAAAACCTCCTTTTCTCTGACATCTCAGAGGTGATTTCAGTTACCAAAGTAAATCGGTCCTTCTCTTTCCCTACCAAAAGATATTCTGGGTTATCTGGTTCTTACAATGCTGCTTTTAAAAGTAGCTATCCCACATGGATGGAGTTTGGAAGGTGTTCTGTTTATCTGGCACATGGAGCAGTGGCAGTCAGCAAGCCCCTATAAAAAAAGATGAAGATCCCTTATCTGAGTGGAATTTAATTAAAAATAAACAAGAAGATCGCTACTATTTTAGGATAATTCCCTTTCAAGAAGGAAGATGATATGAACGGTTTACAGATTCCGACGTATTAAGGCACATTCTACTTCACGTTATTATTCCCAAGGGGAGTTTTCGTTTCCCCTAAACTTCAGTTCTTTTATGTCAAGTAATTTTTCTTCAACACATGAGTTCCATTAGCTGATTCGGTTATATCCTGCCCAGGATCGCTATCTAGTTAATTTTGACAACACCAAGAGCTGGAACTCTAAACCAACAATTCCAAAAATAGTTTCTTTGAAAACAAAGATGCAATCACCATTAGATTGAAGAGTTCCCTGGATAATGTCTTAGGAGGTTCTTTTAAAAAAACAAACGTCATGAGCCAACTCACCGTATCGGAGCTCTCAAGAAGTAAACCACAAAAATGTGTCCATCTCTTCTGTCGTACGTCACGTAAATTCTTGGCATGGGAACTTCATTGGGGTTTGTTTTTCTGTGCATCTTGCTTGTCTCGGTAACATTGGACTTAAGTGTAGGCTCCCAAAGGACACTTTCTCATCTCTTATCACCATAAAAGTGATTAAGTAACGGCGCTCTTTGAGATAGGACCTTCCAATTAAAGAAGGTTCTGTACGAATCAGAGAAAGGATGTGGATTCTCTGCGGTTATCTTAAAGGCATTGTGAGACACCCTTCTTTCTTTCCCTCTGAGCAATAGCAGCAGACATGTACACATTTATGGAGTTTTCACTGCGTGTCCAGTATCATACTATGCATCTAACTTGTAGTATATTATTTAGTTTTTATTACAATTCTGTGAAATGTGTACTATTGTTTTCACTATTTTCCAAATATAGAAGTGGTAATATTTGAGGGATTATTGCCAAAAGTCACGGAGTTAGGAGTTAGGTGCAAGCTGAGATTAAAATCTTATCAAGTGAAACGGAAAGTTTGACTCCAGAACTCATGCCATGACACTACACACTACACATAATACTGCTTTTCACCCTGGAATTTGAGGGAAAATCTCCTCTTTCACTTCCTCTAATTTTCCTTTGATCCACATTGTCCACTATCCATGTCTGTCCTTATCCCTGAACAAACCTTAATTGTAGAAAGCAAGAAAGTCTTCAGTATTAAGCCACAGATTGGATATCATTTTAAGTGCCACTAAACTCCACCCCTACAAAGCGTATACATTGTGTGCAGAATCACAACAAAGAATCTCATCTAGTTCCTAAAATTAAACTAGATTTTCATTAATAACTAGCATACAAAAAAAGAAAAAAAAACTATTTCTTTTTTAATTTTGTTTTTCTGTAGGGTTTACTAGTAACACAAGGGGAATGCTCCTGAGTTTTCCAGTGAGGATGTATGTAATGAGGAGTGGAGGATGGAACACCAGAAACATTGACTGGGATCACAATGTGCAGAACCTTGTATGTCAAGTTACATGTTAGACTTAACATTTACTGGCTAGAAAGCAAGTTAGCAGAAAATATCAATAACTAACAATCCAGTTGATGGTTAAGGAGAGAATACAAATTTTTTATGTGAAATTCCTTTTCCATGATCATTTTCTTGTTTTCCATGATCATTTCATTTAACCTTAAAAAGAGTTTCTGAGAAAAGAGGTAGTCTCACCTCATTTGATGCAATAGTATGTTTCAATTAACATTTTCATATATAAAAATCAAATAAAACTCTCATATTTATACAGCAACTAGCTACACTAATGCCAACACTCAAAAACTCATTTAGAGTTCATGCTTACTACTTATTCATTACTTTAAATATACTGTTACTGCATAAATCATACCTCCTGTTTACTGAGCACTAATTGTGTCCCCGTTAACATGATGATATTTTACATATATGGTCTCTAGTCTTTATTATAACCCCCTGAAGCAGACACCAGTAGGTGCTTACTCAATAGCCATTTTCTAGCCTGATCTTTCCTGCTGATAGAAGCCCAGATTTGTTTGGAGAGAAAATGTGGCCAGATCCAGGCAATCACGCACCATCTCTCTAAGCCTTCATAAGGATCTAGACAGTGTCTTATTTTCCTAGCCTCCAGTGGTGGCTGTTTAACACAGTCCTGGCTGGTAAGACAACAGCAGAAATCTTCTGAGCATCCCTGAAAAAAGCTTTCATTTATTAATAAAAGAAAACAGACACACGTTGCCTCCTTTATGGTCATCTTGCATAGACGGGGTTATCTGGAATTGTAGTGGCCATTTTCCAACTGTGATGGAAAAAACTGAGGAATTGTCAGCTGTTGTGCCTCTGAATTTATAACCATCTGTAAATTCTACCTCCAGACTCCGTTGTATTTGAGATACTGCTTTAAGCTAAGGTCATTCAGGTTTGCTGTTACTTGCAGCTGAAAACACTCCCCACTGATTTGTCTTATAAGATGAATATCATCATCCTTGCTCACTGATGAGAAAACAGAGGCTCAAAGAATGTTGTGTAATGGTAAATGCTGGGGTTTTTTTTCCACTTAAGATATAGATGTACACATCTGCTATGTTCTTGGCATTGTACTAATTGCTATGAATAGACAAGACAAGCGTGGATTACACAACCTAGGTTCAGCACTGGGTTTCATCATAAATTAAAAAAAAATTGTTTAAAATTGTATTTGCCTTCTTCTTCACATCTTGTCAAACCAAAAATATCAGAATGGTTGTTTCAGCTTGATTTTAGAAGAAAACAATCTCTGAGGAAAAAGAAATCTTTAGTATTTCTAAAGAGGAGGAGAGCCTGGCCAGAAAACAAAGTCATACAAGTGTGTTTAGTTGCTAAGCTTACTAACATAACTAGTGACACACAGCCTATGTAGAATTAATGAGGGCAGTAGAGTTGTTTGACTTTAGTGGGTACATACCTGAACCACAGCGATAAACTTGCTTCAAATCCTGTGCGATATGTTTTTCTAAGTATTAGTGCCAAGCATAAGGGCTCATGTTTCTGTCTCAGTTTCAAAGCTTTTCGTTCCTGAATAGGAAACAAACTGTTGCTTTAATTTAATTTAAATCAGTTAAGAGTGCCTGGACCCAAAGCAGAGAAAATGGTTTGCAGAATAACTGATTCCCCTTTTAAAAGGTGAACTTCTGCCTGACGTCTAAATGCTCTATAACCTTTTAAGAAAGTGGAGCTCTCAAATCTCAAGCTTATTGGGTTGAAGCTGGCACCTGAAGCTGGGGGCACTCACAAAGCTGGTTAATGTCATCAGCTGTAAGACTGTCAGGAAAAATAGACTGGAGGGACATTGTTTCATTACATAGAGACCTGCGAGGCATTCTGGCTTTCAGCTCCTCAACCCAATGGACCAAACACTTCTGACCACCTCACACGTGGCCTTGTTGAGTGCTTCCATATTCACGGGTTATTGGAAAGGACTGAGCAAGTGATCTATGATGAGAAAGGAATCAGGACAGCCTCTGAAACTCTTCAGAGGGACTGTAATGAACTGGCCTCAGAAAATCTTTGAGGCTGCCTTTGCATACTGTATATGAGCTTTCTGCTCAGTCATTTCCTCTGCACTTTGGTAGCACAGCATGAAGCCTACTATTAGAAGCAAGGTTTATTGCTGCCTTGCAAACATTTATTGGGTAGTATCTAAAACATGGTGTCAAGTTATAGTAATGTGCTGTTCTGGGAACCTTTTTGAGAATTTTAGTGTTTCAGAAAATGGTCCTCTGAGAATTCTTCTGTTTCAGAAATGAGAAGTAGTAGAGACAACACACACACACACACACACACACACACACACACACACACACACACACACACATACACTTATATCCTTTGATTATTAGGTAGAGATGTACCATTTTTCTTTCAAGAAAAACATCTATTCCTAAGATAGATCATTTTTGGACTTTTTCAATTAGTATGCCTCAGAGAGCAAATATCCAGATTTGCCATTTGCCTGGAGACACTATTTGCCTGTATTTATACAGGTCAATGGCAGGACACACATTTTAATTAATCCTCAGTGGAATTTATTTGGCGTGGCTATCTACTCAATCTAGCTCAAGCTTCTCTAGTTCACAAGAAAATACTCCAATGTGAACTCCATGCAGATTTTTTTAACATTGCAAGAGGGGAAGAAAATTTACCTTTAATCATTGTGATAGAAATGTATGCTATGTCATCTAATTTTGGCTTTCCTCCCCACAACATCTGGAGAACAACTCATATGGGAAGGCGCTCAGGAAATGTTTGTTGATTGAGTAGATGATGACTGAACAGATGTATAAAAGGTGAAACATACATTAATCTATGTATTTGTTTCCTGTCTGAAGTTGAAAGTCTTTCCTAATTGACATGCGATTGTTTTTCACACGCTATAAGGCACGAAGTGATGAAGAAGACATGAGGGACTTATTCCCTGATGTCAAGGAGGACTCGGTGGACTTAGGTTGAAAAATTTACAAACAAGTAAAGTGAATGCCATCCTAGTCCTTTTTTGATGTGCTCGCCCGTCCTTGACTTTCCAATTTGATTGCTCACAGTTTCTCCATTGAAAACCGCTTCCTAGTCCCACTGCACTGCCTGCCTCTGCCTACTCTTGCCATCCTCATCCTCAGACTAGACCTGCCATAGCTCTGCTGACTTCCTCAGTCCTCTTCCTTTCTTCCTTTCCTGTTCTGCCTTCCTCATTCCAGATTCTCAGCTGTCCTTTAGATTCCAACTCCCAGCTTTGCATTTCACATCCAGTTTTTTTTTTTTGGTATGTGTTTCCATAGTGTCCTATACTTCTCTCTATTTAAGATCAGCACATTATAAAACTTCAGGGAAGTTTATTTTTATTATTGTTATGCACATTATCATTCTATAGTCTAAGAAAAACAGGTGGCTGAAGAGACCATTTTATCCCACCAAAATAGATAATAAGGAATAAGACAATGTTCCCATCATTTATAAAATAATGTCATTGAAAGGCTTAGATTACTTGTAACTCCCCTAAAAGGGGATTGTTTGTTAGGACACTAGTTATGTAATTAATATCTCAATTACAGTGCTACAGAATAAATCGTGTCTGCTCAACATGCATATGTTGAAGCCCTAACTGCTGATGTGATGGTATTTGCAGATGGAACCTTTGGTAGATAATTAAGACTAAATGAGGTCATGAGGATAGGACCTTCTTGAAGGGATTGGTGCCTGTATAAGAAAAGCCACCAGAGAGCTTGCTCTCTGTCTTTGCCATGTGAAGACACAGAGATAAGGTAGCTGCCTACAAGCTAGGAAAGGAGCCCTCACTAGAAACCTTCCATGTTGGTTCTAGCCTCTAGACCCTCAGGAAATAAATTACTGTTATTTAAGCTACTCAGCATGTGGTATTTTGTCATAGCAGCCCAAGCTGACTAAGACACACAACTAAACAGAATCCATTATAGGCAGTTTCTGGTGAGCAGGAAGATTCTATTTTTTAACGGATGATTGAAAGCTCACACTTCATGAAGGAGAAATCCCAGGTGGCGGTTCTTAAATATCAAACAATAGAAACAAAGGAATTACCTCAAGTGCCTTCTAACATCTTTCTGCTCCAGTGCTGCTTCCTTCAACTATTTTCCATGCACTGTATCCAGAGGTAAGTGTTGAAAGGTAAATTTGGACCATATATATTTATTACTATTCTACTTGAAACACCTCACTGCTAACCCATTGCCCTAAAGCACAGGCTGCTAGTGCAGTCGATTCGCATGAAATAATCTCTCCTCTGGGCCTTTGCACAGTCTGCTTACTCCTCTTGTAATCCTATATTCTCTCTCCTCCACCCTTAATAACTAAATTCTACTCAGCTTTCAGAATTCAATCATACATCACATCTTCTTTGGAAAACCTCCTTTGGTTTCCTCAAAGCTGGGAAGATGTTGGCCCTCTGTGATCCTAACTGATTATAAACAAAAGAATATATACATAACAATATAATAATAAATATAATAAGTTTATTATAAAGGGACCCCTTTAAGTCCCCATGTTTTAAGTGACTACTTGTCTGTGTCTGTCACTATATTATAATCTCTTAGACGGGAAGGGCTATTTCTTCTCTTCAGTGAATACCTAGAGCTTAACCCAGTAACTGGCATGTGTGTGCCCTCAAGATTTTATTGCAAAAATGATTAAATGAGTCATTTACTTTCTGGGTCTTTCTGACTATTATTGTTACTATGACCCATGTTCACAAGCTCAAGATTGGTCCCTGCAACTGAGGATTGTATGTTTCTACTTTGCATGCCCCTTAATTTTCAGCCCTTCCTCTGCTCTCTCCCGATCCTTGAGTTCCAGTTCTACTCGGCCTTCAGATATAAGCAAGTTGTGAGGAGCTATGAATCCTGACATAAAAGTTTGAGGCAACAATGGAATAGATTCCAAGGAATGTCTCTGGTCCTTCTGACACTGTTCTTCATTCCCAGAGCAAAAGAAGCCTTTCCTTAGGTTTTATTCTCTCTCCATTTTCACTTCTTTCCCCTTATCATAATTAGATGAGATTAATATGAATTAACTGCCTGAATTAATATGAATTCAGACAGCTGAACACATCTCTTTCAGCACTTCTTAATCTTAGTAATTGATGCATATTTATACTACAGAAAGTTGCAAATATTTCTATGTTATTCTTTTTTTCTATTGGCTTCTGATGGAGTTTTCCTTTAGATGGTATGGTGATCATGATGACCCAGCTGTTTTCAAAACCATATTAGTAGAACCTCACTAGAAGTCAACCTCCTTGGCCAAGACTGATTGACTCATTGACTTCAATGTTTATGAAATTTTATAATGTTATGTTTGATGTGAAGGCTTATTTTAGGAGAAAATGTGCTTTTCAAAAAACTGATCATGTTTAGACAAACTGGTTCTAGTTTCACATGTGATACTAAAAAGCAAAGCAAAACAAAACATTCAATTGTTATTTAAGATGGTGGGCAATTTTCTTTCTTTTTGTCTGGGATCCAATTCAAGGGTTTCAATTCAGCTTATTGCAGAACTAACTAAACTGAAACTCAAAGGAAAAATTTTAAAAATGATTTTTATAGCAATGACATCATTATATAAAATGTTGGCATTTCATATTTTCCAAACAGATACTTGGAAATAACAGAATACAAGTTAAATTTAAACAGTTGAAACTAATCCAATTCTCTATTTTTCTTTCCATTTTTTTCTAACCAAGTTTTTTTATTGCAGCTTTTACTTTGCATAATAATATATGATGAATAGTCTGGGAAGACCCAGTGGGTACATTTCTCACTCTGCAATCAGAGGACAAGTTCTAGGGCAGCATGCTTATAAAATCATGTAAGATTTTCCTTCTTGATGAACAATTGACCACCCTATGCACTTGTCAAATATGTAAATACATGGAGGCACTGGTCACCAGAAGACTGAAAACACAAATCACTCTATTCAAATGTCTTCTTATTTCTAGAGAACCAATATCAATGCAAAACATATACGATACTAGTAAAGTACTAGCAATGTTATTTTGGTATATGAAAACTACATATTAAACATTTTAGTACTTATCTATTTAATTACTCTGCATCTTTATACACATGGGCTAAGATTGCTAACTTAAAGATATTTTGCTGGCACATTTCTAAAAGAATTTTGAAAAACTCCAAATCCTCTAAGAATTTTGTTTGACATAGAAAATATTTCGCTGTAATTTGAAACAACTGCCAAGGGTATAATTCTCATTGTGAATACTACTATTAAACAACAATTTTATAAAATTGATCATGAAGACTGAAATGTATTTTCATTAACAAATATCAAATATGAAAAGGAGAATTTATTAGCAATGCACCTTTTTAGAGGTGTGCTGGGATTCCTCTCACTCAATTATGACTGAATACAGAAATGAATATGATTTATTGTTGGAAGAGGGCAGGGTTAAGTGGAAATTAATAAGAAGAAAAATAGAAAGCATTGAGCCATGAAAAAGTGTGAGCATAATAAAAGGTTATTGATTATTTTTTAAGAACATTACTTAGAAGAGAATCCATAGTGTATTCTCATTAAAGTATGCCAAGTCGAATAAACACACATTAGATTAAAAAGTAGATCAAAAGTTGATAAATGAGAGCATGTTTTGGAAAAAATCAATTAAAGTATTTTTCTTATGAGTCTAAATAAATGGTCAGGAAAAGAAAAAATGTTAACCAACTAACTCTAATATATATTTTTAAAATTTCAAAATGTAGTATTGATCTTTAGAAATAATTATGAAGCTTTTAATTTCCTCCTTAAAATCACACAAAATGTACAACTGAGGCATGAGATGAATGAAGATATTCATCAAGCTCTTTCATTTTATTAGGAATGGGGAAAATGAAGACAGGGTGTGCTTTGCAGTAAAATTGAATTTATCGGCATACTTTTTATGAATCTTGACTATTCTAATCCTAAAGCAGAGAGATAGATGGGTCCATAGGTGACTACATGCTTGAGTATTTCTTATCAATGATATTTGCCACAAAGTCTATCCCTCTGGGTGAAGCAGTCTTTGACAGTACTTGTGAAACTGAAGAGAGAAGTCTTTAAACAAAAGTTAACATGATCATGATTGTAGTATAGAAGTCTACAAATGTTCTGAATTTAGAATACTTCAACAAGGGCTCAAATAACCCCAATTTATAAGCATAGGATTTGACCTTAGCAGAAATACAGTCAAGACAAGGAAAGATATGAACCTCTAATGTGAGTTTATGGTGCGTCATTAAAAGAGGTTTGTCAGACCCAAATATTTCATAATGTTCCTTATTTCCTGCCCTGGAGAGTTTTACATTCCAGTATAGTGTACCGCAATATGATTCAGGATGGATGAGAAATATTTTTCTTTGATACACAAGGAAGATAATGATTCTGTAAGGGGATCTGGGAATAAGAGAACCAGGCTGATGTTATGAACACAGGCAAGTTGTTAGATACCAGTTTTAGGGAAGAATAAACATATGGAATTTGAGGATCTAGAAATGGTCTCCCTTAACACCATCCATCACCATATACCTCCTAGGAAAGTCTCTCTAGATCCCCAGGGGTACAAATAGAATTTATTGGCCCATATAGCCTGAAAATTTAGAGGTAAAGTAGGAATCAGGGTTGATATGATTTAATGCCAGCTGGGTTCAGGAAACTACTAATGGAAGAACTTGCAAACCCCAGTCCTCTCCTATTCTGGGGACGCAATCAACTTTAGGATAAGACCAATTATTTTTGCAAAATGTCAGCTCACAACCTCTTCCCCAAGCTGGATAAAACCAAACTCCACTTGGGAGAGTGGTTTCCTTGTAGATGGCTCTTAATTCTTCCATCTCCTGTCGCCTCAAGGGAGAACAGAAGAAAACCAAAAAACTTAAGGGACTACATATAGTAGGAGGGTAAAAATACCAATTACTTTTTAAAATACCTCAGTTTGTTGTCCTAAGAATTTCATTTTTACAGATTTCTATCATTATTAATTTGCAATCGCATTTCAAAGTCCTTGGCCAGAGTCATTACCGCTCACATAAGAAAGCTGCGTACTCAGTACCGTGGGGTCAACCTTTCTTAACCCTCCATGGCAGAGAGGACACCTCTCTCCCTAGGGACGATTATTCTCGCTCGTCTTCATCTGGTATCACCACAGAGGGATTTCGGAGGCAGCACCTTAGATGAAGCGCATCAGAATAAATATTAAAATGAAAAACAAATTCTTTTTTTCAAAAATGAGTTTGAATGAGTTTAAATGGCTGTGAAATTTATTGCCTTTTATACTTGATTCTGGTTGTGGTATCACCCAAAGGTAGAGTGTTTCTGAAAATGTCCAGGTATAACCCATTGCACTTTCCACACTTTAAGACCCCTGGATTTGACCCTATGACTATTCTTCAAAGAGGCTTTCACTGTTAGACACTGTTTAATATCAGGACAATTTTACTAAAAAAAAAAAAAAATGCATGCTGATAGTTGAAAGCATATGAGGCTGACATGTTTTAGTAGCTAAGCATTATGCTCGAATATAAAAGAAAGGAAAAATACCCACCCTCTATCCACAAAGTTCCTCTCTTAATTGAGGAGCCTGGATTTGCATATGAGACAATGAGGAATGAATTAGCCCAGGATAAGAAGGAATGGGGCAAGAAGTCAATAAGCCAGAGCAGGTGATTTGTACACAGTCTCATGTAATCCCATAATGAACCTGAAAGGAACATATTTTTGTTTTATTTTATAAATGAAAATAGAAACTTACTAAAGTGAAGATGACTCAATTAGTAGATGAAGGATTTGAGATTCGAATCCAGGTCTACTTTGAGAAAATAACCTCCTTGCTGTGTCCTGGTAACTAATACTTCACACCTTAGAGACTGAATTTCTTCCTCATAACCTTGGGAGAAAGAATTATTGTACCGTAGGTGTCAAGATATGAGATCCCCCTGTATGACTTTCGGCAATTCTTTAATCTTCCTGTAGCCTACCTTTATAATTTATAAAATGCAGATAACAAGTCTTCTAGGCTTATTGAGCAAACAAAGCGTAGAGACTAGAAAGTGTTTTATGACACACAGAGCAAAAACCAGCCTTAGAAATTGCCTAATCCAACACTTAGAGTTTATTGATGAGGGAATGAATTAAGTGAATTAACCAAACTCAAATAATAAATTAAATTCTAAGGATTACTGAGGGCTGCTAATAGCTAGTCCACTGTTTCTCAGTCTATGCAAATATGGCATTTCACAGTGGAGAACGCTGCTATTAATTTTACAGTAAAAGTTGCTTTTATCACTCATCCTTGTCACATAACTTATTCAGAGAGACTGTGTATAGCAAACATCAGTTCTATACGGTAGCTTACTCTTTGTCATTTGGTATTAATCTAGCTAACATAGTTTGAGTTTAGATTACGAGTTCAGATTAACTTGATGTTGATGTGTATGGCCTGATAGATGCACTAATTTCTTTTTTTTTCCCTTTTAGCTTTCAGTTTCTTCTACCAGAACTTCATAGTCCAGAGTGTGGTTCAAAGAGCAGGATTTACTAACACATTTAAGAAGTGTGACTTTAACTTTGCAAATTAAATTCATGACTGGTGGAAATTCTATATACTGAATTGCCCAGGAAATAAAATATGATAATACTAATATTTGCATAGCACCTATAGGTCATAAGGTATTTTCACAAGAAGATTTCATTTCATTCATTTCCTTATTCATGTTTTCAAATTATTCTCTAATGGCCAAACGTGCCTTAGTTCTAGGAACACAAAGATGAGTATCACACAATCTGCCCTCTCAGCGCCTATAGGCTATTGCACATGTTTAGAAGCTTTTGATTTGCAGATCCATTTGGAACTCAGATGTTCCCTGAAAAAATGTACACTTATATATATAGAATTTTGTCTGTAACTCTAGATGGTCCATGGGTTATCCCCCTCACAAAGCTAAATTTAGAAGTTCTAGGGATTGTGAACTTCTGGTCCCATAGTTCTAAGAGGAACATCGTACCACAAGTAGGGCAGGCAATATGATTATCACTGTTTTACAGAAGAGTAAATTAAAGTTCATTAAGGTTAAGCAACTCACCCTGGGGCCTGTGGTTGGTAAGTGGTGAAGCTAGAAAAGAATCCCACTGATTCTATTTTCATTTTTTAAATTGTAGAAGGTATACTCATAGTATACAAAAATGACATATGTCAAATAGTTCAGAAGGATGCAGAATGGAAAAAGCTAGTTCCCAGTTCCCATTCCTTCCTACAACCCAAATGCTCTGCTGACAGGTAAACATTATTTATATTTTCTTGCTTATTCTTCCAAGAATATTTGTTCTATGCATATGTCAGCATGCCTACCCTAACATGGTTCTATGTCACACACTGTTTTGAACCTGATTTATTTGCTTAAACATTTCCCTATGTTTACACATGTGGATCTACCTCATCCTTTTTCATAGATGTGCCATAATTTATTTAACCAGTCCCCTATCAAAAGGAAGTGAGACGTGTGCTATTCTGTTATTTTAACATGACTTTAGGAAGTATAACTGAGTCTTTGAGGCCAGAAAAGAGATGCATTAAATTAGGGGCTTCACATTTTTTCAAGCAAAAAAAAAAAAAAAATCTAATAAGTGCATGTTAGTAGTGACTTGGAAACCTATCCTTACGTATCTTCCACTGATCTGAATGAAGATACAGCCAGAATAAAAAAAAAATTAGTGACATTCAACATTTTAAATTATAATATTTAAGAATTGTAAAGAAATTCTTTCTCGTGGATAATCTCAAGAGAAGTAGTGGAGAGAAGAGGATATACAGGAGTCCAGTAGTGTTGGGACGAGGTTGAGGAAAATCAATTTACCACTTCATGTATGAGGGGAACTAGAACCAAAATCTTAACATCTGTTGCATAAACTCTTGGAATCTCTCTGCAATTTCCCTACAATCTCATTGGATTGACATTTTGAGAAATTAGATGGAAGAATATGCATTAATTTCTAGAAGGCTTGAAAGAATTAATAATACTTTGCAGGCACTGTGTAGTTGGATATGCTATGTATAACATCATTAAGAAATTACTAGCCACATAACGATTTGAGGAAAAACTACAAAAAATTAGAAATGTTTTGAATAAATAGTATGTACTAATGAACACATTCCTTACTTGATAGAAAAAAGAGTTTTTGTCAATATATCTCTATAAAATCCAGATATTTCTCTAAGTTTCATTAGCATTTGTAGAGGAGCTAATGACATTTCACACTTGAACATTTTAATTGATAATGTTGTTTATGATCTGCTGTTCCAAGAAGCATTCCAGGAGACATATGGTTGTAGTAGACAACCTTTGGGGCATTTGCCACATTCAGTGCCTCTTCCACAACTTACACATACACACACAGACAACTGAAATCCTGTTTATTCTAGTGTTTCCAGCCATAGCTGATTGGAATAGGAAACCCACTGGTCCTGAACCATCTTAGACACACTTTCCCTCTCCTTACAGTTTGGAATTGGGATGAAAAGTACTAGACTCTACCAGTCCTTTGAACTGAGAGCACGTAAACTCCAGAGCTATGAGATAACATCCTGTACTTTATGCTTGGAGAAGAGGAATAAGTCTATAGAGAAATATGAATGAAACAGGAGTATGGAGAAAAGCAAACTAGGGACTGAGAGAGAAAGAGAGTCTAAGAGAGAGCTTGCTGTGATTCCTTGTGGCATTTCTGTTGTTTTCTAGGCCTTTCTAAGGCTCAACTATACTTTCTGCCTTTGGGATGTGTGAAAAATATTGCATTCTTACAATAATTTTCTTCTCTTATTGCATGGTCTTGTCAGGAAACCACTGTCCTTATGTGGAAATATTACTTTTTGTTTTTACACTATGAATATTTTCTCAATGCTTACTATTTCCAGAGTATTGTGTTCTGTGCAAGATATGAATAAGTGAATAAGGTAGATGTGATGTGGAGCTCATAATATGAAAGACAGAAATTAATACAGCAATTAGTAGAGAGTGCACAACACCTGCTGTGGGCATAATAATAACACCTGACCTGGTCTAAGGGTATGGGCGATGCTTTCTATGAGGAAGTGGTATTTAGGCTGGATCAAAAATTTGGAAGCAAGATTTAACGGTATTTGAATTAGAAACCAGCCAACCTTGCTTCCCAATTATAAATTCCAAATAAGGCATATTAAACTCAGAAATTTTCACAGGAAATCTGTATAGTTGGAAGAACAAAGAAAGAAAGCCAAATGTGGAAATATCATTTAAAATGAACATGAGGAGCAATTGACATATTTCTCAACCCCTCTCCCAGAGGTTAAAGTAACATTTAAGGTGTTTAACACAACTTAGTTAGTGAAAGCAATTTGACCTCAGTGAGTTATTATCTCTTTATGTCGATGAAAGGAAATTACAGAAAACTGAAGCTTGCCACATGGGATGTAGAGCAAGAATTACATCGATTTGGTCTTTAGGGAAACTGGTTTCAACTTGATTAATCAGCTAATCAAATGTCTCTGTTTAATTTTAGTTTCCTTATCAACTCAAAGCAAGACCTTTCAGAGCACACCATCTGTGTAAACACAGCAGTTACAGGTGAGGCGAGACAGCTTCCTTTCCATGCAGGAGTCTTTACTTAATTTCTTTCCTTTTAATTATGGCTCTGCTAAAGAACACATACTAACGAACGCTGCTAAAGAACATAATATTTTAACCAAAAAGACACTTCCATTTTAAAATGCTAGGTTAGTGTTAATAATTAGCTAGGTAAGTACAGGCAGAGATTATGTCAGGCAGGAATAGCTGAGTGAAGGTCCCCAGGCAAGAAGGAATGTGAAAGATTGTTATATTTGGACAGAGGAGTATGAGGGGAGAAGAGGGGGAAAAGAGACTGGAGAGATAAGCAGGAGCCAGATTAAGCAGAGTTTTGGGGCCATAATAAGAAATTGGAAATTTATCATAAAAGCTGTCACAATGTTTAAAGCAGACAAATGATATGATCAGATGTGCATTTTAAGACAATGGATTAGAGGGAATGACTACAGGAATTTTCATCAGAAAGTGATTGCGTTCATTTGTATGGCTTGGATAGGCTAATCGTGATGGTTAAACTAGAGAAAGGAGGAATTAATTTAAAGGAGATTTAAGAGGTAGAATTTATTGACTTGGTGATTAAAATGTCTCAAGAAGAGAGGAAAATTTTAAAAAGATGGCTATGTTTGTAGGCTGTGCCATTTGCTTTGGAACTGGAGAGGAAGCAGTTTTGGGTCAAGTTCACTTTTGTTCACGTTGAACTTGAAGTTTCTGTGAGATGTCTAAAAGGAGAGGCCAAGTAGGCAGGTCTGGAGCTCAAGAAACATCTTTGGGTACAATTTTTTAAATTTATGCTTATTGGTGTACAGATGCTGCATGAAAGAGTAGAGCTACTTCAGACGGTAGGAAGTAAGAAGAGAGGAGAACTGGGATGCAGCCCCAACTTGCTCCAAGTTTTAAAGGGCCAGTAAAGGAGCAAGCTAAGAAAGGAGTCTGGAAAGAAACAGGGAATGTGAAAAGAGCCACTGGGTGAACTTTTGTCGTATGTCCAAAAATATTTTGTGGGGCAAATTTCTAAATAATCTGAGAACTTTTGAAGGATCTCAAATTTATCTTCAAATTACAGAGAACACATCGATAGTGACAAGTTAGCCGCCCATCATCCACACAGCTAGCTTTGTGGAAGAGTTGTACTGCTTTCTCTTAGAGCAGAATTCTTGCTCCTCTGCAATAATCCAATAGCCATTCTTCAGGGGTTCTACTTACAGCTCTGTCAGAGAGTTCATGAAAGGGTATAACATTCTGGAAGAATGGAAGTGATAAATGACAACTGGCAGAAGAGGGAGGCTTCCGAATTCCCAATTTGCATTTGGAGCTATAGAAGTGTGTCCAGGAGGCTCTTCAATCTCTCCACAGTTGCCCAATGGGAATGGGAGGAGATACCACTATTCTACGGAGTTCAGGGAACCAGATGACTGGAGTCCACCTGGCCACTAGAGGGCTCCAACCGCACAGGTGAGTTTCTTGCAGAGAACCCAGGGCTTACAACAGTGTGTTTCAAAGGCTATCTGTGAACTAAAGTATTTTTGTACACTTCAGTCATACAATAGAGTTAGTGTTAGAAACACTGACTGAGAGAAAAATAGATGAAGTGATTACGTTTCCCTCTGGTTGGAGGTCTTTTCCCAACTGCATATAATTTACACAGGTTGGCAACCTACAAAATTCTTTGTTAGCAAATTATAGTGTACAATTACTTCTTAACTCTGTTTGTCTTTGTTTCTTTACCCTCTTGTCCCTGCGAACAATTTCATTCTTCTTTGTTTCTTCATGAATTTTTGCAGAGGAAAAAAAAGAAATTAAATTAAAGCAGCATTCAGGAATCTCTGCTCTTTTCCACTGTTGTCCTACTGGTCTACCAAAAACACTTTCCTAAGGCTTCTTAATATATACAAACAATGTGAAGTTATTTTCACAGTCTCAAATCAGGACTCATGCTCTGACAATGAAACACAACTTTTTAAAGTGAATTATTCTGTCACCATATATTGTCCCCATATACTTTAAGAATAGGCCAACCATTCTGGAATGGACCAGATTTAGAACTCATCTACTTTAGGTTTTTAAACAATGCTTTGAGTGACCTTGGAACACAAACTCAGGTATGGGACTGGAGGAACTGCAAGAGGCAGCCCATGAATGTAACCTTTCTACTCCTTCTCTGAACTATGGCTCCTGGACTGACATCATGAGATTCCTGGACATAAATGTTTGATTCTGGCTGTACATCCCTCTTTCTCTAAGAAAGGTGGATTCCCTAGGCATAGAGTGAGATAAGACCTTTTTTCTGCTTTCTTTTCAAAATGAGTTGGTTCTACTTTGGAGCCGTGTAGTCTGAGCACTTCCTTCTGAGCGTTTTTTAAGGATTAAGTAAACAATGTTGGCAACATTTCGGGCACAGTTGTGGTGCCGTTCTTGGCACCCAGCCATATGTCCCCTCCACTGGCATGGCTCTGGGACGGCCACCAGCCAGCCCCTGCCTGTCAGTCCCATCCTGCTTCTTCACCCCGCGGTGACTGCTCTCTGAACCCTGTGGGCACAGACATGCTTTCCTCTCTTCTAAGCTCCTTTCAAAAGTAACAATGGGTCTTTTCAGTGGATGATTAGAGCCCAGCACCCTGACAGAACTGACATGCATGAAATATTTTCTGACCTCTGTGGTATGCACCTCCATTAACCTCCTTTCAAATCATTATGTGTCTAAACAAACAAAGAATGGGAACTTAAAGGGACTTCTCATCCCAGTAACCAGTAATATACAATGGGGTTCCCCAGCAGAGGAACCTTCACAAGTGGAGACCCAGAAGCTAAATGGTATCTGGAGGGGTTGATGAAGAGCACTGCTTCTCCTGGAGTATATATACAGAGTATATATATAGTATAATATATAATAATACATAATAGAGAGTAAAATATATAATATATTATTGTATATAAATTATGTATAAATATATAGTATATAATATATGGTAATATATAATATATAGTATACTATAAAATGTATGATACGTAATACATATATATATAAATTATATATAAATTTGTAGTACAATATATAATATATATAAATGGTACCTGATGTGTTTGATAAACAGCACTGCCACTCCTGGAGTTGTATATATATGTATATATGAATAAAGTATAACATATATTATAATAAATAATATAAGAATTACTTAATTATATATTACATATAATATTTTTATATATAAATGTATACATTTGTTTTTAATGTTTTTTAAGCAATAGAAGTAACATCATGGAGGGTAAAGCCATGTAGGACCAAAAATGCAGTCATGTCCTGGAACTCCTGATAGTAACTTAGGTGTCACATTTCCTGACACCCAACAGAGACCTTCCTGAGCCCACCATGAATATCCTTAAGCTTGCATCAGAAAAGCTGTAAAACCCCATGCTCCTTTTATAGTTAATCACAGCAAAAGAAGCTTGAAGTCTTGCCAAAGGATGACTGAATAACCTGGGCAAAAGGAGAGACAGTGCGCCTCCCTCCACACTGGACAGTGTTCACTTGGTCTGAGTGGCAGAGGCAGGGCTGCTCCAGGGGTCACTGCTGTCCCTTCCCTCATGCCCAGGTTGGATGGCAATTCTTGGGTTGTGCTTTGCTATGCTACCCTTTGCCTAAGGTCATTCATCAATCAATTGGAGGCAACAGCATCACTGAGAGATGATCAGAAGTTTGAAGAGTCAATTAGAGGTGAAAACAAGTCACAAAAATGTCCTGCATGACACTTTTTTTCAGAAGTACTTATGTCATTTACTGGCAAGTGGTATAGCCTGGCTTAAAGTATAGGACAGACATACATGCTACACACACTGGGATATTAAAATGAAATGTATTCTCTGTTGGTTGTTGGCCTCCATGCAAAAATGGAAATGGTTTGAATTAAGAATCTGTACCTCCTTTCAACAGATCAGTATTTAATGGTGGACTCTTTGGTAAGCTGATTCACTGGGCACTGGTTTGTCAAAACTGCTTATAGCAGTTTGTTTAAAATTCATAAGTTCTTTTAAAGTTTTAATTCAAAACAGACTGTCCAGCTTTACCTGCCCCCGCCTCCCCTCAGCCTTCATAACCTCCTGGGTCTCAGCTGGCTGAGAAGCCTCCACATGTGCACTGGAATATCCGCCTCCACACCTCACCTCTCTCTGTGCCCTCTGTGAGCTCAGAAGCCCCAGCGCTCAGTCTCCACATGTGAGGCTCCCTCTGCTGCAGGACCCCCCTCCCCTGTTCTTTTTACTCTTGCACCCACCCCCTCCCCACACCCCTCCACCCCCTACGCTGGTATAACATTTCCTTATTTCCAGTCCTTCCTGTCTCCATTCAGTTATCACTTCCCTGGAGCAGTTTCATCAGACCCTTCTAACATCAGTCAGAGACCTCATGTGGTCAGCAAACTGTGGCCAAGTCTTGCTCAACACCTGTTTCTGTAAAGAAAGTTTTATTAGAACACAGCTATTGCCATTAGTTTGTGTATACTTGCTTCGTGGCTACCACAGCAGAGATGAGTAGTTAAGACAGACACCATATGTTAGTAAAGCTGAAATATTTACTCTCTGGCCCTTTACAGATAATGTTTGCCACCTGTAGCCCATACTTTGTAAAGACTGAGTGGCTGAGTGGCAATTTTATATGCAAAAATACAAATCTGTATTGGAGACCAAGAGATGAAGACTTGGGCTATTGATGTTTTTACTTTGTAGCTTTTTTAAATAAAGAGGAAAATTACTACTTTACAAATATGGATTTAAAAGAAATTACAATTAATATTTTAGGGAAATATCTGTTGAACCAGGTACCAGAAGAGGCAGTTGCTAGCTTTTATTACTACAGGGGACTGTCCTTTCTATCATGTTGGAGATATCTGAGGACAGTTTAAAAATTGTTTGAATATACATTTTTATTGTGGTAAAATATAGATTAGGTAATATAACATTTACCATTTAAACCACTTTTAAATGTATAGTTCAGTGACATTAAGTACTTTCACATTTTTGTGCTGCCATCACCACCGTTCAGCTTCAGAACTTTCATCTTTCAAAACAGAAACTCTGTACTCATTAAACAATAACTCCTCATTGTCCCGTTCCCCCAGCCCTTAGCCGTTCTACTTTCTGTATGAATTTAGCTACTTTTTTTTATTTCATGTAAGTAGAATCATATGGTATTTGTCCTTTTATGACCAACTTATTTCACTTAGCATAATGTTCTCAAGTTTCATCCCTGGTACAACATGTGTCCGAATTTCCTTTTTTAAAGGCTGAATAATATTCCATTGTCTGTATATATCACATTTTTAAAAATGTATTCATTCGTTGATGAATATTTGGCTTGCTTCCACTTTTGGCTGTTGTGAATAATGCTGCTAACAACATGGACGTACAAATGTTTATTTGAGACCTTTCTATCAATTCTTTTGAGTATGTACCCAGAAGGGGAACTTCTGGATTGTACAGTAATTCTATTTTTTAATTTTTTTGAGGAATATATATACTGTTTTCCATAGTGGCTGCACCATTTTACATTTCCACCAGCAGAGCACAAGGATTTCAGTTTCTCCATATCTTTGCCAACACTTACTTTCTGTTTTTTTTTTTTTTTGATGATAGCCATTCTAGTGGGTGTGACCTGATATGTCATTGAGGTTTTGATTTGCGTTTCCTAACATTTAGTGATGTTGAGCATCTTTTCATGCCATCTGTTTTGGCCATTTGTATATTTCTTTGGGGAAATACACATTTCTTTGGGGAAATGTTTATTCAAGTCATTTGTCCATTTTTAATAGGTTTGTTTGGTTTTTGTTGTTACTGTTGAGTTGAGTTGCTATTGTTGAAATGTAAGAGTTCTTTATATATTCTGAATGATAGCCTTTTTCTTAGATATACGACTTGCAAATACTTTCTCCTATTCTTTGGGTTGCCTCTTTCACCCTGTTGATAGTCTCCTTTGATGCACAGAAGCTTTTAATTTTGATGTAATCCAATTTACCTGTATTTTTCTTTTGTTGCCTGTGCTTTTGGTATCTTATCCAAGAAATCACTTCCAAACGCAATGTCCTGAAGCTTTCCCCTGTGTTTTCTTCTAAGAGTTTCATAGTTTTAGCTCTGACGATGTAGGTCATTGAGCTAGTGTGAGCTAATTTTTGTATTGGTATACAGCAAGGGTCCAACTTCGTTCTTTTGCATGTGGATATCCAGTTTTCCCAGCACAATTTTTAAAAGAGACTGTCCTTTCCTCATTGAATGGTCTTGGCACCCTTGTAAAAAATCATTTGACCACACATGTGAGGGTTCATTTCTGGCCTTTCTTTTTGATTCCAATGGTCCATATTTCTGCCTTTATGCTTGTACCACGCTATTTTTCTTACTGTAGCTTGTAGTGAGTTTTAAAATCAGGAAGTGTGAGACCTCCAATTTGGTTCTTCTTTTCAAGACTATTTTGGCTATTCAAAGTCCCTTGAAATATTATGTGAACTTTAGGATGGATTTTTCTAAAATGTCATTGGATCAAATATACTTGTCTGATAGGAGATCTACTGCATGAACCAAAGTCTTCCCTCTCTTTCCCACTATGTGACTTGAGCATTTTCTTTTGTTCTACACCTTTTTTGCCCAACCAGAGTAAAGACGTTTTTATTTGCCTACAGTGTATTTTGTGTGTCTTGCCCTGTCTAAATTAGAGTGGCAGACACCAGAGATAATGTTGACATCACTTTCCTCGGGCAGCTACTTCTCAGCTGGGTTGATATCACTCTTTGGAAGTTTTTGTCTCTCTGTGCAGAGAGACCACAGGTCTCAAGCACCTCACAGCTCTGTGTGCTGCTAAATGGGTCACGAGAAAGCCCCACTCATGGCTGATGTAAACATGATCATATGGCCAATAATGCTTGTATGCAGCTGGCTGAAATGCAGCTGGAAAACATAAAGATTCAGCTTTTCTCTGCCAACTGGATTTTAATGACCAAACCACAGAGGTTTGGACTATTTAAATAAAATAGGACAAATGGAAGAAAAATCCAATATCCTTACCAAAAAAAAAAAAAAAACCCATGTGATTTGTAATCTGCAGGACTGTAAAATCAATATTATATTTGAGAGGGAAAAAGTGGAAACATTTCTTGGATATGCACAGTGGACACTGTTTGGAGTTTCAGTATTTGACCCAATAAACTGTATTATTAAAAATTTGCAGGCAGAAATCTCTTCCTTTTTCCTTTTGGAGGTTTGGTTTGGTTTTATTTTTTTAGCTGTCTTCCAAAAGGAATTCCAAAGTTTTTTTGACAATTTTATCATTTCTGACTTAAGCCTGTTGCAAATCTCTTTGAAACAACTAGGCCCAAGGGTGGTTCGGGCAGCTGCCTGAATTCCACGCAAATGTAAAAAGTCTCTTCCATTTTAAGTGCTACACTTTGCCGTAATAGAATCCAGATGCTTAAACCATTCAAAGATTACCTTTTACAGTGTGAACAGAAGCATGAATGTAAGTGTTATGTTAAAATGTAGTTAGATTCCAATTGTTACTAAGCTTTTTGAATATAACTTCTGAAGGAGAGTTGAGGCAGAGAAGCCTAGGGAAAAGGGAACCAAAAAATTATATATATATATATACACATATATATATATACACACACACACATATATATACATATGCATGCCTGGGAAAGTCTCATCACGCAATCACTGGAGAGCATCATAATTAGATTAAGCTGCTGCAGAGTATACATAATTAACAGCGAAAGAGACCAGGAGACTCCTTTTGAGACTGGAGTAATAACTCAGCAAGAAGGAGCTAGGCTTCTCCTCTCACGTAATCCAAGGAGAATTCCCAATATGAAGTGAAACTGAGCCCCCACAACTCAATACTCTGTCAGCTACTGTAACTTATTTTTACTTCTCACTGGAGTGATGAGGAAAGGAGGTTTCCTATTGTTTCGTACATGTCGTACGTGTAGTGCAGGTGAGCGCTCAAAGTCTTGCGTCATACCGTTTAATTTATTGTTGATATGCTGACACATCTGATTTCCTATCTACGTTCAGTGATGTCTCTACACGCACACCAATGTGCACCAACACTCAACTATCATATCAAAATAAGTGAGCCTCTTTTTCAGCCATCAGAATGCCTGATGATTAAAACACAAGCTAATCCATGGGATAGCCACTGTTTGTGTGGCACAAATTGCTCAATTATTTTTGCCTTTAGGACAATGTTGAGGGCACTGCTTGCAAATTCTTAGTGATCAACCTATGAATGGTGGAGCTCCTTGAAAAAAAAAAAAAGTTGGTTGGAATAATTTTGATCATTTTATATTTTCAGGCATCATCAAAGAACACTTATTATACACCCACACTGTGTGTGAAATTGTTTTGGATATCTCAGAATTGACAGCTCATATTAGAAATCCAGATGAAGACTCCTATGGAGGATCTGAACAGGTGACCTCGGTTGAGAGGTTTCTGCTGAGATTCCAGTTGTGTCACCTGGGGATCTTGGCTTCTTCATTTGGAAAATAAGGAAGTTGGATAGGATTCCTAAATTTTCTTCTGCTTCTACTATTTTATGTTTCTAAAATCCTCAAGTCAGGACATAACCCTTTGCATAGGAAAAAAAGGTGTTTTTGTTGGTTTGTTTATAAATACGATGGCAAAGGTTCCCTGTCCCAGAATGTTTAAGCTCTTTGCACCTACCTGCTGGGTTACTTGAAGTTTGGTCAGTAGAGCAACCTTATGGAATAAGACAGGTATTATGTCTTCAGAAGATTTGATCAGAAATGCAATTGTGCTATCTTGGTCAAGTAGCACTAAGTCATTTTCTCCTATTAATATATTAACATGAAACTGGATTCTCAAAGGCTGGAAATGAAGAACCAGGGGTAGAGGTGTTCAAAGGACAGGGATATTGGGTAGGAAATGTCACAGAGTTGGCTTTAGACAGTGGGGTGGGAGGAGCCTGGGAAAGTAGGAGTCCATTAAAATTTTTGTTGTTGTTGTTATTGAGACATACGTTGTGAATTTAATATTTTAAGTGTTTGGAAAAGTTATCATGGGCTTCCTTCATCAGTACAGAAATCCATCTGCTGAGGTAGTTATGGATGGAGAAGCCCAGAAAGGTGACAGTTAGAAGTTACTGGTTCCTTGAACTCTATAAAGCCATGACATTTCTTCTCTAAAACACAGATCTGAGAGGCTGTTCACTTTCTTAGAAGTATAGTGCCAACTTTGGGACTCAAGATTCTTCACCATCTGGCCCCAAACCAATTACCAAATCTCATCTCCAGCTTTCCCTCTCCCTGTGCTGCTTGGTGGTACCTGACAAAGTTGGTATTCAATGCTTTCTTATGTGATAGAACAAAAAGTTTTAATCTGTGGGAGTCCTCAACCTTCTTGCAAAGAAGAGACTTAATGTCACTTTCTTCCCTAATTTTGGAAGGTCATTCTGTTTCTGGATTTTGGGAATGTAGAACTGAGACATAGGGCAATATGCAAGTGCATCAGAATGATTGGAAGAAAGGGAGATGGAGAGAAATGTCACCTGAATCAGGTTTTGGAACCAGAGCTAAAAAGGGTCAAAATTCATAGGGCTTGGAGTGAGATGGAATGGAGAAAATGGAAGTGAGAACAGGGGAAATTGGATAAAGGAGAGAGAACGCTCAGGTAGGAGAATGGGAGTTTCCTCAAGTTGCAGGGAGGTGGAGAAATGGACAGCCCAAGGGATTCTGACAGGAGATGCTGTGGGCAATGTACTCAGATCTTCTATAATGTCTTTAAAATCTGCAAGCCAGGACTAAACTTCCTGCTCCTAGCATGCTCTTTGGAATGTGACTCATCCCAGGACTGATCCACTGAGTCAGGGCTGCAATGGAGCCACACTTGCCATTGCTTATGCGTCTCCTTTGCGTGAAATATGCTTCTTTTTTTCTACCAGGCCATAGTTTGTTTTCCCCCCAAGGACAGGTGCAAATGTTACTTCCCTGGAGTAGTTCTCATTGCGGCACTCTACCTCGAGCCAAGGAATCAGTTCCCCCTAAGTACTCCAGAAGCACTTTTTAAAGTACTTCTGCTATAGTACTTATTACAGTCTGGCCCATTATATATGAGGATGTATTCGTCTTCTTCATACACCTTGACTTGATCAGATTTGTATCCCTAGCATCGGACATGTGCCTTGCATACTGTATATGACCAGGACATTGAATTGAATTAATCCAGATTTGATCTGGTCCCAACCAATACAAACATTCAAGTTAGTACAGTACACTGGTCATGATGCACTAACATTCACATACCAGGATTAAAATATTTTATTCAACTAGAATATAGAGCCTTAGTAGAATTCAACTCTACTTTTTTCTTCATTTTGTACACAAGAGGATAGAACGCTGATGTGACAATTTATAAGTCTGAAGTCATCTTTTTTATTGTCTCCATTTCATACATGTCTGAGTCTGTTATTTGGGAAGGTTATATAAAAGAAACAAAAAGAATATTTTAAAGTACTGTCCCATTTTATTTGGTTTCATTAGTAAGGAGATTTGTATGCCCACCCTTGTTCTAAGTTAAATGAGCCTACTCAAATCCTTTTGGGGCTTAAGTGGAATATAAATAAAGAAAGAAGAAACACACACTCAGTGCTTGCTAAAAAGTAATATTTGTATAGTGCCAGGTTTGTGATAGTGAAATAAAGTGTTTCACCAGGTCATTATAGTTTTTGCTGTACAAACTGATTTGCCTAAATGATGTGCATTCTTCAGGACTGCTGCAGTTTGAATGCTATCCATGATTGCTTCAATTCTGCTCTTTATTTTGGATGATTGAAAACTTATCTTTGGGACCACAGCAGACACTGTCGGTGGCCTAGTCAACAGCTTGAATTCCATTTTCTCTTGTTGACAAAGCCCTCCCGCCCTCCATGTTTTCACCTGGGTCTCTACCTCTCTTCTGAGTGGCTCAGAAGGAGTGACTATCTCCAGGTCCAGGAGTAAATCTAAACTGGATATGCCAATAATAATTGGCCTCAGCATGGGTCAGAGGTATAATTCTGGACAAGGAAACATGGGATAGTCTTCTGGAGGGTACTTGGGAAAGATTTCCTTCACTCTTAAGTTAAAATAAAAATGATAAAAGGGAGAAACTATCTGTACACATTGTAGTGCCTAGTTTTGAAGCTCGGAACAGCTAAAGAACAAAGTTGATATGCTGAGGAACAAAAATATGGAAAGAAACTGTATCCCTGATATTGTCTCTGTACACTAGGAACACTCCACCTCAGCATTAAATATGAGGTGAGATGAAGAATATAATTAATTGTCTAAGAGAGATGACATAGACTTTTGTTTTTTATTATTTACTTCCAAAGATATGATCTAACTGATCTAAAGAAAGAAGGACATAGAAGTAGAAAGATATAATTCTTATCTCAGCTTGTAATTTAATTGTAAAGAATAAATACACACAGAAAATTACTTAAGAAAAAATTATAAAATCATAAATCAAGTAGAGGATCTTAACAGGTTTTGTCCACCTGAACACATTGTCATTCTGGTGAAGTCTATGGTTTCCTTGTCAGATAAATGCTTTTAAATAAATGAAGTAAACTACATAGGCTCACAAAAGAAAACAATTACATTGGAAAAGTTCCCCAGGTTTAAGAAGTCTGGAAGTATGCATAATTTAAAATGACACTCAGCATTCTTTTTTATGAAATTAAACTCTCAGAATCAGCATGACTTATGTACTCAAGCCCAGTGTCAACTGGTTTAAAATCAAAAGCAAAAAGTTCAGTCAAACCAATTACCTACTGTTTCAAATGCTGCAATAAAATTAAATTAAAAATAAACTGAATTTAATAAAATTGTTAACCTATATACAGGCTACCAAAGTCAGCACCAAGTGATGAGAAATTGTTATATTTTCCCATTTCTTGGAAGTAAAGACATTCACAAACCAAAGAGTACTACCCTCCGCTTTAACTGAAGAAGCTGTGTAGTAAAGTGTATTATTGGTCCCAAGTACATTCTGCCTCTCCTCAGCCATTCATGAGGCCCATCCTTATAGGTTCCTTCCCTGGTACTTTCTCTGTGGTAAGATTCTACTTCCTGCTCCAATGATATCAAGTTTGGCCATGTGACTTGATTTAGCCAATGAAATATGAGCAGAAATGAGATGCACCACTTCCCAGCTGAAGCTTTACAACAAATATTGTGCTTCCATCATTATTCTTTTCCCTCTGTCATGATAATGTGATGTACCAGAGAGGGGTCACTCTTTTATCTTGGATCCCATAGCAGTGGAGACACATGGAGCAAAAACTGGTCCACAGACGACAGGTTATGTGAGCAAGAAATACACCTTTGTAGCTGTAGGTCACTTAGAATTTGGGGTTGTTTATTACCAAAACATAACTTAGTGAAAAGTAATTAATGCAAGTTGATATTTATGGAGAATCTTTCTGATTTCTCCACAATTATCTTTCTTTCTGGTACCATGCAACATTTTTCATATTGCTCTTTTTTCATATCAGATTTATTGTTCCTCTAACAGCAGCACATAGTAGATGTTAAAACATTTATTATCATTTGTAAATTTTTTGTGAACTTTTCTTTCTTCTTCCTGGCAGGTTAGTAAGTTATACAGCTATTATCTTTATTAGACAAGATATGAGTTAGTGAGAAATTGGTTATATGGTTAGATAGATCACTCCCACTATAGTAACATTTTGTAGACTCAGCCTGAAGCCAAAATATCTAGATGAGGTCTTTTTAGTTGGAAGATGAACTAACCTGAATTGAGATAAGTTCATAAGCACAAAATCAAAAATATGGAATATAATTTAAAATGTAGTCAATCATCTTGATTTTTTTTATTGTTAACATACCCAACCTCCGGACACTGAAGTTTAAAGTTATCATCATGGATAGTATTAGCCATCATGGTTGGAAGTTTATAGCTTCACTAGATCACAGCTAAGGCTCCCAGAGAAGCCATCCAGACAAAGATAACAATTCTCTAAAAATAAGGAGACATTTTTAAGTCAAAATTTCACTGCTGTCCTGGGAGGTGTTGGCCCTGATTTCAATTTAGCATGATCACATCTGTGCTTCTGACTTGACAGATAGTCCTTTTATGACTAAACATGAAAGGAATTTTAGTTTTGTGGAATACTGTCAAAGAATGAGAAGAGGGGCTCTGTTCTGGCAACATTCCCAGGTCTAAACTTTGTGGAGGTATCCAGGGAAGAGCTGTTATTAATTGACAGTGACAGTCAAATGATACATGTCAACTCCTGGTGATCTAAGGCTGTTTATTCAAGTCCCAGGCAACTCAGGTTCTCCTCCTCCTTTTGCATGAAGCCTTCCCTTGTGTCATTGTGCTCTTTATTAACCCTTCCACCAGAAAAGCAGAAAGGGTATGCCCAACTTTGTTAAGCAGATCAAGCAAGAAGTTAGCATGGAGAATGATGAATCATTGTGACTTGTGAATTATAAATTAATTTCACATATGAAAGTGTGCTGATCATTAAGACTTGGCTGAAAATCACTCACATAGAGAGCCAATTGATCTCTTTCCACCTTGTCCAATTGATGGTCACTTATTCTTCCTTTAACACAAGATTCCAAGATCACCTTTCTGTGAGTTCTTTCTAAACCCTTAGTCAGTTGATGTATCCTTCCTCTAGACTATCTTAGGACCTTGTACATACCTTCATCACACTTTGACTACAGCACTGCTGTATTGTGCTGCCTTGTTCTCAAATATGGGATGTATCAATACTGAGACAAAATTAACATAAATCAGATATTTGATGCAACTATTAAGTTTTCCAAAAAACACATGGAAAAGAATCCAAATAGATTGTTTAAACCATTTTTGAATACAGAAGGGCATAGTTTAATTTAATTTTTCAACTTCTTACAAGTCAGTTGGTTATAGTGGTTTCAGATAGATGTGGCTGAAATAGGCAAGTTGACTCTTGCTAAAATTCATAACATTGGTACCCTGATTAGCTCAAAAACCTAAAAATTAAAGACTCAATGTAGTTTATGTGACTCCAATACAAATATGAATAAATCCAAATGGATACTATATTTGTCCATGAAAAAAGAAAGAATGATTCTTCTGTAAAAGTGACATATTTGCTTTCCCTTACTGAAGTTCCAGTATGTTGATTAGTTCAGCAAGTTTTCATTGAACCTCTCCTCTGTGTCTGGCATATTATGGGGTTTACATTCTATTGAGGGAAAACAAACTAATACATAATCACAAAATCAAGATCAGATGGTGATAAGTGATAAGCTCTCTGAAGACAATAGAAATAGCGAGATGAGATAAAGAATGGCTAGGAAGCTGTGGCCGCTTTAGAGAGATTGATTAAGGTGGGAATAGTCTGAGAAAATCACATTTCATTTGGTCCTAGAATGATACAAAGGAGCTAGCTAAGGAGAGACTCAATCAGAGGCTAGAGTGCAAAAGTCAAAATGTGAGAAACTGTGTGCTAGGAAATGGAAAACAGGTAGATATGGGAGTTAAGGTGCTTTGGGCTGCAAGTAACAATACTCCACTCAAACAGACTTAAGCACTAAGAAGTATTTATTATCCAACTTAGAGTTGAATTATATAATAACAAATTATACATTAACAAAGGTAGAGAAAGGGTAAAAATAATTTTAATATGTTTTATTTAACCACTATCTCCCAAATATTATTATATCTACATGTAGTCAATGAAAAAAAATATTTGAAATCTTGCCATGGACAACATGGATGGAATGTGAGGACATTATGCTAAGTGAAATAAACTAGACAGAGACAGACAAATACTGCATGGTATCACTTGTATGTGGAATCTTTCAAAAAAAAAGTCAAACTCTTAGAAACAGTAGAAAAGTGGTTGTCAGGGCCTTGAGAGTGGGAGAAATTAGGAGATGTTAGTAAAGGGCACAAACTTTCAGCTATCAGATGAATAAGGCCTGAGGAGCTAATGTAAAACATAATCCATAGTTGATACACTGCATTATATCACTGAAATTTTCTAGGAGAGTAGAGCTTAAATGTTCTCACCCAAATAATTAATAGTTGTAATAATAATGATGATGATTATGATGATAAATCTGTGAGATGATAGATGGATGGATGGGTTAATTAACTAGATGCTGGATGGTGGGATGTGTACATTTATCAAACATATACATCTATCAAATCACCTTTAACAATGCATACATATATCAAATCACCACGATGTATGCTTTAAATCTCTTACAATTCTATTTGTCAATTATACCTTCAAAAAGCTGAAAAATAAACAATGCAGAAAAAATGCTCAACTAAATATTTTGTATACCTTTTCTTTTTTTGACATTAAGTCTTCAAAATCTAATGTGTACTGGCTACATTTCAATATGCTCCACAGTTGCATGTGGCTCTTGGCTCCTGTCCTGACAGCACAAGTGTAGATTATGAATACAGAGAGACAAGAGAGGAAGCAGGGTATAGATTATTCTGGCAACAGTCCTGGGAAGAAACTGTGGTATCTTGGACTCTGGTGGCATCAATGAATGTGAAGTGAAGTCAGTGACTTTGGTACATATGCTTTTTGGACATAAAAGCGATTACTTGCTATGATTTCTGCCCTTTACTAGCTGTGTGATTTTGGAAAAATACCTTAACCTCTTAAAGAACTGGTTGCTCTTCTGTCAGAGAAGCATAGTACAGTGGTCTTCCCCAGCAATTGAGAGAATGGGATGAGGTAATTCATGGAAAGCACTTATCAGAATTCCTGGAACAAACCCAGTCCTTTAAAACCTATAAAGCAGTGTAAATGAAGACCTCAGTGGAGACTGAGAATGTTCCTGAATGTGGTCATCAAAGAAAGTCACTTTTAAGCAGAGACTCGCAGGATGAGTAGACTTGAGACAGGCAGACATGACAGAAGCAAGTGCCCCAGAAGGAGGTACCAAGGTAGTAAATTTCAACGTATGTGTGAAAATGGCAAGTAGTTAGATTTGGGCCAAATGAAGACTGACGCAGGAGAGCAATGACAAATATGGATGAAAAGCGATATGGTGTGAAATAGTTGGAGTCTCAGCTAAAGAGTTAAAATTTATTGTAAAAGTAGTGAGGAGTTTCATTCTATTTTAATCAGAGGAGTGACATCCAAGTGGTATTTTGGGGAAGATCACCCAGTTCGGTAGTGCTCAGGAGAGATTAAAGAAAGGAACCATTAGACTCAGGAGAGCTAATCAAGGGGCTCCTTGTGATTGTCCAGACATGAGACAGTAAAGGAATACGATAGATAGTTGAATGCAAAAAATATCCCAGAGAAGGGAAGATATAGCTCAGTGGTTGAAAGGGTGCTTAGCATGCATGAGGTCATGGGTTCGACCCCCAGTACCTTTGTTAGATAATAAAACATAAAAATAAATAAACCTGATTACCTACCCCCTCCAAAACCAAAAAATAGTCCAGAGAAACCTTTTATTACTACATTGTTCTTTTCTCCTTTGTGCGAGCTTCTTTGTAGAGGTGTGGTTCTGCCTATACAACACTGAGATCTTCATTGTCTTCAAACGTTAAAGGCTACACAAACTAACAAACAAGTCAAAGCAAGTATGACATGTATGGTGGACAAGAAAGATTTTACAGGAAGGGTTATCCCGCACTGTTGGGAAATCACTTATCCATATAAGTTAATCTTGCAGGTCACTGAGTTTCCCCTTTGCACACTTAACATTTTAAAAACTTTATTTTGGCCATCTGCATGTCTAGTTTAATATGTTATATGTAGCAATTGGCTACTTAGTGAGCTGCATGGAAGACTCGTGCGTGTGTGTGTGCGTGCGCATGTGTGTGTGTGTGTGCAGTGACTTATTTTAATGGAAAGAGCAAGGTGGGCTTGGGTTAGAAATATGCATGCTGTTTTCTTGCTGTGTGACCTGGGACAAGTTGCTTCACATCTCTGGGTGTCAGAATGGGGAGACTGAAGTAAAAAAATCTTAGCGTCCTCTTCCTCCTATGACATTCTACTAATCTGTCAAAACAGAGGAGAAAGACAAGTTGCAAGAGGATTAACATTTCATTTTGGTATCCCTCCATACGTTACCGGTTTTGAGAAAACTGGCCAAAACAGAAGGGACAAAGCATACATGCTTATCTCCCTAAATGAAGGAGGGATTAACTGTTTTAGGAAGGTATGATTTACTTCTCAGAAACATAAAAATTGACACAGAAAGACTGCATTTGCCAAAACAGAATGTTTTTAAAATCAGAGATTCTCGCCAAGCGCAATCCCTCTAAGATTCAAGTTTGCTTCCCGCTCTCCCTGTTGTCATAAATAATGTGAATAATAATCTTCCCTTAATAACACCTTTCTTCTGGAGCTACTGTGTGTTACTGTTGGAAAAGCAACTATTCCTGTTTCTAAGAAATAAGGCTTTACTAAGAAAGCGCTTTGGACTTCTTGGACATCCAACCACCCTTGGCTGGGCGTCTATTTCACAAGTATGTTGCTAAATTGAGTGTGAAAGACTCCAAAGCTGGTTTAAAAGCTGAGGAGAAAGGGCATGGTAAAGCGCATGCCCGCATTCCCCGAGCTCCCGACGCCGGCTCGAGATGCGCAGCAAACTGGAAATGTGAAGATGCACACAGTCCCCAACTAATCAAGCTACTCTAACAGGAAGTTTGAAAGTAAGGTCAGCTTTAACATGTCTCCCGAGATAGGCTCTCACAGGGACAGGAAAAACATCCACCAGATAAATCAAACCACCAGAACCTGGAAGAGGTCAGAAAGCATGAGGCAGTCCCCTCATAAAAGGACACAGGGCACTGGGAGCCCACCAGCCTGCTCTCCAACTTATGAGATCAGAGGGCTGATGGCTGCAAACCTGTACCAAATGGACCCTTTGCTGGTTTACATCTGTATCAAAGAATTAGGCATCACACTTCACACGTGTGCGTGCACACGCTCTGTTCACAGTCCAAGTTAAGCTGTTACCAGAGAAACATGTCCTTTTCCTGGAGTATTTTGTTCCCCACGGAGAAAGAGGGGACAAAAAGTGAATTTTAGTTTTTGAGTCTTCATTGTTAAAACATTTTCTTCTCTTTTGTCAGAAATCCTCATTTTGTATTTGGATCATCTTTTGCTTCTTTTCTACGTGCATGGCAGAATAAAACAAGGTGAGAGAAATCTCATGCTCGGTAGAAGCCCGGCCAGACCTGGTAATGGTGAGTTTTTTCTCTAGGAGAGCCCCCTCCTCTGACCATCACGGAGCATGCTCTTGAAAACAAGCTCATTATGTGAAGAGATGTTCCTTTATGTGAGGATAAGGGATCCGTGGGGTCTGGTTTTACAAGTGATATGAATTCATGCAGAATGTGTCCTCTTGTATTTCCCTTTCAAACTGCAATAAATGTTTTGAAGGCAAGTCTCGAAGCGCAATGAATCTGAAGAGAAAAATGGCAAATTCTAAGAGATGGTCTAATCAGTAAACTCTGCCCTAATAAGCAGCAAGGATAACTAAAACGCATCCCCAAGAAAGTCTCCTCGTGCAAGTTTTCCAGCGCTATTTGGAGAGTTCAACGAACCCTGGAAAGGCTTTAGACAAGCTTTCAAGATTCTAAACTGGAACCTGGTATGGTTTGCTGATCCCCTGGTGCTATGTAAGCTCTTGCTGGCTACATTCCATAATCAGCAATGCTTTTGGGGAATTTCTTGCATGGGAGAAGACAGGTTGACAATCCTGATCGAATTTTCCAAAGTTACTGTTTTTGTTTGTTTTGTTTTGTTTTTTGATGCCGTGAAAGTTCTAATTGAGACTTATAAGACCCCGGGCAAACAGGGGTGGCCGAATCTCAGAGGGAGGAAATTTTGATGCAGCTGTTCTGTGCAGATACCCACAGACTTACACATTATATAACCGGAAGTCATGCCCAAGTCCCAGTCTTGGGGACTTTTCATAACCAGCCCTTTTATGTGTTATGCATAAAGTTTGAAATAAAGCCGTCTTTGACCACCATTGCTGCAGAAAGGATGGTTTTGATTCCAGGTGTGTCAGGTAATAGAAAATTTTGGACTCGCATTTTTTCTTTACAATCAGTTTATATCCAGTCAGTGACATTTTCATTACTTTCGTGTGTCTGTTTGCAGATTTTTTTTTCCCTTCGTAAGTACACTGATGTTATTTGCTATGCACTCCATGTTTATTTTAAGAAACTGGATCATTAAATCCACATCCCATGTTTCAGCAAATGACCTTCAAGTATCAAATGAGGTGAGGGCTGTTATTTTTAAGCAGAAAGGCAAGCTTTGTGAAGGACCATTATTGGGTGAATTTTGCAGTATCTGCTTCTGTTCTCTCCATTGTTCACAAGAAAACTGCTTGTCTGATCTCCAGAGCAGTGGTGGTTTTAGGCTCCAAAAGAGCTCAAGCCCCCCAAATAATGAGGCTGATGTAAGGCCGGGAATAAAAAGGGGATAAATCCCTGATGTAAGAAAACACAGTTCGCTTTGTCTGCCCTTTAAGAGTTTAAGACCCACGGTGATGCTCGTGGGGGTGAGGAGGGATTCGCTGCACTGCTGAGGTAAGCACACTGCTTTACAATGATCTTGTGACACCCACAGCATGATTAGTAAGTAGCCAGAAATGTACATGGTAGCTCAGCACATCTCTTTATTATATTAAAAGTGAGTTTAATTGCCAGGAGTTTGTTATGCTTTTTCGCTTTCTTAAGTATGATGTAAGGTTTCTCCAGCTGGAAAATCCCTTATTTGCTGACTTACATGGAGCTTATAACGTTGTCTGAGCTTCGGCTTTTGCTTCTTACCTTACTTTCGGGCCACTGAAGAACTGCCTCGATCAGTCAAATCCTCACCTTGAAGCTACAGGGAAGGCCTGGTGTGAACCCCACCAGCATCTCGTTGCTGTGCTCAATAGGTGATCTCTTCCCGACCACCAGGGCCTGAAGTAAGGTGACCCAGATGACCAACTGCACCGCACAGAACATGGAAAATCGGGTTACTAATGCTTCTGTTCTCTGCTGCTCTCCTGCGCAGCTGAAATACGTTCTAGCTGCTACTTGGCGAAAAAAGATTTAGTGAGATGGACTTCGCCTCCTTCTGACCGGTTATTTCATTCTCAGCCTGTTCACACACACAGGTGAAATTTGTAGAGGGCCCTTTAAAAAAAAATTAGAACTATCATAGCCAATCAAATACATGGATCAGACTTATACTCTCCAATCTCCCCAATTCCAGGGACAGCCCTTCTCATCTGTAGAAATATGCTTTTCTTTGGGAATATAAGTGGATTATTACTGTCTGCTGTGGGAAGCCACAGTCCCAGCTTTCAGCAGATGCTCAGAAGATGGGAAGTGACATTATTCCCAGACAAGAAACAAGCACATCCCTCTGGTTGTGAAGAAAGAGGTTCCTTCCTGAAGCATCCGCACGCTCCCATGACATTCATGCTTCAGGTGTTACCTCGGGAAATATGTGTTGAAATACAGCATTTAGGAAGCAACCATTGTGTTTGGATCCTATACCTGTGTGCATGCGTCTATAAAAGAATGTTCAAAAGAATTACAATATATTTCGTGCCACGGAGTCCCCATAAAGTGGAAGACATGTAAGTGTCAGTGCAATGAAAATATAAACAAAGCAAGCTGGCTTAACAGTGTAGTGAGCGAGAAAAAAAAGGAGCTGGGGAGAGTGAAGTAAACCACATTATATTTGCTGCTAAAAATTTTCATCCTTCTCATCCGTCCTCTCCTTACACCAGCTGTAAAGGGATGGGGTGACCCATAAAAATAAGCTTAGGTCAGGGACAGCTTAGCCAGAGATGCCGCATATGATTTTGTTGAGGGCAGGACATCGCAAGGGTGGGTCCTAGACCAGGGGGAGCACAGACCCCTAGTGCACTGCTCTCAGCACAACTCCTGACCCAGGGGACACCCAGCCGACACGCCCTCTGCTCAGGACTCTCAGTGATAATAAGTGTTCATCGGGGGCTTAATGTGAATTTTAAGAGGTCTGGAGGCTTTCATTTGGTCCTCTTTTCCCACTTTCTAATTTATTAATTCTCTAATGTGATCCACAGACCTCTGGAGCCCCTAACTCCCTTTCAGGGACCTGCAAGATTCAAACAATTTTCATGACTCTACTGAGAAACTGACTCTTTTTTTTTTCCTTACTCTGTTGACATTTACCCTGATGATACAAAAGCAATGGTGGATAAAAGGGGGGTACTTTATTGTGACTCAGAGTCATCAAAATATACGAGTAGGCACTGTAGTCTTTACAGCCATGCACTCACAGTAAAAAATATGACAGTTTTACTTATAGATGCCTTTGATGAAGTGGTAACAATTATTAACTTTATTAAATATCTACCTTTGAGTACATATCTTTTTTTTAAGTAAACTTTTTATTTTAGGTTTATATAAAAATGGCAAAAATAGTACAGAGAGTTCCCACACACATCATACTCTGCTATTATTATTATATGGTAATAATAATTATATGGTAATAATAATTATACATTAAATATTGTACTATATATTATTATATATAATGATAACATATCATATATAATTGTATATAGTAAGATATAAACCGTTATAATACAGTTTAACTATATACAATATAGTATTACATATACTATACATTATTTGTAATATGCTAATTATTATTCTTTCCCCTGAACAATATACATGTATAGTATTTTCAGAAATATTAACCTGTAGCCCCATGGGAAACTATACACAGTGCTAAAGCATAATTTCTTCTGACAAGTCGCAAACTTTGCCCTCTACCCCTTTCAGTGAGGTGGTTTGATATATTTGTGATACAGTTAAACAGTTTTGTCATATTCTGGATTTCATCTTGGGATTTCCCCAATCGCCTAAATGATTTTTTAAAAAATTTTCATACATTAAAGTCCACTCTTGGTGCTGTAAATTTCCATGAGCTTTGACAAAAGCCTAGTGGCCATGTATCCAGCATTATAATAGGGCACAGAACAGTTCCAACACTCTCGGAAGGCTTCTGTGCGTCACGTGTTTAACCCCTTCTCTCCAGACCTCTGGCAATTACCTCTACAGTCTGCCTTCACCAGAATTCCAAATAAATAGAAAAATGCAGTCCGTAGGCTTTTCACAGTGGCTTCTTACACTGAGCACTATGCACTTAAGATTTATCCATGTCTTACCTGGCCTGATAGCACATTCCTTTTAGCACTGAATAGTATGCCGTTGTATGGATGTACCAGAATTTGTTTATTCAGTCACCTATCAAAGGACATGTCGATTACTTCCAGTTTTTGGTGATTATAAATAAAGCTGTTATAAATATTTACATGCAGTTTTTTGTGTAGACATACGTTTTCAAGCTAGTTGGAATTGTGATTGCTGGATAGTGTGGTAAAACTATTTTCAGTTTTGTAATACATTGTCACACTGCCTTCCAAAGTGGCTATAACATTTTTCATTCCCATCAATAATGAACAGTACATGTAGTTTCTGTCATTCCATGTCTTTGCCAACAACTGGCAATTAACCTCTCTAACAGTGGGTAGTTCTATCTCGTATTGTTTTAATTTGTTTCTTTAATAACTTCCTAGATATCGAACATTTTCAATAGACTTATTTGCCACATGTATATCTTCTTTAATCAGTTATCAGTTCAAATCTCTGGTCCTTTCTTTAATTGGGATGCTTGTTTTCTTACTGTTAGGTTTATGTCTTTTTAATACTTTGTAGTGAAATGGAAAGCATGTATAAAACACTGCTGCTATGTATTAAAATGCAGTGACTGCCTGAAGGCTAAGCACTTGTGGGATTGAGTTGCAAGCTGAACTAGCTGCTTTTTCTCAAAGAACATCAGTTTTACCTGGGGAAAAAATGACTAACAAAAATTTGCATAATGGAAGTCATGGTCTCAAAAATTAATAAACAGGACCTGTAACTTCAAGAAATCAACTGTTTTTTTTTGTTGTTGCTGTTGACAACATTTGAACTTTCAAATGAAAATTAGAATTTTGGAAAACTATGCCACAATGGCCTTAAAAACTTCTTTCTTGTGAAGTTTTTATAAACAAATGGAATTTTGATAGCATATAATATAATGCATCAACATTCTGAAGAGCTGCTTAATTCAATGAACCAATATTTTCCAAGAGAACAATGTATAATTTAACAAAATTATGTGTGGTAAAAATCCATTCAAGGTGTAAATTAGGCTAATGGATTTTAATGTAATTAGTGTAGGAAAAATTCATTGATAGGGTTTCAGATTTTGAACTGCAACTCTTTAAAAACAACCACTTTTCAAGTTCTGGCATACTGTCAAAAAAATATTCACAATTATCTGTAAAGGCTATTAAAATACCCTATCATTTTCTAACTACAAGTCTTTGTGAGGCTGGATTTTCTACATATATTTCAATTAAAACAACCTGTGGCAACAGATTGACTGCCGAAGCAGATATAAGAATTGAGCTGTGTTCTCATAAGCAAGACATTAAAGAGATTTGTGAAAAGTAAAACTATGTCATTTTAATTAATTTTTTGGAAGATATAGTTATTCTTATAAAATCAGTTCAGTTATGTTAATCAGCAGTGGATTTATTATTTTATTTTAAAATTAACAAATATTTTCGAAATCTTTAGCTTTAATTTCTTATAGGGTAAATATCAACAAATATAGTGTGCATAAACAGAAACCTGTTAGAGTTGTCAATAACTTTGAAGACTGTAAAGGGATCTTGGGATGCAGAAGTTTGGGAATCATTGTTCTAAACACTAGCATCATCTCACAAATATTGATATATTTGAACTTTCATTTACATTTAGTTCAACATATTTTCTAATTTTCTTCCTGACTTCTTTGTCCTATGGTTATTTAGAACTATGCAGTTTAACTTCCAAATATCTAAGGATTTTCCAGATATCTTTCTGTTTTTAATTTCTAATTTAATACCATTGTGGTCAGAAAACATACTCTGGTTTCAATTCTTTTAAATTTATTGAGACACATTTTATAGCCCACCATATGGTCTATCTCGATGAATGTTCCGTATGCTCTTGCAAGGAGTTACATTCTCCAGTTCTGTGTGTAGTGTTCTACACATCTTGCTGAGTGACCCTTTTATTATTATTTAATGTCTTTCTCTATCTCTGGCACTATTCCTTGCTCTAGCGTCTACATTTTCTAAAATAACACAGCCACTTCAGTCAGGTCTTGATTTTTTTCTAACAGTCAGATAATCTCTTTCTTTTAATGGAGTCTTTAATCCATTTATATTTAAATAATTGTCAACATGATTGGTTGATTTACTTTCTGTTTATCTTTATCTGTTTGTTTTTTCCCTTTTTATTCTTTTTCCCTCCTCTTTGGGACTACTTGTATTTTCAGTATTCCCTTTTATGTCCTTTATGGCTTACTAACTAACCGATCTTAGTATGTTTGTTTAGTTTGTTTTTAGTGGTTATTGTAGGCTGTGATACCCCATGCAGAAGTCACTAGCCATATGTAGCTCAATTCCTTAGTTCATTCTTTAGTCACACTAGCCACATTTCAAGTACTCATTATCCCAGTGTGGCTAAGGGCTACCATATCGGACAGTAAAGAGTGTTCCATAGGAACACTTCCATCACTGTAAAATGTCCTATGAGATAGCTCTGCCCTAGGATTCACAACACACATCGTTAGCTTATCATAGTCTACATTCAAATGACAGTATGCCACTTGACTTTTAATGAAAGACTTTTCAAACAATACTCATCCATTTTTGCACTCCTTTGTGCCTTTGTTACACCTTTTACTTCTGCATATATTTTAATCCCCACAACAAATTACTGTTTTGGCTTTAATGTTAAATGTCATCCTTAAAAATTAATAAATAAGAAAAAAAAAGTATTCTATTTAATCTACACACTTACCATATCCAGTACTCTTCATTTCTTTGTATAAATTTGAGTTCTGTCTGTTATTGGTTTCCTACAGCCTGAAGACCATCTTTGAACATTTTCTGTAGTCTCCCGGCCCCAAATGATCTCAGCTTTGGTTTGTCCAAAAAACACAGGATCATTCTTATCTTTGTTACCCAGGACACAATGTGTTGTTTTCCTTTAGCTACTTTTAAGATATTTTTCTTGGTTATTTGTTTTCTGTCTGCCTTGGTGTAATTGCTTTGGTTTTATCCTATTAGGGGTACATTGATCTTCTTAGATCTATGGTTTACAGCCTTAATCAATGTGGAAAGTTTTTGCCATTCTTTCTTCATATATCTTTCCCTCCACTCCTCTGCTTCCGAAATTGTACAACAAATTACTGATATTATTCTATGGGTCGCTAATTTATTTTCAGTATTTTTTTTCTCTCTGTCCTTCAGTTTTAGACTGTTTCTATTGCCCTGTCTATAAATCCACTAGTCGTCCACTTCTTCAATGTCTAATCTGCTGTTACTTTCATATGGTGAATTTTTTATTTCAAATAAAGTTTATTTAGCTCAAGAGATATTTTTATTTCCATTTTCTCTTTATTATATTTATGCTTTCCTTTAAACTTTTAATACATTTGTAATGCTGATTTTAAAGCTTTTGTTTGCTAATTTCATTTTCTCTATCGTATCTGTCTGCTTCTACTGGGTGATATTTCTCCTGTTTATGAGTCATATTTTCTTGTTTCTTCACACGCCCACTAATGTTTGATTAGATGCTAGCTATAGTGATTTTTGTGTTGTTCAGAGCCTGAATTTTGCTTTCTTCCTTTAAAGAGTGTTGAATTTTATTTCGGCAGGCAGTTATGTCACATGGGGGAGGTCAGTTTATCTTTTTGATGCTTATTTTCAAGCTTTGTTTGAGTGTGTCCCGTTGGAGTTACCCTAGAGCTAGTTTACCTTACTCTGAGGCACAACCTTTCTGGAGTTCCTACCGTATGCCTTCAGTGTTCATCAAGATGTCTCTATTCCAGTTAGTCAGAACACAAACGTTTCTCAATTCTGTGCCACTTTTAGAAATTGCTCAGCTCTCCAGCTTCTTTAGCAGTTGTTCTTTTCTAGGACTCGTGGAGTCTCACCTTGTGCGTGGCATTCAAGGTTGTTATTCAAACAAACACTTAAGGGGCCCTATGCAGATTCCTGGAGCTCTATCTCCGCTTTGCTACTTCATAACTGATATTCTGCACCACAAATTCCAGTGGCTTTGGCCTCTTTGAATTTAATCTCTGTCTCTGCAGCTCAGCGAGACCACAATGATCTGCATGGGATCCCCCTTCCTGTGCCAGGATCTAGTAAATGCCTCCAAGCAAAAATTTGGAAAGGCTTCTATCCTTTGTTTCACTTCTCTTAGATAACATATTCTCGTGTTGACAGCTTTTCAATGTCTTAAAACCATTGGTTCATATATTTGGTCCAGTTTTCTAGTTGCTTAGATAGAGCAGGAGCTAAGTTGGTACCAATTACTCAGTCATCATGAGATCAGAAGTCAACTCTTACTTTTGATACTATATGAAATAAAGAACAATTGAATGTTTTGAGAAAAACTGCCATGAGAAATACTGTATCTGAGAAGGATCATTATTGAGAAAGACAGATGAATTATATGGTGGACAAAGTAAGATAAGGAAAACCATCTGGGAGTGGTAAGTCAAACACAGGATGAATAGAGAGTAACCTGGGTTAATGGTGATAACAGTGAACATGTAGGTACACATGGGCAGCCTTGTCTCTAGACTTAATGCTCAGCAGGGATTGGGCTAGGGAGGTACGCACACCTGTTATAATGTTTCTGGGAGGACGCCTGAAGGAAGGGAGAGTATTAACAAGTGGTAAAATTTACTGAGCACCTACTGTGTTTGAAATGCTGATCATATTTCATCTTATTTATTCAAAATAACCCTGTGTATGTTATAGTTCTTAAATTGTATATGAAGAGACTGAGACTCAAAGAGATTAAGAAGGGGAACAAATCAAATCAGCTGGAAATGACAAAGCTTCAGATCTGGTTGTCTGTGGACGTGAAGATCTTTCCTCAGTCATGCCTCCTCTATAGACTGAGGCAGATGTCACTCTTAGATGCTGTACTTGTATTAATGGTGAAATGTCTGCAACATTAGAATTATAATTTACTAAAACCTAAAATGTTCTACTTATGTAGAATTAGAAGTTACAAAGCCCTGAAATCTAAAAAGCTCCACCCAAGGGGCATTTGGATGTGATTTTTTACCATCTATATGAGACATTGGTTCATTATAGATATTATGACCTAACTCCAGTTAACAGAAAATGTCCCATTCCAACAGTAGATTCATAGACGATGTGTCTAAGATGCGTTTATTCAATTCTCTAATTAACTGCTTGATTAGTGTGATGGTCTGTGCTTTTAATAAGAGTTCTTAGGACATAAAAACCATCTTCTGTTTTGTTTGAAAAGCCTCAGAATGACTTTAGGAATAAAAGAGAAAACAGAAGCATAATTTGCTCTTTTGCCAGTTAGCAACAACAATTGCTTTTTAAGAATATCAACCATCAATGAAATGGACAGGCTGGGGATAAAGAGACCAACATGGACATTCTCTTTGAAGCAATTGTTTATTATCAGACATAAACCAGTAACTTTTATGACATGGACCCCTGCTGTTTTAACACCAGACAGGTAATTAGATTGGTCCTCACCAGAGTGGCTTAGAGGCACTGTATAGAAGCACTTCTCTTTATCTCTGTATCCTCAGTAACCCTCTTGTTCTCTTTTCTGTACGATTCCCTTTCCTTTCTTCTGGGATCTTCTTATTCCAGCAATTAGCCCCTGGTAAGTTCTTTCAACAGCTGGAGATCTGCAAACGCAAAGATCTTGAGAGAAAATGTGTATGTCTATTATATTTGTTTTTTCTAATCTAATAACTGTCAAATATATGCTTTCTGAAAATATTACCAGAGGTATTTGGTACATGCTAGACAACAATACACATCAGTGGTTATGATGTAACCAAACCTGTACTAACAGATAGACTGGGGAGATCTGGAGGGTCTTAGGTAGACATAGTAGAGGCTGAACAAGGCTCCTGATCACTCTCTTTTCTGCCGATGGTCTGCTGTGATATTTCAGAGCAAGATGAACGAATACTTCAGAAAACAGCCCCTGACCCACTGGGCTCCTCACCCTCTTCAGGAAGCCCTGGCAGGCGTCCGTTTCTGCAGCCAATGCCAGAAGATGGTTCAGGCTCATCGCTTTCACCCCACTTAGCTGAGCTACAGATGTTATTCATATTCATTGCAGTGTCCAGCCCTTTGACAAAAGTTACAGAGTTCCTTGGCTCAATAAAAAATCATGTGTCATCGAGTTGCCTGGGTTAAGTGCATGCTACTTAGAAAATCATTTCCCTTTGTCTGTTTGTTTGATGAGATGCTTGAAGACCTCCAACATCTACATTTCAGTTGCAGCCTATCTCTCCCTGTTCCCCTGTTGCCAAATGCCCTTCTCTTGGCTCTACTTCATTCTCCAAGGCACTCACTCCCTCCGCTCACCTCTACGCCTTGTTATCTTGTGGCAACTCTCAACATTTCCTTGAGTCCAGTGGAATGTTGATATTCTCTACCCAAAGTACGGAAATGCTGGGAACAGAAGGAGGAGGCAGTGTAGCTTCGTACGGTTTTATTATTTCCTGCCCTGAGTCTCAATCCCAAAGGCTGAAGATTATTTCCAAATGTGCCCTGTAGCCAATCCCGTCATTACACGGATATTAGGTCCTACAACCCAGCATTGTGGCTTAGGCATCTCTGTGCCTCATGAGACCGTGTGTGGGTTAAGTTTTGACATTGAAAAAAAAAAATAACAACCTTGTAGAACTGATTGAAAACATATACAGTGTGGCAGGGTGTGCATGCGGATCTCAGCCTGTGGCTTCATAGATTTGAACAGAGAACACCAGCAGCTGGTGATACAAAAAAAAAAAAAAAAAACTTACTTAAAAAATAGACAACTCCTTTTATTTCTCTATGGCGGCGTGTGGAAGATGTTTCTATCCACATAAATTAGTTTGAAGGGTTGTCAGCTTCCATGTAAAATTTCCACTATGGAAAATGATTTGGTTTTGATACGCAGGGGAACCTCAGTGTAACTCTAGTCTTGGGGGTCATGCAGTAACTTGGAAGGCATCACTAGGTAATGTAATGACCAATCTTATTCTTTTCCGAAGAAAATCTAATTGTTTTAGGAACGGAGTGGAGTTAAAGGTGTTTCTAAGATCATGAGATCATGTTACCATTTTCCGCCTCCATGTTGTTTTAGAGATGAAAGCAACCTACACAGTGAGAGATTTGAATAAAAACAATGAGAAGAGTAAGATGATGTATGGAGGGCTTTTCTTAATCTAGGTTTGAAAGATGTCACTTTAAGTTCCCCAGATGCACCATATTATTCCAGGGCACTGTGCTGTTCCTGGGATGTTCCCTGTTCTCGCCACTCTGTTTTCACGTTGCCTTCTCCACCCCCAAACACCCACACACACTCTTCCTCTTCCCTGATGCTGTCATCTTTGGGGATCCATCCCTGAAAATCACAGGATGGGCTCATGTGCTCCTATCCTGTGCTTCTTTAACCTGCTGTTTGCACCTCTCTTATAGCATTTACCCCATCATCTTGCCTCTGTCTCTCTCCTTTCCTGCCAGGGACCACATCCTACTGTGTCCTCAACTCCTAGGGTAGCTCTTAACGCCTAGGAGGTTTCAGTAAATGCTAAACTGAATTAACTTTAAAACTAAAATTACTCTAAGAAAGATTCTCTGGGAACACGTCAAGAGAACTAAGGATCAAAGACAGGGGACTCTCTAGGTCAGTGATTTTTCTCTAGGTCAATAGCCCACCTAGAGGCAATGAGGCAGGCAGACCTCTTTTCATCTTTGTACCACCTTGGGTAGGTTACTTAACCTCTCTAAACCTCAGCTTCCTCATTTATAAAGTCAATATTGTGATGCCATCTACTAAATAGACTGTTGGGAGGCTAAAATGAAGTAATTCATACAAAGTACAGTAGCCTTCAGTGATAACTGAATCGGTGACTGTGGAGAGTTCCCTTCCTTTTAAAGACGATGTTTCTCACTCCATCACTAGGATATGTAAATTTCATTTCCAGCCATTAGAGACAGTGACTAGGAAGGGCCTGGCAAATGGCAGGAGCTCAGTCAACATTTGTTGAATAAATGTATGAATACAATTTGCTTTCTAGAAGTGGTGACAGATTGTATGGCTTCATGACCGTTTGTAAGACAGCTGGATGGATGTTTAAAACAATACCAGGACTGCACAGTAACCAGACCCCATGATATTATATGCTGACATTTTTGGCTGACTGGCCTGATTAGTAGAGTGTATCAATACTCAAGAAGAATGAACTAGAGAAGGAAGGAGATGAAAAAGAAAAGAAGAAGAAGGTGAAAGACATGTTCTTTCTTGAAAATCTGTCAGACCTGGAAGGAAGCCCTGTGTTGAAGTGACCCCGGGGAAGCCGAGGGATGCACTGAATGACCTCCAGAGACTCCTTTCAGCACTGAGGAGTCACGAAAGAGATTTACAGACCCACGTGAATTGACCCCAACCGAGCCTTGGCTTGCTGCCTTTCCCCTACTTTGGCCAATCTTCTCACTTCATTCACTAGGGTAGGGCAGTTCCTTCCAAACCCACCCCGCCCCTATCCCTCTGCAGCTGGAAACTTACCCTGGGCCCACAGCCTACAGGGAGTGGCTCGCACCGTGGAGGTGGGATGTGCCTGACTTGTATATAAAGGCAACAGCCAGGCAATACACACGATGGAAGCAGAGCCAGGTTTGTTTCACAGACGGGCCTCCCATGTGAAATTTGACTTTCCCCTCTTGTCTGACTTGGCCAGTTGAACAGTGGTCACCCCAGAGCACAGGAGGAATATATTTGCTACGAAGTCTCTTTGGAGACCCACATGGCCCTCGATGAACAATAATAAAGATTTCTTATTTCACTTTATTTTTTTCCATGGGGACAAGAGTGCCTCTCTGCCAAAGGACATATTTTAGGCTTTTCTTTTAGTTGCTCAAGAGCCTGGTGATTTTTTTTTAAATTATGCATCAAGGAGAAGCTGAACCATGCACCTAATTGACCTGTCTCCTCCCGTGAACTAGGCTTCAAGGGTAAAGTTGAATCCATAACATCTTGGTGGAGGTGGCAGGACATCTGAGAGAAGAGAGTAATGGGTTCTTTGAATCATCCCAGCCACACCTCTTGTTTAGAAAAAATAAATTATGCTGTGCAAATATTTTGTGGATCACAACATCTATTGGCAGCCAGACTTTCTTCTTCTTTTTTTCTTTCTTTCCTTTTTTTTTTCTTCCTGCAAATAAAAGGGAAAACAAAAACTGGCAGAATTCTGGGGGTGGGTATTTGTATCAGCTCCGATGGGGAGCAGAGGTTGAATCCTGGTAATTGTGGAAGATTCCAGATATGTTCTCACTTCTTTACAGATGTCAGTGACCCAGAGCGCAACACCAAGGATGCTGACTTGAATGGTACCTGTACTGGATTTTATTTTGCTTTTACGAATGGCCAAAATGTGAATTATGTGAATTAATTAAAAGTCTAGGCATGAAAGCTTGCCCAGAAATAGGCCCCAAAGAAAGAAATAAGTGGCAACAAGGTCAAATACTAAGAGTTTTGAAAAACCATAATTAATAAGAACCAAAACAATGGTGTCAATTTAAGAGAAGAGTGAATGATATATAAAGGAGGGTGAAGAGAGGGTGTATAATTAACCAGAAACAAATTTAAAGTATTGTTGGTGGTGCTTTTGTGGTTTAAGAACACATCTTAGTTACAATAAACAAAGCTTGTCAAAGCCCAAATAAAAGAGGTAAAATAAGGGCCTTGGTGCTTGTCAAAAATTATGTCCCCACAGCCTCCCGGGGCCCCTCTGCTCTCTGCCCTGGTCTTACCCTTGATAGCTCTGTTTCCTTTTCTGATCAGGCATTTTGAGTTTAATATCCTGGGTCTCCAACTTCTACCCAACCTTTATTTCCTAGTTTACAACTTCTCTTCTCTGGCTTTCCACTCTGACTACCAAGGTTTACCAATATGGTCACATAAACATGAATCTCTAAGTTCCCCCAACCACCTGCTTTTATAGGTTTTCCCCAGACACACAGGGTCTCCAGGGAGATGTCTAAGGGGTGTGGTCCAACAAGGGGTCTTTCTTGGGTGTCAGCCTTAGCGTTTATTATTCATCTCTTGTGGACGTGTTTGTATACCAAGTGGTTGACCAGCACCAAACCCTGCCTGGACCGTCTTCCGTGACCCTCCCTGGGGGCAGCCCTGCAGGGTGCAACCCCACGTGCCAGACTGTTCTCACTACCCTTCCCCCTTCTCCCTGGTCCCAGGGGCCAGAGGGGCTGACAAATATACAGCAGGATGGACATCAAGGCGATGAAGCAGAACAGATGTTGAGTCTGTGAGCACAAAGTCGAGGGGTTTGGAAGACAGTGGCATCGTTGCCGTGATGTAGTCAGAGTCTGTCCCTGGACCCTGCTGGAGTCGCGTCTTTCCAATGGTGCGTTCCTTTCCCTTCCCCTTTTTCTTCCTTTGGACACCAGTGACCACGCTTTGCGTTGGGAGGAAGCAGATGAAGGGCAGGTGAAGGGAAATGAATGGGATCGTCCTGCATCCCATGCCACCTGGTCACCCCGGCAACCTGATCAGGCCTCGCCTAGCACGGAGATTTCAGGCTAAAGTCGCTGTCGGCGTTCTCACCGAAACTTACATTAGAACTGTGTTTTCAGCAGCGCATGCATAGTACTGTCTCTCGATATTTAATTATCGTTTAGCCTTCTTTCATTATAGTTTAGAATGAGTTGATTTATGAATTAAAAATCAAACAAAATAAACAAAGAAAACTACAAACATGGGCAGCAGAAACTGCCTGGGTAAAGGAGAGGGAAAAATGGAACCAGTTTCATGTCGCCTTCTTCCCAGGTGTATGCTCAGGTAGACTGCGGTTACTTCACGCATTACAAATAGGATGAATATTTTAAGATGCCTACTTGGTGGAAGGCACCATGCGGTACTGTGGGAGGAAGACGAGGTTCTAATCCTCATGAGACTTTACAATAGAGGTGACTAAATACGCATGCAAACAAGTAAGGGTTCCCCAGTGCATTCTGCGTAAAGACACTTTGTAACCTACACTGCTATAGATTTTAAAAGGACATATTCCTGCTTATTAACTGACTTTTGAGTTTTACAACTAAGTTCTGTAAAGACACTTGTCACTTTTGACTACTGCAATTAAGAAAAATCCTGTGGAAAAGATGATATGTGAATAGAGCTTTGAAGCACAGAGAGGAGAAATATGGGTAGGATTTTGTCGGGAGGAAGATGTTAAGGACATCTCAGGAAAAACGTCCAGTAAGAAAAGAAACTGAAGGAGGAAGGTGTGATGGGTATAAAGGGTACAGTGAGTTTGAACAGAAAAGAGAGACTTTCAGAAACATGTCAAAGGAAGGACTGACTGGGTTTATGAATCAGTTCCTCTGAGCAGGTAAAATAGGAGACAAGGAGGACCCCAAGGATTTTATTCTGGAAGCTATGTTACCATTAAGAGGTCCAGGAAAGACCAAAGGAGAGCTGGTGCAGGGGAGAAACTTGATAAATTTGGTCCTGGACATATAGAGATCAGGATTAGGGGTTTGGGGGCGGACATTGGGGCTGTAATAGTCAGGAGACAATGGGAATTTGGAACTGATGCCAAGATGTTAAGGCTATTGATATGAAGCAGGGAAGCATCAGTACAATGGACCTATTTAAAGCCAAAGCAGTCAGAATTCTGGTAAAGTAGGTTTAAAACAGATGTAAAATAAAAAAGGAGAAAACCTGGGGAAAGACTCCTATTCAGTGAATGGGAAGAGGACACACAACTAGAAAAGGAGAGAGTGAAGACAGTGCATAGAGAAGAGGGACCAGAAGAGTGTCATTTCTGTGAAGTCAAAGGAGGAGCCACTTTCAGACAGGGAGAGAGCTCACAGTTCCAAGTACCATAAAGGCGGAAAGCTGGATGTGGACTGAGAGAAAAACCTAAGGGTCACCTGGCTCCCTTGGAGTAAATAGCTTCAGGCAAGTGCTAGAAAGGAAGACCAGCTACAGTGGATTAATTTACGAGAATGGAGCGCAGCAAGGCAGAGGAATCTGTTAGAAATGTGATCATTAGGAGAAGGAAAAAGATGGGTATGTATTTTGAGGGGGGTAGCAGGTTTTAGAAAAGCCATTTGCTTTTGCTCAGGACTGACCTGAACAAATCTTAGGTAGAGAGGAAATTTTCCAGAGGGAGAGAGAATGTAAGAAGCTGTAAAATTCAGAGGGAGTCGCTGATAAAGAAAAAGCATAGAAAGGCAAGTATGAATGCACACAGCATCACCTGTGGAGGTATCACCCTTAGAAGAGTGACCAGTCTTTCTCTGTCAGAGATGCAAGGAAGGGGAAGATGGCTAAATAATGGACAGTTATACTGTGGGAAGGCCACAGAAAGAAAATGAGGAAACTTCCTCTACGAGTGAAGTAAAAGGTTAAGCATTATTGGCATCCAGACTTCAAGAGAAGAGCTGGACCTAATAAATATCTCCAGATGTGTTAACTAGAAGAAGGAACTCCTCCTAGAACGGTTGTGATTGCTGACCAGTTTAAGAAAAAAAAATGCATTGAAAAAAAACTGGAACCAATATGATGTAGGTATAAAGCATTTTCTAAAAAAAAAAAAAAAAATTGAAAATAGCTCTGTTATTTTCCCTCTGCCTGACTTTAATTTAAAACTTTGCTTCAGTAAAACAAATCTCCTAAAAGATGGCAAATGTTCCTTATAGGAAAATTGTCAAGGTTCAGATTTCAATCAACTTTTTATTGCAATGGCTTATGAATCCACTTAATTTAGATTTTGTTTTAAAATAAATTAGATTCATTTTTATTATAAATTCTACATAAATCTAAAGCAAACAGCTTGTCATTCATGCTCAGACCTATAAAAACAGGCTCTTGTAAGTCCACCTAGCAGGGAAAAAAAAAAGAAATGATAAGTGTATTCTTTAACAATGGTTCTTTGTGAACTTTGTTTTCATTGCGTTTTTAATAATAAAAAGGCCAGTTGGTTCAGGATAGAGAGGTATAATAAATGCAGCACATTAAAACAAAATAAAACATACATTACTAAACTGTCTAATACTGGATCTGATGATTTATCAAGTTGACCCAAAATAACAAACCCTACTTTGGGGAAAAATGAAATAAAATTGGACTTTTTCTGAAGAGAGAGCCATGATGTTGATGGGACACCCCACATCAATACAAGCTAAGGAGGGAGAAAATTTGTAAAAGTTCAGAGTTGAAGGAATTTCTGAATGTGGCATAGCTCATATATGTATTCTAGGGCTAACAACATAAAGTATGATTTTAAAAGCAGTGGAGAGTGGGAATGTGTATTTACATTATTAACTTTATCCTCTCTAAAGTATTTGCATCTATTCAGTGGAAAATACATCAGATGAGCTGGCTGTCTATTATTAACAAGACAAAACCAAATTAATAATAATAATAATAATAATAATAATAATAATAATAATAATAATAATAATAAAGCTGTATCTTGAATGCAGACCATGTGTATTGTTTGTCTGTGGGTTTTGTGACACATACACAATTCCAATCTTTGGAATCTAAGTTTGGATGGGTAGATTGGGCGGGAACATTAGTGAATAGCACGCTATTGGTTAAGATAATACTGTGTTCAGACAAAGACTATTGCAGTTCCAGTGAAGACCTGGGATCTAGAGGGGGTAGAAGAAGTTTCAACAGGTAGAAGTTCAGATGAATGAGCTCTTTACCCTCATCCTGTTACAAAACAAGCAGAAATTTCAAGTTTACATAGATAAAGATGAAGGCAGAAAGATCTGAGTTCTACTTGTAGTTTCACTGATGGTTTTTCAGACCCATGTTAAATGGTGATCCTCTTTATGCCTTCATCTCAGCTTCATCTTCCCAGTATCACAAGGGTACTCTTCGTGCAAATGGGAAACTCATCAAAGTTACTGAAAAGGATGGATGTTTAAAATGCTTATTGACTCAAGTCCAAGATGAAGGAAGAATCCAGGTGAAAGGAAGAAACTGTGAACTTTAATGGGGAGAATGGGAAATAAGAACTGGAAAGAGGTTAATGTCACCTCCCTCCTAACATACACCCACTGGTAAACACCCTTAATTGGCTGGTTGCGTTCACCACACTTGCTGGGAAAATTCTTACTGATTCTTGTATAAGAACAAAAGGACGAACTAGGTAGCTTAAAGAGGTTTGAGGCTTAGGTTAAATCGGGAAGAGATTCTGGCACTGGAACACTGAATGGATCTACTTCTGGAACTTTCAAATAAATAGTGAGCTACTAAAGCTGTCACGGAGAGACTTAAGTGAACTGAACACTAACTACTTTCCATCACTTTGTTGATGCCCAAAACTACAGTTACTAGTTACAGGATATTCTGTACAAATTGTTGTAAGCCGTGTTCTGGTCACTGAATTATGTTCATTTTTATTGTAAGATAAATAATTTTTATCTTAGAGAAATAATTACTTATCTTTTATTGTAAGATAAATAAGTACATGCTGTATTTTTTTTCAACACAGAATACTCATGATGAGTGGGTTAGGTTTCTCGTGTATACACTTTTGAGGATCCTGGAGAAAGAATCTGAGAATGTTGAAGAAAGGAATGTTACAACTGCAAATTCTTGGGTTGGGAAGGGAGAAATTGGTTAACAATATGAAAGGTCAGTGGAGAGGAAGCCCAAGCTGTGGCCAATACATGGTGCAAAAATGCAGTGGGGTTTTGGGTTGGTCAAGTATCCCAAGCTAGCCTTTATGTGTTTGGAAAAAATTAAGTACTTTTTTTTCTCCTTAATTTTTCAATTCTGATGTATTTTCAGGGAAATTTAATCCATATGTTTCTAATTCATTTACTCCAACTCATCAAATGTTGTTTTGTAAGACTATTCTCTGCCCAAAATTTTCTAAGCAGTCTTAAGAAGGCCTCTAAACTAGAAATGGGAATAGATGCATGTGATGCTCATGGCCAAACCTAAATTTTCTTGAACCCAGTGTTAAGGAGAAGACGAGCATCTATTTTTAAACTTGGCAAACTATAGACACCATTCAGCTATTGACTCAAACAGAGTGAAACAACAATTAGCTGTTATTTGTGTAAAAATGTAGATGCAAAAAGACTCGTTTTCTAAACATCTATGGGAAAGGAGTCAATTCTTGATAATAACTAGTAAAACTGTGTTTTACTTTTCCTAAGACTTTCATGTAGTTATTATTACCCTTGCTTCTCATCATAATCTTATGTGCAACCCAGCGTATAGAACTCAGTGTGAGTGTCACTGAGGGTGTTAATGATAGGGACAAACAAAGTGCAAGTCTCTTCCCCTAGGGTACCTCTGACCTGGATGTGGGATGAGGCAGCCTCAATGACACTGAGTAAAGTTAATATATAGGCATTTACACATACCTATAGATTTGGTCTAACCCCATTTGGTCAAATTTGGTCTCATCAGCTTATTCACACATTTATTGCAAAGATTAATATGAGGCTTTATGATATTAATCATGATTCTGCCTAAGATAGAATTTGATTCTCAAAACACTGAAAGAAAGACCAATAATTATTTGTCCCTATTTTATAAATAATCTAAGATATGGGGTTACTAAGTTTTCCATATTAAGAGCAAACTACAGATGTGTTACATTTTCTAGAATTTACTGAAATGAAGCAACTTTAGGTTAATCTTCAATATTAATGATGACATTGATGATGATGATAAAGGTAACAGCCGCTAACTGAGTTTTTATCATATGCCAAGTACATGATCTCAATTAGTTGTCACAAAAAATATTGAGCTAGATATTGAGATAGATATTTTTACTCTAATTTTTAAAAATGAAGAAACAGGCTCAGAGAAGTTAGATATTTTATCAATTAGAAGTCTATTTGCTGCTAGTGACTGAAAATGAAACCCACACTGACTTCAGCAAAAACAGAATGTTTTGATCCATGTAACTGAAAACTCCATGGGTAAGGCTGGCTTCATATGTTGTTTCATTTGGGGCTCATATCATAAGACCTCCGATTTTTCTTCATTTCTTGTTTCTTCTTTTCTTTCTTGTTGGTCTTATTCCCAACTCCCACATGGAGGCAAGATGATAACCAACAGCTCTAGATCGTTTCTTGCTTCTTATCCCTGGTCGATATTGGTTGTGTCAGACCACGTTTCCCCCCTTGAACAAACTCCTAAATGATCCTCCTGGTTTAAGCCTGGGTTTTACGCTTATCCTTGAAATTAGGGGTAGGGCGAGTTCTATTTAAACTACATAGAATGAGAATGAGGAAGGCGTGGTCCCTCAAGAACATTTGGGGGGACTTTATAAAAATAACAATCAGGGCAAAAGGATTCTAGGAGCCTGGATAACCACAAATGTCCACTCAGTAGCACACCGAAGTCAAACAGTTAGAGCGTCGCAGAATTGAACCCATTCTCATGTCTTTTTCATTCTGAAATCCATTATCTAACCCAGGGATTGGTGAATTTTTTTTTTTTTCTGTGAACAGCAAGTTCATGACGATTTTAGATTTGCAGGCATACAATATGGGATGGAACTACCAAAGTTGCCCGTTGTTGTCCAAAGGCAGCCATAGACACCATAGAAACAAACGCACATGGCTGTGTTCATGAAACCTCACAAAAAGACATGAAGGACCAGACTTGAAGGACCAGACTTGGTCTGTGTACCATAGTTTACTGATTCCAAATGCTGACTAGATAAAAGTGCACCAGCCACGTAGCTAACGGCCTGTCAAGGTGAGAGCCCCAAGTGCTTACGATCCACTCCAGAGAAAATCCCCCAGACTCCTGCTCTAACCAAATGAAATACAAGGAACAGGAGCATTCAGAGAGAAGATTTTATGAGTTAGACAATATTTCACACTCGCTTGTAGATATTTTCTGAATCACACCCTTACCACAAGCTTTCTTCAGATGTTCTTATTCCCTGAAATCTAACTTCATTTCTGACAATCTTTGTGGTAGACAGAATAGTGGATTCCCAAATATGCCCATGTCCTACTCCCCAGAGCCTCTGAATACATTACCTCATATGGTAAAAAGGACTTTGCAAATGTGATTAAGAATCTTAAAATGGGGAGATTATCCTGGATTATCTGAGAGAGCCAGAATAGTTAGGGGTAAAAGTGGAGAAGTCAGTGGGATGATGGAAGCAGAGATTGGAGTGATGCAGTCACAAGTCAAGGAATGCTAGCAGCCTCTAGAAGATGAGAGTGATAAGGAATGGACTCTCCCTGGAGCCTCCAAAAGGAAACAGCTTGGCTGACACCTTGATCCCTAGCTTCAGAAAACTCATTTTAAAATTCTGACCTCCAAAACTATAGGAGAATAAATTCATATTTTTTAATGAAACATAGTCAGTTACAATGTGATAATTTCTGGTGTGCAGCAAAATGTCCCAGTCATGCATATGCATATCTATATTTGTTTTCATATTCTTTTTCATTAAAGGTTATTACAAGATATTGAATATAGTTCCCTGTGCTATACAGAAGAAATTTGGTTTTTTTAATCTATATTTTTATATAGTGGCTAACATTTGCAAATCTCAAATTCCCAAATTTAACCCTTCCTACCTCCTTTCCCCTGGTAACCATGAGATTGTTTACTATGTGAGTCTGTTTCTGTTTTGAGGATGAATTCATTAGTGTCCTCTTTTTTTCTTTTTTTTAGATTCCACATATGAGTGATATCATTTGGTATTTTTCTTTCTCTTTCTGGCTTACTTCACTTAGAATGACGCTCTCTAGGTCCATCCACATTGCTGAAAATGGCATTATTTCACTCTTTTTTATGGCCGAGTAGTATTCCATTGTATAAATACACCACAAGTTCTTTATTCAGTTATCTGTCAGTGGACATTTAGGTTGCTTTCCATGTGTTGGCTATTGTATATAGTAGTGCTTCAATGAATCTAGCAGCCCAAGAAAACAAATGCAATTCTACTCCTAAGAGGATTAGCATTATTTTTCTCCTCTATTGGATTCAGTCATAAAAGCACAAACAAGTAAGAAAAAAGCAACAACATTTTCCCCAGAATCACAGATTGACTTGTTATACGTAAGTTGTGCCTTGTGATGAGAAATTAACATATATGGACAGTTTGACATTATAATGATTTCATGGAAATAGTAGTTGTAGGAATAATAATAGTAGAAGACATGAGTAAATTAGCTAATGCGTGTAAAGGATTTAGTACTGTTGTTGGCCTGTAGGAGTGCCAAAATAGCTATTATTATTATCAGCAGTTAATAGTATTAGTAGCAGTAATAGTACTGGTATTGGCATCAGTATTAGTGATAAAATTAACAATTTTGTGAGTAAATATCATTGATAGGTACTGACCTAAGTATGTTCTATGCATTACCTATTTTAATCCTCATACAATACAATGCAGTGGGCATCATCACCCACATAGTGTGAATAATGAACGAGAACAAAAGTGAACTGAATGTTTGTGCTCCCTCAAAATTTTATATATTGAAATCCTAACCTCCAGTTGATGGTATTAGAAGGTGGGGTTCTTGGGGAGTGATTAGGTCAAGAGAGTGGAGCTGCCACGAATGGGGTTAATATCCTTATAAAAGATACCCTTCAGAACTCTCTTATCTCTTCCTCCATGTAGGTACAGTTAGAAGACAGCCATCTATGAACCAGGAAGCACTTCTCACAAGACACCAAATCTGCTAGGGGCTTGATCTTGGACTTCCCAGGTTTCAGAACTGTGAGAAATAAGTTTCTACTCTTTCTAGGTCTCCTGTTTATCATATTCTGTTATAGCAACCTGAAAAGATGGAGATGGTGAACCTTTGGGAGATGACACAGTTTGCCAGTACACTACAGTTAGTAAGTAGTCGTAACAGGGTTAAACCCTGTGTGTTTATTAATAAAATCCAAACCTTTTACAATAATTTGATTTTGAAGCTATTGTTCCTGTGCCTCTAAAATTAGCTGGTGAAACCCATAGAGCTCTTGGCTGAGAGGAATTGGATCCTTGATGAAAGAGGATATTGTGGGACATCAAAGACACACCTTACTCATCTAACACTTGTGCCAGAGCTTCCATTCCTTTGTGGACATTGTTCTCTCTGCTAAGAGTACCCTTGTTTGTCTGCCTAGTGAAAACCCAGGCATCTGTCAAGGTTAGGATCAAACATCACCTTCTTCGTGAAGCCTTTCTGTTTTTTTATTGAAGTATAGTTGATTTACAATATTAGATTAATTTTAGTAGTGCAACATACTGATTCAATATTTCTATAAATTGTACCCTATTTATACTTATTATAAAATATTGGCTATATTCCCTGAGCTGTACAATATATCCTTGTAGCTTATATATTTTACACATGGTAGTTTGTACCTCTTAATTCCTTACCCCTATCTTGCCCCTACCCGCTTCCCTCTCCTATTATCAAAAAGATCACAAATAACAAATGTTACTGAGGATATGGAGTAAAGAGGATCCTAGTACACTGTTGGCGGGAATGTAAATTGGTGCAGCCACTATGGAAAACAGTTTGGAGGCTCCTCAAAAACTCAAAATAGAACAATAATGTGAAGATTTCTAGACATCACCACCGCTTTTTGATTTTACTCTCCACTCTACTGTGTCTCTCTACTCCAGGTTGAATATTCTCTGTAGTAGGGTCCATGATTACTTGGTTATGTTTATTTGGTGTTTATCTGTCTTCTTCAGTGGGAGATAAGCTTTCTGAGATCAAGAAACCTGCTCATTGGCAACTGTATATTGGGTGGTAGTGCAATTCAGGCACATTAAAATGTTCAGCAGATATTTAGTGATAAAAGTATATGTGAATTAATTAAATTAATTAATAAATTAATAAATTACTTTTACATGGGGAATGGGGAATTGTCATTCTTGAGAAAAGTTAAGAGCTTTTTTTAGTTCTTAGTGCAGCTTATTTTAAAAGTCTATGCCACAGCTCAAGCATCTAAATGCCTTACTTGAGTTCAAAGCACAATAAGGAAGAAATTCGTAATTTGATACCAAAAAATTAGTAGGAATACAATACAAATGACTTTGCTTCTATTACCAAAATTACTGATCTTTCAACCAAGTATCACTTTTTATTTCTTATAAATTTTGGGGGTTTTTTCTCAGACCAGTTAAAAAGAAAGCTAAAGTTGGATATATGGGTGAAGCTATATCACAAATTATTTATATGTAAATGAGAAAATCTTGTATTCAAAATATGGAATGTGGTAACTTTGTGAAGGCACCTGGATCTTTCACTTTTGTAGTTACCTTAATAAATAATTCAGTAGTTCTTACCCTAGGAAGTATGAAGTACATAGGACTGGCGGCTCAAACCAATGAGTGTGAACAGGAGAAGATGGTATCAATGGAGGTGACTCAGGGTATTCTAAGATATATGTACACAAATTTAGACATTAAGGTGATAAATGAAAACAGAGCTGAAGAAAAAAAAATACAAGAACTAAACTAATCAAAAATGTTATTGTAATTAGCTTTCCACTAATGTAAAAATACAAGTTGATGGAGAAAATTGGACTTGACTTGTGAGAGTTTTCTATATATGGAAGAAATATTTTGATAAGTGGGTTTGGATGAAGGTGAGATGTATTAGAGAAGAACAACTAGCAAATGTAAAAGAAAGAAGGGATTTGGGGAAATAGACAAATGTAGTGGGAATTTTGAAAAGTACAAATACCTTGCATATTTGGTTTTTGACTCATTCATTCAAAAAACAATTACAGGGAACCTATGTGGTGCTAAGGAATATATTAAGTACCAGATATAAATGATAACAATTTCACATTTCTTTGAAATTTTTGAAACTCAGATGTGATATAATTGGTTTTTTCACATAAAATATTATGTGAACATAGATTAAAAAAAACACAGACATAAAATCTCTTCATTATGACTGGCCAGAATGCTTCACAAATAAGCTGTCGTTTATGCCAGAAGAGCAGAAATTTCAATGAAAGAAAAAGCAAAAACTCATTCTAGATGTGGGAGAACACTTGGGCAATGATGTAGGGTCATAAAAATAGGAAAAGCAAACAATCCTACATCGTTGGAATATTACAGTAGAAAATAGGAAGCAGAAATGCAGCAGGAGATGAGACAGAGACTGGTAATGGTCCTATGAACTGGTAGGAAAAGATCTGATTGTCACTTAGATGAGAAGAGAAACTCAGAGTTGAAAATATGGTTCAAGGTCACAAGGCTGATAAAACTGAGAAATGCATTCTATCTTCCACTCCAATGATCTTCCCGCTGTAATGTGCCACAATTAACGTCTTGAATCTGGCTACACACTGACCTGCACATCTTCCTTGACATCTGACAGTGTGGTAGATTGGATTGTTGGCCCTGAGATTTAACCCCTCGCTGGGTCCAGCCCTTTGCCATGTGACTTTGTCATTCTCCTTATGAAAAGCAGCTTGTCCTTTCCCAGCCCTTGACTTTGGGTTCGGCCAATTGACTTGAATTAGCCAGTGGAATATGGGTGGAAGTGACAGTTGCCAGTTCTGTATGTTTCCACTTACCCCTCTTTATGCCTCTGTCATTCCCATGAAATGAACACGTCCCAGCTGGTCTACCAGTCAGATGACAAGAAACACATGTGCAGACTCAGATCCTATCTGGTAATGGGAGCTGTGCCTAATGGAGACCAAATAGATCAGTTGACTCCCAGCTGACCAGCAGATGTATGAGCAAGGGTAATTATTAGTGTTTAAAAACACTGAGTTTGGGGTGGCTTATTAGGTAGCATTATTTTAGCAATAATTGGTGAACACATAAGGTGAGGAAAATCTTCCCATGGCTTCAAGCAATGGTTGTCACTATGAAATTTGGGAGTCATAAGGTCAGAGAACTCCAAGCACCTAGCCAATACTGAGATTCCTAAATTACCACGTGGTCTCCAAATTGTGCCAGATTAAATGACTTCCTGGCTTTATGGTATACTTGAAAGGGTACAAATTACAAGCCAAGAGGATGAAAATAACTCTTAATGGATGTGCTGATGCATAACTTCAGATGATGGAAACTAGCTAAGAAGCCTTTACAACAGCAGTAGTGCTGGCCTGACTGCTGCCAGTTGCTAATATGTGACTTTGAACAGCTTTAGAGGCCAAGAAACTGCATTATAAAAACAATGCCTGTTGCCTTGGAGCCAAAGAGAACCTTGGCCACACAATGGTCTTCTCAGCACTTGGATCATGCGTTCATGGTGACAGATGCTAATGCAAAGAATGGGGACATACAGCTGTTAGGGAACACACAGGCATCAGTGGCCAAAACCAGCAGCCTCCCTTCTCCTTGACTGTTGAATAAGCAAAAACATTTCCTCCTGTAGAAAAACAGTGATTTCACTGACTGTATTTAGAAGTGTGCGTTCATAGGTGATGTCCTGTTAATTTAGCATACAACTTGATCACACTTTAGTTGATATTTCTAGCATATGAATTTCTAACATATTTCCCTACATGGAAGACAAAATTATAAATAGGTTCAGATGTATCTCACCTTCAACACAGGAGCCATGGAAACAGTTCACAATTTGACTTCAACTTTTGCACTAGTAGCAATTAGCATTTAAACAATTGATGTAAAAATTACAGTTTCATTCTTTTTTTTTTTTTTCCACACAGAGCATGAGTATTTTACAAAGTTGGGTCTCTGTTCAGATTTAAAATATTTTGTGTTGGTGTAGCAGCATTAAATATATTGTCTGCAGTATCTCACCCTTACTCTATAGGTTATGTCAACATGAAATTCCTGAGAGTAATGTCAATGAAACATGAAATTAATTTTGTGTGGCTTACTCACTTTTGCCAAAACAGCAGTCATGTCTTTAAAGTGGTTACTTAAAATGCAGCTATGTTCTGTCTATGGAAAGTTTAATTTTTCTCTTAGGATTTGGTCCCTTTATTATTTCTCCTCACACAACTGAAGGATATCAAAACCCACATGCTTTCATAGCATTTTGTGCCCAAGAGATCTGTAAGTCCATTCCTGACTGGGGGCCTCCAGTAAATTTTAACGTTTATCTTCTGGCCTCTGCTATCTAATGGCAACTTGATGCTTTTTATGAAGAGAGAAAGAAGGTCAAAAGATACAGCAATAAATCAGAGGTGGGGTGAGGGTGAAAAGGAATGCCTTGAGGGGAGATAGCTAACCCACTTGAAGACCGCGGTTTCTATAGTTTCCTGTGGCAGACAAAAACTTTGGAGCTCAAGTTCTTATTATGTGCTATCATAGCTGACTGAGGGAGAAAGCTGGACATCGAATTTCCCTTGGACACCAACCCCTTCCTCCCACTTCCATTAAGCATATCAGCGTTGGTTGGGGGAAGATGGGCGGCGTGCTAGCAGTGATGGCTGACTGAACATTCCAGAGAAAACCAAGTCATGTCCTTGGACAAGTACATAATAAAAAGGCAAAATAGAGGTGGCTGTTTAAAATGCTTCATTCACTCAAAAAGAAAAGGATTTTTATTAAATCATCGTCTTCATCTAAAAATTTTTACATATGTATTTTATCAATGGCATCACACTTGGGACCACAGGGGAATGTTTAAGCCAGAAAGAAATCCTAATCAAAAGACATATGTTGTCATTGCTATGTGCTTGATAAAAATTAGGTCATGATAGTGACAATCATATTTTATTTTATTTTACTTTATTTTATTTTACTTTATTTTATTTTATTTTATTTTATTTTATTTTATTTTATTTTATCTTATATTTATTGTTTAATGGAGGTACTGGCGATTGAACCCAGGACCTTGTGCATGCTAAGCATGTGCTCTACCACTGAGCTATATCCTCCCCAAAATATTCATATTTTATATTTCATGAATCAAGTAGTATTTATTGAGGGTATGGTATAAATGAAGAATTATGCTAGGACATTTCATATTCCATTTATCACATTGTCCCCATTGTAAGAACAGTTCTAATTTAAGTAAATATAATTAAGAAATTTTCTGGGGTAACAGCTGCTAAGTGTGGAATTGGGACCAGCATCTAGATTTGTTTACTCCTGTTACAGGTTATGGTGATGGTCCGATCAAAAATCAAGACTGAAAAGGAAATATTAAACCAGGAAAGAGAAAAGGAATAAAAGGAGAGTAAAAAAGCTTGCCTTGATAAGCTTACCAAATAACTTCTGCTTTGTTCCAAAAAGGATTTAAGGTAACATATAAAAATGTATGTAATATAAAGAGATAAAATTAATTTCTTAATTAGTGTTAAGAAAAAAAAATGGTAAATTAGATGGAAAAGAAGATGCTTACTGATGAATGAAAACCATACAACATAGAAATGGTTTTGTGATTTCAGTTACTCCCAAGTACTCAAACTTGGGATGGTGGAAAGAAGGAAATAAAAAAAGAATGCTTTTGTGTTGGGAAATTATGACATTGGCACCAGGAGTCCATGTGGGGTGCCGTTTTGATTGAGATTTCATGTGGCATGATTGCCATAGGTGTTGTACCCCAAGTTAAGGCTGGTTCCATTTATAAGGGTGTGTATATTATATCATAATTTATTTCCTTATGAAATATAAAAGAGGATTTTGGAGATTATGTTCTGAATGATGAGTCCATCAGGCAAGAGAAAAGAGAAACCGAAAGTATTTCTGAGGAGAAAATGACAGTTCTTCCAGCATGACATCAAAGGGGTAAGGACGTGGGCAGACATAAGGAGAAAAGAACGCTACTGAAGCTGAGAATGAGAATGAAAGAGGACAACGTCCACAGGGAAAGACTAGCCCCGGCCAGCAAGAAAACCTCTTGCCAGAACTAGGTCACCTAGGAAGGGCTGACAATGTAGGAAACGGCTTACGGATGTTTTTCTGCGCAGGCAAAAAAGACTACAAAAGACTGGCTGGGTCAGAGAGATCGCCATGAAGCAGTGCCAGCCCCGATGTCAAGAACCAGAGTGGACAGAAGAAAGAAACAAGAGGTGTGCTCCCTCAGCTGATCGAGGAAGTATACAGCCAGAGCTCAGGCTTGTCTGGGTGGAGTGCAGGTATATGGGGGCAAAATATGTCACGCATAAGCAAGACCTTTAAAATACCTACCTATAGACAAATACACATTGGAGGCAGAATAAAGATACTAAAGAAAGTAGCGTTTCTAGTTTAAAAACTGATTTTTCCTATTCCTAGGAGAATGGATAGAGATGTTATGAACACAGAATACCATTGCCCGCCCCCAACCACCACCTTATCTATGGTTTCAGTTACCCGTAGGCAACTGAGGACCAAAAATATTAAATGAAAAAATTCCAGAAATAAAGCAATTTCTGTGTTTTAAGTTGCATGCCGTTCTGAGGAGTGTGATGAAATCTCACCATCCTGCTCCATCCCCCTACCCAGGAGATGAATCGTCCCTTTGTCCAGGGTATCTTAGCCATTAGTCAGTTAGCAGCCCTTGGTTATCAGATGGAATGTCTCAGTATCTCATTGCTTGTATTCAGATGACCTTTATTTTATGTAATCATGGCCCCAAAGTGCAGGAGTAGTGATGTTGGTAATTCGGATATGCCAAAGAGAAGCTGTAAAGCACAAAGGGGAAAGTTCTTGACGATGAGAAAAGGAAAAAACAAAATTGATGCTGAGATTGTTAAAATCTATGGTAAAAATGTCCTCTACTGCGAAATTGTGACAAGATAAAAAGAAATCATGCTAGGCTTGCTTCGCACCTCAAATTGCAACAGTTACAGCCACAGTGTGTTAAGTGCTTAGTTAACATGGAAAAGGCATTAAATTTGCACAATAAGATATTTTGAGAGGGGCCACTTTTGCATAACTTTTATTACAGTTTATGTTGTAGTTGTTCTGTTTTATTATTAGGTATTGTTGTTCATTTCTTACTGTACCTAATTTATTAATTAAACTTTGTCACAGGTATGCATGTATCAGAAAAAACAGTATATGTCCACAGTACTGTCTGCAGTTTCAGGCACCCACGGGGGGGGTCCAGGAAGGTATCCCCTGTAGATAAGGGGGGACTACTGCATTCTCTTTGTTTGGGAGCCCCTGACTTATTTATCACACAAAGTCTAGTGAAATTGTTAATCAAATGAAATCTATTGTCAGTACCCCCTACTACTACAAGCATCTGGTTCATGATACTGCCTCCTGATGATCTGAGCTGCTCCCCAAACTTCATGTGCCTCACTTCTTCAGGGCCTCAACTGCTCCACCATTTCAGAGGCTTCTTGTCTTGACTTGCCTCATCAGTGTTCCTCAATTCACTTGCAGCCATGCTGACTGCTTGGGCCAATAGAAGAAACTGACTTTTGTTAATAGTGAGTTTTGTAGTATCAGTTACATTCTCTAACACTGAGAAGGGTTAAAGCCTTTCTCCATCTACTAACCGTGATCCCATTCTACCCAAGAATGGGGAGAGGAGGCGTGACGTAGGTCTAGGCTAGGTCAGCTAATAGACAGTACTTGAACAGAAGGTGTTGAATTCTGAAAAACTTCTGGTGCTGTTTACAGTGTTTTCTTGACTGGGGACTTCCTAGCATCTTCCTCTTTTGGTCTTGGTTCTCTTTTTTTCATATTCTGTGCTGATTTGTTATTTGTCTTCTTCTGCAATAAGGCTGTTGGCAGTCCCATAGGGAAGCCAGAGTGGTACCCAGAGGAAAGCAGATGCAGAAGGGAAAGCTTAGGGGAGCCAAGGAACTCACCTTCCTCTTGGCATCTTTTTAAAGGCTCATCTTTCTTTTACTTCTTCTCATTGTCAAACTGGTAAGACCTTGAGGGTCTAAGCTTTGTGGGCCCAGTGTAAAGGAAACAGGTGAAGGAAGTTAGTTAATCTGCTTGGATCTAGCAGGCAAAAGGAATTCCCCATCTAACACGGGGGGTTAGGCCACTGACTTGAGTCAAGAATCTCAAAAAGGGTAAAATAAGTCAGATAGGGGAAGACAAATATTGTATGATATCATGTGTATGTGGAATCTAAAAAAATACAACAAACTAGTGAATATAAAAAAAAAAAAAAAAAAGAAGCAGACTCACAGATACAGAGAACAAACTAGCTGTTACCAGAGGCGAGAGGGAAGGGGGAGGGGCAAAGTAGGGGTAAGGGATTAAGAGGTACAGACTACTAAATATAAAGTAAGCTGTAAGAATACATTGTAGCACATAGGGAATATAGCCAATATTTTATAATAATGATAAATGGAGTATAACCTTTAAAATTTGTGAATCACTCTATTGTACACTTGACACTTGTATATTGTCCATCAACTATACATCAATAAAAAATAAAAGAATCCCAGAAAGGAGATGGAGACCATATTGTATAGTAATAACCACTATTGGGATTTCAATGGGCAACTGAAAAAAAAAAATCGTATTTCAGGCTCCAATCCATCTCTCTATATTTTTCCAGGAGCATAACTAACATAGTACCAGGCACATTAAAGAGAGAAAGAAAAATTCATGTGCTTATTTCTGTGTTTAACAAAGGTCTTTTTATTTTAACTACTCCCTCACCGCACCCCCCCCCGAAAAAATCAAAACAAAGCAAAGTAGGGCTTTCAGGTCAGGAGGATTGAGATGTGGGAGTCAGAAAGCCTTTAAAACTCCCAAATTACATCATTCAGGTGCTTCTTACTTTACCTACCAAAAAAAACTAATCCTGGATGGACATACCTTTAGGATTACATCACTCCCCATATTTTCCCCCAAATCTATAATCCCCAACTTCACATAGGATTAGTCCAAAGAGATGGCAACCATCACCACTGGGAGCCAACACCTCTGCTAAGAGTGCGTGGATTAACAATATGTTCTCAGTGGGCTGAGGGGACGGCTGATTTAATTCATTCGAATTAAATTAGGATTCATTCTGTTTCTCATAGGAGAAGGTGAGGTGAGAAGCGAAGTGATGAAGGGAAAAATATGTATGTGGTTGCTTAACTGACTTGCACTCATTTATAAGCTATAATCCATTGTTTTTATTCTTTTCATATGTTGTTGAACTCTTAGACATTCTCAGAGGAACACCGCCATACAAATACAAAACCATGATGATACACTATTGCTATTTCCATTACGGTTAAGCCTGCTATAATGGTCTTCGTGAGTCAGGGGAAGACGGTGATGTTTTTCTTAGCACAGAAATCTTCAAAACACCAAGGAGAGGGTGGTTTAGACAATGTCTCAAACGTTCATTTTTTCAGGAGCTTTGACTTCACAGTGTTGTTGCAAAGAGCAAAAAAAAAAAAAAAAAAAAACGGAGGGGTGGGGAGAGGGGGGTGAGTGGATCTATATGACAAAATCTTGTAGTACAAGTGTTTGTGGTTAACCGAGAAACACATTATGAGTCAAACCTTTGGAAAGAGGTGAGTAATTAAAGACAAATGCTATGACATAATCATTGACACACAGCAGAAAGATTTTAGATTAAATCTGGCCTGACCCACTGCCCGGCAAGTGTTATCATGGATTCTCGAGAACTATTCATTTATTTACTCTCTAATTTGGCCCATATGTTTTACGGAAAACAAAAAATGTTGTATTTCCCATAGGAAATAGCCTGCATCCAACGATGGTTAATAAGGTGGGTGTATTTGGGAACAGACCTCTCATGTGCACCGACGAATCCAATGAACGACATGTCAGCTCGAAAATACCTCATTTGAAAAAAGCCAAGGATCTTCATTATGAGCACTTTTGCTGAAATAAATGCTCCTATAGCTAGAAAGTTACTAGTTGTACCTTGAGATAATTCCACAAAAGGTCAGTTAAAACCGTCATTTTGCCAAGATGATGAAAATCACATTTACTGATATTTTTTGCTTCGTTACTTTTCAACCTGCCCCCAAACGCAAACACACACACACTTTGCGGCCCCATCCTGTTTTCGGTCACCATCAATGTCAGCCTAATGTGGAGAAACAAGTTTTTGGAGCAAGAGTAGAATTGAGCCTCCCTCCTTCCCTAATCCTAGCACTGCAATATGAAACATGCACGTGACTCCAGGGGATGGCTTCATGGCTTTCCAAATGCTGTTACATTTTAGCTCCTGCTTTTATTAAATGCAGGAAACAGGAGTGGGGCACGGGGGAAAGGGATAACGGAGAGGACCTGAGTCTCCCTACCTTGTATTCTTTTTCCTTGGGTGGACGTGGATTGTTAAGGTAAGGCAGGTTTTCTGCAGAATGAAACAATAGTAGGTTCTGTTTGGTGACCCAGCCCGGTCCCTCTCCGCACCTCAGACATTCCATCAAAGAGCTAGACATTTGTCTTCGAGAAGAAGGAGAAACCATAGGAACACTCATCCTTCCCAGAGAGGAAGAAGCTTAGGATTCAGGGCCCTTAACCCACAGGTCACAGAGTGAAGATCATGTATTAGAAACTGGCATGCGTTTCCCTTACAGGATAATCATTTCCTAGTAGGGCCACATTCTGTTCTTTTGCAGAGTAAAGCGTGAACATATACTCCTGGAGAAACACACATTTAGAGTTGGTGGTAAAAAAAAAAAAGAATATATGATACAACAAAAAATAAGAGAAGATAAAAAATAAAATAAAATAAAATAAAATAAAATAAAATAAAATAAAATAAAATAAAATAAAATAAAATAAAATAAAATAAAATAAAATAGTTGGTGGTAAAGACAGCACACCTCTCTGGCCAGTTGCTGCGTTCTCGGGAACTCTGCTGATTTGTCCAACTTGACAGATGTTCAGAAAACTGTGAGTGAGGAAGCTTAAGTCACAGCCTTTGAAAGATGATTGTGTGAATGTACATGGGTCTGTGTTTGTGTGTGCACGGGCGTGGGCTCTCTTTCTTTCTAAAGTCGGAAACATACTTCCATAAATACTGTTTGATGGGAGAGGGATAAGCCACTGCGGGGACCTGCTGTACCTTTCTCTAGGGCACTCTTGTTTTGCCTTTGCTCTCATCCTTTCTAAATGGCCTCAGTTAGTATCGAGGCTTGTGGAACACACGCCAGCCCCATGGGAACCACAGTTCTCCCGTCCCTGGGTCACTTCGGTACCTCTTTCAGTGGAGCAGTGGTAACAGAGTGGAGGTACTGTCCTCATGAGAGGGGTGGGCAGGAATCTCGGGATGGCACCTGTCACAGGCTGTTGCCAACCTCATGGGGCACAGATGGATGGGCAAGGTTGCTTCGCTGCCTGCCTGTTTGTCTCAGCCTCTTCCTCCCTCGCCTCTCCCAAAGCCAACTATTTGGTGGAAGAGAATAAAGCTTCTCAAGAGAGCAGGGTTATTGTCAGGCAGTCAGTAAGAGGGCCTGAGGCCCACTCACCTCTCTCCTCCTCTCTTTCCTCCCCACAAGGTATGCTACCCTAGATTTTTTTTTTCAGAGCACCTCCAATTCCATGACTAACCAACCCTTAACCTATGTGTTTTCACCAGCAGCTTTGACAGTGCACTTTGTGACATTTCCCCCAAATGTTTCTGTGTTTCAGGAAAGGACAATCAGCCTTCTGTTTGTACCTTAAACAGTCAAGCTAGATCTCAGATTGTTTCGCTAAATAATCCTACTTGCTTATAGAAGTTCATGAATAAAATAAGGCCTGGATTTCACTAGTATCTTTGAACTTGAAGTCTTGCGTTTCCCACCAGGAGTCAATTTCATGCAGAAGTTTCCTATTTTAACACCTAAGATCAAAGAAAAAAGCGTTACTTAAACAAACTAGCATTTAGAATGCAGCATTAAAAACCTAAAGCTGAGGCTAACTTCAGATTTTCTGTTTTTCCCTTGCAGCGATGTTTATGTGTTTGACTTTTCATTTGAACAGGTATCTATGCACATAAAAGATCAGACACAACAGAGTTCTGAATAATTGGGACAGAAAACAGGCTCAATGAGGAAGAGAAACCTCAGGCTCCTGATTTGTTTTTTCTCAGATGTGATACAATTTAAACTTGGAGAAGACCTACATAAACTATCATCTTCTTTATTTCTCCAAAGTTTCAAATAAACAACTTTCTCTCATTTTGCTTGACTTTCAGGAGAATGCTTGAAAGTGTGAAAAACATAAGAATAATCTGAAAATAGGAAAAATCCGTTCCATTATTTATAGTCTAATGTTGTCTGATTCCAAAATCACTGCCTGTTTTTTCCACCTAAGTTATTCACCTCGTTGTCTTGGCTAAGAATGAAATAATGCCGTTTGCGGCAACATGAGTGGACCTAGAGATTATCACACTGAGTGAAGTAAGTCAGACAGAAAGCAAATATCATATATCACTTATAAATGATTCAAAAATGATACAAATGTTATTTTGTAAAAAACGATACAAGCCTTATTCACAAACCAAAAATAGGTTCATGGACATAAAAAACAAACTATGGTTACCAAAGGGGAAACTGCAGAGGAGGGATAAATTAAGAGTTCGGGATTAAGAGAAACACATCACTATATACAAAATAGGTAAACAACAAGGACCTACTGTATAGCACAGGGAACTATATTCAATTTCTTATAGTAACATATAATGGAAAAGAATCTGAAAAAATATATAAATGTATGTATATGTATAATGAAATCGCTGTGCTGTACAACTGAAACTAACATTATAAATCAACTACACTTCAATAAAAAAACAAAATTAAAAAAAAAGAATGACTTCATTTTTGACTATTATGAACATCTGTTGATCTAATGAAGCCAGTATATTCATCACACTGCTGCAGCCCTACTCCTTTTAAAATCAGCCTGGATAAATTTATCCACTGAGCTAATGAGAGAGCCAAGAGGTTGGGTTTTAGACAGGTGTGTTTAAATGACTAATCCATGATAGGCAGGGTCTGTGATCTTGGGGCTGTATGAGGTTTCCTGGTGAGCATAAGCACCAGTGAGGGTGCACTTGGCTGTAACGGAATTAAGGGAAGTCATAGTACAGAATGAGGAGGATCCTAACACCCCCAAGTTGAAGTGAGGAACTTGGAAAAATGCTTGCCTGGCAAATATCTCTAGGCCAATCCTCTTGTTATCTACAAAATGTATCTTAGATGTGCTGAATAGAATCGACTGTGGTTCTGTTTTGCTCTAGATTCTGTCTAATTTTATCCAAGGCTTGGGACTCCAATTCAGCAAGAAACAGTGCTCTCCTTTCCAGGACTGGGGGAACCACTGCTCTGGTCTGGGGTATACGACTACTCAGGCCCTGTGGCTGGTGACCCTCAGCCCCTGTGGATGGTGACCCACCATCACCCGCACTTCATACTGTAGTTTTCTCTCGTACTCTCCCTCTTCCTTACCTTTTGAATGAAGCCTAACTTTTACCCCTGGCAAACTCCAAGGAGTAGCCCAAGAACCAGGTCTCCAGAACTTGCCGAATGAGCCTTATGCCCTCATTACCTCAGTAAGGAAATGGTACCACGGACCACTTTTGGGTCCTCACACTACTGAACCAACATGCAAGAAAGCAGCTTACTATTTTCTCGTGTGATGGATCCCGATGACCCAGGGGAAGTGGGAGGGCTCTGTTCACTGGGGACAGGAAGGACTACATCTGGGTTCTAGGGGATTCTTAGGGCATTTTTTCATGCTTCATGCCCAATAGCAAAAGTGAAGGCAGCACCAGTGAGGACTGAAGGTGTGTGTTACCTCAGCAGGTAAAAAACTAAATCA